>NC_135888.1:79625291-80225291 GCF_964194155.1 Cetorhinus maximus | reverse complement strand
CAACGTACCGGCTCCAATCTTCAGTATTAGCATCATCTGGGTTGATTCTTCCAAACAGCGTTATGGCTGGTGAGTAGTTTTTTAAAAATTCAAATTACTCACAGCAACAGGACAAAGTGCAGAGCCGAAGTTAATTTTATCCTTGTCACCAAATGTGATGACTCAATGGGGCAGACTGGTTTTATCAAGAAACATTAAATTTCATTACAGAGACATTTTTAGTGCTTGAACGCTCGGCCAGAAAAAGCCCCACCCCACGGATTGTCCGTGCTAAGAGCTCACTTGTCAGAGCCCCTGCAGTGCATCACTTGACCCATGATTGATAGGAAGGAGTGACTATACTTCCAGTTACTACATGGCACAAGTTCAAGGCTGCGATAGCTCTCTAAAATTGAAAGTGGACCGGCTGCTAATGCAATAACAGATAGCCTCGACTGGCTTCAGCCAATGATCCTTTATCTGTCAGGCATCAAGTTACAAGGTCCAGCTGGCATAGACCTTTCAATCAAAGACAGGATTATTGCTCCCCTTAGCTACAGGGGATGACAGATCGTTGATTCTCTCTATGCTCTTTGCAATCAGTATACATCCCTATTGACTGGCATACTTTTAGGAATCCTCGAGAAACCAGATGATGCTCTTCATTTGAATGACTCACTGTCTTTCATGCAACAATCTTCATCCTTTTATTAACAGTGTAAATCAGCCTTCAAAAGCTGAGTAAGTTTATATGCTCAGCAGTACGTTCCTTTCTTCCACAGAGACACCATCCACTCGACCCAGGGCAGACATGGAAGTTATGAATCTCCCTGTTCTTCACAAAGTAAGGCCAGATGTGGCGGGTGCAGAGGCATGGCTGCAGACAGTGATGAGGAAGAACTCCTTGCAGTACTGAGTGACCTCGTGGAGGTTGAGGTCCTGGAGAATAATTCATTTTTCCAGGTGATGGATGCTCCTTATGATGCCGCAGTTGTCTTTTTAAAAGAACCAGCTGTGCTTTTAGAGGCTGAGCAGCATTCAGATCTTAGTTCCACTGAATCTACCAATGTATTGCTTATCTTATCTCCTGTTGTTCATGAAGAGTCTTCCACAAAGGATGTTTACCTGATTCCAAGTTACAGTCCATAAAGGATCACCCTGCTCAAGAGCTGGTACATTCCAAGGGTGAAAGTCAATTGCCACACAAACTTCAGTCCCAGCTGGAAGTCTTCTTCTCTTCGGAGCTGGAGGTCAGCACAGAAGCTGCAGCAGAATCTTTAGCACTTCTGAAGCTGCAGAATCCTGTACAGCAATCCTGTCCCAGAGTTAACTGTTTACAGGGAATCCCTGTCATTACAGAAGATGAGGCTGTCTTGTCTCCATATCCTCAGCAATTCTTCCCATTGCCCATAGTGGAGCAACCTCACACAGGGAGAAAGTAGACGGTCCAAAGTAGACGGTCCTCCCAAAAAATCATTGGGAAGTCATGCATGAATTCATGAGATCTGGGACTTGTTTGAACAGCAGAAGCAATTATGTATTTGCTTAGCCAGATTGAAGAACAGTTAAGGAACAATGCAGGATAGGGAGTAGACATTACTCTACAGGATATTTAATTCTATGTCAAATCAAGTACAGAAAGTAAAATAAAGGGAGAGAAAGAATGATGGGATTAAGATACGAAGGTAAAAGAGACAGAAAGAAAATGTTCTTAAAAATTACTTACAAAGTAGATTTGCATGTTTAAAGCACTTTTCATCTGCCCAGGATGTCTAATGTCTACAACTAATGAAGTACTTTTGAAGTGTAGTCAATGTTGTAATTTTTTTTTTAAATTCATCCATGGGATATGGGCATCGCTGGCTAGGCCAGCATTTATTGCCCATCCCTAATTGCCCTCAAGAAGATGGTGGTGAGCTGCCTCCTTGAACTGCTGCAGTCCATGTAGTGTCGCTACACCCACAGTGCTGTTAGGGAGGGAGTTCCAGGATTTTGACACAGCGACAGTGAAGGAATGGTGATATATTTTCAAGTCAAGATGGTGAGTGGCTTGGAGGGAAACTTCCAGATGATGTTGTCCAGATGTGTCTGCTGCCCTTGTCTTTCTAGATGGTAATGGTTGCGGGTTTGAAAGATGCTGCCTAAGGAAACTAGTCTGTGAGTCAGCTCTCCCAATTTTGGCACAAGCCCCCAGATGTTAGTAAAGAGGCTTTGCAAAGTCGACAGAGTTGGGTTTGCCGTTGTCATTTCCAGTGCCTAGGTCGATCCCTGGTTGTCCATCCGGTTTTATTCCTTATTGACTTTCTAGCAGTTTGATACAACTAAGTGGCTAGCTAGGCCATTTCAGAGGGAATTTAAGAGTCAACCACATTGCTGTGGGTCTAGAATTACATGTAAGGATGGCAGATTTCCTTCCCTAAAGGGCATTGGTAAACCAGATGGGTTTTTACCAAAAATCAACAATGGTTTCAAGGTCATCATTAGACCTTTAATTCCAGATTTTTATTGATTGAATTCAAATCCATATCTCCTTTGCTGGGATTCAAACCCAAGTCCCTAGGGCATTACCCTGGGTCCCTGGATTACTAGCCCAGTGACAATACCACTATGCCACCACCTTCCCCCTAGCCAATTTGCAAACAGCAGTTTCCCACTAACAACAATGTGATAATTATCAGATGATCTATTTTGGAAATGTTGATTGAGGGATAAATATTAGTCCTAAAATGGAGGATAACTTCCCTGCTGTATTCTGAGTAGAGTCATGGGATCGTTTGCATCTTTGTGAGAGAGATGACAACATCTCGGTTTAACATCTCATCTCTAACTCTACATATATCTCTAACATCTCTACGTCTCTAACTATGCAGCACTCCCTCAGTACCGCATTACAGTGTCAGCCTGTATTCTTGCACTCAAGTCTCTGGAATGGGACTCCAATTTATTTAACTTTTTAAAATCTCCGAAAAAATTAAACTCTGAAGGAATGAAACTCCACACTTGTAAAAGTTAATTTTTAATGCCAAAGAAATTGTTTGGCAGTAATTAAGACATATCATGCTGTTAAAAGTTTACTGACACTGGAATAGAAAAACCCTAACTGACAAGTTTAGCATGTATCTATCACATAAGTGCAGCAACTTTCATAGTCTTCCATGTATTTCAAAGCAGAGTCTCCTGATAAGATACTGTTAGAGAATGAAGCTTCTGGAGGAGCAGGGTGACTTGGACAACAACTTCTTGATTTCCATGTTTAACTGCGCATAGGTGGTCACTGGAAGTTGCTGTCCAATTTATAGTTTAATAATATGGAGCACTGATGGCAGCTCTATTATGTTTCTGGCAAAATCAAGGTTATTGTTTTCTTTATGATCATAGATGTATAAATAATTATATACTCACTGAAACTGGAATTGAAATTCTGGAATTGCAAATAAATGTGGCTGGTTTAGTGAATACTTAAGTTGCATTAATAAATTGCACTGGCGCCAATAGCTGTCATTATACGAAAATTACAATGAAAGGTGATTCCAAACAGAACTTAAGTCACAAATGTTAAATTACACAGCTAAATAGTCAACTATGGGTTTAAAGAGGTAATGATTAAATTGTATGATGCTCTGACCAGACTGCCCCGTGAAAATTGTGCCCAGTTCTGGTCACCAAGAAACAAGAGTGCCATGCAAGTTAGGAATAAGGAAGTCAGTACAATGGGGAATCTCGGGTCTAATATTCAAGATAAATATCAACATGAGAAATAACTGGGCAGACTTGGGATTTTCAATTTGGAAATTCAAATTCATGAGCACTTTCGTGGACTTCAGAGCAATGGGACTGCACATGTTGTACAATCTGCTTGCTAAAGCTGGCCATGGAGCAGTCACTGGTGGAGGTGCTCACAGCCCTTTGCAATGTCAGCATCCAAGTTTGGACCAGTCTCCCCCATGGTTCAACCTAACAGGGCAGCCATGCAGCACACTAATCTCTGGCCATCCAAATGGTGGCCAGCACTCTACAGGAAGTGTTAAGGGGCCATCACACTTAACCAGGGCAGGTTCTTAGTACCCATGCTAACCACGTGTCTCTCTGTTTCATCCTGCAGCAGGAGTACATCAGGATCATGGATCCTGGTGAACTAGCTGTATGCCTGATGGCCTACAGTGTGCGAAGAAGATGGAGGAGAGAGTGATTAAGGCTCCTGGCTGCACAGAGATGGGAGCAGAAACCTCAGGAAGAAGGGGTGAGCGGGGCTCCCACACGCGCCGCCCAAGAACCACAGTAAGTCTTCGCTGTTTGGCGCCTAGCAATGCCTAGGGTCTATGAACGCTGCCTTTCATTCCTGCAGATGACCGAGAACAAGTGTGGCCAAAGACTGCGCATGTCTAGGGAACTGGTCGCTCACATCTGCCGTTTGCTGTAGTAATTGATGCCACAGGGACATGGAAGGCATCCACTGCCAGTGGCCGTGAAAGTGACCGTGTGCTCAATTTCTATGTCAGTGACCCTTTTCAGGGCTCCACAGGTGATCTCTGTGGGGTCTCTCAAGCCTCTGCCCACAAATCCATCCATGAAGCCACGGATGCCATCTTTGCAAGGGCACACAACTTTGTGCACTTTGCCCAGGACCAGGAAAGCCAGGATGCAAGAGCGTTTGGATTTGCCCAGATCTCAGGTTTCCCACAGGTGCACAGTGCCATCGACTGCACTCATGTGGTGCTCAGATCTCCGTCACAACACAGTCAACTACATCAGCTGCAAGGGATTCCACTCACTGAATGTGCAGCTGGTATGCGGCCACCAGAAACACATCCTGCAGGCCTGCGCACGATTTCCAGGGAGAATGAACGATGCCTACATCCTCAGTCGGTCACAGATCCCTGAAGTCTTCCAGGGTGCACAGAGGCTGCAGGGTTGGCGCCTTGTGAACAAGGATGTGACTAATGACACCCGTGCTGCGGCCTCAAGCTGCAGCAGAGCAAAGGTATAACGAGACTCGTGCAGCAGCTCACAACTTGGTGGAGCAGACCATCGGGATGCTGAAGATGAGGTTCCAGTGCCTGGTTCTGTCAAGTGGAGCCCTCCAATACAGTCCGCAGAGGATGTCACGCATCATTGTCGCCTGCTGTGCACTTTACAACCTGGCACTGCAACAGGGAGAGGAACTGGCTGAGGAGGAGATGGAGGAACTGCACGTCTCCTCCAAAGAGGAGGTTGCCGACGGGGATGAGGCTGAGGAGGTCCTCGGAGACGACGATGATGGAGGATGAGGCCCTTGCACTGGCTAGATGAGGCAGGCGCACTTGGGAGGCCCTCATAGCTGCCAGATTTGTGGAGGATGATGGTGACATGCAATGAGGACACTCCATAGATCTTCACATAACCTCTGGGAATTTCTGAATCCTGCCTGGCAGAGGGCAGTTCACTTGCAATCCGTAATCAGGGCCATATCATAGAGACGCAGCCATGATACTCTAGAAGCATCTGATGCTTTGTCCGCCTTCAGCACCTGAGCCCTTCAGGAGCTGGAGCACAGCATCAGTGGTCACAGATGCTGAAGAGATGGGAGCCAGCCCCTCCAAAAAGGTGCTGAGAGCACACCGAGAGAACAAGAGAACTCTGTGGCGCCTGCCCATTACATTCTGGCAGCAATGATCAGCATCGACGAGGTGCAGGGATCAGTAATGTCTCCAGGGAGTGTGAGGCCAGACCATCACTTTAGCCTGAAGGCTGCACAGGCTGTGGATTGCTGCTGGCTGAAGAGCTCTACGTGGCCTGCAAGCTGATGCCTGAAGGCTCATTGAAGACCTGGGCTGCCTAGTATGTTGTTGCTGCTGCTGCCTGCTCCAACACCTGTGGGAGGGGAGGCCTGAAGCTCAAGGCCTGAGGCTTTTGGGCCTGCGTCGAAGAGAGAGGAGGGAGAGGAGTGAACCAGGATTGAGAGAATTTGCCATCATCAGAGCCCAGAGGTGTGTGCATTGAGACTTGAGTGGGGGTTTTGTATTGGTCTGTGTTTGCGATAGGGGGAAGAGAAGTGGAGGAGCAACAACTGAGGGGTGTGGGTATGTTTGGACTACAGTTTAACCTTGCATCATCTGGTATCCACCCCACCCCTCCTCTTCCAGTGTCCAGGCTAGCTGAGGCTGCCTGGTGAAGAGCAACTGAACCAGCTTCTGTTTGACAGGCAGCCCCAGCTGCCTGGTGAAGATGTCACCTCCCCTATCGGAAAAAGCAACCAGACCCCTTGCAAACCCCCCACTCCCACCCCTCCCCACCTCTGGCACACATCCATCCTGTGCCTTCTTGACCCCTTCATGTTCCCTCCTCTCTCTCTGCCTCTCTATCTCCCTCTTTTGAACACCTGGCCCTGGCGGGGGAGATCATTTTAGTTGACATCTTTTTCTCGGGGTGGGTGTAGCTTCACTACCAAATGGCAGCACCTTAGTCACCGGTGGCGGGGCCTACCAAATCCACCTATGCAGGGGCAGTGACCTCCTCAGTTCCTGCTGCTGCTCATGTAGCCCCGTCACCCTTTTGTTTAGCGACAAAACAACTCGGAGTAAAAAGCTACACCCACCCTGACATGACCATCGAGGCGTGCGTCAGAGCTATGGCTGGGGGCGTTGGCCCCTCGGCAAATGTACGGCAAAGCTGTAATTTTCCTGAGGACCGAGCAGGCAGTGCACCTGGCCCTAGAAAAGGGGTTCACTATGGGCGGGACCTTTCTGGCGGTGGACCCCCCTGAGGCCATCGCCCAGAGGATCATCACTTCTAATGTGCCGCCCTTTTCCCCAGTCAGCTCCTCCTCCCCCACTTCCATCAACTGGGACAGGTCAGGTCAGGGATTGCGCCGATCCCGCTCAGCCTCAAGGATGCGGCCCTCCACCATGTGTACTCCTTCCGGCACCAGGTTTTCGCCCGTCTGGCCTGGGAGGAGTGCGTGGAGGGGGCCTTTAACATAAAGTTCCAGGAGGCCACCTACTGGTTCTTCTGAACTGTGGACGGCGTTCGATGCCGTACTTGCAAGGAGGTGGGGCATGAGCATAAGAACTGTCCCGCCTCCAAGGCTGCCAGCACCAACCAGGCACACAGCTGGCACTACTTGCAAATCCTTTCTTTGCAAGAAGAACTCCAAAATATGGCAATCAGCCTCTCCATAAAAGATCGATGTGTGAGCAAGAAATAGGTTAACAATTTCTCTGAATCTCTTCCACTTCTTTAACCCAGCCAAAATAGCAGAAGAGTCCTTTTTTGTCCAGAGGTTGACTAGGATAAAACTAACGATACTGATCAAAAATGAGTAGGCTTGTATAGAATGCAGTCAGAACTATTTTCTAAAGAAATACTAACTGGCTTATGTCCAAAATGTTTCATGAGCCTCTGTCTTATTAAAAACTGAAAATGCTGGAAATACTCAGGAGGTCAGGCAGCATCTGTAGTGAGAGGAACAGTTAATATTTCAAGCTGATGACCTTACATCATAACTGGAAAAATTTAGAGCTGTAACATGGTTTAAGCAAGTACAGAGGCATAAAAAGTGAGGATAGATGGAGAAAGGACAAAAGGGAAGGTCTTTGATAGGGTGGAAGGTAGAAGAGATTAAACGACAAAGGGATGATGGTGCAACAAAACAGGAGAAGATGATGGGACAAGTGAAGAAACAAAATGGAGTCCAGGGGAAGCATAAATGGAATCACAGGATCGTTTGCAGTAGCTGTTGTCTGAAAAAATGGGACCAGTGATTATCATCCAGAATTGTTGAACTCATTGTTTAGCCCAGAAGGCTGTAAAGTGCCTCATTGAAAAATGAAGTGCTGTTCCTCGAGTTTACTTTGAACTTCATTGCAACAGTGTAGGGGGTGGTGGACAGAGAAGTCAAAGTGGGAGCGGTGTGGAGAATTAAAATGACAGACAACTGGAAGCTCAGAGTCATGCTTGTTGACTAAATCCTAATATAGAGGACACTGCATCATAAGCAGCGAATACAGCATACCAAATTCAAAAAATCACAAGTAGATCTCTGTTTTCACCTGGAAGGAGTATTTGAGGCCCTGGGTCAGCAGGAATCAAGGAAGTAAAAGGCAGGTGTTGCATTTCCTACACTTGTATGGGAAGGTGCCGTTGTAAGAGGAAGGGATATTGAGGGTGATTGAGTGGACCAGAATGTTGCAGGTGAAAAGGTCCTTTTGGAATGCTGAAAGGAGAGGGGAGGGGAATCACGCTGGGGGTGGTGAGGGGAAGGTGAGGGCAATGGGTTCTGGAAGGGAGGAAAAGGGATGAGAATAGAATGGGCTCTGGGAGGGTGGAAGATGTTAGTTTACCACAGAAGCACCGGTATGGAAAGTGGCAACGAAGAAACTGAGAATGAATAGCGTCCCTACAGAAAGTGGAGTGTGAGAAAGTGCAGTCAAGGTAGCTGTGGGAGCCAGTTGGCTTATATTAGATATTAGTCAATAGCTTAGAGACAGAAAAGTTGAGGAAGGGAACATATGAGAATGTGGAGAGAAGATGGACCATGTGAAAGTGAGGGAAGGGTAAAAATTTGAAGCCAAGTTAATGAAATTTTCAGAACAAGTCCAGGAAACGGCATAGATACAGTCATCGTGTACTGGAAAATATGGTGAGGGAGAGGGCCTGAGTAGGGTTGGAACAAAGAATGTTCCACATATTCCACACAAAAAAATCAGACGTAGCTAGGACTGGAGCCAGGGAGAGAAATCATCGGGCTTGACAGCATCTGTGGAGAGAAAGACAGAGTTAACGTTTCAAGTCTGTATAACTTCTTCAGAGCTAAAAGGAAGTAGAAATGTGGTGAAATATATACTGTTTAAGGGAGGTGGAACAGGTGAAGCTGGATAGAAGGTCAGCGATAGGTGGAGGCAAAGGAGAGATTGCAAAATATGTCATAAACAGAAGGTCAAAGGACTATTAATAGTGGTGTTATTGGCTAAAGGAAATGCTAATGGTGGCATTAAGAGTGGAAAGCAGAATGTGATAATGGCAAGACCAGGGTAAGCACTCTGGAAAGTGACAGATGGCCCTAGTGGGGGTGGGGGGCGGAGAGGATGGTGGGAAATAAGATTGAAAAGGCTAAAAGCTGGGGATAAAACAATGAATAAAAATGAAAATAAATTTTTAAAATAATAATAATGAAAATAAGTGGGGAAAAAATAAATAAGTAAATGAAAATTAAAATAAAAAAATAAAAATGAATATAGAAAAAGGGGGGGGGCGATCAAAAAGGGGTGGGGATGGAGGAGAGAGTTTCTTCCTTAACCGAGGTTTCCCACCCACAGTGGCTGACAGGGCCCTCAACCATGTCCGATCCATCTCCCTCGCCTCTGCCCTCACAGCTTCCTCTCCCTCCCAGAACCATGATAGGGTTCCCCTTGTCCTCACTTTTCACCCCACCAGCCTCCGTGTTCAAAGGACCATCTTCCACCGTTTCTGCCAACGCCAGCATGATGCCACCACCAACACATCTTCCCTTCACCCGGCCCTGTCGGTATTCCGCAGGGACCGTTCCCTCTGGGACACCCTGGTCCACTCCTCCATCACCCCCAACACCTTAAACCCCTTCCCACGACACCTTCCCATGCAATCACAGAAGGTGCAACACCTGACCCTTTACTTGCCCCCCCTCACCATCCAAGGGCCCAAACTCACCTTTCAAGTGAAGCAGGTGGTGGTGTTCCATCTAACCGCTGCCCTTGTCCTTCTAGATAGTAGTGGTCATGGGTTTGGAAGGTACTCTCTAAGGAGCCTTGGTGAATTCCTGCAGTGCATCTTGTAGATGGTACACACTGCTGCTACTGTGCGTCGGTGGTGAAGGGAGTGAATGTTTGTGGATGGGGTGACAATCAAGCAGGCTGCTTTGTCCTGGGTGGTGTCAAGCTTCTTGAGTGTTGCTGGAGCTGCACTCATTCAGGCAAGGGAAGAGTATTCCATCATACTCCTGGCATGCCTTGTAGATTGTGGGCAGGCTTTGAGGAGTCAGGAGGTGAATTACTCACCGCAAAATTCCTAGCTTCTGACCTGCTCTTGTAGCCACAGTATTTATATGGTTAGTCCAGTTCAGTTTCTGGTCAATGGTAACCCCCAGGATATTGATAGTGGGGGATTCAGCGATAGCAATGCCATTGAATGTCAAGGGGCGATGGTTGGATTCTCTTTTGTTGGAGATGCTCATTGCCTGGGACTTGTGTGGCATGAATGTTACTTGACATTTGTCAGCCCAAGCCTGGATATTGTCCAGGTCTTGCTGCATTTGGACATGGACTGCTTCAGTATATGAGGAATCGCGAATGGTGCTGAACATTGTGCAATCATCAGCGAACATCCCCATTTCTGATCTTATGATGGAAGGTCATTGATGAAGCAGCTGAAGATGGCTGGGCTGAGGACACTACCCTGAGAAACTCCTGCAATGATGCCCTGGACCACAACCATCTTCCTTCATGCTAGGTACGACTCCAACCAGCCGAGAGTTTTCCCCCTGATTCCCATTGACTCCAGTTTTGCTAGGGCTCCTTGACGCCACACTTGGTCAAATGCTGCCTTGATGTCAAGGGCAGTCACCCTCACCTCACCTCTGGAGTTCAACTCTTTTGTCCATCTTTGAACCAAGGCTGTAATGATGTCAGGAGCTGAGTGGCTCTGGCAGAACCCAAACTGGGCATCAGTGAGCATGCTATTGCTAAGCAAGTGCTGCTTGATAGCACTGTTAATAACCACTTCCATCACTTTACTGATGATGGGGAGTAGACTGATGGGGCGGTAATTGGGGCGCAGAAAGTTCTGGAGCACAAGTCTTCAGTGTGATTTGGACAAGCTGAGTGAGTGGGAAAATGCATGGCAGATGCAATATGATGTGGATAAATGTGAGGTTATCCATTTTGGTAGCAAAAACAGGAAGGCAGATTATTATCTGAGAGGGGAATGTGCAACAAGACCTGGGTGTCCTCGTCCACCAGTCGCTAAAGGTAAGCATGCAGGTGCAGCAGGCGGTAAAGAAGGCAAATGGTGTGTTGGCCTTCATAGCCAGAGGATTCGAGTACAGGAACAAGGATGTCTTGCTGTAATTGTACAGGGCCTTGGTGAGACCACACTTGGAATATTGTGTGCAGTTTTGGTCTCCTTATCTGAGGAAGGATGTACTTGCTATAGAGGGAGTGCAGCGAAGGTTTACCAGACTGGTTCCTGGGATGGTGGGACTGACATATGAGGAGAGATTGAGTCGATTAGGATCATATTCGCTGGAGTTCAGAAGAATGAGGGGGGATCTCATAGAAACCTATAAAATTCTAACAGGACTAGACATGGTAGATGCAGGAAGGATGTTCCCGATCGTGGGGGAGTCCAGAACCAGGGGTCACAGTCTGAGGATATGGGGTAGACCATTTAGGACTGAGATGAGGAGAAATTTCTTCACCCAGAGAGTGGTGAACCTGTGGAATTTGTTACCACAGAAAGTAGCTGAGACCAAAACGTATGTTTTCAAGAAGGAGTTAGATATAGCTTTTGGGGCGAAAGGGATCAAAGGGTATGGGGAGAAAGCGGGAGCAGGCTATTGAGTTGGATGATCAGCCATGATCATAATGAATGGCGGAGCAGGCTTGAAGGGCTGAATGGCCTACTCCTACTCCTAGTTTCTATGTTTCTATGTTTCAGTACTATTGCCGGAATATTTTCAAGGCCCAAAGCCTCCACAGAATCCAGTGCCTTCAGCAGTTTCTTGATATCACCTGGGGTGAAGCGAATTGGCTGAAGACTGGCACCTGTGATGCTGGGGACCTCTGGAGGAGGCCGAGATGGATCATCCACTTGGCATTTGTGGCTGAAAATTGTAGCAAGTACTTCACCCTTATTTTTTGCACTGACGTTCTGGACTCCCCAATCATTGAGGATGGGGATATTTGTGGAGCCTCCTCCTCCAGCGAGTTGTTTATTTCTCCACCACAATTCACGACTGGATGTGGCAGGACTGCAGAGCTTAGATATGGTCCATTAGTTTGGTATCGCTTAGCTCTGTCTATCACTTACTGCTTATGCTGTTTGGCACACAAGTAGTCCTGTGTTGTATTTTCACCAGGTTGACAACTCATTGTTAGGTCTGCCTGGTGCTGCTCCTGGCATACCCTCCTACACACCCCATTAAATCAGGGTTGACCCCTGGCTTGGTGGTAATGGTAGAGTGGGGTATATGCTGGGACATAAGGTTACAGATTGTGGTTGAGTGCAATTCTGCTGCTGCTGATGGTCCACAGTGCCTCATGGTTGTCCCGTCTTGAGTTGCTAAATATGTTCGAAGTCTATCCCATTTAGTACAGTGGTAGTGCCACATAACACGACGGAGGGTATCCTCAACGTCTGCCAGGCAGATCAAATCCATGAGGGAAACTTGATCATGCAGTCACAACAATTTTGCAATTTTTATTTTATTTTGAGATGTGTGCCTTGAATTCAGTAGTAATAAGTCCACCAAGACTTAGAGATTTTTTACAAAACTAAATTAAACATTTATTAACAAAAGAAAAGAATACTACTATAATAACTCCTAAACCCCTAATTAATCTGGCTCACAGTTACACTCCGTTAAGGCAACAGTAAAAATAAATAGATTTAAACAGACCCAGGCAAAGCAACACGACACCCCGGATAGTGATGGTCAGAGTGAGTTTTCTCAGCTTTGGTTCCTGTAGACAGCAATTTGATGCACACAGGCTGGAAGCTTTTCACACTTGTGTTAGATCTTAGAATTCCTCCTCTCCTGACACATAGCTTCATCTCCTTTATGCATGTTTCTCCCTTTTTACTGCAAATTCCATTGTTCCCATATGTTTTTGCAACTTTACTTTTCTCATAATATAAATCTTTCATAATACTAATTTTAGCAGTAACCTTTGAGAAAAATAAACACACTTGTTTGGCTTAGCTTCTTCTGGCTAAGTGTAACATCCTACCATCTCTTTTAAATTCAAACTAACCTAATCTATCTATAAATGCAAATTTTCCTTACACCTCACATTCTAAAACTTCAGCCGTGTTTACGTATATAGCATTTCAAACCTAACTACTATTTGATGACTCAAAGCCTCTAGATCAGCTGTCTCCAATTCAATTAAGTCCACCCACAAACACACATATACACAGAGAAACTAATTCAAACCCCACTATTAACCTACCTTTACAAATAATCACAATAATATTATGAAAATTATTATATTTTCATGACAATCTGTATGCAGTAGGCAGAGTGACTGTCGTAATGGTAAAACTGGA
This sequence comes from Cetorhinus maximus, assembly GCF_964194155.1. Taxonomy (NCBI): domain Eukaryota; kingdom Metazoa; phylum Chordata; class Chondrichthyes; order Lamniformes; family Cetorhinidae; genus Cetorhinus; species Cetorhinus maximus. The sequence goes on along the minus strand of NC_135888.1, from coordinate 80,212,034 downwards.
GGCCCAATGCTGATTCTTTAAGGATAATTAACCATAGAGCAATTAAATGACATTAGGACAGTGGCTACAAGGAAATCATTACATTTACAAATTAATTCAACTCTGTAGCTAATATAACCTTACCATTCTGACTTTTTGGAACCAACCCACTGTTGTACAATTGTGTTGTACACTGAATTTACAGCCTATCCACAGGTTCCATATGATGTTGCATTATGTTTGTACTAAATAAATGTGCAAATAGTGTTTTTTTTATTCTAATTGTTGTTTGAGGTGTGAGAGAAACAGGCAAATTAAGCGGAATAATGTGATTAATAAATAAGAAACTCCAACAGCAAAAAAAGAGTGTTGCAGCAAAATCCCAAGATAAATCATTCCTAGAAGCACTAAAGTCATAGGATTGAGTTTCTATAAAGACCTTTATGCTGTTTCTCTGGAATTTCAATCTTTTTTTTTTGCCAAAGTTAAAATGGATGGTCAAGAATCTTCATCCCACCCAGAGAAATTTTATTCCCAGTGTGACAACCCTCTACTAGATTTTCAAGAGAATGATGAAGGGTGGGGTGGATCACAGATGGAACAGAGATTTGTAAAACCTTCGGTTTAGCAATCTCCGAGTGACAAATAGAGATGTCATTCCCAGACTTCACAAGTGTAATAAAACGGGCGACAATGAGTCAACACCCCGTTTTGCATCACTCCTGGTTTTTAGTTTCTTAGTTTTTATTTCGATGAGGCCCAAGATTCTCAAGCCTCTGATACATTAACACAGCATGCAATCAGAACTGTGTCTACTTTAGGACTTAATAAAAATTTAGACTGCTTTATATGCTGGTCTAAATTCAAAAGAGAATTTTGAGAAGTGAACATTATTTAATTTTGTGGCACCTTAAAAGTGACTGCCTCACCTTCAATCCCCCACCAACCCCCCCTTTCCCACCCCCTCTAACCCCCTCACTGCCTCTCCAATCTCTCTACACACCCCCTCCAACAATCCCTCCCCACACTCCCAACCTCCCCACAGCACCACCTCCAACCTTCCCTCCCCACCCCACCAACCTCCCACCACAATCCCCAAACCTCACCCACACACCTTCCAACCTCCTGCCACCCTCCCCCTACCCCACCAAACGCCCCCCAAACCCTCCCTCCAATCTCCCCCATACCCCTTCCAACCTCCTGCCACCCTCCCCCCACACCCCAGGGTGTATTTCCTCGATCTCAACCTAATCCAAGAACAGTGTGTGCAAAGTTTCCGTTTCACTAAGGGGATGCTCACTGAAATATGGCCATCCTCTTACAAGTAAACCATCAGCCTCAGAGCAGGGCGAGAATGGCATTGTTAGTGGCAGTAAAGGTGACCACGGCTATGAACTTCTTTGTGTTGGACTCATTCAGGCTCGAGCTGGGGACACTTCCAAAACCCCATAGTTTGTCACCCACATGCATATAAGGGAGGTCACTGACACAGTGAATGAAAACAGAAGGGATGCATTGCCTACTGTCTTTCCAGCAAAAACAGGCAGAGCACACACAAATGGCCCTGTCAAGATAGTGGGCATTGCTATGTTGCAGAGTGCCTTTCATACATTGTTTTGTGGGCACTTATCTAACTTGAGAGATGAACTGCAGCCACAAATGGTCCTAACCCCTCAATAATGTTCAGCGCATCATGCTTGTTAGCAGCTGGTATCCTGGCAGCAGCCATGATACCTTTCTCCTGCACCAGTCTGCTGTACCATCAGCATCTAATCCATTACAAGGGACCAGAGGTGGCTACTGCTTGAAAAGAGCAATCTGCTGACTACCTGGCTCATGACTCTGGTGCGTAACACACAAACACACACGCACACACATTCACTCACATAGACACACACACATATACACTCCCTCAATCAGACACACACACTCACTCACACAGATACACACACATACCCACACATACACACACATTCACACACTCACACAAACACAAACTCACACTGGCACACACACGCTCACTCACACAGACACACACTCACTCACACAGATGCACTCACACACAAACACACACACACACACACACACACAGAGGTATACAGGTCTGCAGCATGTGTATAATAAGTACAATGTCATTGAGCAGACTACTAGGGGCCACAAACAATGTTTCTGGCACCTGGACTGCTTGGGAGGAATCCTCGTACTCAATAGAGCGCATGTCAAGATTTGTCATGGTCTGCTTCATTTTGCACAATCTCACCATCATGAGAGGACAACCCATGTCACCAGGTGTATAGTGAGCAGCTGAGGAGAAGGAAGAGAAAGAGGAGGAAGAGGAGGAGGAAGAGGAGACAATAAGGTAACCAACACATCCCCTTTCCGGCTGGGCTGTCAGTGATCAACTCATCTGACCGTTGAATCAGTGAACGCAACCACAATTTCCCAGTCCCAATCCTTACCTTCCCTGTCTTCCTGACCATCACAGTGTCTTTTTAGCCAGAATGCTAAAACAAAAACCACCACAAAACAAACATTTCCAACCAACTTTATCAAACTAACCAACCCACATTGTATACAAATGTCAACCAAACACCTTTGTGCATTGCCCTATTGCCTGTCTTCTGCATGCCTTTGCCTGTCCTAATGTTCCTACCCAGCGCTACCCCAATGGCTACAGCCTGGCTTCAGGAACTTTTATTGGAGAAACTGCAGGTGGCCTTGGAGGGCAAGCTTGGGCAACTCTGGCCCTAGAAATCCTGGTTTTGGACTGCGCCACCTTGGCATGGATGGTCCAGTTTGAGTTGGTTGGCTGACAGGCAACAGCAGGAGCACTGGCAGAGTGGCAGTGGTGGGAGGATGAATGCTGCCATCCTAAGAAATGACAAGTTTGTGCTCCATAAAGCCACCGCCACTCCCTGGGCAACAGCTCAGCAATTCTAGTCATCTGCTAGAAAACGGATTGCTGGACTGTGGAAAGACCCTGTAAGCCCCTTTGCACTCTGATATCTACAACCATGGTGAGAGCAGTTTGAGCCTGCAGGGCAGCAAGCTGACCTTGCATGACATCACCTGAGATTCCACTCCAGGAACCAGGTATCACATGGCTGCCACTTGTGCTGCAATGGAAGTTGAGGCATTGACCACCAGACGATCCATCATGATCAGGTCCATCATGTGCTAATGGACTGGGCCACCACTTCCATTCTCAGAGTCCCATGCAAGTTGGTGCTGGACTCCTCCATGCTCCTTGACAGTGGCAGCAGGCTTTCTGACAGGCCTGCCAATGCACCAAGTCTTTCAGTGTGCCCCCTCACCTTGCTTTTTTCTGTTGCATCGAAGTCCTGATGCTGAGTCCTCTGCAGCAGAACTTGTGTGTGCTCTCGCCTTCCAGCAGGCTGGCACTTGCCCCCTGCATGCCAGCCATTCCCCATGACTCACCATGTGCAGATTTCACCTCAAAGTCATCCTCTGAAGTACACGCAGTGTCTGTATCTGAGCTGGTGGCTGTGAGTGTCAGAGTGATTGATAATGTTTCTTCACCATCAGTCTCGTCTTTCCCTATCACTTCTTGCTCCTGCACAGCTGTCTGACCAGGTTGCCGTTCTTGGGTATCTGAACAGTGAAAGGATATGATTGTGGCAAGGGAAGAGGGGAAAAGCTAAAGTTATGTCCTTAAACAATCTGCAGTTTGTAAATCAGAAGAGATTGTGTGAATTGGGATGTGAGAGGGTGAATTAAGTTTGACAATACTGTCATCTTTAATAGCTTCAGTACAACACTAGTCTTAGTCATGGCCATTCCAGCAATGACCAGCGCCATGAAGCCTGAAAATACTTGTAAGTTATCAAGTACCCTTGAAAATTATTCTTCTGTTGCTGTTTATGAGAGCAGTTCCATTCAAGGCAGAAGGATATGAATCATCGCTATGTAATCAGTCCCATGTATTGATGTTTGTGTCTACATCTGGCTGCCAGTTAGCCCAGAATCTGTCTTCACTTATCTAGAAGATCCATTTTTAATGGGAATTTTCATGGTCTGATGAGTCCAGTTATTCTGTTGCAATATCCAGTAATGCCTAGGGAGAAAACTCTTTTTTCCCCGCTTACATCTTTTCCAATGTTAGCAAAAGTCCCCTGAGTTCTGATTTTATTCCCATTCACTTTTGCTAGATTGCACAATTGTGTTTACAGGGAGGAGGAGAGAAATGGGTGTCATAAGTAATTGTTCTTCTACTTTCATTAATAAGTAAAGCCATTTGTGTTTTTATCAGGCATATTTATTGTGTTAGAAAATATAACTAGATACACAATCATACCTAATTTACAAATGGGATAATTTGAAGGTGGAAGTTTCTGTGCAGGAACAGCTCTTATCGAAGTCACAAATGTGTGACTGTGACAAAGGTAAAGTTTCCCTCCTCATCCTTCTCGATCTGTCTGCAGCCTTTGATTTGTTGACCACCCTATCCTCTTCCAACACCTCTCCACTGTTGTCCAGCTGGGTGGGACTGCTCTCACCTGATTCCATTCTCATCTATCCCAACATAGCCAGAGAATCACTTGCAATGGCTACTCTTCCTGCTCTTGCACTGTTACCTCTGGTATCCCCTAAGAACCTATCTTAGCTCCCTCCTATTTCAACCTAGATGCTGTCCCTTGGCAACACCATCTGAAAACAGTGTTAGTTTTCGCATGTATGCTGACGACACCCAGCTCTACCTCACCACCACCTCTCTCGACTCATCCCTTGTTGCTAAATTTTCAGACTGCTTATCCAATATCCATTTTAGATGAGCAGAAATTTCCTCCAATTAAATTTTGTGAAGTCTGAAGCCATTGCTGTTAGTCCCCGCTGCAAACTCAGTTCCCTAGCTACCAGCTCCATCCCTCTCCCTGACAACAGTATGAGATTAAAGCAGTCTGTTTGCAACTTGGTGTCACACTTAATGCGGAGATGCGTTTCTGACAACATATTCATGTCTCACTATGATCGCCTGTTTCCATCACCATAGCAATGCCCAACTTCACCCCATCTCAGCTCATCTGCTGCTGAAATCCTGAAAGCCTTTGTTATCTCTATACTCAGTTATTCCAACATATTCCTGGCTGGTCTTGTTCTACCTTCTGTAAGCTTGAGATCATTCAAAACTCTACTGCCCATGTCTTAATTTGCAGCAGGTTCTGTTCCACTATCACCCCTGTGCTGACTCACCTACATTGACTCCCGGTCAAGCAACATCTTGACTTTAAAATTCTCATTCTTGTTTTCAAATCCCTCCAAGGCGTACAGTGAGGGGAAGATAGAAAGGCTCCAAGCCTCAGGTTTGAAGAGACAAAAGCTACAGAAAGCAGATTTAAAGCGAGAACAGCTTGCAAGAGGCAAGAAGGTCCAAAGAGATGCCTGAAGGTCTGTAACTCTTTGCTATGGGCATGTGATGCAGTGGTCACACCTGGTGTACTGTTAACGCTGAATCAGCGAGAGAGAGAGTATGTGGGAGATAGCCTGAGTGCATGTGGTGACCCAGGGGAGAGGAACATCAGAAGGAGAGTTCAAAACCCTGGAGGTGAACCCTTGTGGAAGGTGTCTGAGCGAAAACGTCAGTTTGGGAGAAGATTCCAAGGAATCTTGGAGAGTGGAGATTGGAAACTCTTGTGTGAAAGACGGAGTGCAGTGAGACTAGTTGGCTCACGGTATGTTAAGCGTCTGGGGGGAGTTGAGGAGAGACTGATAGCATCTGGTTGAGGTGGCAACTGTCATTTGGTTTCAGAGTGTGGTGTGTCTGACCACAGGGTGCCTATTGGTTTACATGGGCTGGATATTTACTGTGAATATTAAAGTATAGGATAGCTTTTTAGTTTGTGTTGTCCTTACAAATCTGTATATATCTGTAAAGATATAGTTGTGGGTGAATGAGTATTATAATATAGTTCATCTTTACTTGTTTAATAAATGTTTATGCTTTTCATTAGCTGACTCCAGTGAATTTGTTCAGTAGCTATTCTCCACGTATCTAAACAAACAAATAAAAGTTAGGATCTATCAGCTGGGATCCGCCCTGGGATCAGGCTTGTCCAGTGGTAATGTCAGCTGGAGATCATAACAAAGTGGGGGCTCTTGCAGGGTTTCGAAATGTGGACAGCGGGTGATTGGATGCGGAATAATAATTGATTTGGGATTATCATTATAAGGTGGGATTGGAAATCCTTGAACATTGATGTGATCTGTGAATCCTTTTAACGAGTACATAGAAGTAAAGAGGTGCTGAATGTAGGAATTGGAGTTGCTGTCAGGTATAATATATGGGTTGGAATTCGAAATGGCTTTGGAAGTTGCTAAGATTTTTCTACAGATGGAAAATGTAACTATGACTGGTTTACAGAAATTAACCAAGAATATCGATGGATAAATTGGAGTTAGGATTACCTGAGGGGGCAAGGAAAGCATATATCATTGGGATAATAGCACAGCATTTAAAATTGGAAGGGGTACTAGGGAGGCCACATTCTCCAAGGAGTGAGTCACAGCTGGAGGTTGTGAGACTTCAGTTACAAATGAAGAAGCTTGAACTTGAAAAAGCAGTGGAAATGAAATAAAGTTGAACTAGAGGCAAAAGAAAAAGAAAAGGAAAGAGAAAGGGAAGAAAAGGAAAAAGAGGGAGTGTTTCAAAGAGAAATGGAAATGCAAAAACTCGACCTCCAGAGGGCAAAGTTAGCAATGAAGGAAAGAGAGAAGGAAGGAAGAAGGTCTGATGAAAAGGCTGGACCTTTAAAAAGAGACCTCAGAGACTGCGGAAAGTTCTGATGATGAAAAATCTTCAATCTTAAACCTAGTAGTGGGATGTTTAAGTTTGCGCAAGCTCTTCCAATATTTGAGGAAAGGGATGTAGAGGCGTTATTTATTTTGTTTGAAAAGGTAGCTAGACAAATGAAGTGGTTAAAAGAAATCTGGACATTACTATTGCAGAGTAGGTTGGTAGATAGAGCTCATGAGGCTAATGCTTCACTTTCAGAAGAGATATCGGTAGAGTATGATGCAGTGAAAAAGGCTATTCTGAATGCACATGAATTAGTCCCTGAGGCATACAGGCAGGAATTTCAGAATATAAGGAAACAGCCTGGGCAGACCTATATTGAGATTGAGAGGTTAAAGCAAAGCAATTTTGACCATTGGACATGGGCATTAAAGGTAGAGACGATGAATGAAGTTCTTGGGGAAATAACTCTCTTGGAAGAATTTAAAGATTCACTTCCCCTTGTAGTCAGAACCCATTTTGAAGACCAGAATGTTAAAACAGCTAGACAGGCAGCGGAGATGGCTGACAATTATGAACTGGCCCATAAATCTACACTCTTTATCCATAATCCCCATGAACCCAAGAAGGATAGACACTGTGAAGGTGAAAGGAAGGCAAGTAGCCAGTGAAGAGGAGGCACAGTTGGGAATTCTCAGGAAATTTCTCCTCAGACCAGAAAATAAGATACTGAGGGTGACAGTAACATTCAAAAGCCTAAGTGCTTTCATTGTAACAAGATGGGACATGTTAGGGCAGATTGCTGGAGATTAAATGGTCAGCCTATCGCAGTAGTAGGGATGCCTAAGGAATCATCAGGAAAAGTTGTGTCAACTGTAACAATGGTACAGGTGAAACATGTTCCCTCAGAACATACAGGAAAGGAGGATATGGTTCAGGATAGCCCAAAGAATTCTTCTTTGAATACTAATGAAAGAAGTCAGACTCTTAGAGGGCCTTTTGTGTCAAAGGGAGAAGTATTCCCTTACTCCTCCAGCAAAATAAGTAAACAGATTAAAATTTTGAGAGATACAGGGGCAGGTCAATCATTGATGGTGGTTGATGGTGCAATTTGTGTTCCAGGTAGTTTTATGAAACAAAAAGTATTAATAAGAGGTGTTAATAGAAATTATGAACCTGTTTCTTTGTGTAAAGTTAACTTACAGAGTCACTTTGTAAATAGAATTGTTACAGTAGGAATTATTTCTAAATTACCTATTGAAGGGGTAGATTTTATTATAGATAGTGATTTGGCTAATGGAGTCAGTAACGTGGTAATGACTGTACTACAGCAGGCAGCTGATCATGCTGATATTAACAAACTTCAGAAAAATACTGTGCCAAAAAAAGGTGCTTATTGCAGATAACAAGAAATTGAAGGAAAACCTGATTAATGTAGAGAACCAACTTTCATGTATAAAAGAAGAGTTTGCTAATGAAAGAAGAGAATTGGTGAGAACAATTGAGAGCCAGTCACAAAGGGCAGAGTTTTTCAGTTGGCGGGCAGGCTCAGCGGGAGCGAATGAGGGCAGTCGGGAACCTAACCACCGCCTGTAATCGGCTTTGCACTGCGATTTTACGCGGGCAGCCAATTAAGGCCTGCCTAGTGTACTTCATGGCCCCCGAGATCAGCGGGAATGGGCGGGTGGCGGCAGGAGGCCAATGTACGCCAGGTCCAATGGCAACCCAGCGGCCTATTCAAAAATGGCGCAGGCAGCCATCCTAAGGCTGCCATTGATTTCAGTCATCTGCAATGAACAACATCGTCAGAGAGCAGGCCAGGTGGGAGGGCAGGTCGGCAGGGCATTCAGCCCCGAGGTTTTCCGATGAGTGCCTCGCTGCCCTCCTCAAGGAGGTGGCAGCCCGCTGGGATATCCTTGTCCCAAGGGATGGGAGGAGGTGGCCTCCCCACAAATAACTAAACGTGCCTGGGAGGAGGTGGCATCGCGGGTCAGCTCCCAAAATATGGTGAGAGGCACATGGGTGCAGTGCCGCAAGCGGTTTAATGACTTCCGGCGATCGGGAAGGGTGAGTACTGTGTTGGCATGGGTCACTTAGCACAGAAGTTAGGTTGCACCCTCACCCTCATCCCCACCCTGCACCTCAGAATTTTGTATTTTCTTATTCATTCACGGGATGTGGGCTTCACTGGCTGGGCCAGCATTCATTACCCATCCCTAATTGCCCGTGAGTAGGTGGTGAGCTGTCTTCTTGAATCGTTGCAGTCCATGTGCTGTTAGGGGGCGAGATCCAAGATTTGGACCCAGTGACAGTGAAGGAATGGCAATAAATTTACAAGTCAGAACGCTGAGTGACTTGGAGGGGAACTTCCAGGTGGCGGTGTTCCCATCTATCTGCAGCCTTTGTCCTTCTAGGTGGTAGTGGTCATGGGTTTGGAAGAGTGTGAGTGGCAAATGTCAATGAGGCAGCATCTGGGCAAGGGGGTGAGCCCTGGCTGCTTGGAATGAGTGTGTTGCAGCTCCAGGGTCATGAATCGGATGAGCCCTGCAAGGTTTTCCTCAGGTGGGGTTGGCCAGGCTACAATGGCAATGCAGGTACTGGGTGGACTAATCAATGCTCCTCTCTCCTTTCAGGAGAAGACAGCACACAGTAATGCAGAGAGGCTGCGGACTGGCAGAGGGCAGCCCCACCTTCTCATCATGACCGGATATCAGCAGGAGCAATGGAGCTGGAGAGGCGCCATGCGCCCAGGTCAACCGGCCGCGGTGAGGTTGAGGTGCCAGTGGGAGGTAAGAGTGCCGTGCACTGATCACAATGTCTGTCATTGTAACCATTCCACTGTTGACTGTATATTGATTTCAGCCTCCAACATGGAATCCCCATTGATAATGGAAGGAGGAGTACATCCTGATCCAGGTGTCAGGCATGCACATCAACAGTGTAACTACTTCAACTAATCCAATGTCCTTGTTCTTCCTTTCAGTCTCACCAGAGCACATCCGCACTCAGGAGGCTGAGGGGCCGCCGCTGACCCCTGAGGGCACAGAAGATATGAATGCACCAGCGTCACGCCCTCTCAGCCAGGCAGGCACCAACACAGATACCAGCACCTCAGTGGGAATAAAATCGTCGGCTAGTATCTCGATGCACAACGGTGAGGGCACTTCACACTTGCTTGAGGTGCAGGCAGAGGCAGAGAGTGCCCAGGGCACTGGCAGTCGGAGGACTGCTGGGGACCAGGAACATGCTCAGTCGGTGACTGATGATGTGCCTCTGGAGTTGTCCCTGAGGCAGCAGATGCTGGAAGTCCAGCAGGGTGTGCGGGAGGATCTGGTGGAGATACATGAGGGAATGCGTGCCATGATCTCAGTTATGGAAGAGCCCTTGCGGAGCATGAGCAATGCAATGACCTTCATGGCCGAGCGCATTGCCTCCTCCATGGAAAGAGTGGCAACTCTCATGGAGAGGCTCCTCCAGGAGAACAATCAGGTCTTCCTGGGATTCCGTTCAGATCTGCAAGCCCTCACAGCGGCAATGACCTCAGGTGGTCAGTGTCAGTACTGGAGATGGATTGGGCATCCAGTATCCCACCATTCATCAATGGTGAGCAGGAAGGTCCAATGTGACCTGATGTTGGCGCACGAGTTGTCGTCACTGCAGGCTCCTCTCAGGGCGCTCCGGATGAGGGTAGCATCTCCTCCGCCCCTCTGCCAGTGACCGTGACATCCAATGAGGTTGCTGCGGCAGGGGAGATGCCAGCCGTGCCACTAGTCGCTCCCTCCCAGGCAGGGCCAGCACAGGCGCTACAGGCCAGAGAAAACCCGCCAAGGTCATCAAGGCCAACAGGACAGCAGAGTGAGCAGACTGTCTCCAATGCCTGAGGGTGGAGGGGGGAGCACCTAGACGTAGCACCCACAAACATAAATGTAAAGGACCTTAAGCACAACACGGGTTTATCTCTAGCGGTTTTCTTTTGCCCCACTTTTAAGTTACTGTTAAGTTGGTGTGAGGTTGAATACCTTTTCATTTTGTTTGATTTCTGTGTGCCAAGCTGCAATGCATTAAATGTGTTTGCTCTCAACAAGCCTCTGGGTGCTTCATTAGTTCTGCAGGTGAAGGGGAACCCATGGGGAAGAATTTTTCCCCTGTTGGGGGGGTAGTGCAGGAGCGGGCGCGGGCAGGCGCGCCTCCGATTGGCACCCCTGATTGGGGGCGTGCCACCATTTTACGCGGACGGGCCAATTAAGGCCCACCCAGCTATGGGCTCCCTGTGCGGGCGGTGGGGGGGGTCCCCTCAGCCAGGAGTGAGCTCTTTCGTACATGCACACAAAAAAGCGCATTCATCTCCCTAAGGCTAAGTGCTGCCTCACGGAGATCAGCGCCAAATTTAAAAATGGTGAATGTACAAAAACAAAATTTCCCTGACATGTCCCCTCATGTGACACTGTCACGTGAGTTGGGACATGTCCATCATTTTAAATCAAACATTTATTAAAATTTTTAAAACCCTCATGAAACCTCATCCCGCCGGTGGATGAGGTTTCATGCTTTTTCTGAAGCCCGCCAGGGCTCCCGGTCTGCCCGCCAACCCTAAGGTTGGACGGGCAGGTCCATTAATGATGTTAATGAGTTTGTCAATGGCCTCAATTGGCCATTGACAGGTTGGCAGGCGCACAGCTGATTCGGCTACACCCCCACCGACCTGAAAATTGAAATGACGCGGGGTGACATCGGGAGTTCCGCCTGATGTCATCCCGCATCGGCGAGCGGGCCCTGCCCCCCACTCACCAACCTAAAGATCTCGGCCATGATGTTCTGAGTGACTTGTTTGTCATAGAGCTTTATTGAAATGGCACATAGTGCATGTTGTTGACCAAGCAAATGTTGCTCTCAGTTATCAAGTATGGAGCCCGCAGCCCTGGCGTGTGTTGGTGGTTCACCTTTGGTAGGCTAGCTGAAGGAGCATTGGGTCAAAGTCTCCCAGGTGTCCCTGCCTCCCTGGAGGTTGCCCAGATCAGCATCTATCCCCTCAGCGTTCTCTTGAGCGTGCTCATCCTTGGCCTCACTACTGGACTCATCATCTGCTGTAAGAGCAGCTGCATCAACATCTTCTTCCTCCACTGCGTCCCCCCCTTTCCAGCGCCAGATTGTGGAGAGCGCAGCATTCAACGACTATCAGCGACACACGATCTGGGGGATACCAGAGTGCGCCCTTGAACGGTCCAGGCATCAGAAGCACATCTTGAGGAGACCGATGGTTCACTCTACCACAGCCCTTGTGGAGGCGTGGCTCCTATTGTACCGCTGCTCAGCTTCTGTTCTTGGATGGCGGAGAGGCGTCATGAGCCACCTTCTGAAGGGATATGCCTTGTCACCCAGCAGCCATCCATCAAGCCGGGCTGGAGCACTGAAGAGCCCCGGCACCTGGGAGTGTCTGAGGATGTAGGCGTCGTGGGAGCTGCCTTGGTACCTTGCACAGACTTGTAGAATCTGCATCCTATGGTCAAACACTATCTGCATGTTCATGGAGTGGAAGCCCTTCCTGTTGACGAAGGCACTGGGCTCACCCACTGGCGCCTTGATGGCCACATGTGTGCAGTCGATTGCACCCTGGGAGCGGGAGAACCCAGCAATCGCTGCAAAGCCTCTAACTCGCTCTGCCTGGCTGGCTTCATCCATGCGATAGTGAATGAAAGTCAATGAATGCCTGAACAGAGCGTCTGTCATCAGCTTGACACAACTGTGGACAGCTGATTGGGAGACTCCACAAAGATCACCCACCAACCCCTGGAAAGAGCTGGAGGCATGGAAGCTGAGGACCACCGTGACCTTCAGCGCCACTGGCATGGGATGTCCACCCACACAATTGGAACTGATCTCAGGGCCAATCATCTGACAGGTGGAGGTCACTGTCTCCCTTGAGAGATGGAGCTTCCTTCAGCACCGTACCTCGGACATATTGAGGTAGCTGCATCGCCGCCTGTAAACCCTGGCAGCAGCATAGTGGCATCTTCTGTGGCCCCTTCCACCTTGGACTTCTTGTTGGTCCTGCGCCTGTCCTCCCACAGGTGGCTCCCCTGGAGGCTGAATAGGGGAACCTGGCCTCCTCCCCATTCTGGCCCTATCTTCCCCCTCAGAGGAGGTGCCCCCAGCGGAGACCACAATCCCCATTCCAGGGCAAGGGAAGGCTGTCTGATACCTGAAAGGCCCCAAGTGTTATCACTCCTCCAGAGTCCTGAACTGAAGCCTGTTATTTCTGTCAAAGCAGCTCTGAAGCAAAATGAAGTTGTTCAGTTCACACAAGCAAGTAGCAGTAAATAAGAAACAAAAGTTCTAACAGCTCACATTAGCGAGCCCACTCACCCCTCTTATCCTGCCCATGGATGAAGTTTATGAAAATGTGACTTACCCGCCTACCTGTTGCGTCCATGCAACATCCTGAAAATCGCACGAGCTGCGCAAAATCTCTGTCAATTGTTACCTCAAGGGCCTTAATTGGCCCATTAATTAATGGTAGGCGTGTTTCCGAACTCATAGCGCGCCCACCTTCCGAAATATCGCGATGGTGCGCGGTGACGTCGGGACGCACACCCAACCTCATCCTGCGTCATTTTACGCACATATGTGTCGAGCCCACCCCCACATGACAACTTTAAAATCCTGCCCAAAAAGTAGAACACTTGACTGAGAACTTGAAATGTCTAAACGATAAACTTGTAGAAACAAATTTAACAAATGCCAATTAAAATTTGATGAACTTCAAGCATCACTAGTTACTATGAAATATCAGGGGAAAATGCCTTGATCAGGAAAAGGAATTGTTGGTAAATCAGGATAATTGTTTGCAAGCAGAATTAAAAACCAAAACTAACGAACTGTTAGAACTTTGTTGTGGAGAAAATGAAGGAGAGGATATGTGATATCGAGTGTCACAGTTGGAAAGTTGTTCCTGTTAATAAAAACTCTTTGCTGGATGGTGATCCAGCTGAGCAAAGAACTGATCCAAGTAACATTACTAATGTATCAACCTCAGTAATGAACAATATGAAAACGACTAATGTGCCTGCAGAATTGGAAATCAAGAATTGCCAATAAAATGGACTGAAAGTACAAAATGACTCTTCCAAGTAAATGGCCAGAGAGATGGATTTACAAGTGCTTGCTGGTGCTAATATACAAATACAGCAGTTGGAATCCAGGCAAGTGGACAGTTTGCAAAAGACCTTTCAATACCTGGAAAAGAGTGGAACGATACAGTTTGTGGATTATGCAAAAGAATTGAAGGATTGGAAGTCACTATGAAACTCCACAGGGAGAATATAATTGACGTTGCTCAAAGAGAAGTGGAAAAGATCTGTTCGAAATGGGATCTGGAGAAACAACAAGATCATAAGTGTAAAGATCAAACCAAGCAAGAATACAAAACCCTTTTGTGTGAGCACAAGAAGTATCTCAATAGCATCTTTGAAATGGTGAAAAGAGATTTTGACCAGAGAAGAAATGAGATGTTAACCCAGAAAAATGCCTTTTTGATTTTGCTATGTTGAAATGAGAATTTACCACATTTGAGTTTGGAAAATGAACTTGAGGGTTGAATTATGCCTACAGCTAATGAAAAGGATGATTGGGCTGTAGACTTAAGTGAAACATTCTTTGCTGAGTTAAAGACTGGGAATAAGAGGAAAAAGAATCATAAGGGCTGAGTTATGATGATGCTATTATGTACAAATTCTACTAATCTTGTCACATTTATTGACTTTGTTTAATTACATTTTTGTAATTGTACAACATGATGTGTAATTGTGAAACAAGATTGAAAATTTATTTGTATAGTATGTAATAAGCTATTGTTAGGATTTTATGATATTAAGTTTATGTGAGGCATAGGTAAGGCCATTGCAGAGAAACCTTCGTTCTTTCCTCCAAAGGGATGGTGTTAGGAAATAGAGATAGTTTAAGTAAGTTATATTTGTATTTTTTGAGTGTTAGGAATGAGTTTTAGCTTTAATGTTTATGTTTGATTTGTATTTCTCTGTCTGTATGTTAAGAAAAGGTCAAATTGAATTTTAGTTTCACATTTAAAAGGTGCCTGCATTTCTAATGAGGCTTTTAGTTGCAGCTAAGGTAAACAAACAAGGGTGGAAGAATTCGGCTGTGGCCTTGCAATAGGGTTCCAGAGAGGCAGGTCCCTCCCACAGAGACACACAAAAAAGCTAGAAACAGCAGTTTGTTTTGGAAGCTGTTGGAGTTCAGCTGGATTTGAAGATAGCTGCCAGAGAAGCAGCCTAGGGGGGGGGACAGATAGCAAGCCCCAAGCCAAAGAAAAACCCCAAGAATCCAGGGGAGTGAAACAGCGGAAAGCCCCAAGAAGACCTTCTCGTCGAAGAAAGGATAAGAACCTGGAAAAGGTCCTGGTAAGTGAAGTTAAGATTGAGGGGAAGAGGGAAAGGCCCCAAACTTCAGATTTAAAGAGACAAAAGCTGCAGAAAGCAGCTTTAAAGTGAGAACAGCTTGCAAGAGGCAAGAAGGTCCAAAGCGATGACTGAAGTCTGTAACTCTTTGCTATGGGCATGTGATGCACTGATCACACCTGGTGTACTTTTAATGCTGAGTCAGTGAGAGAGAGTGTGTGGAAGAGTGCATGTGGTGACCTAGGGGAGAGGAACATCGGGAGGAGAGTTTGAAACCCTGGAGGTGATCCCTTGCAGAAGGCACCAATGAGAAAGCGTTGGCTTGAGAAGATTCCAAAGCAAGGTCTTGGAGAGTTGAGATTGGAAGCCCTCGTGTGAAAGACAGAGTTCGGTGAGACCGGTTGGTTCACAGTGTAATAAGCGTCTGGGGGGTAGTTGAGGAGAGATCGATAGCATCTGTTTGAGGTGGCATCTGTCACTTGGTTTCAAAGTGTGGCGTGTTTGACCACAGGGTGCCTATTGGTTTACATAAACTGTGTATTTACTGTAAACATTAAAGTATAGGACAGCTTTTTAGCTTGTGTTATCCTTACAAATCTGTATATATCTGTGAAGGTATAGTTGTGGGTGAATGAGTATTGTAATATAGTTCAACTATTTTTGTTTAATAAATGCTTTACGATTTTGTTAGAAATTCATTAGCTGACTCTTGTGACTCTGTTCAGTAGCCCCTCTCCATGTATCTAGACAAACAAATAAAAGTTAGGATCTATCAGCTGAATTCCGTCCTGGAGTCAGGTTTGTCCAGTGGTAACCTCAGCTGGGGATCGTAACAGTGCTCCTTTAAAAATGAAGTTCCACATCATTGAACAAAGTGTAACCTTTTCATGGATTTTACAGCGAGACGAGGTAAGAGTGGTAGTTCTTGTCAGTTCAATGCTTTCAAATTGGTTACCTTCTCGGGGGGGCGGGTGGGGTGGGGGGGCGTGGAGGGGGGTGGCGCAACCATGCACTCCGGAAAATTATGGAATCACTTGCAGCAACTTCTGGATTTCCGGGTTATTCTGCCCATATGCAGACTCCGGAATTTTCTGTCAGTTTCAGAGGAGTAATGACATTGAACGCTGACAGATTCCCCATCATTATCAGTGGAAAATCCAAGCCATTTACTTTCCAAGCCATTGCAGGTACTCCAGGTACTTTTTTAATGCAAGCTGCCTTTGAGAAAACAAAAGCAATATTCCACAGGTGCTTGGAAATCTGAACTGAAAACAGGAAATGCTGGAAATATTCAGCAGGTCTGGTAGCATCTGTGAAGAGAGAAACAGAGTTAGCATTCCAGGTTGATAACCTTTCATCAGAACTCTTTCATCAGAGGCCTTTGAATATGCATTACAGATATTTACTATCTTTTCAAATACCACAACGAATTTTCGCTTCATATACAGCTATGTCTCTTTAAAGTTTCCAATCGTCCCTTGTCAGAAGCTCTTTAAGAGTTTGCATTGAGATATGATTTCCCTCCTCCACGCCATTCCTGCAACAGCATGTATACAACTCCTGACCCAACAAAGGTCAGGAACAATTTATTAAAAATAAAGCTGACTCTGAAATTTCCTACATGGTCGCTTCTAATTGAGACAGATTTTTATCTTGCTGGTAGACAAGACATGTGGTTTCAGCAATGGGCAACAAGCTGCAACACTGGGCAGTAAGTTGAAAATATACCCCATTGTCTCCCACCAGGTCTGAGCAAGGACACAAAATGGCTCCTGCTAGGTTACACACAAACACTTTAAAGGTAAAGTATTCTTTCTTCTCCTCCCCTTGTAGATTGTCAAATGGTAGAAGGTGAAGCATGTTGGCCTAAATTGATTCTTACTCATTCAAAGTTATAAAGGGACAGTCCTGTGCACATGGTGTCCTTCAGTTACCCTTATTCACATTTGAATTGCTGTTTGTAGAGAGCCAGGGAGCAATCCAACTCCCCCTATGAATATTTTGCAAATAGTGACCATAATATGATTGAAGTTGATTTGAGGTTTGAGAGTGAAAAACTGAGAGATACAAATCAGGTTTGAGATTTAAGGAGGGTAAACTTTGAAGGCATGAGAGATAAATGCACCAGAGGAAACTGGGCTTAGCCCAGATAAACCTACAAGCAGTGGGAACAAAGAACAAAGAAAATTACTGCACAGGAACAGGCCCTTTGGCCCTCCAAGCCTGCGCCGATCATATTGCCCATCAACTAAAACATTTTGCACTTCCGGGGTCCGTATCCCTCTATTCCCATCCTATTCATGTATTTGTCAAGCTGCCTCTTAAACACCACTATCATACCTGCTTCCACCACCTCCTCTGGCAGTGAATTCCAGACACTCACTACCCTCTGTGTAAAAAACTTGCCCCGCACAGCTCCTCTATAGCTTTCTCCTCTCACCTTAAATCTATGTCCCCTAGTAATTGACTCTTCCACCCTGGGAAAAAGCCTCTGATGATCTACTCTGTCCATGCCACTCATAATTTTGTAAACTTCTATCAAGTCGCCCCTCAATCTCCGTCGCTCTAGTGAGAACAATCCAAGTTTCTCCAACCTCTCCTCATAGCTAATAACCTCCAGACCAGGCAGCATCCTGGTAAACCTCCTCTGCACCCTCTCCAATGCCTCCATATCCTTCTGGTAACGTGGCGACCAGAATTGCACGCAATATTCCAAGTGTGGCCTAACCAAGGTTCTATACAGCTGCAGCATGACTTCCCAGCTTTTATACTAATACCCCTGCCAATGAAGGCAAGTATGCCAAATGCCTTCTGGACTACCTTATCCACCTGCGTTGCCACTTTCAGTGACCTGTGGACCTGTACACCCAGATCCCTCTGCCCGTCGATGCACTTAAGGGTTCTGCCATTTACTGTATAATTCCTGCCTGTATTAGACCTTCCAAAATGCATTACCTCACATTTGTCTGGATTAAACTCCATCTGCCATTTCTCCGCCCAAGTCTCCAACCCATCTATATCCTGTTGTATCCTTTGACAATCCTCTTCACTATCTGCAACTCCTCCAACCTTAGTGTCGTCTGCAAACTTACTAATTAGCCCAGTTACATTTTCCTCCAAATCATTTATGTATACTACAAACAGCAAAGGTCCAGCACTGATCCCTGCGGAACTCCACTAGTCACAGCTCTCCATTCAGAAAAGCACCCTTCCACTGCTACTTCTTCTATGACCAAGCCAATTCTGTATCCATCTTGCCAGCTCACCTCTGATCTCATGCGATTTTACCTTCTGTATCAGTCTGCCATGAGGAACCTTGTCAAAGGCCTTACTGAAATCCATGTATATAACATCCACTGCCCTTCCATCGTCGATCATCTTTGTCACTTCCTCAAAAAACTCGATCAAGTTAGTGAGACATGACCTCCCCTTCACAAAACCATGCTGCCTCTCACTAATACACCCATTTGCTTCCAAATGGTAGTAAATCCTGTCACGAAGAATCTTCTCCAATAATTTCCCTACCACTGACGTAAGGCTCACCAGCCTATAATTTCCTGGATTATCCCTGCTACCCTTCTTAAACAATGGAACAACATTGGCCATTCCTCTGGGACCTCACCAGTAGCCAGTGAGGATACAAAGATTTCTGTCAAGGCCCCAGCAATCTCCTCCCTTGCCTCCCTCAGTACTCTGGGGTAGATCCCATCTGGCCCTGGGGACTTATCCACCTTAATATTCTTCAAATACACATTCAAAGTAGTTTTTGGAATAATACAAAGCCCAGTCCATAACCCTGAAGAGCAAATGCTCCACTCATGCAGGTAAGCAGCCATGGTCAACAAATCAGCTCAGAGACAATATCAAACTAAAAGAAAAGGCTTGCACGTATGTATAGGAAAATGGAAATCCAACAGACTGAGACAGCTAGGAAAAGCAACAATGGGTTACAAAGAAAGTAATTAAAGATGCAAAACTGAAGTGTGGAAAAAATAGCAAAGAATATTAAAGCTAACAGTAAAAGCTTTTATTAATGTATTAAGAGAAAGACAGTGGTAAGGCGGAATGTGGCCCATTGAGGACAAACGCAGGTTGGACTTCAATGGATAATAAGGAAATGGCAGACTTGTGGAAGAATACATTGAATCTTTTTTCCCAGCAGAGAAAGAGGACAAAATGCCATTGGTCCAAGGAGCCTAAGAATATGTCATGGCTAGAAACTTTTTAAAATTCATTTACGGGATGAGAGCTTCGCTGACTAAGCAAGCATTTATTGCCCATCTCTAATTGCCCTTGAGAAGGTGGTGGTGAGCTGCCTTCTTGAACCGTTGGATTCCATGTGGTATAGGTATACCCACAGTGCTGTTATGAAGGGAGTTCCAGGATTTTGACCCAGCAACAGTGAAGGAACAGCGATATATTTCCAAGTCAAAATGGTGAGTGGCTTGGATGGGAACTTCCAGGTGGTGATGCTCCCATCTATCTGCTGCCCTTGTCCTTCTAGATGGTAGTGGTCGTGGGTTTGGAAGGTGCTCCCTAAGGAGCCTTGTTGAGTTCCTGCAGTGCATTCGTAGATGGTGCACATTGCTGCTACTGAGCGTTGGTGATGGAGGGAGTGAATGTTTGTGGAAGGGGTGCCAATCAAATGGGTTGCCTTATCTTGGGTGCTGTCAAGCTTCTTGAGTGTTGTTGGAGCTGCACTCATCCAGGCAAGTGGAGAGTATTCTTTCACAGTCCTGACTTGTGCCTTGTAGATGGTGGACAGGCTTTGGGGAGTCAGGAGGTGAGTTACTCACTGCAGAATTCCTAGCCTCTGACCTGCTCTTGTAGCCACTGTATTTATATAGCTAGTCCAGTTCAATTTCTGGTCAATGGTAATCCCCGGGATGTTGATAGTTGGGGATTTAGTGATGTTAATGCCATTGAATGTCAAGGGGTGATGGCTAGATTCTCTCTTATTGAAGATGGTCATTGCCTGCCACTTGTGTGGTGCAAATGTTACTTGCCACTTGTCAGCCCAAGCCTTGATATTGCCCAGATCTTGCTGCATTTGGACATGGACCGCTTTAGTGTCTGAGGAGTTGCGTATGGTGCTGAACATTATGCAATCATTAGCGAACATCCCTACTTCTGTCTTTATGATGGAAGGAAGGTCATTGATGAAGTAGCTGAAGATGGTTGGGCCCAGGGCACTACCCTGAGGAACTCCTGCAGTGATGTCCTGCAGCTGAGATGACTAACCTCCAACAACCACAACCATTTTCCTTTGTGCTAGGTATGACTCCAAACAACGGAGAGTTTTCTCCCTGATTCCCATTGACTCCAGTCTTGCTTGGGCTCCTTGATGCCACATTCATTGAAATGCTGCCTTGATGTCAAGGGCAGTCACTCTCAACCTACCTCTGGAGTCCAGCTCTTTTGTCCATGTTTGTACCAAGACTGTAATGAGGACAGGAGCTGAGTGGCCCTGGCAGAACCCAAACTGAGCGTCAGTGAGCAGGTTATTGCTAAGCAGGTGCCACCCAATAGCACTGTTAATGACCCCTTCCATCACTTTACTGATGATCAAGAGTAGATGATGGGGCGGTAATTGGCCGGGTTGGGTTTGTCCTGCTTTTTGTGTACAGGACATACCTGGATTTAGAATAAGTTTTGGAAATGGTAACGCCGAAAACTTAAGATAGGCAAATCTGCAGGACCTGTCAGATCCCATCCTTGGCTGTTAACATAAATGGATGAGGAAATTACAGATTTGTTAGTCATCATTTTCAAAGAAGTCTGGATTTGGGAATTGTGTTTTTGGATTGAAAATTTGGGGAAATTACAGACCTGTCAGTTTAAGGTCAGTTGTGGACAAGTTACAGGAAGCTATTATTAGGGACAGAGAAATTGTGCATTTGCTCATAAAAGACAGTCAGCATGGATTTGTGAAGGGTTGGATTTTTTGGGGAAGTCATTAATCTTGTGTCTAGAGGAGCATGGATGTCTCTATATGGACTTACAGAAGATATTTGATATAGTCCACAGAAAGAGATTATCAAGGAAAATAAAATTACACAGAACTAGAGGGAACTTTGTGATTTGGATTGGAAATTGTTTAGGAGACAGGAGACAGATAGTGCAGGTAAAGGGAATGTTCTGTGATTAACCAGATGTGACAAGTGGTGTTCCCCATGAATCTGTACTTTGAATCCAAAAAAAAAACGAGACTGAATATGTTCTAAGTGGAGAGAAGCTATGAACTTCGGAGGAGCAAAGGGATATGGCATTTCAGGTACACAGATCTTAAAAGTAATCAAAAAGACCAGGGGAATGTACCTGACGGGGACTGGAATACAAATGAAGGAAGTTATGCTTCAGTTGTATAAAGCCTTCAGTCAGAGTCAATCTAGTAATGTCTTCAATTTAGGGCACCTCCAATTAGGAAGGATATATTGGCCTTGCAAGAGTACAGTAGATTCACCAGAATGATATCTGAATTAAAAGGCTCAGTTATGAGGAAAGGTTGCATAAGTTTGGCTTGGACTCCCTTAAGCTTAACCCGTTGAGGACGATCTAAGTTGAGGCGTTATAAATTAAACAAGCATTTGATAGAGGAGATTTAGAGAAGTTATTTACTCTGCTGAGGAACCCAGAGCAAGGGGGCACAAAATTAGTGTTATGCCATTCAGGAGTGAAATCAAGAAGCATTTTTTTCCACACAAAGGCTAGTGGTAACCTTGCTCTATCCCAAAATGCTGTGGGTGCTGGGTCAAGTGAAATATTCAAACTGTGATCGAAAGTGAAATTTTCAAGACTGTAATTGGTCTCTGTTACCTAAAGATATAAAGGAATATCAATCAAAGGTGAGTAAAAGAATGATGGAACAGGTCTGAGGGGCTGAATGACCTACTACTGCTTTTATATTCCTATGGCATGAGGTTTTACACCATTAACACCATGAATGTGGATTGCTGCTTTCAGTCTTTCAGCCAAGCACTCTTATCCATGGGGAATAATACCATAGTGTGACATAGGGAGAAATCCACATAAAAGATACCTTTCACCAACAATTTAAATAACACAAGGAGAGACATGAATAACATTTTGAATGCCTCCATTGTAACAGCTGAGACTCTGGAGTTTCTTTGTTAAGTTTCTTACCTGACACGAGGTGGCTCTCTCCTAACCTGATCTGAAGTTCAAGGCCTCGATTCAAGTGAATACAGCTACCACCGTGGATGTGCAGCCCTTGCCCATAAATGACATACCGAGCTGAATTTTCAGGCCCACCAACATTGGGAACTGAGGTGGACAGGGCCCAAAGATTACAAGACCAGCTGGCCCACAGGGCAGGCAGCCAATCTGGTTCATTAAGAGTCTTGCTAAAGGTAAGCTTAGGAAACCGACTGGGATTTTCCAGTCAACTGCCAGTTTACCGATGCAATGGGTGGCAGATCAATTGCTTGGAGGTCGGCACCAAGCAGCAGGCTGGAGTGCCAGCATTTCAGGCAGGCCTATAAGCCTTCCCTGCCTGCCAAAGGCAGCTCAGTAGAGGTGCTCCCTCTTCCCCATCGCATGGTGTCCTGGCTTAAAGCCTCTAGCCCTCCAGCTTTGAGAGCCCAGCCACTGCCCTTAATTGGAGGGAGAACCTGTTGCCATAGCAATTAAGGGGGCGGCATGGTCAAAATTCCAGGTCAGTGACTCTTTCCCCAGGAATGGTTTCAGGACCCAGAAATAGCCCCAACTCCTGAAGTGAAAATTGAGCCCTCCATTGTGTGATTGAGCAGAGAAGAAGGTCCAAAATTAACAGTGACCCTGACTTTGCAGTCAGTAACAAGTGAACTGCATTAGCCTTTCATTACATTTATACTTACCCATGGACTTTCTGTGGGCTTTTGCACTGGAACTTTCTGCTATTAGAAAGTTAGAAAAGCATGGCACCTTATACTGGGGTCTGGGATGTGTATGAACAGGGAAAGAAATGCTATGTCTCCTTAAGCAATCAGGTTGAAGAATCCTTACTGGAACATGCATGGAATTAAATTGGATAACCCTTGAAAAAAGGGACAGGGGTCATGATGCCCATCGATTACACTGTAAGCAAGATGCCAACCTCATGCTGCCTGCTCATTCCCACTTCTGTATGCAGTTTTCCATGTGCAGTCGATGGGCTGCTCATACCAGCAGGGAGCCCAATGTCATTAGCGCCCAGCACTATTTAAAGCTAGCATGTCCTTCTTAAAGGGGTCGGTATATTGTATCTGCTAATTGTGCTGAGACCATTCTAAATATTGGGCTATGGAAGAATCAACATTGGCTGACCATGGTAGAGATCATGCACTAAGGTTTTGGGACACTGCACTGGACGTCTTGATGGAAGATTTGGAAATAAGGATTCTCAGGGGCACTGGATGCCCTCCGGACACATGATTAGAAATCAGTGGGGAGATTTTTCTTTCATTATCATGGTGAAGGGTGTCATAGTAATGAAAGAAAAACACTGAATTGCGCCCGGAAATATTGGACTTTAATAAATGAAACCTGAGTTTTTAAAATGCACACAAGCCACTGGCTGGAATACTTCAGGGTGACTCCCGAAGAGGTAATGGAACCCCACCCTGTTGCGAGACAAGGTACTTCTAAAGACATCCAGAAACTAATTGCTCCCTCCGGTAGAGACAATGGGACATAATGAGAGATGAATATCATCTCATCAAGAAATCCTGTGGGCAATGCCCAGACAGATTTCTGAATTCACTTCCCACTTGGAATATACAAAGAAGGGTTTAAAGTGAACTGAAAAGCTGCACCGGTGTCTGTCAGTGGGTGTATATATGCACTTACTTCAAGATAAATTCTTACTTTTAACCTGTAAAACCATATGTGCATGTGCTTTATCCTTTCTTGCCTTTGGTAGTTAATAAATTTAACCTTTTACCTTTAACTGAAGAAAGTCTGATCAAGTTGGCTCCTTCAAAACCAGAACAACTGGGTCTGGGAAAAAGGTATCAGTGAAAGGGATCCATCTTAGATTAAATCTTGTTGTGACCAACAGAAGGGGGTGGCGCTGAATAAGGACAGGGGGCCAGTTCATCCCTCCTCATCCAGGGCATAACAATTTCGGGGTGTCCCAGCCAGACGGTGACATATTGAGGGATCTCGTCAGGGTCAACAATTTTGGGGAACCTCACCCGAGGCTGAGTCGTAACAAGGGTGGCAGGTGGGTAGGGTGACAGGCGAGTGAGATGGCTGAGGTGGGTGAGTGACTAGGTGGATCGAGGGTGTAGTCGGGTTGGGGGTATAGTTCGGTGGTGGGGATAGTCAGGTTTGGTCAGGGGTTGGGATAGTCAGGTAGTTGGGATTAGAATAGTCGGGAGGGATATTCAGGTCTGGTCAGGTCGAGTTGGGTTGGAGGGGTTGGTCCGGGAATCAGGGGTGTAATCAGGGGGTCGGGGTGGGGAGCAGTTAGGTCAGGTCAGAGGGATAGTCAGGTCGGGTCGGGTGATGGGGTAGTCGAGAGGGGTGGGGTCGAGGGTGTAGTCAGGAGTCAGGGGTAGTCAGCGGTTCGAGAGGGGAGTTGGGAGGTCAGAGTAAGTGACTGGAGCGGGGGGTGAGGGTCGGGGTTGGGGGGTGGGTGGGGGTGGGGGTACGGGGGGCTGTTCTGTAGTTACCAAGGATTTTAGACTAAGATTTTTCTGTCTAACGTTTCCTGGGTAATTATCCAGTCATTGAAGCTGTCCAAAGTCTCCAACTCTAACTCAAGGTCGGAGATTTTTGCAGAGGGCCCCGGGGAACAGGGGAATTGCCCGTCAGAAGTTCAAGAAAACAATGAAGATGAAGGGAAACCATCAGCTCAGACACTGACATTGCGCATAAACAGAGAGTCAGATAGAGGCAGGACCACCATCAGTTATCTGCACTCCTTAATCTTAGTAGATGCTTCATCAGACATCTTTCAGCACATCAAGTGGGACATACTGGAAGCAACTTGAAGCTGCTCCAAAGTGCATTCATGGAGCATTCAATAAACATTCATCCTCTCTCCCTACAGCATGCCAAATTCGCTGTCACCGGCTGCCTGCACTAAACCACTCATCCAATGTCAATGGCTTCCTCCTCTATGGGCATCGATATTACCAAGCTGGACATTTCACCCCCGAATGATTCTTCTGGCAGACATTGTGTGATCTTTTCCCCTGCAATGTGAGGATGAGGAGCTACAGTTAACCTTCCATTTATCCATCATAATCCACAATCAGAGGTGATGACCCTTTCATTGCGCTGGCCCAGAGTTTACATTGCTATCCTCCCAAGTATACACATAGCTTTGATCCCTTCTATCGGGTGAGAATTGGCACTGGACTTACATATCCTCGGTGTACCTATACCCATTTTGAGGCCCTCCTGCTCAGAGGGATGCCACCCCTTGAAGACACTGGCTGATTGCTTGGCTTTGCATCTTACTCACCTTGCCAGACCTCAGAAGGTCATTGAAGCTCTTCCTGCGCTGGATCTAAGACCTACTAACCACACTGCGACTCCTAACCTCTCCGACGACCTCCATCCTCCTTTGTTTGCCAGGCAGGCCTCCTCCACCCACACTCTGGAAACAACATGTTTCTACTGGCTTGGCAGCCCCACAGCATCACCTCTAGGGAGGCATCGGAGAACCTTGGAACCACCGTGCCACAACATACTGCCATCATATTGACCTGAATACCTGTTCCCTCAGGCTTGGCACTCTCTGGTTGCATTCACTTTGAAGGCTGATGGGTTCCCTTAATGGTGCCCACAACTTCCAGTGCCAGTCTGCTGATCACAGCCACCATCCGTAATCGGACAGGTATCACGACTAATTGGTCACCTACCGTATAATGCTGATGTGCCTTCCAACCCTCAGCGGGGTCAAGACCCAAAAATGGTCTCAATGTCAAGGTGCCAATGAACTTAGGAAAATCCAGCCCATTGAGCACTAAAGCCAAGAAATTATGTTAAACTTATATTGAACATTATTTCCACCCCAGCTGGAGTATTGTGTCCATTTCTGGGCACCAGACTTTTTGAAAGGATGTGAAGGCCTTGGAGAGGCCCCCAAAGAGATTTACTAAAATGGTTCCAGGGATGAGAGATTATGGTTATGTGGATAAACTGTAGAAGTTGGGGTTGACCTCCTTCGAACAGAGACGACTGAGAAGATTTTAAAAATTAAAATTACTGTAAATCGTGGCATACAAGTCCAGTCAGCATATAAGTGACCCCATTTTATCAGGCCCCAAAAATCAAGTTTTTGCATATACTCAACGTATAAGTCGACCCTCCCCCGCCCCCCCATTCGCTCACCACCCCCCTTTTCAGCCACCACATGCTATACTCACTTTAGTAGTCAGCCTTAATTTTTCACCCCACAAATGCATGTTTTACTTACCGATACTTTGTAACTCAGGCAACACGGGTTGTTACAAAGATGTGCAGGAGCTTAAGACGCACTCTTTATGCCAATTGGTGATAATATTTATGAATGGCAACCACCTACATCCACACCAGCTTTTCACTCAGCATATAAATTGACCCCTGTTTAGGGAGGGATTTTTCGGCAATTCAAAGGCCGACATCTACAGTATGGAAGGATTTGGATAGGAGAAATAAAGGGAAACTGTTTCCATTGGCTGAAGGGTTGATAGCCAGAGGGCATAGATTTAAGAAGATTAGCAAAAGAGCCAGAGCGAGATGAGAAAAATTGTCTTTGCACAATGAATGGTTAGGATTTGGAATGCACTACCTGATAAGGTGATGGATTGAGAGTCAAGTCAAGCCCTCCAAAGGGAATTGGATAAATACTGGAAGGAGAAAAGGTTGCAGGGTTATAGAAAAAGAGCAAAGGAATGGGACAAACTGGGTTGCTGTATGAAAGAACCAGCACAGGCTTGATGGGCTGAATGGCTTCCTTCTGTGCTGTACTATTTAATGATGCTATATGTGCATGCTGGAAGTTGCTATCCAATTTACATGTAATAAGGGTGAGCACTGCCAGTCTCACTGCAAAAACTGGGTCAATATGTTCTATCGGGTAATAGATAACTTGCATAACATGGGCAGGGGTTCTGGGAAGTAACTTGAACTGATAATATTCCCCTGTTTATCTTTCCCCCTTGAAGAAAGCGGGAAAATAAATGACAGGAAATGTTACATGTGTGATCTGAATTGCTCAAGATGCAGGAACATGATGTTGGCCGTGGGATCAAATTCCCTTATCAGATTTAATGACGACAATTAAACCTGACACACATTCTCTCATCAGTGAGGAATCCTTCAGATTGTACATAACTTGTACTTCCAAAAAACTACAGGGATAACTCAGTGGTGTCTCATTGCCACTTTTTTATATACACACATCATTATTTTACAATATACTTTTGGGAAAGGGAGGACAAATGGAAACATTTTATGCTCGAGTAAAGGACTGTCCATAATTGTCATCCCTTACTCAATCGGCTAATAACCCAAGCAGCTCAGATCGAGGTATTTCTTGTTGCAATCAGTCATGTGCGTGAACTTCTAATAACCCTGCTGTCTGCATTGACCCTCACAAACTGATTCATAGAAACTGTCTGGCATGTGACTGAGACTTGCTCAAAATGTTTACAAAAACTACTGAATCCACAACCATAATGAGCTTGACCCGCAAGACCCAGCTTCAAGGGAGAAACAGAATAGACCACATCCTATCATATGAGGAAAGTTTTTGCTTTACTAGAGGTCACAGATGAAGCAAACCATCATTAAAATGAAACCTCAGCGAAAGGGGCTCAATACTTTGTGGGTCCCCATAGGTCTAGAGGGATTTTTATTTGCCTGTCTTTGATTCTGCTTCATCACCAATCAACTGGAGTTCTACCTTCCTGTCTGCCCACTTCCATCTGGTTTACAGAAACTTTATATGTTTGCTGGGGACTTGGTAGTGGTGGGTTATTACACCAACTGCAAACAATCACAGTTAGTATTTTTAAGACTGACATGATATATGTTTAAGAAAAAAAAAATCAGGACCATCAGGAAAGGACAGGGAAGTGGGAGTAATTGGATAGATCTTTCAAAGTGCCAGCACAGACTCAATGGGCTGAATGGTTCCTTCTGCACTGTAGGATTTTCCGACATCTGATGCACAGTCAGATGTTCACATAGTTTTTCTTTAAGTCCTCCCATCCAAGAGTATAACAAAGATATCGATTGAAAAGTATATGTTCCAACCATCTGAGGTATGTTTTATTTCTATTTAAAAAAGCAAAGACAATTTGCTTAAAAGATATTTAGGCCATATAGTTTTATCAACAGGCATTTCCTCATGTCTTCTCTCCATCAGCACAACTTGGTCTGTGTAGGCCCCAATGAATCAGGAGAGACGCTTTCCCTATACCTCATTCTATAGTTTCCTCCCTTTCTTCATCATTCTCCTCTTTATAACAGAAGAATAGAGGGTTTTCCATTGTAAAATCCATGGACAGATTTCAACGAAACCCCACTGGCAGATTTGCAGGCAGGGGGCCGTAAATTTACCTGGGTGACCTTCCTGCAGCCCTTCCGCCTGTCCACAACCTGTCCTCACTTTTATGGGGGTGGCAAGGCCCAGGGCAGCCTTGCCTATGTTTGACCTGGAAGTTTCCTTGCCCTTATTTGACCCAGTGCCATGAGACTTCATGGTCCACACCCTCCCAACTGCTCACCACTTTGCCGCCACCTCAGGTGAGTCTGTCCTGCTAGTGGAATAGGACAAAGCCAGGGATGGTAATGGAAGAGTTCAGGACATTGGCTGAAAGGCATGTGAGTATGACTGTGTCAGGCTGTTGCTTGACTATTCTGTGGGACAACTCTCCCAATTTTGATACATCACCAGATGTAAGTGAAAAGGACTTTGCAGGAATTGAATGGTTGGAGCTTGTCTTTGTTGTGTCCAGTGTCTAGGTCCATGCCTGGTGGTATTCTGATTTTATCCTAATCAACTTTTCCATAGCGGGTTGTTACCACTGAGTGGCTTGTTAGGCTATTTTAGTGGGTAGCTAAGAGTCAACCTCATTGTTGTGCATCCAGAGTCACATGTAGGCCAGACTATGTAAGGACGGCAGATTTCCTTCCCTAAAGGATGTTAGTAAGCCAGATAGGTTTTTACAACAATCTGGTAGTTTAGTGATGACCATTACTAATATTAGCTATTTTTAAAGAAATATGGATTAATTTAATTAATTAAATGTAAATTCCACAATTGCCAGGGTGGGATTTGACCTCATATCTTCAGAGCATTACTCCAGACATCTAGATTGCAAACCTAGTAACACGACCACCATGCTGCTATTCACAAACTGAAGTACATTTTGGACAATCTTAATTTACTCCTGCTGAGCAAGCAATATCAAATACAGTACAAAAGCAAGGAAACCATGATGGACTTTATGAAATACCGGCTCTGCCTCAATTGGGATGTTGTGCCCAAGCCAGGGCACCATGTTGTAGGAAGGATGTGAAGGCTTTGGAGAGAGTGCAGAAAAGATTTGCAAGAATGGTTGGCTCAGTTGGCTGATGTGGATCAAATTGGTGTCAACAGCATAGGGTTCAATCCCTGTTCTGGCTACGGGGGATTAGGGACCTGCTTCCTTGCCCCAGATCTCAGCTCTGTCAGTTGGATCCCCACTTCGGCAGAAAACCGAAGAAAAGATTTGAGTAACCAGAGAAGAAAGAATGTGTGAGGGATGTTATTAACCTTCAGCTTGATTACCTTCTGTCTCACCATTTATGTTCTCAATCTGAAAGCTCTAAAGTATGGCTACATATTGACATTGTAACCCCTGCCATTCAGTCTGTTTCTTTTTGCTACATGCTGCAAGTTTGTTACCTATCTACATACACACTCTCCAGCCTCCCTGTTGGTAAACTGTGGGAAGAATTAGCAAGCTGATTATCAACCTGTTGAATCACATCATGAACCCTTCCATTGTGATAGCCCTGGAGTGGGACTTGAACTCAGAACATAGGCAGGGGCACTACATGCTGAGCCACATGGCCTGCTAGCATACTGCACCATTGAGAAAGTGAAAATATCAGCGATACACATGACATCCAAGTACCTATGCTGCAGTTTATAGTGCTTGTGAGCAGCTATGATTTGATAGAAGGATATTGTCAGGAAAGGCCTTTTAAAACAGTCGCTGTGCCAACAGTTTCAGCAATGAGCTACAGCTGGAATTTGTGACCTTCAACAATAAGGGCAGCACAGTAAGCATTCAAAGGATTGTGAGGTTGGCTTTTCCATCAGAAAGCAATGTGTCATCAGGAAATGATCTTGCCAGAAATACTTGGCCGTTTTCTTTGATATAAAGTAGTGGTGGGTCAGTTTTTACCTTAGCTGTTTCCTTCAGGCCTGAAAATATTTTGTCTATTTGTTGTCAGTGTCTCTGATGTGTGTGCACACTTCATAACCCATAACACTAATATAACCCACATACCTTAATATCCACATACAACATGATATACATAATTTCCAATACTAGTCTTTCCCCTCCCAAATTCATTTACTCTGTTTAATTCTCATTACTCTATATTCCAGTATAACATAGCACACTATGCTTGATACTCACTAATATGCTATCCACTATATCATGTTATGATGCAGCAAATGATGTGTGACAGGTGGAACAAATTCACAAGAGAAACTTGACCACGCGATCACAATGATTTTGCAATTTGTATTTTATTTTGAGAGGCATGTCCTGAATTCAGTAGTAATAAGTCTAACAAGACTCTAGAGATTTTTTTTACAAAAGAAAATATTTCAAGCACATACATAGGTCCATAAATACTACTATGATAACTCATAAAACCCCTAATTAATTTGGCTTCCAGTTAGACCCCTGTTAAGGTAACAGTAAAAAATAGATTTAAATAGATCCAGGCAAGTCAAACACAATACCCTGGACAGTAAGATTCAAAGTGGCTTTTCCCAGCTTCAGTTTCTGTAGACAACAGCTTCATGCACAACTGCTGGATGCTCTTCACACTTCTGGTAGATATTACAATGCCTTTCCCCTCTGACAGATAGCCTCTTCTCCTTTACACATGTTTCTCCCTTTTAATGCAAATTCCATTGTTCCCATATGTCTTTGGAACTTTACCTTTCCAATAATATAAATCTTTTCATAGTGCTAATACTATCAGTAACCTTTGGGACACAGACACACACACAGGAACAATCCAAACCCCACTATGAGCATACTTTTACAATAAATCACAATAATATTATGAGAACTATTATACTCTCATGAGAGCCCCCTCCTCATGAGGAAATGAACCGCCATAATTTAAAAGGTGGTATGCATCAACAGAAGTCATTTCAGTTCAGCTCAGTCCTGTAATTATTTTGCTTGTCAGTTTTTGAAATGTTGCAGGTGCATTTTTCATGCCAAATGGTATGTCCTTAAACTGATATAGTCCATCTGGCATCACAAAAGCCGATATCTCCTTTACTCTCTCTGATAATGGTGCTTGCCAATATCTTCTCAGCAAGTCAATCTTTCTGATAAACTTTGATTGTCCAAGCTTCTCAATACAATCTTCCAACTGTGGTTTTGACCCACCAATTTCTCATGAATAATTTTCAGTGGTCCCCTTACCTCATGACCATAGGCTAATTCAAAAGGACTAAATCCAGTCAATACATTCGGGGCATCCTAATAGCAAATAACAAGAATGGAATTCCCTCATCCCAATCCTGTGAACAGTCCTTACAATACATCCTGATCATAGTTTTTAAAGTTTAATGCCATCTTTCCAAAGCCCCTTGTGATTCAAGATGGTAAGCTGTTGACTTAAACTGTTTTATCCCCAAACTGTTCATTACTTCCTTAAACAGCTGTGACATGAAAATTGAACCCTGATCTGATTGTATTTCTCTTGGTAAACCATATCTTGTAAAAGATTTAGTTAACTCTTCCACAATTCTCTTTGTTGTAATATTTCTCAAAGGCATTTTTCTGTAACTATACTAACTGCCTTGAGCTAAATACCTCAGCTGCATTATCCTCCAATCTTTCTTCCTAAACAATCTTATCAAAGACAGTGACAGCTATTTGAATTTCAACGCCTTCTCCCTGCCTTTTAACTTCCTCTCCTTCCTGTTTCAACCTGTGAGCTTGTGATCTTGTTACCACACAATCTGGAACAATCCAGGATACCCTTTCTGTAACATTTCTGTTGAAAACACCCCTATAGGCTGTGCAACTACCATAGGCATCACCCACATCTGTGACCTAGCTATTTCATTACCTAAAATAAATTGAACCCCTGCAATGGGCAATTTTTCCACTACTCCAGCAATCATCTCACCTGTTTTCCACTTACTCTTTAAATGTACCTTCCACAATGGAATAGGTTTAGCATCTCCATGAATCCCACTTATTATCACCTGTTCCTGCAATACACCCTCTGAACAACAAATATCACAATCCCACAACATTAAGGATTGACTGGCCCCCATGTATCTTAAAATTTTAATATTTTTGCCTAGTCCGCCCTGTACAGATGGAAAGACTTTCGCTTCACAGACAAAATCTTTAAACATTTCCGTAACCTGTTTCTCAGAACTCCCTTGGGTAAATTGTGAACACATTCCCACTTCAATGACCTATCACTGCTCCTTCCTGTTTTACCTCTACTCAAACCACTGTTTTTTCCTGTGCCTGAACCTCAGATCCCACAGTACTTTTACTTCCAGAACTTCTCTGCTACCCATTAATTCCAACAGATTTTCCCTGAAATTTCCAAAACACTGACTTTGTGTGCCCAAATTTATTACATTGGAAACAGCTCAATTTTCGAGTGTCACTTCTACCCTCAGCACCTTCCTTTTTAGTCTGAGAAAAACCTTCCTGGGAATTTCCACCTGCTCCTTCTCTTCCCTGACTACCCACCTTCCTTTCACCTTCCCACTTTCTATCCTTCTCTGATTTAAAAGGGTGATGGGAAAAAGGTTTAGATCTATGAACTAATTCATAATCATCAGCTATTTATTCTGTTTGTCATACCGTTTTAACCCTCTGTTCCTCCACATGAGTTCTCACTACCGAAGGAATTGAATCTTTAAATTCTTCCAAAAGAATTATTTCTCTAAGAGTTGCATATGGTGTCTCTATCTTTAATGCCTGCATTCAGTGGTCAAAATAACTTTGTTTTACTCTCTCAAACTCAATGTAAGTTTGCTCAGGCTGTTTTCTCATATTCCTAAATTTCTGCCTGTATGCTTCAGGAACCAACTCATACGCAGTCAAAATAGCCTTTTTCATAATCCACTGACATTTCTTCTGACAGTAAAGCATAAACCTCATGTGCTCTACTCACTTACCTAGATTATAACAACAATGTCTAGTTTTCTTATGGCCATTTAATCTGTTTAGTTATCTTCTCAAATGAAATAAAGAACGCCTCCACATCTCTTTCTTCAAACTTCAGTAGAGCTTGCACAAACTTAAACATCTCCCCACTGGGTTTTAGGTTAAAGGTTTCTTCATCATCAGAATTTTCCTCAGCATCTGAGGTCTCTTTTTTAAAGTCCAGCTTTTTAAGCTGATATGCTCTTTTTCTTTCCTTCTTTCTTCCTTCCTTTCCTAATCTCGCCTTTCAAATTCCTATTCCTTTCTTTTCTCTCTCTCCTGCCTTTCTGCCAGTTCCCTTAGGAATGCCCTTTCTCTTTCCTTCTCTTTTTCTTCTGCCTCTAGTTCAAATTTTTTAATTTCCTTTTCATATTCAAGTTGTTTCATTTGCAACTGGATCTTAACCAACTCGATTGACTCACCTCCTGGAGAACGTGATCTCTTCCAGTTTTAAATGTTGCGCAATTATCTCAACAATTCCCACTTTCTTTGCCCCTACAGGAAACTCAAATGCAATTTATCCACCAACTCTGCTAACTTAGATACTCTTTGTAACCCCATCAGAGTTATAGCTTCTACTCCCAAAAAAGTTTTAACCATGGATACAGCAATTTTTGCATTCTCACCACTTTAAAAATCCCTCACACCAAATCCTGAATTCAAAGTGCTTCTTGTACTCATAACCTTAAGATTCACCAACTCCAAACCAATCAAGGAATTTCAAACATCCCACAAAGAGACCCCAATTTTATATGGCAAGGCAGATGATGTGTGCCGGGTGGGTCAAGTCCATAAGGGAAGTTTGCTCACGTGGTCACAATGATTTTGCAATTTGTATTTTATTTCGAGAGGTGTCCCCTAAATTCAGTGGTAGTGGGCAGAATTTTCTGCCTGTTGGGCGGGCAGGCCCAATCCAATCTCCAGCGGGCGGGGAGCCGATCCCCGCCAGCGAAATGGGCCGCACCGCCATTTTACGGGGGTGGGCCCACCCTGCATGACATCCGGCGGGAAGCACTATGCTTGGGGGGGATTCCCTAAAAGTGAGAGTGCACTCTTCCGCTCATGCGCACGAAAGAGCGCACATCTCCCTGAGGCTGCACTTAGCCTCAGGGAGATCACCTGGACTTTGAAAAATATTAAAAATAGAAAAAAATCCCTTACATGTCCCCCTCATGTGACAATGTCACATGAGTTGGGATACGTTCATAATTTACACGATAACTTTATTAAAATTTTTTAAACCCTGCATGAAATCTCATCCTGCCGCTGGATGAGGTTTCATGTTTTCTCTATTTGCCACCGGGGCTCCTGGCCTGCCCGCCAACCTTAAGGTTGGATGGGCAGGTCCTTTAATTGTTTAAATGATCCTGTCAATGACCTCAATTGGCCATTGACAGGTCAGCGGGCCCACAGCTGATTTTGCCGCACGCCCGCCTTCCTGAAAATTTAAATGGGGCAAGATGATGTCGGGGGTTCCGCCCAACGTCATTCCGTGTCATTTTATGTGTCGGCGAGTGGGCCCCACCCCCTGCTCGCCGACAGCAAAGCTCTGCCCAGTAAGCCAACCAAGAATCTGGAGATTTTTTTTACAAAACTAAATTAAACATTTATTAACAAAGAAAAGATTTCAAGCACATACATAAGTCCACAAATTACTACTATAATAACTTTTAAAACCCCTAATTAATTTGACTTCCAGTTAGACCCTCATTAAAGTAATGGTAAAAAAAAAGATTTAAACAGATTCAGGCAGATTCAACACAATACCTTAGACAGTAGGATTCAAAGTGGCTTTTCCCAGCTTCAATTTCTGTAGCCAGCAGCTTAATGCACAACTACCAGAGGCTTATCACACCTCTAGTAGATCTTACAATGTCTTTCCCCTCTGACACATAGCTTCTTTTCCTTTATCCACGTTTCTCCCTTTTAAGGCAAATTCCATTGTTCCCATATGTCTGTGGATCTTTACTTTTCTCATAACATAAATCTTTTCATGGTGTTAATACTATCAGTAGCCTTTGGGAAAAATAAACACACTGCTAGGCCTAGCTTCTCTGGCTAGGTGTAACATCCTACCATCTCTTTGAAATTCAAACTGCCCTGATTTATCTAAAAATGCAAATTCTCCTCACTTCACCTTCTAAAACTTCAGCCATGTTTACGTATTAGCATTTCAAACCTTGCTTCTTTTTCATACGTCAAAGCCTCCAGACCAGCTGCCTCCAATTCAATTAAATCTCACACACACACACACACACACACACAGAGAAACTATCCAAACCCCACCATTAACCTATGACAATAAATCACAATAATATTATGAGAATTATTATACTTTCATAATGATCATTACATTCTATTTTTAATCATCACAAAGTGACAATCAACAATCATTGGCAGGCTGGTACAGAAGGTAAAGTCGCATGGGATCAGAGGTGAGCTGGCAAGATGGATATAGAATTGGCTTGGTCATAGAAGACAGAGGGTAGCAGTGGAAGGGCGCTTTTCTGAATGGAGAGCTGTGACTAGTGGAATTCCGTAGGGATCAGTACTGGGACCTTTGCTGTTTGTGATATACATAAATGATTTGGAGGAAAATGTAACTGGGCTAATTAGTAAGTTTGCAGACGATACTAAGGTTGGAGGAGTTGCAGATAGTGAAGAGGATTGTCAAAAGATACAACTGGATATAGATCGGTTGGGGACTTGGGCGGAGAAACGGCAGATGGAGTTTAATCCAGACAAATGCGAGGTAATGCATTTTGGAAGGTCTAATACAGGCAGGAATTACACAGTAAATGGCAGAGCTCTTAAGTGCATCAACGGGCAGAGGGATCTGGGTATACAGGTCCACAGATCACTGAAAGTGGCAACGCAGGTGGATAAGGTAGTCAGGAAGGCGTATGGCATGCTTGCCTTCATCGGCAGGGGTATTGAGTATAAAAGCTGGGAAGTCATGCTGCAGCTGTATAGAACCTTGGTTAGGCCACACTTGGAATATTGCGTGCAATTTTGGTCACCAAATTACCAGAAGGATATGGAGGCGTTGGAGAGGGTGCAGAGGAGGTTTACCAGGATGCTGCCTGGTCTGGAGGTTAGAAGCGATGAGGAGAGGCTGGAGAAACTCGGATTGTTCTCACTAGAGCGACGGAGATTGAGGGGCGACTTGATAGAAGTTTACAAAATTATGAGTGGCATGGACAGGGTAGATAGTCAGAAGCTTTTTCCCAGGGTGGAAGAGTCAATTACTAGGGGACATAGATTTGAGGTGAGAGGAGAAAACTATAAAGGAGATGTGCGGGGCAAGTTTTTTACACCGAGGGTAGTGAGTGTCTGGAATTCGCTGCCAGAGGAGGTGGTGGAAGCAGGTACGATAGTGGTGTTTAAGAGGCAGCTTGACAAATACATGAATAGGATGGGAATAGAGGGATATGGACCCCGGAAGTGCAAAATGTTTTAGTTGACGGGCAATATGATTGGCGCAGGCTTGGAGGGCCAAAGGGCCTGTTCCTGTGCTGTACTTTTCTTTGTTCTTTGTTCTAATACCCATTCCATATTAGTTTTCCTCCTCAATTCCTGCCATGTAATTTACCTATGTGGGCTGGCAAGAAACACATATCCCATTATTTAATGTCCCATTCTGTATCGTTTGCGGTACTGTAAATTATATAAGCCTTAATAATTGATCAAATCTGGCATCTGATTACCGCTCAATTGTTTCAAGGCTTACTTTCCACCCGAGGCTGATTAGACACACTGAGTTAAACTTGAATGACTGCTCAACATCAAGGTCATATACCCAAATGACGGAGAAAACTGCACATGCGTGGGCGAATGCAATGCGAGGTGACTGCCCGCATGCACATGTGCACAGGTGTCTTCAAGTCGGCATTAGGAAATACAACGTAAGAATAAATGGGTCCTGCATTGCTCCCAAACCAGAAATTTCCCTATGACTAGCAGGCCTGCTACTGGGAACTTGCTTGAATGAATAATGAGACAGGAAGCCAAAAATTAGTGTGGTAATGGTAGCACTGAACTCAAGCAGGCATAAAGCCCACTGTGCATTGTTCCCAGCCCTTGTTTTTTGTAATTGCCATTTCCAGAAATTATGTTCTCGACTGCATCTTTGCACAGCTCAACTCTGCATGCAATCCAACAGTATTAACTTATCTTTCCTGCTCATTATTAGCCTCCCATTAAAGAACTTCCACAAGCTCTCATATGTGTTAACCATATTCCATAGCCTCGCTTTATCAATCCAAGGTCATAAACACCAAAACGCAAAAGGATTTTAAAAAAAGAACTCAAAAAGAGAACTAAAAGAGAATTGTTAAACTCAAAGGGCTCTTCCCAAAAGCATTGTAAAAACACCAAACCAAAATATAAAACACAGTGTGAGCAGCACCCTTGGGGGGTGGGAATCACATTGTGTCATTGCGGTTGGGGAGAAGGAATAACGCACAGAGCTATGGAATCAACCTATCAAAATTATGCCTTCCGCATAATGGTCTGTCTACTCTAAGCATGGACTCTGCACCATATGAAAGTGAATTTCTAAATAGTCATTCACTGATCCTCAAGCAAAACTGCCTAACATTGACCCAACCCCACATCTCCTCTATCAAACATTTGCCTCCTTCCATCACAACTATCCTTTTAGTCTAAGGGCGGAATTTTATGTTCCCTGCCAGCGGGTTTGTGGGCAGGGTGATGGTAGGGTGGTAAAATTCTTTGGATGGCCCTCCCAATAGACTCTTGCCCGCCCTGACCTCTCTGCAATTTCACGGTGGGACGGGTGAGGAGGCTGCCCCCCACCACCCTTGCCCCAATGAGGCCTTCAAGTGGCCAATTAAAGGCCATTTAAGGGCCGTTTCCCACCAAGCCTCAATTTTCAGGCTGAGGGGTGAAAGTCCCGCCTCAAGCCAACTGACGTTCGTTTGAGTATTAAATGGCTGCGGGGCAACCAGTATTGGTGGCAAAGTATTCACCGCCAGCTCCTCTGATGGCAGGAAGGGAAACTCTGCCATTCAAAAAATCCTGGCCTATTACTGGGCTAACATTCTAATCCCATTTACCACCTTGATTACATATAAGGGATTTGGAACCAAGGCGGGTAATTGCAGTTCAGATACAGATCAACCACAATCTAATTGAACAGCAGGGCATGCTCAAGGGCTGAATGGCCTGCTCCATTTGGCATTAGTTTGTGGCTATACAAATAGGCACTGCTGTATATTGAAAGGAATGGCTGGAGTTCTCTCAGCTCCCTGATGCAAATTCTAAAAACATGAGGAAGTAAACAGTACTTCTTGGCTATAATTCAGGAATAAAAAGCTTCCTTTCT
This sequence comes from Cetorhinus maximus, assembly GCF_964194155.1. Classification (NCBI taxonomy): domain Eukaryota; kingdom Metazoa; phylum Chordata; class Chondrichthyes; order Lamniformes; family Cetorhinidae; genus Cetorhinus; species Cetorhinus maximus. The sequence goes on along the minus strand of NC_135888.1, from coordinate 80,173,151 downwards.
TCAACTTGAACAGCGAGTAGGTGTTAAGATCAACCCATTTGCCATGAGCACAGGATTCAGTCTTGTTTTCAATATGATGGGCTCTGAAACTAGATGTTCCAGGAGTAGAAGGAGTCCAGATCAGGAATAGGGGATTAGTTTTTTATCAGCTCTAAAGGAAACCTGAGTCAAATTCAAACCACAAAACTGCTTATTTGTTCCACTGTGTCATTGGCAAATATAACATGGCTCATATCCTGGGTTGTCTTTAATTACAAAACAGAACAGAAGTAAAAATTTAAAAAACAAAAATAGAGCAGGTTTTTATTGTTGAAAAGATCACAGAATGAACAGGTCTGAGAGTTAACAGGGCTGAGAGTGAGCAAGGCTCAGAGTGAGCAGGGCTCAGAGTGAGCAGAGCTCAGAGTCAACAGAGCTCCGAGTGAACAGGGCTGAGAGTGAGCACGACTCAGAATGGGCAGGGCTCAGAGTGAACAGAGCTCAGAGTAAGCACGGCTCAGAGTGAAGGGGGCTCAGAGTGAACAGGACTCAGAGTGAGTATGACTCAGAGTAAGCATGACTCAGAGTGAACTAGGCTCAGAGTGAACAAGGCTCAGAGTAAGCGGGGCTCAGAGTGAACAGAGCTCAGAGTGAACAGGGCTCAGAGTGAACACAGCTTAGAGTGAACAGGACTCAGAGTAAGCATGGCTCAGAGTGAAGAGGGCTCAGAGTGAACAGAGCTCAGAATGAACAGGACTCAGAGTGAACAGGGCTGAGAGTGAGCACGATTCAGAGTGAACAGCTCTCAGAGTGAACAGGGCTCAGAGTGAACAGGACTCAGATTGAACAGGGCTTAGAGTGAACAGAGCTCAGTGTGAAAAGGACTCAGAGTGAACAGGGCTGAGAGTGAGCACGATTCAGAGTGAACAGCACTCAGAGTGAACAGCGCTCAGAGTGAACAGGGCTCAGAGTGAACAGGGCTCAGAGTGAACAGGAATCAGAGTGAACAGGGCTCAGAGTGAACAGGGCTCAGAGTGAACAGGGCTCAGAGTGAACAGGAATGAGAGTGAACAGGGCTCAGAGTGAACAGGGCTCAGAGTGAACAGGAATCAGAGTGAACAGGGCTCAGAGTGAACAGGAATCAGAGTGAACAGGACTCAGAGTGAACAGGAATCAAAGTAAGCACGGCTCAGAGTGAAGAGGGCTCAGAGTGAACAGGACACAGATTGAACAGGGCTTAGAGTGAACAGAGCTCAGTGTGAAAAGGACTCAGAGTGAACAGGGCTGAGAGTGAGCACGATTCAGAGTGAACAGCACTCAGTGAACAGGGCTCAGAGTGAACAGGACTCAGAGTGAGCACAACTGAGATTGAACAGGGCTCAGAGTGAACAGGTCTCAAAGTTAACAGGGCTCAGTGAACAGAGCTCAGAGTGAACAGAGTTCAGAGTGAATAGGGCTCAACGTGCATCATGCAGAGGATAATTTGTCCTTGTGTTAAAATGCTCAATGCTTTCATAAAAAGAACAGGAAAAGAGGATACTTTGTTATCGACATGTCAAAATTCCACATGGACTGTTACATTATCCCCTTGTCCAGACTAATCATCTTAGCTTCCTTTGTGTTTTTTTTTAGCCCTAAATGGCTCCCGGTTTGCTTCCTTTGTGTTGCTGTTATTAAATTAGAACCGCGGTAATCACACTCAGGTTCTGCTAATTACATATCCCACAGTTACCAGGCTCTGGGGCCATTGTTGTAGCAGAGAGAAGCATGAAGATAAAGATCTCACTGGAGGCATCGAGCTGCGTTAGGCTGGCTCATTTGTGTAACTGAACAACTACCTCTATGTCTGTGAGCCCCAGTGCCAAAAATGGGTTGCTTTTTCTGCCTGAAAGTTAAAATCTACCCGAGTGCCATTGTTTATCAGTATATGCAATACTATTATATATGGAAAGATGACAGCTCGCCTAATAAGGAGAAGCAGTGGCATTAAAGCACTGTGAGGTGCAGATAAATAGAACCTTTTCAACCAAACATATCTGGTGGATTGATATTCTGGAAATATGAGATCACACAAGCTGAAAATTCTTCTTCGCCCGAACTTACCTTGTGAAATCGTTAGAAATCAGCATTAAAATAAAAACAACAATATCAGAGAACGTAATATCACTGACTTACAACTCATTCAAAACAAAGGCAAAAAGGTTAAGGCAATTTGTTTTATATTTTACCTTTTCTGTTTACTCAGGTGATAACTATCAGGCTTTGGAAATTAAACGTTTGTATTTTTTGTTTGTGTCAAGTGCTTCCAAGTTACAGGGCAGCATCACAGTTTAGCATGAATGCCCAAAGCAGTAGCAACCTCAGATGTTGGAAGGGTTTCCAAATTCTCAGATGCATTCTGCAAGCTCCTTTTTAACAAACGTCGTCATCGTTAAACAAAAATGTGGTCACTGGGGGCAGAAAGCTCCATAAGAGGGTGGTACAGGCTGCATAGTGGTAGATGGCAGGGGCAGTCAGTTCCACACTCACCAACCTACACAGTTCCAGAAGAAATTCAGTGATCTCACAAGGTTAACTGAGGTAAGTCTGGATACTGTTGCCAACACTTTATTTGAAATGACACTGCCAACTCACATTGCCTACCACAGAGGTTACAGCTAGTCTTCAAGGGTGCATGAACTAAAGGAGCACTGCACTTCTGCATCTCATAGGCATGGGGGAGCTCACCTGTGTAATTCAAGTGCCCTTAATAGTCTTTATTTCCTTCCAAATGGAAAAAAATCACCTTTTGCAGCTGTCGGAGGCAAAGCTAGGAGACATCAATATCAAACTGCCATTAATAAATCCAGTAGGAAATTCAGGAGAAATGACTTTACCCAGAGAGGGGGAAAAGTGGAAGTCGCTACCACAAGACATAGTTGAGATGAACAGTATAGATGCATTTAAGAGGAAGCTAGATAACCACATGGGAGAGAAAGAGTTATCAGGTAATGTTGATAGGATTAAATAAGGAGGAGTGGAGGGGATGGGAACTCATGTACAGCATAAACACCAGAATGGATTTTGAGCAGAAAGGATGGGCAGGATCATCCCAGATTTGCACTAAGTGCAGTAGCGGGCAGGTAAAATGACATTTTACCCGTCAGCCGCGATGGCGACTTTTCATACCGTTATGTTCCATACCCGCTGCATTACTTATGTATTCCTAGGAAACATGCCGTTTCCATGGCAGACAGGCTCTCATTTGCCCGCCACGCCATCATTTCATCTCTTCATCACACTGGGCACCATATGTAAAGTCCATCTCAGTGCTTCCAGCCCACGACTGCTGCAGGGAAGATGTCCACAAAAGGCAAAAAGTCTGCAACCCCCAGGTTTAGCGACACATCACTGGAACACCTTTTGGATGCCGTGGAGGCCCGCCACGATGTCCTCTACCCCCACTCTGGCTGCAGGATGGGCAGCAGCGTGACCAACCCGGCTTGGGAGGCAGTGGCAGCGCTGTGGTCAACACCAAAGCCCTTCAAAAGAGGACAGCCACCCAGTACCCTGCTTATACTCTCTCCATCTCTATTCATGCAGGACAAGCTGGAACGCAACAAGAGGGAGAGATCACAAACCGGTGGAAGAATGCCTGAAATCAAGGTCCTCAGAGACTTTGAAAACAGAGCCATCCTGCCTGCCGGCGAGGATCTGGACCGGTTCTGTGCTGACGGTGAGGTCGGCGGAGCTCTACCAAGTGAGGATCCAGCAGTGCAACATCCATCAGATTGTGATGGGTCATGCTTCACAGGCCACTTCCTTGTACTGATTATCTCTCCTTGCTTCCGCAGGCACATCTGGGAAACAGCCAACAGAGTCCACAACCCAGGGCCTCCATTCAAGCCCCAAAGAAGCCTCTGAAAAGGAATCTGATCCTTGAAGTCCCGTCACAGCATTCACCCACACCCTCCACCTACGCAGACCTCGGTGGGAGCTAGCTTTACAGTAGCCTCAGGATCACGATCTGGTGAGCACATCGCAATGTCTGATCCACAGCAGGCGGCGGCAGGGACTTCCCAGGTGTCTGGCACTCGGAGGACTGCTGGAGGCCAGAAATTTGCCGAGACCAGGTCAGATGAGGACCCTCTGGACTCAGTCATGACACTGTTGTTGGAACTGCAAAGGCAAGTTCGGGAATACCAAGAAGGGATGTCCGCTGCACTCCTCAGATTGCAAGGCATGATGGGAGAGTCCATCCACATTCAGGCTGAGGTGATAGGGCCAACATGCCAACAGACTGAGGGCAACACTGTCAGGATGGCGGCCGCCATGGAGGCCTTGGTCCAGAATGTCGCTCCTGCACTGCCACACGGGCTCAACTCCATCACTGATGCCATAGTTGGCCTCCAACAGTGCGTATGCGAGAGGGGTGTGGGGCAGCTTGATCTCACTGCAGCTACCCCTACTCCTCAAGAAGTCAGCCCTTGGGCACCCAAAGGGAGGAGGATTAGCAGGTGTCCCCCACCCTGCCCCCTCCTCCTCCCCCCCCCCGGTCCATTCATCCAGGTGACTAGGGGGTGTCCGGCCCATCCGAATCTCCTCTTCCTGTGACCTCAGCAACTCCATTTCCACAGGCCAAATAGGGTGCCACTGCCACTCAGCAGGATCCCAAAAGCAGGCCAGGGCCCTCCAAGTCTCGGCCCTCCAGAAGACACCCGCCAAAGTCATCACAGACAGGGTGTCGCAGACAGCAGGCTGCCTCCACCTCCGCTGTGGATGTCCAGAGAGCACCAAGACGTAGCACCAGCATTAGGAAAGTTAAGACCATAAGATGTAGGAGCAGAAGTAGGCATTCAGCCCATCAAGTCTACTCTGCCATTCAATGAGATCATGGCTGGTCTGATAATCCTCAACTCTACTTTCCTGCCTAACCCTTGATTCCCTTCCTGATTAAAAATCTGTCTACCTCAGCCTTGAATATACTTAATGATCCAGCCTCTACAGCCCTCTGTGGTAAAGAATTCCACAGATTGACTACCCTCTGAGAGAAGAAATTCCTCCTCATCTCTGTATTAAATGGGTGGCCCCCTAACTCTGTGATTGTTGCCGTCTGGTCCTAGACTCTCCCACAAAGGAAAACAACATCTCAGCATCTATCCTGTCAAGCCCCCTAAGAATCTTATATGTTTCAATAAGGTCGCCTCTCATTCTTCTAAACTCCAATGAGTACAGGCCCAACATTCTAACCTCTCCTCATAAGAAAAGCCCTCCATACCCGAGATCAACCTAGCGAACCTTATCTGGACTGCCTCCAATGCCAATATATCTTTCCTTAAATAAGGGAACAAAAATTGTTCACAGTATTCTAGGTGTGGCCTAACTAGTGCCTTGTGTAGTTTTAGCAAGGCTTCCCTATTTTTATACTCCATTCCCTTTGAAATAAAGGCCAACATCCCATTTGCCTTCCCTATTACCTGCTGAACTTGTATGCTAGCTTTTTGTGATTCATGCACGAGGGCCCCCAAACCCCTCTGTACTGTAGCTTTCTGCAGTCTTTCTCCATTTAAATAATACTCAGTTCCTCTATTCTTCTTGCCAAAATGCTTAACCTTACATTTTCCCACATTATATTCCATCTGCCAAGTTTTCGCCCACCCACTTAACCTGTCTATATCCCTCTGTAGACTTTTTGTGTCATCCTCACCACTTGCCTTCCCACCTATTGTTGTGACATCCGCAAGCTTAACGATAGCACATTCACTTCCCTCATCCAAGTCATTAATATATATTATAAATAATTGAGGCCCCAGCACTGATCCCTGTGGCACTCCATTAGTTACGGGTTGCCATCTTGAAAATGCCCCCCTTGTCCCAACTCTCTGTCTTCTATTAGTTAGCCAACCCTGTATTCATGTTAATATATTACCCCCAACACCATGGGCTCTTATCTTATTAAGTAGCCTTATGTGCGATGTCTTATCATTTGGAAATCCAAATATATTGTTTCCCCTTTATCTACCCTGCTTGTTACCTCCTCAAAGAATTCTAATAAATTTTTCAGGCATGATTTTCCCTACATGAAGCCATGCTGACTCTGCTTGATTAGATTATGCATTTCTAAATGCTGTGCTATTACATCTTTTATAATACGCTCGAACATTTTCCCAATGATGGATGTTAAGCTAACTGGCCTACAGTTACGTGATTTTTGTCTCCCTTTTTGAAGAAGGATGTTACATTGGCAATTTTCCAATCTTCTGGAACTTTTACAGAATCTAAGGATTCTTGGACGATTATTACCAGTGCATCCACTATCTCTGTAGTTACTTCCTTTAATATCCTAGAATGCAACTCATCAGACCCAGGGGACTTATTGGCCCTTAGCCTCATTAGTTTGCTGAGTACTTTTGCTCTAGTGATAGTTATTGTATTTATTTCCAATCCCCACCCCCCCACCCCCCCAACCCCCAACCGACTTTTGTCCTTTGATTGTTTAGTATTTTTGGAATGCTATTAGTGTCTTCTGCCGTGAAGACTGAGGCACAGTATTTATTCAACTCCTCTACCATTTCCTGGTTCCCCATAATTATTTCCCTAGCCTCATTCTCTAAGGGGCCTATGTTCACTTTGGCCTCTCTCTTCTTTTTCTATATCTTTAAAGAAGCTCTTACTGTCCATTTTTATATTACTTGCTAGTTTACTATCAAAGTTTATTTTCTACCTCTTTATTATATCGTTTGGTCATCTTTTGTTGGTTTTTATAACTTTCCCAATCCTTTGGCTTACCACTAATCTTTTCCACATTGCATGTTTTTTCTTTCAATTTGATACTATCCTTAACTTCCTTGGTTAACCATGGTTGGTTTATCCCCTTCCTATAATCCTTCTTCCTCACTAGGATATATCTTTGTCGTGAGTCTTGAACTATTTTCTTAAATATCTGCCATTGTTCATCAACAGTCTTTTCTGCTAAACTCCTTTCCCAGTCCACTCCAGCCAACTCTGCCCTCATTCCTTTGTAATTACCCTTATTTAAGTTTAGCACAGTTGTTTCTGACCCAAGTTTCTCACTCTCAAACTGAATGGTAAATTATACTATGCTAAGAAGATCTAGCTGCACAGCCTGGACACAAGTGTTAATCACTTGTACATACAGTTCACCATTGTCAATAAACTCCCAAGAATGTCTCCCTGCCTATGGCTCCTTGTTCTGATGAGCAGTATTCTTGTCACTCACATGTGAAATCTTTCTGCACAAGATAAAGGCAGGTATCTCAGTCCAGGGCCTCTTCCCTGTGCTTTGTGCAGCCTTCAGACCAAAGTGATGTTCAGCTTCACACTCCTTGGACACATTACTGATGCCTGCACCTCGACCGTCCTTGTCATTGCTGCCAGAATGTAGTGGGCAAGCGTCACAGAGTTCCGTCATTCTCTCTGTGTGCTCTCAGCACCTTTAAGTTGGGGCTGGCCCCCAACTCTTTAGCATCTGTGACCACTAACGCTGTGCTCCTGAAGGGCTCAGGTGCTTGTAAAGTTTCAAGGCTGCGTCTCTATGATATAACCCTGATCACAGAGCGCAAGCATGCTGCCCTCGGCCAGACAGGAGTCAGACATTCTCAGAGGCCATGTGAAGATCTATGAAGTGTCCTCACTGCATGTCGTCATCATCCTCCTGCAATCGAGTGACTATTAGGGCCTCCATGGCATCTCCATGATAGGAGCATTATTACAGAGGGTGTTCGCATTGCCATAAGCCAGACTGGAGCCAAATGTTCATTGATCCAATGTGAGGATCTACGGGGTCACCTCACTGCATGTCGTCATCATCCTCCACAAATCTAGCAGCTATGAGGGCCTCCTGAGCACGCCTGCCTCGTCTGGCCAGTGTGAGAGCCTCATCCCCATCATCGCCGCCCTTGAGGATCTCCTCACCCTCATCCCCATCGGCATCCTGCTCATCCGAGGAGACCTTCGGCTTTTCCATCTCCTCCTCTGCCAGCTCCTCTCCCCGTTGCAGTGCCAGGTTGTAAAGAGCGCAGCAGTTGACGACAATGTGTGACACCCTCTGTGGACTATATTGCAGGGCTCCACCAGACCGATCCAGACACCAGAACATCATTTTCAGCATCCCAATGGTCTGTTCCACCAAGTTACAAGTTACAGCCTGAGCCTTGTTATACCTTCGCTCTGCTGCAGTCTGAGATTGCCACATGGGTGTCATCAGCCACGTCCTCTGTGGGTAGCCCTTGTCCCCGAGGAGCCATTCCTGCTGCTTCTGTGGACCCTGGAAGACTTCAGGGATCTGTAACTGATTGAGAATGTAGGAGCCGTGCATACTCTCTGGAAAGGTGCGCACATTTGCAGGATGCATTTCTGGTGGTCGCACACCAGCTGCACATTCAGCAAATGGAATCCCTTGCAGCTGATGTAACTGACTGCTTTTTGTGACAGAAAGCTGAGCACCACATGAGTGCAGTCGATGGCACCCTGTGCCTGTGAGAAACCTGAGATCTGGGCGAATCCAATCACTCTTGCTGTCATGGACCCAGGAGAAATGAACGAAGTTGTGTGCCCTCGTGAAGATGGCATTCATGACCTCATGGATGTATTTGTGGGTGGAGGCTTGTGATAGCCCACAGAGGTCACCTGTGGGGCCCTGAAAGGAGCCACTGTCATAGAAATTGAGTGCTGCAGTCACTTTCACGGCCACTCGCAGTGGATGCCCTCCATGTCCATGTGGTACCAAATCCTGCAGCAGGTGGCAAATGCGACCGACCAGTTCCCTGGACATGCGCAGCCTTCGGCAACACTGGTTCTCAGTCATCTGCAGGAATGAATGGTGGCGTCTATAGACCCTGGGTATTGTTAAGCACTAACCAGCAACAGCTCGCTATGGCCCTTCAGTGGCGTGTGCAGGAGCCCCAGCGAGCCCTTCTTTCGGAGGGTGCTGCTCCTCCCTATGCACAGCCAGGCGCTTCTGTCGCTCTCTCCTCTGTCGTCTCTGTTCTCTGTACACCATAAGGCATACAGCTGTTCACCAGGCTCCATGATCCTGGTGCACTCCTCCTGCAGGATGAAAGAGAGAAACACGTGGATTAGCAGGGGTGCACCAGAACCTGTCCTGGTTAAATGTGAAGGCCCCTTAACACATTGCGGAGAGTGCTGGCCACCACTTGGATGGCCAGAGTTTAATGCGCTGCATGGCTGCCCAAAACCCCACCCTCCTCCGCCCCATTCCACCTGACTGATTGGCGGCAGCTTTGTCCACTGGACTGCATGCTGTGTTCTCAGTTCAGGCACAAGCATTCTCCTAACCCGCACTGCAAGGCTGCGCTGTTAGCTTGAACCATGGGGGAGACTGGTCCAAACCGGGATGATGACATTGCAAGGGGCTGTGAGAGCCTCCACCAGTGACTGCTCCATGTCCAGCTTTAGCAAGGAGATTGTATAATATGCCCAGCCATCCAACTGTCTTGCAGTCCACTAAAATGCTCATTGGTTTGCAGTCTGTGCCCGAAGGGTGAAAAGCTCTGGAGCACTTGGTGGCACTGTGATGCCTCTGCATTGCTTGAGTGGGCAGAGAAGCTACAAGCCCGACTCCAACCATATCAATGTGGCTGCACCTGAACTGTCTCAGTTGCAGAGGAATGGTCAGTTTATATAAGGTGTCCCTATTGCATGGCCACTTCCCTTGCCCATCCTACCCCTCACCCCGAATGCTTGTGTGCTACATTCAACCGCAGGGAAGACCTAACCCCCACACCCCCCACCAACGCGCCTCAAACTTGAAGTCCAACAGGCGGCCCTGGCGAGCGCTGCACAATGTCAGTGTGCACTCACCTCCGAGTTCTCCTCAAAGTGCAGCCTGCCAAGTGCAGGTCTTTTATATGCTGTTGTGAAACTTGTCGGCGTGCTTTCCCACCGACGTGTGCGGCCGACCCAGCAAAGCGGGGAGACGATTCCAGCGGGCTGGCCTGAAAATGATATGCTGATGCACTACAATAAGGTTCCCGACGTCCAATGGCGGGAAACACGACCCATTATTGGTGGGCTGAGCGGACAGTCACAAATTGGTTTCATGCCATCATGAAACAATCGTGCCATATTGTCCACTCACACCACTGAACACGCATGACGCTGGTGGACACGGAAAATCCTGGCCACTGTTTCTGTGCTATACATTCTGGTAGTTCTACACGAAACCACGAGAGCCAAAGAAATAAAATGGTGAAAGACCAGTGAAGCTGCAAACCCTGAGTGCACCTCAAGAGGAGGGAGTGCACATCCTGGGCAAGCAGGTGAGGTGGCAATGGAAGGTTAATAAAAATAAAAATAATAAAAACTGGAAAATGTTGATCAGAAGTAGTCTTAGCATTATGAAATTTCTCAAAGTATTGCAAAACCCTTATGCTCAGCACTATGTCTTCAAGGGCAAAATGTCACAGAGAGTAGCAAAGCAAACTTTTACATGGTTCATATCATAGGGAGTGCCACGCAGGAAGAGGTCAGCCACAATGATGAGCCACTTCCACTGGGGAATTAACGCCAGAACCACAGTCTCAACTGCTCTCATTTCCCCGCCAACTCCAGCATAGCATTTTACAAACACCAGCACAGAGGCATCCATTTGGATGGAAGTAGCTACTGAATCTGAACTCTGTCATTGGGTTAAACACTAGGAGCAGGATTTTCCCTGCGGGCTTCCAAAAGTTGCTATCAGATTCAAATGGGAGTCAAAAGCCTGCACTGTGTGGGAAACATTCAGTCATGTGATTCTCCCTGAATTAGCCAATAAGTGACCAGAGGGGATGCTTGCCATTCAATTTAGGACAGTGGACAGTCTCTCAAAGTAGGAGGGCCAATAGGAGGCCCTCCAGCACTGAAGAAGCAGAAGCTGCCCTAGGTAAGTGAGGATGATGACGTTCCAAGATGGAGTTGTCCTCTCTCCAGCTTTTTGAAATTTCAAGTAAAGAAAAGCCCTAGCAGCTAGGTCACCATTGTTGGGGGGGGGGGGGGCGGGGGAATGCTCATCCACAGGACGGCCTGCAACTGCAGCTAAAGCCAGGCAGGCAGGGAGAGTCTCGAAGCCTGCGTGGAGCACTGGCACCTTGGTCTGCTGCTAGAAGGCCACCTCCAAACAGCTACGCTGTTCACCAGCAACAGGCCTTAATAGGCCATTAATTAGGTCAATATGGCTACCTGGGACACTGCTATTCTACATGGAGGGTGTGGAAAGAATCATTCTGTACTCAGGAGCCTAGAGGCTCTGTCTTGAAAAGAGCTAGCAAGAATCCATCTTATGCAGTGGCAGATGAAATAATTTCCACAAATATGGTTGCGATGATGTATATAAGTGGGAAGAATCTACCGCTCACATTGCAAAACAGCATGGAGTTTTCCCACAATCTTCAGAACATGTCAGAGACTGTCAAAAGCCTGGGAGATTTCTGCCTCATCAAGATGACAAGAACAGCCTCTAAGGGCAGTGATAGTTGCTGAAGTGGCAGCGAACAGTGTCGTTGTGACTGTTTTGAACTGGGATTCTTTCATAAAGCTTTGAAAGACCATAGCTGGAAGTATTCATTCTGTACTGACACTGATCAGTGGTGGCTCTGAGCCTGTGTTCAATGCCAGTGGCCTGCAAGGTCTGGGTGCAAAGGTCACTATTTGTTCAGTAGAACCTGCTGTCTTAAGGCTTCTCTACAAAGAGGAAGCTTCAAACATGGGGCCAGCAATCTCTTCACTGCAACAGTGAACCTTCCTTCCCTACTGTTAAATGCAAGATCTGTTCAAGGTGCACTCCTGCGCTGGGTGAGCACTGGGACTTTCAAAATGGCCTGAACCCATAAATATAGGGCAATCAGGGATGTGAGACCTGATATTGGGCCTGTGTGATCTAACATCAGCTGTGTCAGGGCTACATTAGCCTTGTGTCAGATCCTTCAGTGTCCGTGCTGTCATTGTAGAGAGCATCAGTAATGTGGGCTGAATTGAGGACTGCTAGTGAGGTCAGAAATGGCAGCTGTTAACAGGATTGGGTGATGCTTTACCTGAAGGACAATAAAGTACATAGATCCCAGAGAGTAAACAAGAAGTAGGATCATTTACAAACAATGCAGTGTTTTCCTTACATTTAGGTAAGTAAGCTGCATTTCCAAACTTTTAATGCTTTTCAGCTGTGTTCACCTACTTGTTAAACTGGCTGGGGAGTGTGAATCTGACTATGGGTGCAAGGTGAAACTTTACACATTTTGTTGCTAGTTTTAATAAAAGAAACAAAACTGAAGAGTTGGATCATCTGCTTTACTGTCGTCCTCTTCTCCTATCTCCTCAGATCCTTTAGCCAAGTGGTCAAGCAGGCTACTCCTTCCCAAGTACATGCCAGGACTGACCCCTACCAAGTTGGCTGCTAACATGTGTGGTGCAGATTCTCTTTCCCCAACAGGGAATGACTCCCATTAGTCTAATGTCTACATGGCATGATATGGAATTCCCCATTTGTGGGGCATTAACTGAAGCAAGCAGCATGGAAAGAAATAGTTCCCTTGTACCTTTTCTTAATGTGCTGCAGGGAAGAGATAATTCTGTCACAACTAAGCCTCTGTGTTAATGAATCTCCCACCAGGGAGATTTTTTGCATGAATTGAAAGCATTACTCACTATCAGGAGATGTTTATTAGCAAATAGTTCAACAGGAGTCTGCTTTCAATTAACGAAATGACTGCTGATTACTACTGAATGGTATTCTTACACCCATCAATGGTAAGTGTCACATTGGTCTGACTAAACCATCAATTTGATCAGTGTCATTTGGAGAAAACTTTAACAGGTTAATCCCCCTGCTGTAGATATCTGATCAGAAACCATTTTGTCAAGTACCCCTTTGTTGCATCACCCCAGTCAACAGAGGATTTATTTATAACTTACTGCCCTGTAAACATCAATGTGCATAGAGTAATTACATTCTCAAGTGTGCTTATATAGTCACTTGCTTGGTCAGCTGCCTTTGTGTTGGACTGTGGTAAGTCTGTTCATTCACCATCAGAATACATTTCAACCCCCAACAGGCACTTCAAAAAGATCTGAGGATAATACAATATTTTCTCCATTGGATTCAGCTCATATTGATGGTTCAGTCACTTTTATTGCAGTTTAACAATTTTTTACCAAACAATGTGTAATTCACAGAACCCATGAGGGCGCTAAGTTTTATTACCTTGCAACTCAAGAATTATAGCTTCCTTTTTGATACATGAGCACGATGGTATTATTCAATCCACATTTGGCATTATTTTTGATTTCCATTGAAAGGTATTTATATTTTCTCTCTTTTATAACATTAGTATGAATTTCATACTCCTTGAAAAATCACAATATCCTATTAGTGCTGGAGTTATACAAAGCTAGCCATTTAAACTTTACATGAGCTCCTGTGAAGTAAATACAGCTAACAAACTTCTAACTTAGACAGAAACATATACTCTATAATCATAGGGTCTTATATCCAGGCTGTAGAAACATGCAGTGTTACTCCCATTGCAGTGGATCTTCCTGAGAAAGGGCATTTCTCTTCAAAGTCATTTTGCCTACAGCTGTGGTGCATGAACTATCATGATTTGTGTCATAATGAGATATGTGACTCAAAGTAATATGAAGATAATTCAAGAACAGTATAGCTTTAGTCAAGAAGCAACACTGAATTGGTCCAATTATTTTTGAGCCTTGGAAAAAGCAGTGTCTAATGATATACAACATACCAGGAATCACAACACCCACCACATTCTCCTGTCACCCCTCAATGATAGAGATTACCACCTAGCCAAACCAATTTATACAGGTTAAATCTAATGGTCTGCCAGTTTTGCAGACTGAATAATGCATAGAAGTTCTAAGGTGCCACAAGATTCTCTGATAATCAGTCCACACGAGTTTAAAAAATAATTTTATTATCTTGGTAACTGATAGGAATTATGGATGGAAATGGCTTTTTAAAGCTCTTCCTGATGCACTCCTGCCTGTGAATGTAAAGGGTTTGCCAATAATAATCATGGAGTTCAGATCAATAGTCAGAACTACAAATTCAAGCATCTGAGTGATTTTTGTCTGGAGAGTTCTTTTGTATTACAGTCACTCCTTTGAAAACAACAAACAAACTCAAAGTATATCGGAGGATAAATTCCTTGAAGTGAGGCCCAACCATAGGTTCTTTCTGCATGGGATCATTGATCATAAAATTGACCCTATTGTGTTAAGCTACCTATCACAAGCCATGATCCATTGGATTAAATTCTGTGAGATGGGTGTTAATGTCTAGGTATTACGATCTTCCTGCAAACAATCTACTTCAGCAATCAGAATGATTAATTTATCAATTTAATTTTTTTTAAATCAAGATACGTTAACATTTCTGACATACCTAACATAGGTTACCTGCCTAATTCTTCCAAGACACATTGGTGCTGGCTTATAAATCATATCAGTACAGATCAAGCACATTTTTACTGACTCCCCTTCTATCAGCAGTACAATGCTAGACCCCTAATTCCAAAATAACATTCAAAGGCTTTCAGCAGTAAAACAATCTGATGGTGGTGTTATCATTGCTGATCAGCGTTTTTGCTTTCCTAGCCCCTATCGTCCTTCTTATGACTGCTTGCAGCTATCTCTGGGAGCTTCAATGGAATCTAAAGCGAGACAAGAACTGGGAGCTCCCTCTCCCTCGGGGATCCATGGGGCTTCCAATTGTCGGTGAAACATTCCACTGGCTCCTGCAGGTATGCCTGCTTTCTCATTATACTAAGGAAGGATAGGGTAGAAAAATAAACTGTTTGTTGTTTGAGGTAAGTGTTTGTTTATTTTATTTTCTGTCTTTTTTCATAGTTCAGTCGATGTCCCAATTTGTGCCAGTGCTGCTGTTAGCAGTAAGGCTGGGGTGACTTGTATTCTACCTTCACTCGTCCCCTGTGAGGAAAGTCCTAAAAGGGAACAATTCACTGGGAGCTCCCTTTCCATCCAGGATCCATAAAGTCCTGCATTTGAATTCTAACATTGTTGAATCTGGAAAAACATCTGCCCCAAATGCATAATGCTTCACTCACTTGGTACTATGGTGCTGGCTCTCCCTTCCTATAAATGGACAATGTATGTGAAGTGCATTAGGAAGGTTCTGGGAGACATGATAAGGTGCCATGTAAATGCAAATCTTTCTTATAAGAATTTACATCATGACACAAGTTACGTATAGAACCGGATGCTGAGTCACAGACAAACAATACAGCGTTCAGTGGGGTCATGGATTCTTGTAAATACTGAACTATTTCTTGTTAAGTTCTGTTGCAATCTATGGAAAAATTAAGTAGAAACACACGGTAAATTATACTTTGAGAAGACATATGCTCTGAGACACGTTCTCCGGCTGCAGAAAATGAGTGAAACCTAACATTATTCTGATGTTTACAATGTCATCTTCTGAAGATGTAATGATTTAATAAAGCTTTTCTGAATATTTTCCAGTCGCTGGATAAATGTGAAAATAAGTTAAAATGTTTTGGCAGCTCCAGCTGCAACTTCAATTATATGTCAGTTGTTTAGATTTATTTATTATCCTTCCCTTTTTTCCCTCGTGCTCCCAACTATTCTTTTATCAACTCTCCCTATGCAACGAACGTTTCCTTCTACATTTGAGCTTCATATCTGAATTAATCTGTCAAAAGCGTCAGGAGTATTTCGTAGCTCCCACATAGCAGCCTTATTTTATAACTCATTTGCAAGAGTGGAGTGCCATCTTCAGATAATCACCGGGAAATTGACCTACCTTCAGACTTCTCAATCTCTCAATTTTTTCAAGATGATCACATCATCAGAGCAGACTCCTTTCCCCCCCTCGTGTTCCTAGAATGAGTGAGGAGTTGGAGAACGTGAATGAGAGAAGTGGAGGGGGTTGGGGGATGGGGGGGAGAGGGGCGGTGGTGGTGGGTGGTGGGGGGGGTGTTGGGGAAGAAATGATGCTTTGAGCACACTCATGTTAAATACCAAACCTCTGAGTATACTTTGATGCCTCTATATATTCAGATTATTTGTTAGTTTCACTTCAGACTTTACAGTTGTGTCCAGTGTGATGCAGCATCGCAAGACACCTAAACCTACAAATTGGTGTATTTGTCCAGTTTTGTTAGTTCTGTAGAGTACAGATCTGCTACGTTCACTGAATTTTTTTTGTTGAAACATTTGAGGATGGCCCTGATGGTGGTGTTATCATTGCTGATCAGCGTTTTTGCTTTCCTAGCCCCTATCGTCCTTCTTATGACTGCTTGCATCTATCTCTGGGAGCTTCGATGGAATCTAAAGCGAGACAAGAACTGGGAGCTCCCTCTCCCTCCAGGATCCATGGGGCTTCCAATTGTCGGTGAAACATTCCACTGGTTCCTGCAGGTATGCCTGCTTTCTCGTTATACTATGTAATACTTGAAGGATAGAGTAGAAAAATAAACTGTTTGTTGTTTGAGGTAAGCGTTTGTTTCTTTTATTTTATTTTCTGACTTTTTTATAGTTCAGTCCATGTCCCAATTGGTGCCAGTGTTCCTGTTAACAGTAAGGCCTGGGTGACTTGTATTCTACCTTCACTCGTCCCCTGTGAGGAAGGAAACAATTCACTGCAATCTATGAATTTATAGCTTTTACATATCTCAGTGTCAGGTATTATACGCACATAGAAAGACTTACATTTGTATAGTTCCCAAAGCACAATGAAGTATTTTTGAAGTATAGTCACTGTTATGAAAGTAGGAAACACAACAGCCAATTTATATGCAGCAAGGTCACAACAAACAGCATTGAAATAACAAGCAGATAATTTGTTTTAGTGATGTATGCTGAAGGATAAATATTGGCAGAACACCAGGGAGAATTTTCCCACTCCTCTTTGAAATAGTGCATTGGATTTTTTTCATGTCTGTCAAAAGGCATCTTGGTTTAATTTCACATCTGAAAGACAGCACCTCTGAACACAGCACTCCCTCAGTGCTGGACTGGAGTGTCAGCCAAGGTCTTAGGCTCAGGACTTGAACCCACAACCTTCTGACTCAGAGATGAGAGTGCTAACAGTGAGCCACAGCTGACATACCATTTATTTTAATCCAGTGCTGCACAGCTCAAGTTCATCTCATGTCAACTCCTGCACAAATGAAGTGCACAAGGGCAACAATACTCATTCAATGGGTGCAGCACAGCTTGAGTGTGCTTTATTAACTCCCAGAAACACATTGCGAAAGAGGTTGCAGAGCAATGTGCTTGTCGGGGTTAGACACTACTGGAAAGGACTAAGCTGCATTTATCAGGAAATTGCTAGGAAGCTGGCTGTATCGGGGTGTGCACAGAAAGAAAATCAAAGTGAGAGAAAGATGTATTTGGTCAGTTGTAATCTGGAAAAGACTGGCTAACACTTCACTTAAAATTAAAAGGCCGGGGTGGGGAGAAATGAGGGATGAACATCAAGCTACAGATATACTAGTTAATTTCACAAAGGGTAGCAAATGAGTTAATATTCTATAACAAATGCCAACACCAGAACAAAGAAGACATGCAAAACTCATAATGAGAGAAGAAACAGAACATTTTCAAAGATAGCACAATCAGTTTGTCTGGAACTTATTATGCAACATTTCAGCTTCAATAAATTCTTTATGAAAAACATATTTGAATTTCTTAAACAAAACAATGTGTTCATGTGACATTTCTCCAACAATTGTTTTAAAGGACATAACATCTGAATTAAAATAAATGGATTAAGGCCTCTGTTAAAATAGCAAACATGTGAGCATGTTAAAGATTCATACACCAAAATGCCAGACAGACACATCTAGGCTTCAGTCTTCTAGAACTGTATTGCCCGGTGAGCAAGAAGAAAGCTGCATTTTCCTGATTAAAACATACAAGGTCAGATTGTGTTATTAATGCACTGAATGTAAAGGATTGCCTGGGCACGGTGAATAAAGAAAGATGATGTAGGAGAGAAACATACACGGATAATGAAACCTGCCCGATTTTCAATCCAGTGCTGTGTCTTTTCTGTAATGAGAACATCTGGATGTTCAAGATTTACATTTTGTCACGTGTTGTTGGAGGTTCACATTATGCATAGGCATCCTAGGTAGTTTGGACATCTCTGGAGGACCTGTTCTATGAGTCTACATTGCCCTCCTTCACACTTTTTGTCATTATTCCTTCACTCTCTCCTTCTCCCTCTTTCTTACCACCTTGGCCTTTCTCTCTGTTAGAATTAGAGGGTGTCAGTGGTCAAATCTATTTGACCCCATCCTCACCAATCTACTGACATGGATGCATCTGTCCATTACAATGTTGTTAGGAGTGACCACCTCAAAGTTCTTGTGGAGATGAAATCTCATTTTCACATTGAGGACACACTGCATCATTTCATCTTGCATTATCATGTGCTAAGTGGGATAGATTCATAACAGAACTAGCAGCTCAAACTTGGCACCCATGAAGTGCTGTGGGCCATAAGCCACAGCAGAATTGTATTTGACCACATTTCTAGCCTCATGGCCTGCCATATCCATCATCCTACCATTACGATTAAGCCATGGTACCAACATTGCTTCAATGAAGACTGCAGGAGGGCATGCCAGGAGAGCACCAGGCATACATAAAATTAGGTGCCAACCTGATGAAGCTATAACAAATGACTACATGCATGCTAAACTGTTGAAGCAGCGTGCAGTTGACAGATAAAAGCAATTCCAATGGATAAGACCAGAGCTCTGGAATCCTACCACATCCAGTCATGAATTATGCAACTAATAGGAAGAGGAGGAGGCTTCACAAATATCCCCATCTTCACAAGAGTGCAAAAGACAAGACTGAAGCATTTGGAACCAACTTCATTCAGAAGTGGCAAGTGGATGATTGATCGCGGCCTCCTGCTGAGGTCCCCAGCACACAGATGCAAATTTTCAGCCAATTCAACTCACTCCACATGAAATCAAGAAAAGGCTGAAGGCACTGGATACACCAAAGATTATGGGCCCCCAACAACATTCCATCTGTAGCCCTGAAGACTTGTGGTCTAAAACTAGTCTTGCCCCTAGCCAACCTCCTCCAAGAGGAGGCGGTGGCATAGTGGCATAGTGGTATTGTGGTGTTGTCACTGGACTGGTATTCCAGAGACCCAGGGTAATGCTCTGGGGACCCAGGTTCGAATGTGGTGAAATGTTAATTCAAAAAAAAATCTAGATTTAAAAGTCTAATTATGACCATTACGATTGCCATAAAAACCCATCTGGTTCACTAATGCCCTTTAGGGAAAGGAAATCTGCCGTCCTCATCTGGTCTGGCCCACATGTGACTCCAGATCTGCAGTAATGTGGCTGACCCTTAAATGCCTTCTGAAATGACCTAGCAAGCCACTCAGTTGTATGAGACCACTGCAAAGTCAGCACTGTGGTTGTACCTACAGCAGTTCAAGAAGGCAGCTCACCACCACCTTCGCAAGGGTAATTGGGGATGGGCAATAAAGGCTGGCCTAGCCAGCGACACCCACACATTGATATGTTTCACAACTATACATAAGTGAGGTGCACCTGGAAGGCTGTCCTTCACTCAGGACTTCGAGGTTTGTTTGCCTACCTTGCTTCAGTCAGCATTCGCAGTCATCAATACCAGGCTTCACAGGCAGCATCACATCACTTTTAGAGGGGGGTCATGGGCAGGCCTCTATCTACCAGACCTGCCATAAGGTGAGGATGGCTTTTCAATGGCTGCAGGGCGAGGACTTGCTTGGGGAAGTGGGAGAAGTGGCCTCAGGCAAGAGAAAAGGCTGCAGGGTGAGGACTTGCTTGGGGAAGGGGGAGAAGTGGCCTCAGGCAAGAGAAAAGGCTGCAGGGTGAGGGCTGTACTGGGGAAAGGGGGGATATCCCAGGATGTGATGTTGAGCTGGGCAAGTGGCTTCATGATGGTGAGGGTTGGGGATGCAGTCTCCAGAGGAGATGAGGCCAGATGGAGATATGAGGTTATGTGTAAGAGTGTGAGTGTTGATGTGTGGTGAGCTGGCAGTGGAGTGAGATGCCAGTGAATGTGTGATGGCCTTGTGACTGTGTGAGTTTAGAGCGATGAGATGGCTACCTTACCGTAGCGGCACAGATGAGATCATTCAACCTCTTTCTGCATTGGATGGCCAACATATTCTGTGCAGCATTGGCACTGACCACCACTGCCACCACCTCCCAAGCTGGAGTGGTGAGACTGCTGGAATTCCTGGGCCAGAGTGGGGGTGGAGGACATCACGGCAGGCCCCCAAAAAGCATTCCAGTGATGGGCCACTGAAATTTCCTTGGCTTTCAGAGCCATGTCTTCACTGGAGCAGTCCTGGGATTCAAGCATTGAGAACTGTGTGGGGAGCTGCAATTTAGATATGGCATCCCGAGTGAGGAAATGATGAGATAACGGCATGGTGGGCAATTCAGGGCCCGCCTGCTAGCGAGACAGCCTGCTCCCTGTGGCTGCATAATTAATGAGTCTGGAAGCGGACAATGCGGCATGAAAACCCACCATTGTGGCCGAATGGTAAAATTTTATTTTTCATGCCCACTACCAGACTTAGTGCAATCCTGGGATGATTCCGTCCTGTGGTTATAAAACCAGGTCAGAGGCTGGGAACTCAATGGTGAGTAACTTTACTCCCGACTCCCCAAATCCTGTCCACCATTTACAAGGCACAAGTCAGGAGTGCAGTGAAATACTCTCCACTTGCCTGGATGAATGCAGCTCCAACAACATCAAGAAAATCAACACCATCCAGGACAAAGCAGCGCACTTGACCAGCACCCCATCCACCACCTTCAACATTCACCCCCTCTGTCCCGATGCACAGTGGTGGCATTGTGTACCATCTACAAGATGCACTGTTGCATCTCCCCAAGTTTCCATCAATAGCACCTTCCAAAGCTACTTCAATGAACAAGGGCAGCCGATGCATGGGAACATCAGCACCTACAAGTTCCCATCCACATCACACACTATCCTGACTAGGAAATATATCGCCGTTCATTCACTGTCACTGGGTCAAAATCCTGGAACTCCCTCCCTCACTGCACTGTGGGTAGTACCTACACCACATGGACTGTGACGATTCAAGGAGGCAGTTCACGTTCTCAAGGGCAATTAGGGATAGGTAATAAATGCTATCCTTGTGAGCGATGCCCACATTTCATGAACAAATGAAAAAGCGCCATTTTGGATAATACATTTGTTAAATAAAGTAGAAATTTGACAGTTAGAAAGAAGTAAAGTAATCTTCACTGCATACGCTTTTTATTATACTGTATGTAAAATTTTCCCCTACTCGTTACAGGGCTCTAATTTCCATGCCTCCAGAAGGAAACAACATGGTAATGTGTTCAAGACACACTTGGTTGGGCGGCCGGTGGTGCGCGTCACTGGTGCGGAACATTTGCATCGGCTGCTGCTTGAAGAGCACAATTTGGTTGGTGCCAACTGGCCACAGAGTGTCCAAGCCATCCTGGGGCCCACCAGCCTGGCAAACTCCATTGGGGACATCCACCAGCACAAAAGAAAGGTACTGATTCCACTAGGAAACTTCAAACCTCCAACTGTTTCTCTCAGAAAGGGCAAAGATTTTCAAGTGAAATATGCAAGCAAAGATTTTGCGTTTAAATGCCAAACGAATTGAAACAAATTTACTTCATGCTTCTGAGTCAAATAATTTATAGTCTGACTTTTGACTGTAACTACGTAAGCGTTTGCATTTCTTCCAAGCGAAATGACGTTTATCATGCAGATATGTTGTAGACTCATTCCACAACATTGTGTCCATTACAGCTGAACCAAAAATGTAATTAACCTGGGGTAGGGGCATAAGCTGTAGCATTCAGCAGTTCCCTTGCTTGAGGCTAGAAAGCTATGACTACTTCTAAGTAAGGGAAGGGTTACTCATTCATTGGTATTTATATGTCAAAAAAAGGGCACAGAAGTGTGTTGTAAATACTGTCGGTAAAATTTCAATGTAAATATTCTAAATAAAGGCTTTATGTCCCTCTTCTATTATCTGAAGGGGCTACTCTTCAATTTCTAGTTGCACCAGTCCCACATTCCTGAGCTTTGGTGACCCAGTGTGGGCGTGGAGGGGTGGGGAGGGAGGGCGTGGAGGGGGGAGAGAGGGGGGACAGTGGGAAGATTGGGAGACCTCTTCATCAGATTGTTCCTGGGCCTGGTCAAAGTGACCATTAGCAGGTCCAGGCGGGAGATGGTCAAGGGGGTTGTTCACCTCAACTGCCTGCCTCTCTTCCGTGGCTACGTCCATGCCCAGGTGTCCTGGGAGAGGAAACACATGATGTCTACTGGTGCGCTTGAGCTTTTCCTTTAACAGTGTGGGCAACAGGGTGACTGGAGTGCATCATCAGCACCGGGAATGTTATTTTATTTTGATTTGTTAAGTTTCCTTTAAAGTTTTGGGTTTTTGTTTCAGTGAGGTAGCGGTGTCCCTTTCAAATGGGTCCCCTAGTTTGTCTTAACTGGCAACCTCTAAGTTGCTTCAAAAGAGGTATAAAGTTTTTATCAACCTGCCCATCATACATTCAAATATTCACCTCATAACACCTTCAGTCAACAATATCTGAGCAAAAACATTTTCAAAGTTTTACCAGCCACCGTTAAATTCACAATGTTTTGCGCGGCATCCCAGTTCCTCCAAATGTAAATGCAGAATATGGCATGATCCTGAGCAATGAGATCATGAAATCCCAACTCTTTCTGTGGCCTATGTTAGGGCAGCAGAGGCAGTGTTACAGTCAATATTAGCACCAATCAGCCGCTGAAAGGTGTATGCATGCGGAGGTCAATGTGAGGGCAGATTCAGGCTCCATTGTGATACGACTACTTTGGGTAGACTGCAGGTACTCATTCCCCTGGCTACACAAGTGCCAGGCCATGACCATCTCCAACGAGAGAGGCTCTAACCATCTCACCTAGACATTCAATAACGTTACTCTTACTAAATGTCAAAACATCAACATCTTGGTGGTCAACTTTATCCAGAAAATTAACTGCTGTCACTTCTTGAACCAAACCCCAGAAAGACTGACTAAAGAAAAGAAGGAGGGGGAATTGTTCTGTGATTTTCAACATTTTGTGTTGTAATTGTACTTCTACCCCTTGGCTTAAGGATTTTCCCAGTAACCTGTTGTCTTGTATATGTATACCTGAAAGTCAGAAGAAAATAGAGAGAGGATAACATTTAAAGTATATTGATCCAAGGTGCCTATAAAATATTTAGAATATTTTGTTTTCCCTGACTTGAATTTGACCCTTTAATTTTCTGATTGTCCATTTTGATTTTCCCAAACTCTGTCACATTTAATTATATTGTGTAGTTTTTAAATGTTTAGCTTTCTAAAGCTAGTTGCTTTTTATGTAAAAGTGGAATACTGCAAATGCTGGAGGCAACATCTGTGGAGAAAGAGGGTTGACTAAAGGTGATTAACCTGAAATGTTAACTCTGTTTCTTGATCCATAACTGCTTTTTAAACCTTCCAATCAATATATAACATGTACGGATGAAAGCAGGAATAGAACTCTGCAGCTGGCGCCAAAGAGGTTTGCCTGTAGAAGCAAGACTATACATTGTATTACAATGATCTCCTCATGGAGAATAAGGTGCTTTTTTGTGCTGTTAATAAGCCTTTTAGGGGTTGCACTAACAGATATTAGAGAGTCATCTTATGGTTATCCATAGGGTTCGTGTACATGAATCCATTATAAAAATATATTTTGCAGTGTTTGAGAATGGTGCATTCACGATGAAAGTTGTGGATTCATTTCTTTCATCTCATGTCAAGCAGCTGATGTTCATAGGAATCTTTATTCATTTGGGGGGAAAATGCAGACAATGGATAAATAAATACAAATGTGAAAATGTCTAATTCTATGAAATTTATTATTTAAAATCTGATCTATAAGGCACACCTTCCCATCTCCTTGTATTTTATTTACTGGTGCAACATATAGGATTTATACAATATTGGTGACTGTCGAATATGCAGCAACTTATGTATTGGATTTTACTGTAATTGCTAGACTCCAGTCTGCTGAAAGTTCCTCAATCTAAACCCTGTCCCTTCAACATCATTTCTGTTCCTCAACAGGTCTATGCAAAGGTTTTCAGCCATTCTGCTTTAGAGAGTTACATGCCACGAATCAAGCAGGTGGTGGCAGAGACAGTGAGGGACTGGTGTGCCAGGGAACGCCCTGTCACAGTGTACCCAGAGACTAAGCAGCTCATGTTCCGAATAGCTGTGGCGGTTCTGCTGGGATCCTTGCCAGACGAGGAGGAGGTGATCAACTTGTTCACTATCTTTGAGCAACTTACCAAAAACATTTTCTCGCTGCCCCTGGACGTCCCAGGCAGTGGCTACAGAAAGGTACGCTTAATTCTTGCCATCCAACATATTCTCCCACAAATTGAGCAATGTTGCTGAAGGGCCTCTTAAATACTGATGCAGCTTCACAGGGTTCTCACTGTAATGGCAACTGTAAAATAGCTCTGTGCCAGGGTAAAATTTTGAGCAGAGCTTCAGGGGTATGTCGTTCTCCAGTTATCCAATGAGCCTTCCCCTCTTTCTCCTTGCAGGGAATTGTTTGGCACCTTCTCTGATGGTACGACTGAGAGCTGGAAGTCACCTTATGTGTTCCCCACTTCCTATTGTAGCCTGTTGGAATGATAACTCACAATCCCTCTTGTACATGTCAATTATCAATTGGCAAATGCCAATTTTCTGAGGCCAATTAGAGAGTTCCAAGCTCTGACGGACTGGGAAATTCAAGTTTCCTTAAAGTGTGGCAGTAACACATTGTGTAAATGCTCAAGCACTTACTTTATCACTGCAACATCAACTTTGTATTATAAAATTAAACATGTAAAACCCAATCTCTAACTCCAGCTTCAGTTCTACTACCGTCCATAATAACAGCACTCATTCCAGTTCTGGAATCTTGCACATCCCAAGTTTTCATCACTTCAAAATCACTTAACATAATGTACCTTGTTCTATCTATTGTACAGCCTTTTTCTTTAAGAAAAATGTTTAAAGTACTTCCTTCCTTGGTTTCTACTGTCTCCAGGTCCCACTGTTCATTTTGGAGGTGAGACGCACATCGCAAAAATTAGCTCTGGAGCAATGGCTCTCAAATTGTGGCCCCTGGATCACTGGTGGTCACAAAAGACCTCCAGGTAGTCCATGGGCTGGTCCAAAATGCAAGTTTCTGGCGTGCAATGCCATAACTGAGGCCATACGAGAGAACAAGCCAGAACCCCTACCCCACCATTCTCGTGACGTCATACAACCATCATAAGTGCAGGTCACAACAATGAAGTTTTATAAAGCAAGATTTATATTACTGTTGATTTTCTTTGAGTAAGGTAAGTATTAGTTTCTCAGAAAAAGATTATCACAATGATCTTAAAACAAATATATGTTTAAAATGGATAAGTCACTGGGTCCTGATGATTTGCATCGCAGGTTGCTGAAAAAAATGAGTGGAGGTAAGGGAAGATTTTGCCATAATCTTCCAACCTTCCATGGATACAGGGGAGATGCCAACAGATTGTAGAGTGAGAAATATGACACTCTTATACAAGGAAGGATGTGACGACCAGGAGTGTAGTGCCAAATTTTGAGGTGGAGGAGCTCTAAGAAAATGCATTGGCCATATCATATCTAAATCTACTATTGCATTGTTTTCCTATGTATTAATCATTTGAGCCCCCAAACATCAGTAAAACTATGCTTTTTAAGTGAAAAATACTTTGAACTTTGTGTTATTTTGAATCATGTGATTTCATTGTACAACAGTTTAATTATTTAATTCGAGTCGATTAAAAACATGAATTACAGAAAACTTTATTTACTCCTGTCTGGGGAATGGTATATAAAGGGACACTGCTTTTCTTGATTTATATTAATAACCTAGACTTGGGTGTATGGGACATAATTTCAAAATTTGAAGATGATGCAAGTCTTAGGAGTATTATGAACCGTGAAGAGGATAGTGATAGACTTCAAGAGGACATGGCCAGGCACGTGGCAGATGAAATTCAATATAGAGAAGTGTGAATCTTTTCACAAAGTCCCACATAAGAGGTTAGTGTGCACAATTAAAGCACATGGGTTTGGGGGAAATCTATTGGCATGGATTGAGAATTGGTTAGCAGACAGGAAACAGAGAGTAGGAATAAATGGATCCTATTTGGAGTGGCAGACGGTGACTAGTGGGGTACTGCAGGGATCAGTGCTTGGGCCCCAGCCCAAGCTCCCTTATCTTTTCCCCTCCCCCAATCACCCATTTCCTTTCCCCCATCAAAGTTGACCATCCCCCTCAGCATTAGCTTCCACCTCCCCTCTGTGACCTACCAGCCACAACCCTTTTCCTTCGGGGATGTCTAGGCAAATGTGCACACTCACTTCCTTCCCAAAAATCCCACCCCCATCCACGTTCACCTCCTCCTTCTTCCCACCCCCAGGGTCCGTGTCTACCTCTGAGTCCCCAACAATGACCCTCATCGTCCCTTCTAATGCCACCTTCGAACTCTCACCCTCCCACCCTACCGCCTCACTCTGCCCTCGGTCATTCTCACCATTCCCTCATACCATGCCCACTTTCAGTTCACTCCCCAGTAGGTAGACATCTATCAGACCCCTCCTTTGCATGTTCAGCTGCACATCCCCTGCCTCCAGACCCCTTACCACCTCCAGACCCCTTCCCCCCTCGCACCCCTTCCCCCCCCGGAACCCCTTCCCCATCTTAGTCCTCCCACCCCCCCGGACTCCTCCCTGCTTAGCCCTTTCCCCCTCCTGACTCCTTCCTCTAGCCTCACTTCTTCCTCCAGCCTTACTCTTTCCCCATTCCTGACTCCCTCAGGCACACTTACTTCTTCCTCCAACTTTACTCCTTCCCCCTCCCTGACTCCTTCCTCCCCCTCAACTCCCTCCCCTGTCCGCACTTCTTCATCCCCTGGACTCCCTCCCCTCTCCGCACTCCTTCCGTTACACCTTCCACCCCGTTACACCTTCCACTCTCCCTTACACCTACCTCCCCAGTTGCCACCTTCTCCCCCATTACCCTCTCCTCCTCCCGTACTCCTTCCCCCCGCTCGCAAACTCTCTCCTGAAACCTTCATTCCCTCCCCCCCCACCAACCTCATCCTCCACAACACCTCTTCCTGTCCCAGCCAATCCTAGACATTCCTCCCCAATCCCCTCAACTGCCATCCGTTGTGAGCATCAACGGTGACTTCCCACCTTCCATGAGCTGCTTCGCAGTGGAGCCATGCCCATGAGGATCCACCCAGCATGCCATGCACGTTCCTCCAGGATCCCATTGCTGTTTAGCTCCAGCATTTTCTGCTCCTCAAATGTCCGCAGTATGAGCAATGCCCTGGTTGTAAGTCCTGAATTCTGCACGTCACAGTTGTCAAGATGTGTTCTACACCGACATGTTTTCCAGCCGACGTGGTCAGACGATCCAGCGGGAGGTGGGATGATGAGTCTGGCAGGCTGGCCTTATAACGATATGCTGATGTGTTAGAATGAGGTTCCCGACGTCCGATGGTGGAGAACACAGCCCACCATCGGCAGACTGAGCGGGTGATCACAAACTGGTTTCACGCCATCATGAAACTGATCGCGCCATATTGTCCGTCCACACCAGCATACACACCTGGCGCCAGCGGGCACGGAAAATCTCAGCATATGTTTCTATGGCCTGAACTTTGCGCTTGTCTGGCGTGCGTGATCGAGCACAGAAGTGGATGGGAAACCGTCCCCCAACCCCAGTCAGCCTCTGATCGCGATTTCATGCTGGCTGACCAATTAACAGCCAGCCAACGTGAAACATGGCCAGAGAAAGGCTCAGCACTGCCAGTGGGGATGGGAAGAGGGTGGGCAATGATGTCACCACGGGTGAGCACTTCCAGTGAGCTCCCTGAAGGCAGACCGCTACCTCAGGGAGCTGCAGACCTCCAAATAATAAAAGAAAGCACAAAAAAGCTGCAAAAAGATATCCATGCAGCACAATCAAGCACCTGGTAACATATATCATGAAAATGCTGTCCCCAAATATTTCTTTTTATTTTAAATCCTAACGGAGATTTCATCCCGCCCTTGAATGAGGTTTCATCAAAAATGTAAAGCCCACCCAGCCGATTGGCCCATCTGCCTGACCGGAATGTTGGATGGGCCACGAAAAATCGCTGACAATTTGGCCGTTAATGAGCTTAATTGTTGGCGGACGCTCTTCCGACTTTTGCACGCGCCTGCCGAACGCAATATCGCGCGAGTGCACAATGACATTGGGACGCTCGCCCGACGTCATCTCGCACAATTTAACGTCCATTCGGGTTGGGTGCGCACCCACCCGCAAGACATAAAATTCTGGCCTATGTTTCTATGTTTAAGTGATACATTTTTGTTAGCAGAATGAGGAAAGGTGACATAAAATAAAGGGTACAGTTCTGAAGGAAAAGAAGGAGCAGAGGGGCCTGGGTGTATACGTGCATAAATCATTGAAGGTGGCAGGGCAGGTTGAGAAAGCAGTTCATAAATTATACTGAACCCTGGGCTTTATAAATAGGGGCACAGGGTACAAAAACAAGTAAGTTATGAACCTTCATAAAACACTGGCTCAGCCTCAACAGGAAGGATATGAAGGTTTTTGAAAGGGTGCGGGCAAGATTTACGAGAATGGTTCCGAGGATGAGAAGCTTCCATTATGTGGATGGATTGGCAAAGCTGGGACTGTTCTCCTTGGAGAAGAGAAGGTTGAGAAGAGGTTTGTTGGACGTGTTCAAAATCATGAGGTGTTTGGCGAGCGTAAATGGAGAGAAACTGTTCCCATCGGCAGAAGGTCGAGGACCTGAAGGTGATTAACAAAAGAACCAGAGGCGACATGAGAAAAATTCTTAATGCAACAAATGGTTTGAATCTGGAATGCACTGCCTGAGCATGTGATGGAGACATATTTGATTAGGGTTTTTAGAAGGAAACTGGATAATTATCTGAAGAGAAAAGATTTTACAGGACTACAGGGAAAAGATGGAGGAGTGGGCCTAGCTGAGTTGCTGTTGCAGAGAACTGACACAGAGACAATGTGCCAAATGGCCTCCTTCTGTGCTGTAACCATTCTATGATTCTGGTATAGACACATTCAAGGAACTTGATCAACACAAGTGGAAGAAAGAAGCTGAAGGTTACCCTGATAGTGTAATCAAGAAGGGTGGAAGGAGGCTTGTGTGGAACGTAAACACCAACATAGATGGGGTGAGCCAAATGTTTCTGTGCTGTAAATTCCATGTAAGACTCCCGCAGGGAATACATACACTATACTGCATTTCATATCCTCAGGCCATCACAGCCAAGGAATTAATGTTCAATAGCCGAATGCAGCAGGGTGTTTGGGGATATTGATGCTGTTTTAGATCCAGGGAACCTTGAGCTTCAACAACTGTGAAACGCCTGTTTATGAGAAAGCTCTGCACAGGGAGTTGTAAGGTCTGTATTTTTTTACAGTCAGGAGGGTTACTGCTGTTGCTGCACATTGACTCAGAGACATTCAGCAGAAGCAATGTGAGGCCCTGGACTCTGAGCCAGCCTTCATTCCGCCACCTCTTAACCTCCCAGGCTCTGGATTCACAGCCACACTGCGAGCTCCTGACATTCCGGTCAACCCTCAACATCCAGCCTGAACTCAAACTCCAGGGGTAGGATTTTCAGCTCAGCATGCCCAAGCGTGAAATAGCGCACGATGACGTCAGGCGAGTGTCCCAATGTCGTCACGCACTTGCACGATATCTTGGTCAGTGGGCATGCACGAGAGGTGGCAAGGTGGGGAAGGTAGCACAGAACCAAAGCAATGAGAAATTTAAGCATGACATACACAGTAAAGCTAACACAGTGTAGGTGACACGGTATATGTGCAAAATTTCGGCGGTGGACCCTGTTGGGCTCTGGGAGCCATTGTTTTAGAGACTGGTCCATTATCTTTCCAAGTGCAGGGGGGAGATATAATCACCTGTAAGCACGTAGATCATATTAATGCCAGGGAGAAATTCAACAATTAACTGATCAACCTGTGATTAACGTTGAACCGTCGACTTCTGAGGTGTGTGATCAACCTAGAACAGACATTCCAGCTGTTTCAGAAGAGTTGCCAAATCATGAACTGCCCAGTTCCGAGGATGTGTCTCGCAGTGCAGCTCCAGATCCTGTCAATCCTGTTCAGGAACCTCCAGTGGTAGAGCTACACCGCTCTAGCCGTGTACGAAGAGAACCTCAAAGAATGATTCACAATCACCTGAAATTGTATATATATGTTTGTTGGATGTTCAAATGTGTTTTGTAAAGAGTAATTGTAAAAAAAACTAAAGGGGGAGGAAATGTAACTGCATGTATTGTCCCTCTCTCCTGTCAATCGCAGGTCATGTGATGTACTGCAAGGGTTTCAACCAGTGAGCTTTTAGCGTGGGCAGTCCAGGGGGTGGCGGCTTTTGGAGGAGAGATCAGGTCTAGGTGTAAGCACTCCGAGATGTCTCCATAATAAAGTTTTGCATTTTATTCACGAAACCTGTCTGCTCCATCTCATCACAGTGGTGTTGGATTTTGACAAGGAGGTCAGATGAGTTGTTTGGCCTGTGCTGACTGTCCGTGCGAGCCTAGCAAAGAGGGTCAGAGTGAAGGTGTAAAAATTATGAGTGGAGACATGGAGAAAGTGAGAAATTTCAAACGTAAGGTTGGATGGGCAGCGAAAAATTCAAATTAATTAATTGATTAATGTGCTTAATAGCCCTCTTAATTGTCAGCGGGTGCACTGCCTACTCACGTGCACACCCACCAACCGAAATATCGCATGAATGTGCGATGGCATCGGGATACTTGCCCAACGTCATCGCACACTATTTCACGTTCCGGCATGTCAGGCACGCGCCTGCATACCGAGCTAAAAATCCTGCCCATAAAATTCTCTGGTGCCACATAGAATTGAAACTAATAATGAAAATCACGTTATTTTTACGCTGCATGGGAACACCTTCCACCTGCAAGTCCCCCTCCAAGTTGCTCACCAACTTGAAGTGCAAATATATCCTCGTTCCTTCACAGTCGCTGGGTCAAAATCCCGGAACTCCCTTCCTAACAGCACTGTGGGTGTAGCTATAATGACATGGACTGCAGCAGTTCAAGAAGGCAGCTCACCACCACCTTCTCAAGGACAATTAGGGATGGACAATAAATGCTGCCAGCAATGCCCACATCCTGTGGATGAATGAATACATTTTTAAAATGATAATTCTAGAAAGCAAAGCCTCTGTTTGATATACTGGGTACCAGTCAATGACTGGTGGCAGTCAATGACTAAGAACATAACAGACTACCCAGCTGGAGAACAGAGCTCCAGAGGGCTGTGGAGCCTCAGGCATTGAGTATGTTCAAGACTGAGATTGATAGATTCCTACATATTAAAAGCACCAAGGGATTTTTAAAAATCATTCATAGGATGTGGGCATCACTGGCTAGACCAGCATTTACTGCCCATTCCTAATTGTCCTCATTCAGAGGGCATTTTAAGTGTCAACCACATTGCTGTGGATCTGGAGTCACATGTAGGCCACACCAGATTTCCTTCCCTAAAGGGGATTAGTGAACCAGATGGGTTTTTACAACAAACAGCAGTGGTTTAATAGACATCATCAGACTTATAATTCAAATTGCACCATCTGCTGTGGTGGGATTTGAACCCAGGCCCCCAGAGCATTGGCCCTGGGTCCCTGGTCCAGTGACAATACCACTAGGTCACAATGGGGACAGTGCAGGAAAATGATGTTGAAGTGGAAGATCAACCATTGAATGGGGAAGTATGCTCTAGAGTTGAATGGCCTACTCCTGCTCCTATTTCTTATGTTCTTTGAAAACAGAAAGAACGGGAAGTAAAAATGTGAAAATTCACAAAGTGTTCTCTTCCTCCAGGGTATACGAGCTCGGGACAGGCTGCATGAGTACTTTGAAAAGACCATTCAGGATATGCTTCAGTCTAGTCCTGAATATTCAACTGCCCTTGGCATCCTAATAAAGAGCAGCAAAGATCGCGGGACGATGATGACCATGCAGGAATTGAAGGTAGCAATTAATGAACTTACAGACCAAAGCGGAGCTGGCTTTTTTCAGGGGTAGTGGAGGAGATTTTCACCCCATCAAGTTCAGCTTTCCAGCAGTAGGAAATAAACCTTTTGCACCCAGTGTCAGAGTTAAGAAGGCCCGAGTTAAGCCTGACACAGGGATTACACATAGGATAAATGTATCTTCCCTTCTACCTTCAAACAAACTCCCACCCAACTCCTGCTATCCCTTTCAGCCATATGTGATTTTCATAAAAATAAGTGAAACTCAAACCAACGACAGTTCAGATTTGACTCAGTTTAATTTATCTGTGAAAGTGAGGGGTATTTGAATGGCGTGTTGAATCAGCCCTCTGCTCGGGTTTGCTTCCAATAAAGTGAACGGGATGGATGCAGGTCTCACTCAGACAAATGCCTTAACTGCAGCAGTCTAGTGACATCTATTGGCATAAAATCAGTGATGTGAGCATTCGAAAACAAAATCTCTGATGCATTCCTGCTAAAATAAATGGCAGCTGTAACTATTAAAAAACAGAAGTGCTCCCATTGATACGCCACAATTTCATAGGGGTCAGCTGCCCTCTTAGTACTGAAAAACCTGATCCCTTCATTGCAGGAGGCCATGGTGGAGCTGATGTTTGCTGCTTATGCCACCACTGCCAGTGCCTGCACTTCTCTCATCCTGCAGCTGACGAAGAACCCGGCTGTCCTTGATAAGTTGAGGGTGGAAATCCAGACCAATGGATTCTGGCCTGAAAGCACCACAAAGGAGAACTTGCTGCATCTAAGCGATATCACCCATCTGCGGTACCTGGACGGTGTAATAAAGGAGGTGCTGAGGCTGCTGCCGCCTGTATCTGGAGTATATCGGATGGCGCTCCAGACCTTCGAGCTGGGCGTAAGTTAGTTTATCTTAAATTTAATTCTATTTCCTATTTAACTACCAGACGACATCGGTTTGGGAAACGCACTGATATTCATCTGAAGACTCTCCTGTGAAGTGCCTTGGTTCATTTTACTATGTTAAAGGCGCTGCACAAATGCAAGTTGTTGTTGGTCGGCACGGATGATTGAAGCAGGAATTCAAGTACAACTCTATTTAATGAGCATTTCAAAAAGTTGGAATGGTAATTCTGTACCAATTCCCTCGTTTCTCGGCAGAGAGGGTATGAAAGAAACACTGCCACAGTCTGCCCATGTTCTAGCCAGTGCCAGAGAACAGGGCCAGGTTAATTGATCCTTTGAGCTTCTTGCTTTTCGTTCACTCACCATCCGCCAGTAGCCTGAGGAAAGACATTAATTCTGTATGAAGAGCTGTACCAGTGGACCAAAATGCTACCATCCCATTAACTCACTTGGTACCTCCATAATCCTTCTTCATTATTTTTCATCAATGTGTCACAATCTTGTAAAGTATGTCCAGTTCACACGAGAGTCACTAAAGTAAGCTGAATGCATTGGTCAGAATTCACTATTCCTTGGTTTAGCACCCAGTTTCCATTGCTTACTGGGAGTTGTAGCTAATTCAAATTCTGAATTTGCTGGTGAAGAGGAAAAGTACAGAATCATACTGGGGCTGAGAAAGTTAAATTACGAGAAAAAGTTATATAAACTTAGCTTGTGTTCACCTTGAGTATAAAGTATCAAGGTGTTTAAAATGTTAAAAGGTTTTGATAGAGTAGATAAAAATAAACTACATTGTCTGATGAGGGAAGCAAGAGCAAGAGCCCCCTCCAAAGCTCCCCAGCATCAGAGTTGCCAGTTTTCAGCCAATTCGATTCACTCCACATCATATCAGGAAACGGCTGAAGGCACTGGTAATACTGCAAAGGCTATAGGCCCTGTCAATATTCCAGCAATATGACTGAAGACTTGTGCTCCAGAACTTGCCATGCCCCTAGCTAAGCTATTCCAGTACAGCAACAACACTGGCATATACCCGGCAATGTGGAAAATTGCCCAGGTATGTCCTGCACACAAAAAACAGGACAAATCCAACCTGGCCAATTAGCGCCCCATCAGTCTATTCTCAATCATCAGTAATGGAAGGGGTGATAAACAGTGCATTCAAGAGGGTTCTGCCAGGGCCAGTCTGCTCCTGACCTCATTATAGCCTTGGTTCAAACATGGACAAAAGAGCTGAACTCCCGTGGTGAGGTGAGAGTGATTGCCCTTCACATCAAGGCATCATTTGACCGAGTGTGGCATCAAGGAGCCCTAGCAAAACTGGAGTCAATGGAAATCAGGGGAAGACCCTCTGCTGGTTGGAGTCATACCTATCACAAAGGCAGATGGTTGTGGTTGTTGGAGGTCTGTCATCTCAGCTCCAGGACATAATGCAGGAGTTCCCCAGGGTAGTGTCCTCGGCCAAACCATCTTCAGCTACTTCATCAATGACCTTCCTTCCATCATAAGGTCAGAAATGGGGATGTTCGCTGATGGTTGTACAATGTTCAACAACATTCTCAACTCCTCAGATACTGAAGCAGTCCATGTCCAAATGCAGCAAGACCTGAACAATATCCAAGCTTGGGCTGACACATGGCAAGTAACATTTGCATCACACAAGTGCCAGACAATGACCATCTCCAACCAGAGAGAATCTAACTATCACCCCTTGTTGTTCAATGGCATTACCATCACTGAATCCCCCACTATCAACATCCTGGGAGTTACCATTGACCAGAAACTAAACTGGACTAGCCATATAAATACTGTGGCTACAAGAGCAGGTCAGAGGCTAAGAATCCTGTGGCGAGTCACTCATCTCCTGACTCCAAAGCCTGTCCACCATCTACATGGCACAAGCCAGGAGTGTGATGGAATACTCCCCACTTGCCTGGATGAGTGCAGCTCCCACAACACTCAAGAAGCTGGACACCATCCAGGACAAAGCAGCCTCTTTGATTGGCACCCCATCCACAAACATTCACTCCCCCCACCACTGATGCACAGCGGCAGCAGTGTGTACCATCTACAAAAGGCATGACAGGAACTCACCAAGGCTCCTTAGACAGCACATTCCATCTAGAAGGACAAGGGCAGCAGATAGATGGAAACACCAATAGCTGGAAGTCCCCCTCCAAGTCACTCATCATCCTGACTTGGAAATGTATCACCGTTCCTTCACTGTCGCTGGGTCAAAATCCTGGAACTCCCTCCCTAACAGCACCATGGGTGTACCTAAACCACTTGGGCTGCAGTTGTTCAAGAATGCAACTCACCACCCACTTCTCAAAGGCAATTAGAGATGGGCAATAAATGCTGGCATAGCCAGCGACGCCCACATCCCATAAATTAATTTTTAAAAAGGGAAACATAATGTTAAAATTAAAGTTAGGCTATTTAATAGAGAAATCAGAAAACTCTTTTTCACACAAAAGTTACTTACCTGTAAGTTTCTGTACAAAAGGCTCTGGGCGCTAGAACAATTGGTGCTTTCTAGACTGATTTTTGTTAGGAAAGGGTATCGAGGAATTTGCAGATAAATTAAGTAAAAGTACAGATCAGCCATGATCTAAGTGAATGGTAGAGCAACTCAAAGTGTTGGATAATCTATTGCTGTTCCTATGGCTCTATGTTCCTAGGAAGAAAGTTTTGTTTTTAACCGGCATATATCCAGCTAGCCTGTATATGATGTGTGTGTGAGTGCATGTATGTGTCTGTGTGTGTGTGTGTGTGTTTGTGTCTGTGTGTCCGTGTGTGTGTGTGTATGTGTGTGCACGCATCTGTGTGTCTGTGTTTGTGTGTATGTGCACATCTGTTTTTTTTATGTGTGTGTGCATCTGTTTGTGCGTGTGTATGTGTCTGGGTTTGTGTGTGTATGTTTCTGTGTGAGTGTGTTTATGTGTGTGTGTGTGTTTCTGTGTGTCTGTGCCCGTTATACCATCACACAACACCTGGAGAAATTGACCTTTTTATTCCACAGTTAGGCCCATATGTTTTTTGGCTGCAGTCACCTCTGGTTTCTACTATTGAATGTAGAATCATGTGATGTCAATTTTAAATTGCATGATTTTACTACAAAAAGGATTCTATGAACAAAATGGACAAAGATGTGTTTATGTGTGAGAGAAAGAAATGGTCAAATATATAATCATGCCAATATTTTATTTCTGACAGGGCTTTCAGATCCCCAAAGGATGGAGTGTGATGTACAGCATCCGAGACACACATGACACTGCCCCTATATTTCAACATCCCGAAGTATTTGATCCCGACAGATTTACCAATGATCAAATGAAGGAAAAGAACGCACGTTTTCAGTACCTTCCATTTGGAGGAGGTGTTAGACGCTGCATTGGCAAAGAGCTCGCCAAACTCATCCTCAAAATTCTTGCTATTGAGTTGGCCAGAATCAGTCATTGGGAACTAGCGACCAAAACTTTCCCAAAGATGTTGCTGGTGCCAGTTGTTCACCCAGCTGATGGACTAAAAGTGCAGTTTTCAGCTCAGCTTTGCAGCAAGAGTAGAGTTGCTGAGGTTAGTTTGGAATAGATAAACTCACAATCAAAACTGAGAAATATTTATCTTAAGTTGCGGTTGATCATTTATAATCCAATAATATGATAATTAATACACTGTTATTTTAATGGCTCAACTTTCTATCAACATTTTTCAATTCCAGTAGGATTCAGAGATGTAGAATTGGTTGATTCAGAGCACATTTTTGATGATGTGCTGCTCATATAAAATTACTGCCATGGATCACACTTCATCGTCATGGAATTTATATGAGAAAGACATGAAACACTTGTTTTTGTGGGGGAGAAAAGCTTTTACTTTGGACCCAGTGTCAGCATTGAGCACTTCCAGGTCAGAAGCAGCCCAAGTTAAATGCAGAGTACACTTTCTCAAGACTGTGTGTTAACACATTCAGAAGGGTACTTTATTGTACAGAGTGATTTTTGGATTTTAGACATTATCCAGTCTCATAAATTGAAAATGTTAATTTAGTGCCGAATTACAAACGGTATCATGCTGTAGATCCTGAGCCCCACACTAAGAACTAGGTTAAGATATTCCAAATTGATTCCAGGTCAGACCCTGGAAACCAATCGAGAAAAACGATGTTTATCTCATTAGGCTAGATTAGATCCACCATCCTACCTAACCAATTCTTTCATCCTTTTACACGAGCTGTTTAATGCCCTCACTAACAGCAATGTTGCCTATGTCTCAATCAGTGGAGTTAGTCAAGAAGAATTAAAAATTATTAAAACCTTGCTTCAACTCACATCCCAGAGTTGAACATTGTACTATGGTGATTGTGCCTGTCTCCTTTTCTTACACGTGTGAATATCAGAAATTTTTCATGCTAGGAAGTTACAGAACTGTTCTTGAACATTTCATTTGGCACTGTAGAGCAGAGTAATTTAATAAGTGTTCAGTTATATAGGATTATTGATGTTTGATTATGCTCAGTACCCAGGTTGCCTGTGGCAGACAGATGTTACCTGTTGGTCTGTCTTTGAATAGATTGTCTACTTTTATCTATTTGTGATGCTAATTTATTTGTATAACCTTAAGAAGATTAAACCTTTTGTATGTACAAGATTCTTGTCTCATTACTTGGTTAGCGGGTCTTTAACCATATAAAATTGAAATAAAAACTAGACAACAATGAAAGATAAAATAAGGAAAATGTATTTCTCCAATCTAGCTCACTTCCCCCCCAGGTCCACATTACTAAAATCTGTATGAATTATCTTCATCTCTGCCTGAGTTGGGGTCATACTTGTTCATCCTGTTTATCGACATTGGAGCAAAAACTCAAAGGTCTTCCTCATCCACTAAGTGTAGTAACACAGCAGAATGCAAAAAAATGAACATCTTGTAAGGGACATTGGTAAAGTTCATTCAACAAGTCTAAATGAAAAATTATCCTGATAATGCAAATCTTTCTTTTCCATACAGCAAAGAGACATGTTTACAAATGAATCGATAGAAAAGCACTGGCACTATCATATTTCCTAATTTATGCAGTAGTCAAGTAAAGCTTGACAGTATGTATATCATACACTCTGTATGTACAGTGCCCAGTGTATCCTCATATAGCCTCTGCACAACTAATACCCCCATATTCCTTCTATGCTCTTCATATATTCTTGTGTGCCCTCCATACACCTCGCATGCAATCCATACACCTTTGTGCCCTCATAAACCTTGCGCACACACCTTGGATCCCCAAAACCTTCATGTGCTTCATACACCCAGTACTTACTCACATTGCCCCCATGTACCCTCGTATTCCATCATGCACCTCATCTACTCAGACACCCTCATTCAGCCAGTACACCCACTATACATCCTCTTTATACCCTGTAAACCCTTGCACACTTACCATAGACTCTGTAGTTCCCCATGCATCTTCCATGCTCCATGTAGTCACTCATACAGCCCCCAGGCACCCCATATACACCTCCTACATACTTTGACACTCTCCATAAAACCAATATATCCTTGTACAGCCTGTACAGACTGTAGTGCTGAAGACCTATGGTCCAGAACTAGCCATACCCCAAACTAAATTATTCTGGCATAGCTACAAGATTAGCTTCTCCCTATCAATGTGGAAAATAACCCAGGCCTGTCCTGTCTATAGGACAAATCCAACCCAGCTAATTACTGTGCTACAGCTTACTCCCAATCATCACCAATGTGATGAAAGTTGTTATCAGCAGTGCCATCAAGCAGCACTTATTGACTGATAACCTCACAAAGGTTTGAGGATCACTTGATCACCAGGATCACTTGATTCTAGACCTCATTAGAACCGTGGGCCAAAGCACACAAGAGCTGAATTCCAGCGGTGATGTGACAGTGACTGTCCTTAACATCAAGACAGTATTTGACTAAGTGTGCCACCAAGGAGCCCTGGTAAAAGTGGAGGAAATCCTCTACAACATCACAGAATCACAGTGCAGAAGAGGCCCTTCAGCCCATCGAGTCTGCACCGACACATGAGAAACACCTGACCTACCTACCTAATCCCATTCACCAGCACTTGGCCCATAGCCTTGAATGTTATGACGTGCCAAGTGCTCATCCAGGTACTTTTTAAAGTATGTGAGGCAACCCGCCTCCACCACCCTCCCAGGCAATGCATTCCAGACCATCACCACCCTCTGGGTAAAAAAGTTTTTCCTCACATCCCCCCTAAACTTCTTGCCCCTCACCTTGAGCTTATGCCTCCTCGTGACTGACCCCTCAACTAAGGGGAACAGCTGCTCCCTATCCACCCTGTCCATGCCCCTCATAAACTTGTACACCTCGATCAGGTCGCCCCTCAGTCTTCTCTGTTCCAACGAAAACAACCCAAGTCTATCCAACCTCTCTTCATAACTTAAATGTTTCATCCCAGGCAACATCCTGGTGAATTTCCTCTGCACCCCCTCCAGTGCAATCACATCCTTTCTAAAATGTGGCGACCAGAACTGCACACAGTACTCCAGCTGTGGCCTCACTAAGGTTCGATACAACTCCAACATGACCTCCTTACTTTTGTAATCTATGCCTTGACTGATAAAGGCAAGTATCCCATATTCCTTTTTCACCACACCACTAACATGCCCCTCTGTCTTCAGAGATCTATGGAAACACACGCCAAGGTCCCTTTGTTCCTCAGAACTTACTATTGTCATGCCGTTCATTGAATACTTTCTAGTCAAATTACTCCTTCCAAAGTGTATCATCTCACACTTTTCAGGGTTAAGTTCCATCTGCCACATATCTGCCCATTTGACCATCCTGTCTATATCTTCCTGTAGCCCAAGACAGTCAACCTCACTGTTAACCACCTGGCCAATCTTTGTGTCATCCACAAATTTACTAATCCTACCCCCCACATAGTCATCTATGTCGTTTATACAAACGACAAATAATAGGGGACCGAGCACAGATCCCTGTGATACGCCACTGGACACTAGCTTCCAGTCACTAAAGCAGCCTTTTGTCATCACCCTCTGTCTCCTACAACTAAGCCAATTTTGAATCCACCTT
The DNA here is from genome assembly GCF_964194155.1 of Cetorhinus maximus. Lineage (NCBI taxonomy): Eukaryota > Metazoa > Chordata > Chondrichthyes > Lamniformes > Cetorhinidae > Cetorhinus > Cetorhinus maximus. The sequence continues at coordinate 80,132,995 of NC_135888.1, read as the reverse complement.
ATCAAATTACCCAGTATCCCATGTGAATTTGCCTTCTTTATAAGTCTCCCATGTGGGACCTTGTCAAAGGCTTTGCTGAACTCCATATAAATTACATCAACTGCACTACCCTCATCTACACACCTGGTCACCTCCTCAAAAAATTCAATCAAATTTGTTAGGCATGACCTCCCTCTCACAAAGCCATGCTGATTATCCCTGATCAAACCTTGTCTCTCCAAGTGGAGATAGATGCTTTGCTTCAGAACTTTCTCCAATAGTTTCCCTACCACTGATGTGAGACTCATTGGCCTGTAGTTCCCTGGCTTATCTCTACAACCCTTCTTCAATAGCGGAACCACATTAGCCATTCTCCAATCCTCTGGCACCTCCCAGAGAAGAATTAAAAATTTGGGTCAAAGCCCTTGCGATCTCCTTCCTTGGCTCCCTCAGCAGTCTGGGGAACAAATCATCTGGACCTGGAGATTTGTCCACTTTTAAGCCTGCCAACACCTCCAATACCTTGTCACTCTCTATATCAATTTGCTTAAGAACCTCGTAGTCTCTCTCCCTGAGTTTGATATCTTCATCCTCATTCTCTTGGGTGAAGACGGATGTGAAGTATTCATTAAACACTCTAGCGATGTCCTCTGGCTCCACCCATAGATTGCCCCCTTGGTCCCTTTTGGGCCCTACTCTTTCCCTGGTTATCCTCTTCCCATTGATATACTTATAGAATATCTTGGGATTTTCCCTACTTTTACCAGCCAGAGCTTTCTCATATCCCCTCTTTGCTCTCCTAATTGCCTTTTTAAGCTCCACCCTGCACTTTCTGTACTAATGCTCTGCTGATTTCCTTTCCTTGTACCTGCTAAAAGCCTCTCTTTTCCTTCTTATTGTAACCTGAATATCTCTGGTCATCCATGGTTCTCTAGGCTTGTTACTCCTTCTAATCATCCTAGAGGGAACATGTTGAGCCTGTACCCTCCCTATTTCCTTTTTGAACACCCCCCACTGTTCCTCTGTAGATTTCCCCATGAGTAACTGTTCCCAGTCTACCTTGGCCAGATCCTGCTTTATTTTACTAAAATCCACTCTCCCCCAATCTAAAAAATTTTTTTGGAACTTGCCGATTTCTTTGACCATAACAAACTTAAACTGTACCATGTTGTGGTCGCTATCGCTAAAATGCTCGCCCACCACCACCTCAGCCACCTGTCCGGCTTCATTCCCCAGAATTAGGTCCAGCACTGCGCCATCCCTTGTTGGACCCTCTGCATATTGACCTAAAAGGTTCTCCTGTACACATTTCAAGAAATCCACTCCATCCAAGCCCTTAGCACTATGCCTATCGCAATTAATGTTGGGAAAGTTGAAATCACCTAATATAATTACCCTATTGTTATTGTTTTTACACACCTCCACAAATTGTGCACATATTTGCTCTTCAATTTCCCGCTGACTATCTGGGGGTCTATAATAAACACCTAACAATGTGGCTGCCCCTTTTTCATTCTTAAGCTCTACCCACAAAGCTTCATTCGATGCCTCCTCCAAGATATCATCTCTCCTTACTGCAGTAACTGACTCCTTAACTAATAATGCAATGCCTCCTCCTCTTTTACCCTCTCCCCTCTCTTGTCTGAAGATTCTATATCCCGGAATGTTAAGCTGCCAATCCTGCCCTTCCCTCAACCACGTCTCAGTGATGGCTACTCTATCACAATTCCACGTGTCAATCCTCACCCTTAACTCATCCGTTTTACCTCTGTTACTCCTGGCATTAAAGTAGAGGCCATCCAGCCTTGCCTTTCTCCCTTGAAGCTTAATGCAGCTGTATTCCCTCTGACTTGATTGTTCTACTGTATTATGATGTGTCCCTATTCTGCTAACACTCTGTGTCCCCTCCCCACGCCGAATTAGTTTAAACTCCTCCCAACAGCACTAGCAAACCCGCCCACAAGGATGTTAGTCCCTCTCTGGTTCAGATGTAGACCGTCCTGCTTGTACAGGTCCCACCTTCCCCAGAAATGGTCCCAGTCATCCAGGAATCTAAAACCCTCCCTCCTGCACCAACTCTTAAGCCACGTATTCATCTGCACTATCCTCCTATTTCTGAGCTCGCTAGCATGTGGCACTGGGAGTAATCCAGAGATTACAACCCGAGAGGTCTTGCTTTTTAGTCAACTGCCTAACTCCCTGAATTCTTGATGCAAGACCTCCCCCTCTTTCTACCTATGTCGTTGGTACCAACATGTACCATTACCTCTGCCTTATCACCCTTCCCCTTCAGGATGCCCTGCAGCCATTCAGTGACATCCCGGACCCTGGCACCAGGGAGGCAACATACTATCCTGGAGTCGCGTTGACGGCCACAGTAGCGCCTATCTGTTCCCCTGACTATAGAATCCCTATTACTATTGCTCTTCCTCCCTTACTCCCCTCCTGTACAGACAGGCTGCTTGTGGTGCCAGAAGCTTGGCTTTGTCCGCTCTCCCTGGAGGAATCAGCGCCCTCATCAGCCTCCAAAATGGAATACCGATTTGCGAGCGGAACCCCAGGGGACTCCTGAACTACCTGCCTGTCTCTCTTGGACTGCCTGGTGGTCAGCCATTCCCTTCCTTCCTCAAGTCCCTTCATCTTCGGTGTGACCACCTCTCTAAACGTGCTATCCACGATGCTCTCAGACTCGCGGATGCTCCACAGTGTCCCCAGCTGCCGTTCCAGCTCTGAAACCCGAGCTCCAGGAGCTGCAGCTGGACACACTTCCTGCACACATGCTGGTCCCGGGCACCGAAAATATCCCCGGCTTCCCACATGGAGCACGAGGAGCACACCACGGCTTTGAGCGCTCCTGCCATGACTTATCCCTTTAAATTAAACCTTTTATCAATTACTCTAGGGCCCTTCTTTCCTGATCCTCGTTACTGTAGAATATACAAACTGTAAACCACAAAAATACATTAAACTATAAGCGATTAAGGTAGTGAATACCTTACCCACTACGTACCAGTGATTCCTTTCCCTTGTAACCTCTCCTGCTGCAGCATGCTCTGAAGATTTAAGAGGTTGGATAGCAAGGAAAAATTGCAAAGAGCACCTCGCCCCCTATGCATCAATTCCCGCTTTGCACCAAATTGCCAATACCCACTCTGGCTGTGCCCCACTCAGGATGTGCTCTCTCTCCTGTTTGTGTTTAAGCAATAATGAGAAGAGTGATTGTCAAAAGTGTGCACATTGGCAGTTTTGTATGTTTGGTTCATAAATGAATGCTGGACAGCTTGATTGGCACCCCTTCCACAAACATTCGCTCTCTCCACCACTGACACACAGTAGCAGCAGTGTGTACCATCTACAAGATGCACTGCAGGAACTCACCAAGGCTCCTTAAACAGTACCTTCCAAACCCACAACCACTACCATCTAGAAGGACAAGGGCAGCAGATAGATAAGATCTCATCCAAGCTACTCACCATCCCGACTTGGAAACATATCGCCATTCCTTCACTGTCGCTGGGTGAAAATCCTAAAACTCCCTCCCTAACAGCACTGTGGGTGTACCTACAGCACATGGACTGAAGCAGTTCAAGAAGGAAGTTCACAACTACCTTCTCAAGGGCAACTAGGGATCTGCAATAAATGCTGGCCTAGCCAGTGAAATCCACATCCCGTAAATAAATACAAAAAAAATTTAAGACCTAGAAGAGGAGGTGGGGGGGCGGGGGGGATGCGGTTGTTGGGAGGAGTGGCATGGGTGTAGTGGCAATGTGAGGATCATTAGAGAAATACTGTCCCTGGGTATAACGGATGGAGCAAAGGTCTTCTCCCACCTGAAAATATTACACAGGATTAACAAAAGTGTTGAAGTCTCTATTTTTAATTGAAGCACAGCCTGTGGAAATATCCAGGTTCTTTTGAGATTAAGGAGAATAATAACATTTAAAAATACGGCAAATATAAGTCATTGCAACAGAGTGGAATGTAATGCCTTCCCTTAATGGAGGTTGGTGGAGGATTAAGTCAAGTGAACAGCCTTCCCACCAACAGAGGCCCTTATGTGGACAATTAATGCCCAATAAAGGGCTTCATCCCACTGTCGTTGATATTCACCAATGAGGGGATTCGCCATGCGGGAAGCCCGGTTTTCTGATGGGGGGGCCCCATGTACAAAGACAGTCAGTGCCACCCCCTTGTCCTTACTGCTGAACACCACCCCCCCCACCCCTCCCCCCACCACCCCCTCCCCACCATCCGGCAATTCCTCACAACCCCCCCCACCGCATCATACACCTGTGGCCTGGATCCCTCAGTGTCCCTGGGCCTTGAGTGGGCACATTATTGGCAGTAGCCACTGCCTCCCCGACAGCGCTACCAAGTAATGCACAGCTGCTGGCCTCTGAATGGCCAGCAGCTCTCGGCAGACAAGATTTCTACATGGGGCCTTTGATCATGGACATGGAAGGCCCACCGCTGCCCAGTTAAGTGCCTGATTGGGGCATTTAATTCTGTGGCTTTCCTGAAAGTAGGCAACCCAGGGCTCTTGCCAGCGTTCCAGTCACCTACGTTAAATTACGCCCACAAAGACAAAACCAAGTGCAGGGCATGAGGATAGAGGGACAGGGGAAACATGGAGCCAGGCACACAGATGTAACTGAGGTCTCCTTTAAAACAAAGGTTCTGTTATCAATCGTACATAATAACTGGATTTAATCACTCTTAACTAGTTATATTGAAAGAGCAATTCTGGGAAGGAGGGTGGGTAAGAAGTATATTTGTACAATGGACAATATCCTGTTGGGTGCTGACTTAATACAGTTTCGAATCATATCAGACACACAGCTAACTTGTTATGTTCTTGGATTTCCTGACATTATTAATAAACGGAGAAACTAGTGGCAATTTAAGATGTCTAAAAATGGAATATTTTGCAGAAGTAGAGTCTTGCATGAGATGATTTAAGGTCAAGAAACCAAGTGCCTCACTCCTACAACAACAGCTTGCATTTATATGCCACCATTAATGTAGTAAAAAGAACGAAGCAGGGACAAACAAATTGCGGCTTTTATTTTGATAGGCAATGATAAATTTAAGCTTACAGCATAATTGTTCAGAGAGCACCCATTTGTTTACGTCCATGGAAAATGTTTGTGCCACCTCTTTGTTTAACTTCATTACTTTCAGAGGAATTGTAGGAATGGAACTGTTCTTCTGCCAGATTAGCAATGTTGTTGCCTCTTATTTAAATGCCCCAGAAAGATGACACTGGATTTCCCAGAGAAACAAATTTTCATGTACACACTTGTTTTCAGGAGGCACAATTAATAGAAAGAAATTAGAAACAGAAAATTTATAGCAGAGAAGGCCATTTCAGATCACCGGGTCCATTCCAGCCAAAGGAGACTTATCCAGCCTGATCCCACCTTCCCACTCTTGGGCCATAGCCCTGTAGGTTACAACTCATTAAACTACATTTTAAATGTGATGAGGGTTTCTGTCTCTGCCACCTTTTCAAGCAGTCAGTGCCACACATCTGCCACTCTCTGGTTGGAAAAATTTCTTCTCAACTTTCACCACCCCTCAATCTTTCTACCAATTACTTTAAATCTATGGCCCCTGGTTATCATTTTTGCTAAGGAAAGTTGATCCTTTCTAGCTAGGCCTCTCATGATTTTAAACCCCTCAACTAAATCTCCCCTCCACCTCCTCTGTTCCCCAGAAAACAACCAAAGTATCAAATCTTACCTCATAGCGTAAATTCTCCAATCCTGGCAACAACCTCATAAATCTGTTCTGTACCCTTTCTAGTGTGATCACAGTCTTCCTATACGGCAGAATTCTTTCTCTCATCGGACAGGCACAGCGGGTGGGCCCAGGAGCAGTTGCAAAGCCGACTGCCAACCACGATCGGCCCCTGGCATGGATTTCTTGCTGACTGGCCAATTAACGGCCAGCCAGTGTGAAACGCGTGCTGCAGTGCTCAGCGCTGCCAGAATGGGGGGGTGGGTAGAGAAGGAGGAGTGTGAGCGACCGGAAGGTTGGGAGGGCAGCGAAAATTTTCATTTAATTTGAAGGGTTCTCAAAATTCCCACATTTTTCATATCATCAACAAGGATAGGACTTTTGGACTTTTACCAGAAACCAGACAACGAGAGGAGACAGAATACGTTTTCTTCCCTTTAAAACAATCAACCCAGAGAAAGGCACAAAACTAAAGCCCATCAAAATCTTGCATAAATAATCGCTACTAACTACTAAGGCAGGAAGACAACAATCAATGCAATTATGCAAACCCATCAATACTCCACACATACAATGGCTTTCAGTTCAAGACTAGTTACAGGAGCAGGAAGACAATGATAAACATCATGCAAGCCCATTAAAAACAACAAGACAACAATCACCTGAAAAGGCCCACCAAATTCAAACAAAGAACTAACCTTGATTTGGATTGAGATAAGAAATTTGGAAAAAAAACAGTGTAACTGGGCCCACATACAAAGGTAAAGGGGACACAGGAGGGTGAGCAGAGTTTAAGCAGGGAGCTGAGCCAAGCAGAGGAAGGAGATCTGGAGGTTTGCAGGCCCGCAGGCAACATCACGGTGAGGGCCACGGGGTGGCAGGCTCAACCAAAGACAACAAGGCCACAACCGCAGCCCTCCACGAAGCTGGACCACCCACAACTGCGCCCTCCACCCAACTAAAGAACCTTTGCAGATTCCACAGACCAGGACCACATGGGAATGGCAGGCCCCAGAGTACACAAAGAGCGTACCCCAAAACTGCATCCGGCTTACCTGGCTGGATTTCGAACTGTCAAGGAACCCTGGTTGGTGAGCATGATCCCTGACCTCTCCTAGTTCAACTTAGTTAGATTTTGTGGGTGGAACAAGGGTAAGGGGATTAGTAGCGTGATTTTCTGTCGTTATGCCGTGTGTTCCCCATTCTTAACTAAGTGTACTTTGTAAGTCTGTATAATCTCAGTGTAATCCTAATGTTATAAGTTCATTTGTGACTTCAATAAACACAGTCTTTTTCTTGCACCAAAACCAGTTGTCTGCTGCACTTTGTCACAACCCCCAAATAAGTCTAGAACCCAGGGAGTGGGAGCGATTCGGACCGCTCAGAAGTCAGAGGTGAAGCTGACACACACACCACCACCCCCTACACATTAGAACTTTAAAGGCTTTAATAGGCCTTTTAATTGTCAGCGGACACTCTGCCAATTCCCACGTGCACCCACCAACTGAAATATCATGTGCGTGCACGATGACATCAGGACGCTCGCCCAAAATCATCGCACGTCATTTTACGCTCGTTCCAGTCGAGTGCGCCCCCATCCAACAAGCACATCCTGCCCATAATGTCGTAACAGGAACTGTATCTTGTACTCTAGCTGTGGCCTAAGTAGTGTTTTATACAGTTCAAATATAACCTCCCCGTTCTTACATCCTATGCCTCAGCTAATAAAAGAAACTATCCCGAAAACTTTCTTCACCACCTTATCTAACTAACCTGCTCCTGCTTTTGCTTCAGCTTTAGTTGTGTTGGCATCACAGACCACTATTCTGCCAACATTTATACAGGTAGCACTAGCTGAGTCAGGCGTGACCTGCTGAGATGGTCGCCCTGATAATGAAACATTTCTAAATGGAAATAATCCAAAGATGGGCCTTGAAGATTTCCAGTGAATGGGGCTGCGACTATTTCTTTTGGCAGCTTGTTCCATTGTGGGATTGTCCTCGAGAAAAAAGATTGTTGATACACTGCTTTGGAAACCAATGGCGCTTGTAAGTTTTTGTGGATGGCTAGCTCGTGTTTTGTCATTGCCGGAGGACACCAGGTACTTGTTTCTGTCAATCCCCACCAGTTCATCCTTTGGAGTCATAGAATCATAGAGTCATAGAGGTCTACAGCACAATAAAAGGCCCTTTGGCCCATCAAGCCTGTGCCGGTCAAACAAGTACCTAACTCATCTAATCCCATTTTCCAGTACTAAGCCCATAGCCTTGTATGCCATGGCATCGCAAGTGCACATCCAAATATTGCAGTGAATTGCTACAAAACTGAGATTTCCCTAATGCGTAAACCATGTAGTCATCTGCAAATAGTCGCACCCTGTTTTTTAACTTATTGGGAAGCTTGTTTTCTCTTCAGGGATCTGTGGAGATGCACCACATTTAATCCCCCTTGCCCTCCGCCTGACCACAAACCTTCCCTTTTCTACTTCTCATCCTTCCCCTTTTGACTTCCTAAAAACCTATTAGATTTCTAACTTTTCTCAGTTCTGGTGAGAGGTCATTGGCTTTAAATGTTAACTCTGCTTCTATCTCTACAGATGTTGCCAGACATACTGAGTATTTCCAGCATTTTCTGTTTTTATTTCAGATTTCCAGCATCTGCAGTACTTTTGCTTTTGCATGTGATTCAGGTGCCTGGGTAGATCTGGGGCATCCTTCAGTATGCACCAGCAAGAGTATCCAGAATGGCTGTCATCTGCTGTGCCTTGCACAACATCGTGCTCCTAAGAGCTGCAGGAGGAGGAAGGTGGATGATTGCTCTGCATCCTCGAACATAAGAAATAGGAGCAGGAGTGGGCCATTCAGCCCCTCAAGTCTGCCCCACCATTCAATAAGATCATGGCTGATGTGCCCCAGGCCTCCACTCCTCTCATGCCAGCTCCTCATAGCCCTCAATTCCCCAATATTTCAAAAATCTATCTACCTCCTCTTTAAATATTTTCAGTGATCTAGCCTCCACAACTCTCTGGGGTAGAGAATTCCAGACATTCACTACCCTCTGAGAAAAGAAATTCCTTCACATCTCAGTTTTAAATGAGTTCCCCCTTATTCTGTAACTATGTCCCCTAGTTTGAGATTCCTCCACTAGTGGAACAACTTCTCAATATCTACCCTGTCAAGCCCCCTCAGAATCTTGTATGTTTCAATAAAATCACCCCTCATTCTTCTAAACTCTAATGAATAAAGGCCTAACCTGTTCCGCCGTTCTTGATAAGTCAACCCCTTCATCCCAGGAATCAGCCTAGTGAATCTCTTTTGAACTGCCTCCAATGCCAGTATATCCTTTCTTAAATACAGGGACCAAAACTGTACACAATACTCCAGGTGCAGCCTCACCAACACCCTGTACAGTTGTAACAAGAAAGGAGGAGGAAGAATAGGAAGAGGGGGAGCAGGATGAGGAGGAGCCAGATGGGGCCAGGGTGCTTGCAGCAGCTCTCCTGGCTGCCAGAAAAGCCCGGGGCAAACTCATCTGGGCACGGTTCAGATAACCTGAGTGTGTGAAGCTTTCTGGCACAGCAATGCTGAACCCGCTGCCCCTCCCCACAACACAAATCATTCCCACGGTCAGAGATCCCTCCATCTCATTCACACCCTTTGCATGTCTTCCATTCTAGTTAGACCATTCTCCTGATGGCTCATATCCATTTGGAAAGTGGGAGGCAACAATGGAGAAGAATGGATGATGGAAACTTGAAATAAAGCGCTTACTTCACCTACATTTTGTAATACGTTAATGTACAGATTTGTATAATCATCCAAGTGAATCCCCTTGTGCAAATAAGAAGTATTTTCTTTTTCCGATTACTTCTACATGATGCTATGCTTGTGGTTTCAGCAGAGCTAGAGGAACGCTGTCGTTCCCCTGCTGTGATATCTGTAGCTGACTTACTCTGGGTTTGAGCAATGCTGCCCCATCCGTACCTTTCCAGGGGCAAACTTGGTCATCGGAACAGGAGGAAGCAGGTGGGGCTCCCACTTCCATCTGCCCTTTCTCCATCTTCCCTCTCATGGCCCACCCACACTTTCCTGCTGGCCAAGATCTGGAGGCCGCTCGAATGAGATGCTGAAAGACTACGGCAAGGCTTTCCTCCATCCTGTTTAAGCTGCTGGCCGGCCAGACTGGGGAGATCATTGGTGAGGGCCAGTGTGCAGCCAGCTGTCTGACGCCTCTGATGTTCCATGTGGGTGACCACTCCTTCTGTGGAGGTGGTTACCAGCGCAAAAACCTGAGACATCATGGTATTCATGGTGCTGACTGGTCCTCTGATTGCTCTGTAGTGGTGCACATTGCCCCTGGAAATGCTGAGAACCTCACACATTGTCCGCTGCTTAGCATCTGCATCCATCTGAGCAGAGCTTGGAGGGGTCCTGTACCCTCTGATAGGGACTGTCCACAGCTGCTCCTGTCTCCAACACCTGTTCTTGCTCATTTGGCGATGTGTGCCTCACCATGTGACAACCTAAATATCTCTCTTGATGGCCCTACCAAGGTGTGTAGAGTATGCGCATGAGTTGCAATGTGCTTCCTCAGAGTACGTAACCTCCTTGGCCTCTTTGGCATCCCCGTACTCCAGCTCCTATGTCACACCTGATGGATCTGTGACAGATAGGACACGAATTAGAGCTGGCATGGGGCAAGTGTAAAATGTTAGTATTGTCAGACGTTCATATTTCAGTCAGTGGTGACAGCAATTTGACATTTGGGATGGGTATGAGCCAAGTGACAGTGTCATTTCTAATTCTGTCACCAATTATCTCAGAGGCCCATCTCTCCAGCGTCAATGGCCAGGCACTCTGTCCCTCTGCCAAGGCCTCCTCCATGCCAGTGGTGAGGGTGACAATGACCGGCTCTGTGCCTCTGCCTGGAGTTGTGCACTCTCTTCTTCTGTAATCAGAAAAAGCAGAGTTAGGAGTGTGGGAAATGGATTGTGTGGAGAGAAGGAATGACAACATTTGTGGAGGATGACTGGAAGGGATGGGTGCGAGGTGGACATAGTTGAGGTTGAGTGTGCGTGCCAAGTGTTCAGATGGGGACTTAAGTCACTGAAAGCTAATGTGCAGGTGCAGCAAGCAATTAGGAAGGCAAATGGTATGTTAGCCTTTATTTTCTGGTCCAGCTGATGTCAGGCATTTCCGGTGGTGTGAGAGGACAATATGGCAAGAAGGCCAGTTTGCGATCGTCTGCTCAGCATGTCGATGATGGGCCGCATTTCCCGGGAACTTCATTGTAATACATCAGCATGTTATTATAAGGCCACCCCGCTGGAATCATCCCTCCCTGCTGGATCATCCGCCCATGTCAGCATCACAACAGCATATAAAAGGCGTGCACTTGGCAGGCTGCACTTTGAGAGGAACTGGGAGGTGAGTGCACAGTAACGTTGCACAGTGCTTACCCAGGTCGCCTGTTGGACTTCAAGGTTGAGGTGCATTGGGGGGTGCACAAGGGCTGCCCTGTGGTTGAGGCAGCTTGTGGGTGGGGGCAAGGGCTGCCCTGTGGTTGAAGGTAATGCACAAGCACGTGCGGGGTGGCGGGGGGGAGTGAAGCGAGTGAAGTATTAGGGAAACCTTGTATAAAGTGACCATTCCTCTGCAGCTGAGACAGTTCAGGTGCAGCCACATTCATATGATTGGAGTTGGGCCTCTAGCTTTCCTGCCCACTCAAGCAACGTAGAGGCATCACAGTGCCACCAAGTGCTCTGGAGCCCTTCACCTCTTGGGTATAGACTGCAAATTAATGAACCGTTTTAGTGGGCTGCAGATCAGTTGGACAACTGGGCGTGTCGTACAATCTCCTTGCTAAAGCTGGCTGTGGAGCAGTCACTGGTGGGGGCGCTCACAGCCCTTTGCAAGGTCATCATCCCGGTTTGGACCAATCTCCCCATGATTCAAGTTAACAGTGCAGCCTTGCAGAGAGCTGAGGGCACAGCATGTAGTCCAATGGGCAGGCTGCTGCCAATCAGTCAGGCAGAGTGGGGCGGAGGTGGGTGGGGTTTCGGGCAACCATGTAGCGCGCTAAACTCTGGCCATCAAAGTGGTGGCCAGCACTCTCCGAGATGTGTTAAGTGGCCTTCGGACTTAACCAAGAGAGGTTCTTCATCTACCCAAGCGAACCCACGCATCTCTCTTTCATCCTGCAGGAGGAGTACATCAGGAACATGGAGCCTGGTGACCCAGCTATATGCCTCATGGCTTACAGAAAGCGGAGACGATGGAGAAGAGAGCGACTGAGGCGCCTGGCTGCACAAGGGGAGGAGCAGCGCCCTCAAGAAGAAGGGGTGGCTGGGGTTCCCACACACACTGCTGAAGAGCCACAGCGAGCCATTGTTGGTCGGTGCCTAGCTAGACCAGGGTCTATGGACACCACCTTTCATTCCTGAAGATGACCAAAGCCAGAGTCTCTGAAGACTGCGTATGTCTAAGGGACTGGTCGCTCACATCTGCCACCTGCTGCAGTATTTGACGACACGGGGAGATGGAAGGCATCCACTGCCCGTGGCTGTGAAAGTGACTGCAGCACTCAATTTCTACCCCAGTGGCTCCTTTCAGGGCTCCACAGGTGGCCTCTGGGGGTTATCACAAGCCTCTACCCACAAATGCATCCATGAGGTCACAGATGCCACCTTCATGAGGGCACACAACTTTGTGCATTTCGCCCGGGACCAGGACAGCCAGGATACAAGAGCGATTGGATTTGCCCAGGTCTCAAGTTTCCCACAGGTGCAGGGTGCCATCGACTGCACTCACGTGGCGCTTAGATCTCCATTGCAACAAGCGGTCATTGGTGTCAACAGCAAGGGCTTCCATTCGCAAATGTGCAGCTGATGTGCAACCACCACAAACGCATCCTGCAGGTCTGCACGTGGTTTCCAGGGAGTGTCCACGACTCCTACATCCTCAGTCGATCACAGATCCCTGATGTCTTCCAGCGTCCACAGAGGCTACAGGTGTGGCTCCTCGGGGACGAGGACGTGGCTGATGACACCCGTGCAGCAGCCTCAAACGGCAGCAGAGCGAAGGTACAATGAGGTTCTTGCTGCAACTCGCAACTTGGTGGAGCAGACCATTGGGATGTTGAAAATGAGGTTCTGGTGCCTGGTGCCAGGTGGAGCCCTGCGAAACAGTCCACAGAAAGTGTCACACATCGTTGTCACCTGCTGCATCCTTTACAACCTGGCATTGCAACTGGGGAAGTAGCTGGCTGAGGAGGAGATGGAGGAGCTGGAGGTCTCCTCCGATGAGGAGGACATCGACGATGATAAGGGTGAGGAGGCCCTCGGACTGGCCAGAGGAGGCAGGTGCATTCCGGAGGCCCTCATAGCTGCTAGGTTTGTGGAGGATGATGATGACATGCAGTGAGGAGACACCATGGATCCTCACATTGCATCTATGAATGTTTGACTCCACTCTGGCTAATGGCAGCGCACAAAGCCTCTGTGATAATGTGCCTGTCGTGGAGGTGGATTTGAGGCCCTAAGAGTGCCTTGCAATCTGAGGAGTGCAGCGGATATCCCTTCCTGATGTTCCCAAGCTTGCCTTTGCAGTTCCAACAACTGAGACATGACCGAGTCCAGAGGCTCGTCATCTGACACAGACTCAGCAAACTTCTGGCCTTCAGCAATCTTCCCGAGTGCCGGGGATCTGGGAAGTCTCTGCTGCTGTGGATTGGAAAGTGCAATGTGCTCACCAGATTGTGACCCCAAGGCTACTCTAAAGCTAGGTCCCACGACGTGTGTGTCTCTGCACTGGTGGAGGGTGTGAGTGAGAGCTGTGATGGGACTTCAAGGAGGGTTTCAGCGGATTCCTCCTCCGAGCTTCCCTAAGGGTTTGATTGGAGGCTCTGGGTCATGGACTCTATCGGCTATTTGGCAGATGTGCCTGTGAAAGCAAGGAGAGATAATTAGTGCATGGCAGTGGCCTGTGAATCAGGACACATCACTCACGGCATGGTTGTCTGATCGATGTTGCACTGCTGGATCCTCACTTGGTAGAGCATCGCCACCCTCACCATCAGCACAGGAACAGTCCAGATCCTGGCCCAGACTTTGATTTCAGGCATTCCTCCACCAGTAAGCGACCTCTCCCTCTTGTCGCGTGCCAGTTTGTCCTGCATGAATAGAGATGGGCAGAGTATAAGCGGGCCGCCTGTCAGACCAGGTGATAAGTATGCCTGGCCTGTGTGGGTGGTGAGTGGGCCCAAGGACGGGACGAGGACAATGACGGTGATTGTGAGAGAGTGAATGGTGATGTCCCGTGAACTGGCAGTGAGTGAGATCCCTGTGTATGTGTGATGGGTTTGTGAGTGTGTGAGTTTGAGTGATGAAAAGAGGGACTTACCCTGGCAGAACAGAGGATCATTCATTCTCTTTCTGCACTAGATGGCTGCCCTCTTTTGCAGGGCATTGGCATTGACCACCAATGCCTCCGCCTCCCAAGCCAGATTTGTGATGCCACTGCCCCTCCTGTGGCCAGAGTGGGGGTCTTCCACGGTGTCCAAAAGGCGCTCAAGGGACACATCATTAAACCGGGGTGGGGAGGGCACTACAGTATTTTTGCCTTTCGGGGCCTTCTGTGCTTCTGTGCAGCCGTCCTGGGCTGGAAATGCTGAGAGGTGTGCGCACGGCTGCACTTTAAATGTTGTGCCCTGTCATGAAAGTATAACAATTCTCATAATATTATTGTGATTTATTGTAATAGTAGGTTAATAGTGGTTGGATAGTTTCTGTGTGTGTGTGTGATTAATTGAATTGGAGGAAGCTGGTCTGGAGGTTTTGATTCATCAAAAAGAAGCTCGGTTTGAAATGCTAAATATCTAAACATGGCTGAAGTTTTAAAAGGTGAAGTGAGGAGAATTTGCATTTTTAGATAAATCAGGGCAGTTTGAATTTCAAAGAGATGGTAGGATGTTACACCTAGCCAGAGAAGCTATGCTAAGCAGTGTGTTTATTTTTCCCAAAGGTTACTGATAATGTTAGCACCATGAAAAAGATTTATATTGTGAGAAAGGTAAAGTTCCAAAGACATATGGGAGCAATGGAATTTGCATTAAAAGGGAGAAACATGTAAAAGGAGAAGAAGCTATATGTCAGAGAGGAAAGCATTGCAACATCTACCAGAAGTGTGAAAAGCCTCCAGTATTTGTGCATTAAGCTGCTGTCTACAGAAACCAAAGCTGGGAAAAGCCATTTTGAATTCTACTGTCCAGGGTATTGTGGTGATTTGCCTGGACCTGTTTAAAATCTACGGATAGAATTTTGCCCTCATTCGGTGGGCTCGGCAGAGGTGGTTGGGGTGGGCGGGAGCGGCGGGAAGCCAACCGCCTGCGATCAGGGCCAGACAGCGATTTCAAGCTGGCGGGCCAATTGAGGCCCACCCAGCGTGAATCGTGTGCTGCAGCACTCAGTGCTGCCTGTGTGGTGGGCGGGTGGGGAGGAGGAAGGCAAACACGAACTTCGCACAACCGCCCGTGGATGGGGTTTCGCAAAAAATGCAAAGGCCGCTTGGCCTTTTCACCTGCCCGCCAACCGTAAGCTTGGATGGGCAGTGAAAATTTTAAATCAACTGGATTGATAATGGCCTCAATAGGCCTTTTTAATTGTCCGCGGGCGTGCTGCCAACTCCCGCGTATGCCCGCCGACTGAAACATCGCGGGAGTATGCGGTGACAGTCGGGACACTTGCCCAAGGTCATCGCACGTCATTTTACGCTCAAGCAGGGCAGGTGCGCACTTACCCGCTCAGCAAAAAAATCCTGGCCTATTTGTTTTTTACTGTTGCCTTAACGGGGGTTTAGTGGAAGCCAGATTAATTAGGGTTTCAGGAGTTATTATCGTAATAATTTGTAGACCTATGTGTGTGCTTGAAAACTTTTCATTTGTTAATAAAGATTTAATTTAGTTTTCTAAAAAATCTCGAACTCTTGGTGGACTTATTACTACTGAATTCAAGGCACACATCTCAAAATAAAATACAAATTGCAAAATCGTTGTGACCACGTGATTCGGTTTCCCTCATGGATTTGAACCACCTGACACACATCATCTGCCGCTTCCTAACAGCCCAGCGTGATGAAGCAGTCAGGTGATGGCGTGGCGGGCAAATGAGACCCCGCCTGCCATCGAAACGGCATGTTACCTGAGCATGGGTAATTAATGCGTTTGGGATGATACAGTGTGAGAAGCCGCCATTGCAGCTGGCGGGTGAAACGTCGTTTTCCCCGCCCGCTACCGCACTTAGTGCAAATCTGGGACGATTTGCCCCAGGTTCAAGGGATCACGTGACTGCCGCTCACTTCCTCGACCGCCTCCAACCATGGCTGCTTGGTATGATAGGCTGGCCGTTTCCTCTCCTCTAAGGGAGCAGCACTTCTGTCCCTCTCTCAGCCTGCAGCAGAACTTCCAGACAAGAGCCAGTGCCTCAGAAGGCAGCCTTCCCACATCTCACATCCATTCCTGTGGTTGCTGAAGCCTTAAGAATCAAAGCAGAATTCAATGTAGAACTCTGATGCCGGCTGGGGTCCATTTAACTAGAAATTCTTTCATTGACAGTGATGGATTATCATCATGCCCACATTGGCAATGAAACCCATAAAGGTGTTGCTAAACTCATAGCTGAGTTAAACAGCCACAGCTAAACTCCCACCAGCAACATGTTCCAGACACTCCCCCCTTCCCCACTGAGGGTGGCTCTGTTTCATTAAAGTTCTACCCGGATTTCTGCTAGCCTGAAACTTGCCTCCTACATCTCCATAAGACTTGAGCCACACAATCCAGGCTGACACTTCAGTGCTCAGAGAACGCTGCATAATCGGATGTCCTGTCTTCATGATGTGTCGCTGAACTGAAGCCCTATTCGCTCTCTGAGGTGGATGCAAAAGTCACAGGACACTATTGGAAGAAGAGATGAGGTTGTCCCCCGTATTCTGGCTAATGCTTATACTTCAACCAGCACCAGATTCAAATGCAAATTACTATGGATTCTTGAAAGCTGAAATAAAAAGAGAAAATGCTGGAAATTCTCAGCAGAGCTGGTAGCATCTGTGGAGAGAGAAATAGAGTTAACTGGTCTGAGCTTTTCCAATGTGGTGATCAGTGTCAGATTTCCGCTCTGTGCCCAATTTCTTACTTTAATATTTTTCCCAGCCTATCTTACCCGACATCCCAGCTCAGGTCGGGCAAGATCCAAGCAGTGCAGCACGTTCCCGGGCCTAGCATCGTAGGGCAGCTGAGTCAAAGGGAAGGAGGCCATGCCCCCTTTTTTACAACACTAGCTGCCGTCAGTCAGATAAGTAAAAGGTCCATTGAAGTTTAAAGGTCCGTGGCAGGTCAGTGAGAAGGTATGTGTCTAAGGTAAGGATAGGATTTGGGGGGTGTGGAGGGGTCAAAGGTCAGTGCCGTTGGAGGTCCGGACGTCGAGGTCAGAGGTAGGGGATTGGAGGTCAGGGATTCAGAGATCCGGTGGGTCGGAGGTCAAAGATGTCAGTGATGTAGGAGATTGGAGGTCAGTGGGGGTTGGAGGTCGGGGCTTTGGGCCTTGGGTTGGGTCGAGGTGTGCCTGCGAGGGGGTGGGGTGAAAGTTTTGGGATTCCATAGGGATCATTCCCTCCGTGACACCCTGGTCCACTCCTCCATCACCCCCTACTCCTCAACCCCCTCCTACGGCACCTCCCCATGCAAACGCAGAATATGCAACACCTGCCCCTTCACTTCCTCTCTCCTCACCATCCAAGGGCCCAAACACTCCTTTCAAGTGAAGCAGCATTTCACTTGCATTTCCCCCAACTTAGTCTACTGCATTCGTTGCTCCCAATGCGGTTTCCTCTACACTGGAGAGAGCAAACGCAGACTGGGTGACCGCTTTGCAGAACACCTGCGGTCTGTCCGCAAGCATTGCCCAGACCTCCCTGTCGCTTGCCATTTTAACACTCCACCCTGCTCTCTTGCCCACATGTCTGTCCTTGGCCTGCTGCATTGTTCCAGTGAAGCCCAACGCAAACTGGAGGAACAGCACCTCATCTTCTGACTAGGCACTTTACAGCCTTCCGGACTGAATATTGAGTTCAACAATTTTAGATCTTGAACTCCCTCCTCCATCCCCACCCCCTTCCCGTTTCTTCCCCTCCTTTTTGTTTTTTCCAATAACTTATATAGATTTTTCTTTTCCCACCTATTTCCATTATTTTTAAATGTATTTCATCCATCGTTTATTTCACCCCACCCCCACTAGAGCTACCTTGCTTGTCCTGCTCTCCATTCTTAATTAGCACATTCCTTTAGATAATATCACCACCTTCAACACCTCTTTGTCCTTTTGTCTGTGACATCTTTTGGTTATCTCCTCCTATCACTGCTTGCTTGTCCCAACAACCGCACCCCCACCCCCCAACCCCCCCACCCCACTTCCACCAACCCACCCCCACCCTTAAACCAGCTTATATTTCACCCCTTTCCTATTTTACTTAGTTCTGCTGAAGGGTCATGAGGACTCGAAACGTCAACTGTGCTCTTCTCCGCCGTTGCTGCCAGACCTGCTGAGTTTTTCCAGGTATTTCTGTTTTTGTTTTGGATTTCCAGCATCCGCAGTTTTTTGTTTTTATCTATTATGAAAGTGTTGGGTCTTGGGGCAGGCCTCAGGCCTAATTAAAACCGGGGTGGTTTTAATCTTTCTAACTTTATCTAGGGGCAGAATTTTACCCTTGATGTGTGGGCTCAGCGGGGGCAGGCGGCAGCGGTCAGGAAGCCAGCTGCCTCCCGCAATTGGAGGCGCACTGCGACTTCATGCTGGCAGGCCAATTAAGGCCCGCCTAGCGTGAAAGGCAGCTGGGGAATCTGCGAGAAGGGGTGGCGGGGACGGGGGCATGATGTCTGCCGTGTTCAGTGGTGACCCGGCGGCCGATTCAAAACTGGCCCGGGCAGCCCCTGGAAGGCTGCCACAGAAGGATGCTGAAGTCTCCATGGATCCCTTTGTAGTTGGACATAGCAGGCGGGGGGGGCAGGTCAGTGGGGCAGTCGACCCCGTGTTTCTCGGGTGAGTGCCTCACAGCCCTCCTGGAGGAAGTTGCAGCCAGGAGGGAAACCCTTGTCCCCGGAGGCGGGAAGAGGAGGCCCCCGCACCACATCAAAATGGCCTGGGAGGAGGTGGCATCCAGGGTCAGCAGCCACGATGTGGTGAGGCGCATGTGGGTGCAGTGCCAGATGCGCTTCAACAATCTGCTGCGATCGGGAAGGGTGAGTACCATGTTGGCATGGGTCACTTTGCAGAACTGTTAAGAGCTGCCCATCCCCCTGTGGACCTCAGAGGTGTTAGAGTGTGAGTGGTAAATGCTAATGAGGCAGGAGCTGGCCAAGGGGGTGAGCCCTGGCTGCTTGGACTGAGTGCCTTGCGGCTCCAGAGTCACAAATCGGCTGAGCCCTGCGCGGTGTTCCTCAGCTGGAGTTGGCCAGGCTGCAATGGCGCTGCAGGTACAGGCTGGACTAATCAATGCTCCACTGTCCTTTCAGGAGAAGACATCCCATAACAATGCTGAGAGGTCACGGACTGGTGGGGGACCCCCACACCTCCTCATCCTCACGCATTACAAGCAGGAGGCCCTGGAGCTCGAGAGGCACCATGCACCTCGGTCAACCGGCCGCAGTGAGGCTGGGGTGCCAGACCATAGAACCATAGAACCATAGAACCATAGAAAAGTTACAACACAGAAGGAGGCCATTTGGCCCATCTCGCCATGCCAGCCCGAGGACACCCAGATGCCCTTTCTAATCCCACCTTCCTGCACCTGGTCCATAGCCCTGCAGCTTACAGCACTTTTAAGGTATAGATTCAGGTACTTTTTAAAAGAGTTTAAAGTTTCTGCCTCTACCACCAACTTGGGCAGCGAATTCCAGACACCCACTACCCTCTGCGTAAAAAAGTTCTTCCTCATGTCTCCCCTCCACCTTCTGCCACTTATCTTGAATCTATGTCCCCTGGTTCTAGAATTCTCCATCAAGGGAAACAATTTTATCCTGTCCACTCTATCTATTCCCCTCATAATTTTGTACACTTCAATCAGACAAAGGTAAGAGTGCAGTGCACTGAGGTGAGAATGTCGGCCATTGCAATCATTCTAGTGTAGTCTCTATATTGATATGAGCCTTGAACCTGGAGTCCCCATTGATCATTGAAAGACGATGGCACCATGATGCATATCTCTGTCTCACCAGGGTGCCCGGCATGCCCAGCAACAGTGTGATGACTTAAACATGTCCTTCTTCCCCCTTTTAGGCTCACCAGCAGGCTGTCACTATGAGGAGCCTGAAGGCCCACCCCTGACCCCTGAGGACCACCATGCTCACCAGTGTCACACCCTCTCCGTCAAACAGGCACTAGCGCCGATCCCAGCACCTCGGTGGGCATAAAAATGCCGTTTAATATCTCGGTGCACATTGGTGAGGGCACTTCATAAGCGATTGAGGTGCAGACGGAGACAGAGAGTGCCTAGGGTTCCAGGAGTCGGAGGACTGCTGGGGACCAGGACAATGTTCAGTCGGTGGCTGATGATGGGCTTCTGGAGTCGTCCATTATGCAGCAGTTGCTGGACATCTAGCAGGGTGTACGGGAGGGTCTGACATAAGGGAATGCGTGTCACGGTCTCCATCTGGGATGAGCCTCGGAATTTGGGAGTATGATGTGATGTATGGATCATGGGAGCTGCCAGGGTACCTAGCACAGACTTGCAGAATCAGCATCCTATGGTCACACACTATCTGCATGTTCATGGAGTGGAAGCCCTTCCTGTTAACAAAGGTACCCGGCTCACCTGCTGGCGCCTTGATGGCCACATGTGTGCAGTCTATAGCAACCTGGGCACAGGGGAACCCAGCAATGGCCGCGAAGCCTCTGGCTCGCTCTGCCTGGCTGCCCTCATCCGTATGGTAATGAATGAAAGTCAATACCCGCCTGAACAGAGCATTTGTCACCAGTTTGACGCAACTGTGGACAGCTGATTGTGAGACTCAACACAGATCCCCCACTGAGCCCTGAAAAGAGCCGGAGGCATAGAAGTTGAGGGCCACTGTGACCTTCAGAGCCACTGGCATGGGGTGTCCACCCACACAGTCGGAGCTGATTTCAGGCTCGATCCTCTGATGGAGGTCACTGTCTCCCTTGAGAGATGGAGCCTCCTTCGGCATTGCATCTTGGACATATTGAGGTAGATGCATCGCTGCCTGTAAACCCTGGCAGCAGGATAATGGCATCTTCTGCGGCCCTTTCCGCCTTGGACTATCTCTTGGCCCTGCGTCCCATGGGCCTGTGCCTCTCCTCTCATAGGTCCCTCGCCTGGAAGCTGCATTGGGACACCTGGCCTCCCCTCCTTTCTGCCCCTCTCTTCCTCCTCAGAGGAGGTTCCTCCAGCGGAGACCACAATCCCCATTACCAAGGGCTGTCTGATACCTGGAAGGGTCCACATGGCCTGAATCCTCCAGGGGCCTGGAAGACACCAATGACTCCTGAAATGAAGCCTAGATATGCTCAGAATGTAGCTCTGAAGCGAGATGAAGCTGTCCAGTTCACAGAAGTAACCAGCAGCAAGTTTAATCTTAAACTCCTCACTACTCACATTGACAATGCCACTGACCCTTCTTATCCTGCCCGTGGATGAGCTTTTGCTAATTGTGGCCTGCCTGCCTGCCCATTTTGCCTGTGCGATGGCCGAAAAATCGCACAGGCTACGTAAACCCGGAGACAATTGGTGTGACAAGGGCCTTAACTGGCCTCTAAATTAATGGCGGGTGCACCTCCATCTCCATCACACGCCCGCCTAGAGGAATATCGCAACAGTGCATGTTGACCTCAGCACGCCCAGCCAATGTCATCGCGCATTATTTCATGCTCGAGCAGGTTGTGCGCGCGGACAACTGCCGAGCAAAAAATTATGACCGAGGTATCTATTGATGTAACCCAGTCGGAACCATCTGAAGTTTATGATTTAAATCACATTTCTGGATGGTTCCCAATGCAGGGTAATTTTCCAGGGGAAGTTTACACTCTGGGCAACTGGCATGCAAACCATACCTGGGAACTTCCGAAGGGGATTCTCCAGCGCATCTTTGGAGTACCCCACACAATGCAATGCTGGGAGCTCAGAACTGATGAAAGGTCAGTTTCCACAGGGGCTACCAGACCTGTTAAGTTCAGCATTTTCTGTTTTTACTTCACTGAACAGATTATGTGGCCATTATTGCACTGCTGTTTTTTTGGACGTTGCTGTGCGTGGATTGGCTGCACAATTTCCTACATTACAACAGTGACTAGATTTCAAAGGCTTCATTTACTGTAAAGGACTTAGTGATGACCTAAGATGGTGACAGATATAACAAAATGGCAACACTTTCTTTCATTCTGAAACTTTGCATGAAGTTGGTGTGTGTAACTGTGATAATTTTGACTTACTTCCTCATAAAAGGGAGAAGTTATTGAAGTATTTTTGGAAAGTAACAAGTGTGGTCAGCAACCCCAGGACTGGAACATTGATATTTCTCCTAAGTTGCTAATCCTGTGGTTTCTATTCACGTGCATAGATATATATGTCCACATTCATATATTTCTGAGAACTTGCCACTTTGCAAGAATTACTTCTTTATGTTAAAGTTTGTCCAGAAGTAAAGTAAATGTTTCCAATAATCAGATTCTGTTTGCAGCCAGGGTGTCATGTGGATAAGTGGTGAGGTGCCCCTCTAAGACTGCTGGAGAGGGCCTTTTCTTTTGGATCTTAATACAACTTGCTAACAGCAGTATAACTTGGATCTGTCAGCTCCATGTCATAATCGAGAAATAAAGAAAATGGATTCGTAATTTTAACAGAATAAATTACCAAAACGTATCTTATAAAATAATTACAAATGAGGAAGGACATTGGTTTCATCTTAATTCACCCACCCAGAGAGATCCTCCCAATGCAGTATCCAACTATCCCTCAGATTCCCATGTTTTTGCCTTTACGACTTTATCTGGAAGTTTATCCCCTTGATGACTCTTTACATGAAATTTCCTGATATCTGTCATAAACTTACCTTTACGACTATTAACCAGTACCCCTTTGTTCTGCTCCCACAGTTTAAAGGGCAGAATTTTCCATGTTTGGAGCTGGGTTGTGGTGGGCAGGTTCCGTGGTGTGTTTTCTGCTAGTCGGAGTGGTGGGAAATTGGGCCCGATTTCGCACTCAAAACCTCATGAATTATGCACAGGCAAGTGACTTTCCGAATCACATGGCGGGTTGCAAACTCGTTCGTCAGCCCCGTCATTACCTAATGGATTCCAAGTTCCGGGCACCATGCTTAAACGCCACCCGAGCACACACATCTCACTCTCTCCAGCCCAGCTGCCTCCAGGAAAACCTTGGAGACGGCTGCCGAACAGAAGAAGGTGGGTGCACCCCACTTCTGCCACAATGCCCTCCAGGCCTTGATATAAGGAGTGGGCAGCATAGAGACATCTTTTACCCCTGGAATGGCTCGAAGAAGCACACCAGCCTCACCTCTCTGGCCTGGGAGGCCATAGCAGAGCAGGTCAGCCCGGCTGGCATCCGCATGCAGAATGCTATCCAGTGCAGGAAGAGGATGAATGATCTCATCCGCTCCGCCAGGGTAAGTCAACATTCAACTCCCACCAATATCAAACTCTCGTCATGCCATCACGCACTCACAGGGCAACTCTCTTCAGGGATCTCACACATCATTAGTGGGGACACATCACCACTGAATATCTCACAGACACCTTCACATCACCGTTATCTCATCTATCATACTGCTCACATTCCATCCTCAGCCCCTTCTGAGCATGCATCTTTCCAAACCTCTGCTCCATCCCTTCTCATCGCATTCCTTTCTTTTGTCTTCATGCAGTCCAAGTTTGCCCACAACAGAAAGGAAAGATCCCAGACTGGAGGAAGGTCGGCCAACATCATACCCCTCACCAAATTCGAGGAGGATGCTGCCAAGCTGGCCGGGGGGGACAAGGATCACTCATGTGGGGGGAGGGAGATCAGATCGTCCCAGCAACCCAGCACAAATGACACCTCCATGAGTTCATCACATCCTGACATTCACAGTGAGTGACATGCAATCTTATGTTATGTCTGCTCATGAACAAAAACTGTCTTCTCTCTCTCTTATAGGCACCAGCAGATCTAGGTACAGGCGGAGGGCCAACATAAACTCCAGCCCACAAACCACCTCAGAGGAGGAAGCAGAGGAAGCCATTGAAGAAGAACCATCACTGCACTGACCTGCACCCTCCGCCAGTGCAGAGGCACACACCTCGATGGGGTAAGTTCTGGATTAGGCTCAGGCTCAGGCTCATTCTGGAGAACACCTCACTGACACATCCCTGCAGCAGTCTGAGGCAGGGACAGCCCACGTCTCTGGAGCTCGGAGAACTACTGGAGATCAGGCACCCACTGAGTCTGAGTCAGATGGCGAGCCTCTGTGAAAGGCCGCCAACACAACGCTGGAGATGCAATGACAGGCGGTGGAGCGTCAGGCAGAGACACGAGAATCACTCAAAAGTCCAGAGTGAAGGACGGAGGGGTCCGTCCGCATTCTGTCTGATGTCATGGCTCTGACATGCCAGCACCACAAGGTCACAATGAGAAGGTTGGTGACCTCCTTGGAGCCCTTGGTCCAGCAGCCTTCGCCAGATTTGCGTTCGGTCCTGGTCTCCATGGCCACATTCAGTGGTAGGAGCTGCCAGTGCCTAGGCGAGAGGGGGTGGGGCACCTTGACCCCCCTCCAGGTGCCCCTTCTCCTCAAGGAGTCAGAGAGGGGCCTTTGGGCACCCACAGGAAGGATGAGCATCAGCTGGACACTCCGGGGGCCTCCACTCAGGACACTCCGAGGGTGTCCAGCCACTCCAAATCCCTTCTGCCTATGACCCCATTCACTCCAGCTGCTCAGGCCAAAGAGGGTGGATCTGACACTGAGCAGGAGACCCTTATCAGGTCAGGGTCCTCCACGCCTCGGGCCCCCAGAGGACACCTGCCAAGGTCATCTCAGACATCAGGACGTATTAGTCAGCAGGCTGCCTCCACCTCTGCTGCAGATGTTGGGGCTGCCCACAGGCGCTGTGGTAAGGTTAGGAAAATTAAGAAATATTGAACTCACTTTTGGGTCATGGGTGTGCAACTGCTGTACAAATATTGCACATTATACATCTGATATTAATGTGACTGGCTTGGTCAACTGAAGGCATTGCGATTATTTACATATGAATCCTCTTATTACGAGGTTTGGCCATCCTCCCACTCAGTGATAGTCTCCCTTTCTGAGATTCACATTCATGTGATGTCAGCCTCACTGAAGATAGTTTCCAGGCCCTTGTGTGATATCAGAGCACCCTTGTGTGATGTCAGGGAGATGTGTTAAATCTTTATTGGAAATGTGTGATTAATGCGCTTGTAAACATTTTGTGTGAGGGCAGCTCAGCAGCCTTGAGGGATTAGCAGCTGTTATGTCTCCTCAGTGATAGTGCCAAAGGACAAGACATGGATGGGAGGATGATATCCCCAACTATGTCCGCATCTCACTGGCAGCTGTAGTTTCTCATTAATGTGGCAACAACGGCATCAAGTAATTTGCCTTAGCGTTCTCTCTGTTGTGTCGACTTTCACTTCCCAGGTCGAGCGCATACAGGGTGCACCACTGACCTTCTTAGAGGTCATGGCCTGGTGAGTCATGAGGCATGAAGGTACAAGTCTGAATGCTAAACTTGCTGTCCATGTGACTGGTTGGGCCTCAACTTCAATGTAATGAAATGGCATTAAGAGATAGGAGGAATGTGGCCATCTCCCATTGCCTTCACTTCACTCCTCCCAGAATCTAGTGGCAATTTAAATGGCACTGGCATGTCTTCCACATTGTGCTTCCTCGATGGCATTGTCCCATGGAAGCTGACCCTCATCTCCCTCTTCAGGTTCCTGGCCCTTCTGCTCTTCATCCTCCGAGGATCTCTTGCTCTCCGCCATTTCTCCCTCTGACATGGCATCATCCCTTTGTAGCGCCAGGTTGTGAAGGGCACAATACACAACATGATGTTGGAGACCTTCTGTGGAGAGTATTGCAGAGCCCCACCTGAGCAGTCTAAACATCAGAAGCGCATTTTCAGGATGCCAATGGTCTGCTTGATCAGGGATCATGTTGAGCTATGAGCTGTATTGTACCTCTCCTCCGAGGTACTCTGAGGCCGACATAGGTGTCATGAGCCATCGTTTCAGTGGGTACCTTTATCCCCAAGCAACCATCCCTGTATTCGCTGAGGTCCTTCAAATCTGTGAGGCACTGGGAGTGTCTCAGGATGTATGAGTCATGGGAACTCCCAGGGTACCTGGCACAAACTGGCATTATGTCCTTCCAATAATTACACACCAGGTGAACATTGATGGAATGATAGCCTTTGTGGTTGATCCTCATTGTTGCTGTGGCTCCCCTCGACCATGGACCTCAGGTGGGGCCCTTACCTGAAGCAGTGATCAGTGGCGCCTGTCCCTTCTTCTCCTCCTCCATTCTATTAGAACCCTCAAGAAGGCAGCATTGAGCCCAGGCTCCATTATGTACTTCTCTCTGTGAAATGATAGATTCAAAACATTCATGAATAATGGGTAAAAACAGTGAAGGTCACAATCTTGAACCAAAAGCCACTGTAATGGGCTCAAGCAACTTCTTCCCCACTAGCCTTGTTGCTGATGCAGCCTTGTAGCTGAGGCACAATCAGACATATCGAGGTGACCAAGATGTCATCCTTGAGGCTTTACATCTCAATCCCACAGAGGTTGGAGAAAGTTTGAATAACATGCACGGCCAGACCTAACTCAATGCTCCAATTCAGATGTGGCATATTGATTAACAAGAACTTGCTCATGATTAATGACTGGATATTATTTGCTCTGTTATTCATGCCAATTGTGGAAATCACATGAAAGCCTTTCATTGATGGGATGCCATATATACAGCAGCTGAGCCTCCTTAACGGTTGCCTGCATTCCTAAATTTCACATTCCTGTGTGTTAATGTGGAAATGGAGCCACTGTTATGTGAAGCCAGTGACTCCTACATTTCCCTGTTACTACACAGTAAAAGGCATGGGTCCCAATGGCAACTTTCTAGATGGGGAGGGTAGAGGAAGAGGTAGTCTTCCTACTTTCTCTCAATTCTGACTCAATTTCAATCTTGTGGCACTAACAAGTTAGGGGGAGCCCCCAGCAAGGGCCCCTTTGTCCAGCAGTGCGCTCCTCCCAGACTGCCTCAGACCCCTCCCATGCAGGTTTGCTTCTAGTTTCAATTTTAAACTGCGCCATTACTTCAAGTGTGCAATATGGTGGTTCTTCACTATTATTTTGAGACTAGCATCGAACACCTGTCAGTGTTCAGGTCCCTCCAATTTACTCACAATGTGCAGATAGAGCTCCCTCTTGTTTTTCTCCATACCACCCCCTCCCCCCCTCCCCCTTTACCGCCCCCTCTCCCCACCACCCCCCCACCCCTCCCCAACCCTCCCAGTAACCCTGGATCCCATTGTTGTTGTGGTCGACATTCCAACTGCCCCCCCCCCACCTCCCCGATCCCATCATTGTTAACATGCCCAAGACCCATGTGGACCTCTACCCTCCCCATCTGCACGGTCATCTTCAGAGGAGATCCCCCAGCAAGAAAGCTTCTAACGCATCCCCCCCCCCTCACTTTATTACATTTTCCCCAAATACAGGCTGCAGATGCTTCCCATAACCATTATCATCCCATCTGCAGACCAGTACAGAGCCAGACAAGGCAATAGGCACCGACTGTGAAAACGTCCTGCACACCAAGTTGTGCTTTTTCCCATATGAGCGCACAGCACTTGCCCCTCCGGGGAGCAGGAGTATAACCTGAGTGCCATGCATAACCCTGTAGCATGGTCTGCTGCACCCCAGGACTGTCTCTACTCTTTCACCCCTGACTGTCAGGTCCGCAGAGCCCAAAGACTGTTTCTACTCTCTCACTCCTGACTGTGAGCCCAGACCGAGGACTTTAACTTCCAATGAGTTCCTCATTGCCCTCATGACAATCACCACACTGTCTCTCTTCCTACCTCACCAGCCCCACAAACCCCACACCCTCATGAGTGTCTGTGCGACCCATCCCTCTTGTGCCATACTGACACACCACCCCCCACTTTCCTATTCCATACATGTGATATCCCATCCATCCCTTGTGTATCAATGTTTCAGTTTCACTTGACGGGCTCCAGCTTCCCATCCCTCAGTGTCCCCTCTGCCTGCCATCATTCCTGCCCCCCCCCCCACCCCCTCGCAATGCCTTCCTGTTCTTTTGCCCCTCCCCACCCCCACCCCGTGTATCCATCATCCTTTCCTCCTCCTCACCACCTCCAGCCCCCCTGCCGCAACATTACAATGCTGGTCTCTGTTTGAGTGGAGACCCCTGCCTGAGAGCCACTGCACAGTGGTGTTCTGCAGGGCTATGAGATCACCCACCGGGAGCAGACCAACCCTACAGCCCCAGCAGTGTGGCGTTCCACTGGCAATGCGACATGTGCAGCGCCGTGGCAGGTAAGATATGAATGTTGCACTCACCTCGAAGTCATGAGCAAAGTGAGGTCTGACCGCTGCATGGCGCTCTTTTTCGAACGTGAATCAGACCGGCGTGATTTCCTTCGGGCATGACACAAGATTGGAAGGCGCAATGTAATTCCAGCGAGAAGCATATTTATGAGCATTCATGAGATGGTAATGAATGTAAATGCTGTTCACGTCACTAATCAGCACGATACCCGAACCACCATCAACCCGCCATTAAAGAGTTGTCAGGAGAATTGCAAACTGATTGCACACCAGCAGGAAACTTATTTTTGGTCTCCCTCCAGATTCTCTACTCCTGCCTGCAATGAAACCTGCCATGGGCATGTTGGGAAAATTCCGCCCAAAGTGTTTGCTTAATTTTTTCTAGACATATAACATTTTTGTATAAATTCATTAGATCACCTCTCAGGTGCCTCCTCTCAGGTTGGGAAGCCCAAGTTTCTCATCTCTTCCCCATAACTAAAATTCTTGACTCTAGGGATCATCCTCAGAGCTTCTCTCTGTGTTGGCTTCAGTGCATGGCAACTGAAACTGGTTGCACTATTCATGGTTCAGTCAAAGCTCTGCACAGTTTGATAATTCTACATTACCAGACCATACCTACAATGGTCAGCTTAGATTTGACTCATTTCTTTGAACTATAGCGGATATGTGAACATAACAAAAGCGCTTCATTGTTTTTTTTACATAAAAGTGACCTTACATTGTAATTCATTCAGTTCTCAAAGATGTGGTAGCATAGTGTTTAGGTTACTGGACTAGCAATCTATAGGTCTGGACTGATAAACTGAAGCCTTATTTGCTCTCTCACGTGGATATAAAAGACCACATGACATATTCAAAGAAGAGCAGGGGAGTTGTCCCTAGTACCCTGACCAATATTTATCCCTCAGCCAACATCACTAAGACAGATTATCCAGTCATTATTACATTGCTGTTTGTGAAACCTTGCTGTGCACAAATTGCTTGTTGCATTTCCTACATTACAACAGTGACTACACTTCAAAAGAATTTAATTTACTATAAAGGACTTTGTGATGTCCTGAGGTAGTGACAGTTGCTACATAATGGAAAGACTTTCTTTCTAAAATTTTGCGCAAATTTTTTGTTGGGGGTAAGTGTTGCAGTTTTGACTCTGCCTCACAAAGGGAGAAATTCATGAAATATTTTGATAGAGTAACAAGTGTGGTCACCAGTCCTATAGTTAGTGTGGGTTCTAAACATTGATAAATGGCTTCTTCTATTGATTTCAATTTTGCTAAGCTTTTTTGATGCCACATCCTCCATGCATCATCAGCATGACATGGTGGAGAGGCTTGTGCATTCTGGCGATCGTTGAGCAGTGATGTTGGGAGCTCTTGGCTCCAGGTAAGGCTACCCATGGCAAAAATGTCGGGAGGAGTGAATGACAAAATGCAGTCCCAAAGGTTCTCAATAACAGGGCTGTGAACCTGGAAGTCCCTAAAGATTCTGCACACAGGCAACAGATGCATGAAGGTCATTGGACACCTGTATTGCTGAGCAGTCCTCTTCAAGATACCCTCGGCGCACCCCAAATGGAAAAGGTGTGAGAAATGCCAGGGATGGCTGTGACTTTGATGTCTGGAGAGGAACCATTGGGAAAAACAGGGTGGGAAAAGCCAATGCAAATGGAATCCTCCTGCTGACAAAGTGTGCTCAGCATGACCCCACTAAAACACCCTCTTCCACAAAAGAACAAATACAAAACTGCATGGAGGCATCCCAGAGTAAATCATTGGCACCTCCTGGATTATGTCATTGTTCGAGTCAACAATCTAAGTGATATTTGTATCACTCAATCCATGTGGCAACTGACGTTAGCTGGATGGATCATCAACATGTTCAATCGGTGATGAATATCCAACTAACACCAAGACATCACAAGACCCAAAAGCCCAAGAGGAAGAAGATCAATGTCTCAACCTAAAGCAGCCTGACTGAAGAGATGAATTCCAAGTGCAGCTCACAACCAATCTGGAAAACCTTCACACATCCAACTCAATTTAAGAACAGTGGGATCAAATAAAGTCAACTGTAGTCAACTGCTGTGCCCAGACCATTCAATTCAAGTATCATCATCAAGAGGGTGGGGATGGAGGAGAGAGTTCATGATCTGAAGTTGTTGAACTCAATATTCAGTCCGGAAGGCTGTAAAGTGCCTAGGCGGGAGATGAGGTGCTGTTCCTCCAGTTTGTGTTGAGCTTCACAGGAACATTGCAGCAGGCCAAGGACGGACATCCCCACCCACTTTCCGATCCCCCTTTTCCAATAATTTATAATTTTAAAAAATATATATATGTTTCTTTTCCCACCTATTTCTATTATTTTTAAATATATTTCCATCCATTGTTTTATCTCTACCTTTCTGCCTATTTTGATCCCTTCCCCCCCCCACCCCACCCCCACTAGGGCTATCTGTCACTTGCTCATCCTGCTTTCTACCCTTAATGTCATCATTAGCACATTCCTCAGCTAATATCACCACCGTCAACACCCTTTTGTCCTTTTGTCTATGACATCTTTGGCAATCTCTTCTTTGCCTCCACCTATCACTGGCCCTCTATCCAGCTCTACCTGTCCCAACCTCCTCCCTCTATCAGCTTATATTTCACCTCATTTCTATATTTCTTAATTCTGATGAAGAGTTATACAGACTCAAAACATTAACTGTATTCCTCTCCGCAGATGCTGTCAGACCTGCTGAGTTTTTCCAGCTATTTTTGTTTTTGTTTTGTTTCAGATTTCCAGCATGCATGCTTTTATCTCAATGATACCAAACTTGGTCAAATGCTGATTTGATGTCAAGGGCAGTCACACGCACCTCTCCTCTTCAGTTCAGCTCTTTTATACATATTTGAACCAAGACTGTATTAAAGTCTGGAGCCGAGTGACCCTGGTGGAACCCAAACTGAGCACCTGTGAGCAAGTTTTCAGTGCTTGATAGCACTGTCAATGACCCCTTCCATCACTTTGCTGTTGATCGAGAATAGACTGATGGGGCAGTAATTGGCCAGATTGGATTTGTCCTGCTTTTTGTGGACAGGTCATCCCTGGGCAATTTTTCACATTGATGGGTAGATGCCAGTGTTGTAGCTGTACTTGAACAGCTTGGCTAAGGGGACAGCTAGTTCTGAAGCACAAGTCTTCAGCACTAAAGCTGAGATGTTGTCAGGGCCCATAGCCCTTGCTGTATCCAATGCCTTCAGCCATTTCTTGATATTGAAATGGCTGAAGTCTGGCATTTTTCTTTTTATTCATTTACAGGATGTGGGCTTCGCTGACTGGCCCAGCATTTATTGCCCATCCCTAGTTGCCCTTGAGAAGGGGGCAGTGAGCTGCCTTCTTGAACTACTGCAGTCCATGTGGTATAGGAACACGAACAGTGCTGTTAGGGAGGGAGTTTCAGCATTTTGACCCAGCGACAGTGAAGGAACATTGATATATTTCCAAATCAGGATGATGAGTGACTTGGAGGGGAACTTCCAGGTGGTGGTGTTCCCATCTATCTGCTGCCCCTGTCCTTCTAGGCAGTAGTGATCATGGGTTTGGAAGGTGCTGTCTAAAGAGACTTGGTGAATTCCTGCAGTACATCTTGTAGATGGTACACACTGCTGCTACTGTGCGTTGGTGGTGGAGGGAGTGAATGTTTGTGGATGTGGTGCCAATCAAGCGAACTGCTTTCTCCTGGATGGTGTCCAGTTTCTTCAGTGTTTTAGGAGCTGCACTCATCCAGGCAAGTGGGGAATATTCCATCACACTCATGACATGTGCTTTGTAGATGGTGGACAGGCTTTGGGGAGTCAGGAGGCGAGTTACTCGCCGCCCCCTGACAGTGCCACACTCCATCAGTACTGCAGTAAAATGTCAATCTAAAATACAAGTTCAAGTCTCTGGAGAGACAGAGACAGACAGACGGAAAGGATTATGATATGATAAATCATGATAGGTTGTTTCCATTAGTCAGTAAGATGTTAAAGGGAGGAGACAAATTTAAAACAATCATAAAAAGATAAAGGGCATTAGAAAAAGTTAAATACATGAAGTGTGGTTAGAATATGGAAATTTCCATGTAAACCTTTGTTAAAACCAAATTCTTATAATCAGGGAACTGATTGAAAAAGTAGAGTGTAAGCAGGAGACTGGGATTAGAGCAAGTCGTTCATATAGAGAAAAACACCAGTATATACTTACTAATGAGCCCAATAGTCTCTTTCTGTGCTGTAGGGTTCTGAGACTGTAATTCAGGCCATCTTCAGGATGTAGTCAGAACAAGGTTTTCTGAGGACTACTGTGCTCTAATTTTATGATATGATTCTAATCTGCATTACACACGATCAGGTGCAGTGGTCGATGGATTTGTTAGCAATGTATTGAAAAGTCATCACCTTTGAGCAACTCAATTTTATTTATATGAATGCAGTGTACAAACCAAGCATGCTATAGAACAGCTGATATGATCAGCAGCATTGGAAAAATCCTGTCCCCAACTACTGCAAAATGAAAACAGATAATGCTGGAAATGCACTATTGGTCTTCAACACACAGATTACTGCCCTCAGCCTTCTGTATCACTAATTGCTCTTTAATCACTCAGTGAAATTATATTTAAAAGCTTGTACAATATTTATCATTCCCTGCAGACACAGGCAGTGCTTGTGAATGGAACGGGGGACAATATTCATTATTCTTTCTCAACCAACGCTGAGGTCTGTTGGATTGTTTTCAACAATGAGAGGCTATTCCTCTCATATTTCATTGATCAGTTCCCAGATCAGACTCTCCCCTGCAGCCCCTAGATTTTTTAAACTGTTTTATTTAGAAAATAACGTTCACAGCAGGAGCTTTGTCGTTTTAAGCAGTTCATCAAGAATCGCCTTATTGTACAATCATGAAACAAGCCAGCACTTCAGTATAAAGAGTTTCAGAGGGAATGAGGCACATAGTTCCTGGTTCATATTTACAATGAGCTGACTGATTAGAGCAAGGGATGGTGGGAGGGCACCAGTAATCTGATTCTCCTTAACATAGAGGAGAAAGGCATCACAGTTTACACTTGAGGCAAATAGCTCAGGTGCTTTCTAAAGGAAAGGAGATGAGTACATGAAGGCTATCCTGAAAAGCTGATATGAGGTCGATAGAGTGAGAGATTTGTGTGGAGCACTGACTAGTTGGGCCAAATGACTTGTTTCTGAATTGCATATTCTCAGCAATCCAAACATTAACCCATGAATACCTGAGTATATTCTTCACAATAATGTGAGTAAGTGGCCAATAACAACAGGTGTAAGAAAGCCACAAACATTTCCATAATTCTGACTGAGCTGTGACAGGTAAACAGAGTGTGTTTGCAAAATATGATAAAGTTTCTCTATCGTTTACTGTTCCCTCAAATGGGTTTCACTGAAATAAAAGAAAGATCTTTAGAAGTAAGCCTAGGAAACAATAACCAGATATTTTAAAATATCTGCAAATGCTGGAATCTGAAAGAAAAACAGGAAGTGCTGGAAACACACAGCAGGTCAGTCACTGTGATGAAAAAAGATAGATAGGTATGGAATTCTTGGCAAGCTGATGCATCCGAAACATGAAGCTGCTTTCTCTTTTTCAAATGCTGGCTGACCTATTGTGTTTTTCCAGCATTTTCTGATTAATATTGTGTCAAAATGATTGAAAAAAGTACCAATACCAATTGTACTTATTTTATTATTAAAATTTCTTTAAAAGTTAAGACCAAGAAACCTTTGTCAACGACATAAGCATAATGGGGGCTGTCACGTTTTTAGGTTTCTAAGTGAACTATTTTCTGGAGTTCAGGTTTTTGTGCTCAGCTCCCGGGGTGAGACATAAACACACAATCTTCTGACTCAGTTACAACTAAGTGATGGCTGACGCAATTCCCCGGCTATTGGTACCAACAGTGAAGGATCCAAGGATCTGTACTTTATGTGGATGCAAACTAATATCTAGACTACTCAGGGTGATAGTTGTGATCTAAACGTTCAGCTCTTGTCCATGTACTATGTAACAAAGGTTCGTGTAGGTGGATTCCAGTCTGGTATTCGGGCTCAAAGTCTCCCTGAAATTTAAGAACATGAGGTAAGAACATAAGAAATATGAACATGAGTAGGTCATATAGCCCTCGAGCCTGTTCCAACATTCAATAAGATCATGACTGATCTGATCTTGGCCTCAACTCCACTTTCCAGTCTGTTCCCCATAACTACTGGTTCCCCTATATTTCAACAATCTGTCTATCTCAGTTTTGCATATCGGTCTCCACTGCTTTCTAGAGTAGAGAATTAGAGATTCACAACCCTCTGAGAGAAGAATTTCCTCCTCATCTTGTCTTAAATGGGCATCCCTTGATTCTGAAAGAAACATCCTCTCAGCATCTACTCTGTCAAGCCCACTCAGAATCCTACATGTTTCAGTCAGGTCATCTCTCATTCTAAACTCCAATGAATATAGGCTCAGCCTGATCACCCTTTCCTCACAAGACAATCCCTTTACCCCAGGAATCAACCTAGTGAACATTCTCTGTACTGCCTCCAATATCCCCCCTCAACTGGAGACCAAAACTGTATGCATTACTGA
Source organism: Cetorhinus maximus (assembly GCF_964194155.1). NCBI lineage: Eukaryota > Metazoa > Chordata > Chondrichthyes > Lamniformes > Cetorhinidae > Cetorhinus > Cetorhinus maximus. The sequence continues at coordinate 80,097,995 of NC_135888.1, read as the reverse complement.
AGGTTTGATTACACCAATGCCCTGTACAGTTGTAGCAAGACTTCCCTACTTTTATACTTCATCCCCCTTGCAGTAAAGGCGAACATTTAATTTGCCTTCCTAATTACTTCCTGTACCTACACATTAACTTTTTATGTTTCATGTACAAGGCACCCAGGTCCCTCAGTACTGCAGCATTCTTCAGTCTCCCTTCATTTAAATAATACTCTGCTTTCTTGTTCTTCCTACCAAAGTGGGCACCACACATTTTCCCACATTCTCCATCTACCAATTTTTTGCCCATTCACTTCACCTACCTATATCCCTTTGCAGACTGTTTATATCCTCCTCACAACTTGCTTTCCTACCTATCATCACTAAATTTGGGTGCATTACACTTAGTCCCCTTTATCCATCTCATTAATGAATAGGCGGTGGCATAGTGGTATTGTCACTGGACTGGTCATCGTCATGGCAGATGATGGATTTGGATGGTGGATGGTGGATTTTGAATTCAATAAAAAAATTTGGAATTAAAAGTCTGATGATGACCATGAAACCATTGCTGATTGTCACAAAAAACCATCTGGCTCACTAATGTCCTTTAGGGAAGGAAATCTGCCGTCTTTACCTGGTCTGCCTTACATGTGACTCCAGACCCACAGCAATTTGGTTGACTCTTAAATTCCCTCTGAACAAGGGCAATTAGGGATGGGCAATAAATACTGGCCTAGCCAGTGATGCCCACATCCCATGAACGAATAAAAAAATTTGTTGTAAATAGTTGAGGCCCCAGTATTGATCAATGCGGCATCCCACTAGTCACCATTTGCCAAACTGAAAATAATCCATTTGTCTCTGTTTTCTGTTAGTTAACCAATCCTCCATCCATGCTAATATATTACCCTCAACATCTCACCTTGTGCATTAACTTTTTATGTGGCACCTTACTGAATGCCTTTTGGAAGTCCAATTACACTACTTACTGGTTCCCCTTTATTCACCCTGCTCGTTACATGCTCAATGAAATCTAACAAAGTTGTCAAACACGATTTTCCTTCATACTTCATAAAATATATTTGCCAGGATTTTCCCCTCGGCGATTTGTGGGCAGGGCCCGGTCGCCGAGGGGAAAATGAAGCGGGATGACTTCGGAAGGAATCCCCGACGTCATCCCGGGCCATTTAAATTTTTAGGAAGGCGGGTGGACAGCGAAATCAGCTGTCTGCCGGCCGACCTGTCAATGGCCAATTGAGGCCATTGACAGGCTAGTTAAAGTAATTAAAGTCCTGCCCGTCCAACCTTAAGGCTGGCGAGCAGGCCAGGAGCCCCAGTGGGCTCCAGATTATTGATGAAACTTCATCCACTGGTGGGATGAAGTTTCATGTCCGTATTTTAAAAAATTAATAAAGTTTATGTGGTCTTTTTTTTAATTTTTGTATTTTTAAAGTTTTTCGGACTGTCACTTCGTAAGAGCGCACATTGACAGATGGGGATTCCCTCCCCCCCTGCACAGGAAGCGCATAGCGCTTCCCGTCGGGGATGCCGCTGGGCGGGCCTTAATTGGCCCACCAACTCAAAATGGTGGCGGGCCCCATTTCACTGGCGGGAATCAGCTGCCCACCCACCGCCAAGTCGGTGGGGCCCGCCCGCCATCCAAGGGCAAGATTCTGCCCATTGACTCTATTTGATTGTATTATGATTTTCGAAATGTCCCTTTACCATTTCCTTAATAATGGGCTCCAGCATTTTTCCCAACGACAGATGTTAGACTAACTACCCTATAGTTTCCTGCTTTCTGTTTCCCATCCTTTCTTGAATAGCGGTGTTATATTTGTGGTTTTCCAACCCACTGAGACCCTTTCAGGATCTGAAGAATTTTGGAAGAATACAGCCATCACATCCTCTATCATTGCAGCCACTTCTTTTAAGACCCTAGGATGCAGACCTTCAGGTCCCATAATTTTGCCCAGTACTTTACCTCCCCTGATAATAAATTGCTTTAAGTATCTCCCTCGCTAATGCCCTCCTATTGGCCCTCCAGCGTTGGGAGCCCACTTGTCAACCTTAACTGGACAGTGACCGCATTCTCTGACCATTCCTCAGAAAATTGTGTCAGCTGACTATTTCTGACACCAAGGGGTTTCAAGGCCCTGATTTGATCCCAATGTTGGGATCCTGACCCCGAAACAAAAACTTAAACCATGAAATTCCTTCGGTCTCATTCTGTGGATGTTGTTCCAATAATTCATGTTGGCATAAATTTATCTATAGAATGAAACATCAAAACAGTGGGCTGGATTATCTTTTTTAAACAGCTCATGAGCCAGAGCACTGAAGATTAAATTAGACATGAGAATTGTACAAAACCGGTCCCATTTTCCATTCTTTGATTCACATGGAAAGAAAATCAGGTTGGTTCTGTCGGGGATATGTCATCCTCCCCTTCTGATATTCCACTCTGTGCTCAGCCTGACTGAGCTATAATATTCAGGTAGTAAAGACAAAAATTTACACCAATGGGTATTATTTATTGGCAAGATCCTATATATATTATATATATACAAAATATCTATACATCTATATTTTACATATATATAATATATATTATACAAATAATGTGTATTACGTGAGAGAGAGCAGGAGGGCAGTGAAGCTAATCTTACCAGTCTCAGTGCAGGAGGAAGAAGTGTTTTTCTTGTAGATAAGAATAACGGCAACAAAAATTAAAAGCAGACATCCCACAACAGCAACAATCCACAGCACAACCATCTTTCCAGGGGTTTGGCTGGATTCCACTGCTTTTAATGCAAGTAAAAGAGAAAATAAATCTCCATTGAAACAAAGCAGAGGTACAAGGGTTGTAATATAATAAATAGTGCAATATAATAAAGATAATCATTTCATGATGGCATGATGGCCACTGCGATACAGAATGGTGCCTTATCAGATGCCATTCCCGTCATTAATGCCATCAAGCAAGGTGCATAATGACTTCAGTGCTGTTTGCCATCTACTTTTTGGTCATGCTCTTGTCTGCACTCAAAGATCTCAAAGACATAGGAGGACATATTCAGTTGAGGACAAACCTCTTCAATCTGCAAAGACTAAAGACACATACAAAGATCACTGAACAGCTGCTAAGTTAACTTTTGTTTGTGGATGACTGTGTTCTCATAGCACACACCCCAGGGGACATCAAGCTGCTTGTTGACCGCTTTGCTTCAGCCTGACAATAAGTTTGAAAAAGACAGAGATCTTGTACCAACCTGCCTCTAGTCACAAACTCTAAGACCCCAAAGGCACAGTCAACAATACATCCCTCAACCCAGTTCTGAGTTTCTGTTATCTTGAGAGTATCCTCCCCAACAACACCCCGATGAAATCGCCCATCACCTGATAAAAGCAAGCTCAGCATTTGGCAGGCTCACCAACATGTTTTGGAGAGAGCATAGAGTTTGTCTCAAAATAAAGATCAAAGTCTACCAGGCAGTGGTTCGCACATCACCACTCTACGGCTGTGAGGCAATGGCAACCTACTGACATCACCCAGAGCAACCGGGTGCTTTCAACTTCACTGCCTAAGATCTATCTGCAACGTACATGGTAGGACAAAATCCCTAACACTGAGGTTCTTGCAAAGTGCCACATACTTCTTATCAAGAACATGCTCATCAGAGCTCAGCTTCGCTGAGTTGGCCATTTGAACCACATGGGGAACTCCCACATACCAAAGGTGGTGTTCTACAGAATCACAGAATCACAGTGCAGAAGAGGCCCTTCGGCCCATCGAGTCTGCGCTGACACGTGAGAAACACCTGACCTACCCACCTAATCCCATTTACCAGCACTTGGCCCATAGCCTTGAATGTTATGACATGCCAAGTGCTCATCCAGGTACTTTTTAAAGGCTGTGAGGCAACCCGCTTCCACCACCCTCCCAGGCAGCGCATTCCAGACCATCACCACCCTCTGGGTAAAAAAGTTTTTCCTCACATCCCCTCTAAACCTCCCGCCCCTCACCTTGAACTTATGCCCCCTCGTGACTTACCCTTCAACTAAGGGGAACAGCTGCTCCCTATCCACCCTGTCCATGCCCCTCATGATCTCGTACACCTCGATCAGGTCGCCCCTCAGTTTTTTCTGCTCCAACGAAAACAACCCAAGTCTATCCAACCTCTCTTCATAACTTAAATGTTTCTTCCCAGGCAACATCCTGGTGAATCTCCTCTGCACCCTGTCCAGTGCAATCACATCCTTCCTATAATGTGACGACCAGAACTGCACACAGTACTCCAGCTGTGGCCTCACTAAGGTTCTATACAACTCCAACATGACCTCCCTACTTTTGTAATCTATGCCTCGATTGATAAAGGCAAGTGTCCCATATGCCTTTTTCACCACCCCACTAACATGCCCCTCTGCCTTCAGAGATCAATGGACACACACGCCAAGGTCCCTTTGTTCCTCAAAACTTCCTAGTGTCATGCCGTTCATTGAATACTTCCTTGTCAAGTTACTCCTTCCAAAGTGTATCACCTCACACTTTTCAGGGTTAAATTCCACCTGCCACTTATCTGTCCATTTGACCATCCCGTCTATATCTTCCTGTAGCCCAAGACACTCAACCTCACTGTAAACCACCTGGCCAGCTGAGCACAGGAACCGGCACCATAAGACTTCCCAAATGTAGATACAAAGACATTCTGAAAGCCAATCTCAGAGCCTGTAAGTTGGACTCCAGCACATGGGGGAAGAACAACTCTGGAAAGATCCAAATGAAGAAGTCTCTATCATCGAGCAATCTCAACACTTGAGGAGGACCCGGCAGGATCTCAGATTTAACAATCCACAGCTGGGAAAATGTCTTCCCCGAAACCACAGATCTCCGCAAATAGTGCGATTGTTCTCCTGTATATTTCCAAGGGATTACTGATAAACACTTCGTAAGCCCCATAAACATACACACACTCCATGCATACCTACTACCCAAACAAGCACACGCGTACCACCTGACAACATTGACAACCCACCCACGCATTCACAGGTTCACTCGGCTGAATCCTGGGACTTATGAGGAAAAGTTGGTTAGGTTGGAATTGTATCCATTGGAGTTTAGAAGAATGAGAGGTGATCTTATTGAAACTTATAAGATCCTGAAGGGACTTGACAGGGTGGATGCTGGGAGGATGTTTCCCCTCTTGGGAGAGGCTAGAACAATTTAAAAATTGGGGGTCTCCCATTTAAGACTGAGATGAGGAGAACTTTTTTCTCTCAAAACGTTTTTAGTCTTTGGAATTCTCTTCCCCAGAGAGCAGTGGAGGCCAGGTCATTGAACATTTTATGGCTGAGCTAGATAGATTTTTGATTGACAAGGGAGTCAAAGGTTATAGGCCAAGGTTAGGCAGGAAAGTGGCCTAGTCCTGCTCCTAATTTTGTATGTTCATATGTTCACAGCCCAACAACACCACACACACACATCCACAAACTGCTCCCTCCCACAAACACACACCCAACCCAGGCCCACACACATATCCCCACACATACATATCCCCGAAACAAACACCCCATGCACATCGATACCCACACAGGTTCATTCCACCCATTCATTCCCAAAGCACGCAAAAACACACACGCGCACACACACACACACACACACATGACCTTACCCAGATCCTTACTGATTGCTCTCCGTATTGGTTGTCCCAGGGACACGTGTTTCACCTCACACCAGTAAGTACTGTTACTCTCCCACTCTGCTGTTGGCACAGTGAGCTGGCTCACAGTCCGATAGGTGCTGTTACTGCCCAAAGCCACTCCAAACTGTGTCACTCCTGTATCCACTGGGCCATTCTCATCTCTCCATGTCACAGAAATATCCGCAGGGTAAAAGTCTGACACCAAACAAGTCATTGTAACAGTTTGTCCTCCAGAGACAGTGTCAAGTTGGGGAGAGGTCAGATGCATTACAGGCTCCTGAATGTAACCATCTACGCAGAGACAGGAAACAGATCATTTGATCAGAGATTAAACAAGTATTTATAGCTTCATCACATGCATTCGATTAAATGCATTTAAAACATGTGAAGTGAAGGCAGAGAGTAGTGAGTATCCTGGTTAAATAGCGCCAATAATTTTGGAACAAAGCAGAATCAATCAGACATTCAGAACTCTAGAAACAGAACATGGTAAAGATTAACATTGGGTCCATTTTGGCACAACCTGATTATTCTAGCAGGTAAAACACTTAATGGTTTATAAACTGTTAAAGCACAAGATAGCAGACGCAGCACAAGATGACACAGCTAATACGAAAGCTTATGCTATGCTTGATAAATAGACTTTGCAGTTATTTAACTCAATGGTACATAATAAGCTAAGAACATGAGATGAAATGGAGAGAGGTGAGAACTTTCAGCTCATTCGGGGAAGGTGATCACAGGCACGGCTTTCAGGAAGTAAAACAGTCAAACTTTTTCCTGCTCCTACTCCGACCTTCCAAAAATAAATGATAATAACTGCAAGATAACGATGTATTATTAAAATCTACCTTACTTGAAGTCAGTGTATTTGCGGATGATAGGCAGCCTATTATCCAATATTTGGTACAGAATCTTCTTTTGTCAATACTTTACAGACCAATCCCACCACGAAAAATAATCATCCAAAAGCCTCCTCAATTTATTTATTGAGAAAACAAATGTATTTGATAGGAATGTATTACATGGAATGAATTCTTGCTCTATCTTTCAAAACAATATAAGATTTATATAGTACCCAAGTGGTAGAGTCTGAGCTAGACAACTGTGATTAACAATATTAAAACAAAAATATTACTGTACTTCAAAAACAAAGTAACTTATAAGTATATTAACATATTGTAATTATATAACATATCTATGTAATTATAAAGTTATTTTGATTTTAATTTTTTGGTAATTTGATATACAAAACTAAAATTATGGAGAAGCATTCAGATAGTCCTTTGAACATGCTTCATGCCTGATTTAAGGTTAAACTAATGAATGAGTTAACTCGACTGATTCCTGGGATAAAGGGGTTGTCTTATATAGAAAGGTTGGACCTACACCCATTGCAAATTAGGAAAATGAGAGCTGATCTTATTGAAGCATATAAGATCCTGAAGGGACTTGACAGGGTGAATACTGAGAGGATGTTTCCCCTTGTGGGGGAGTCTAGAACTAATGGATACATTTTTAAAATTAGGGGTGTTCCATTTAAGACTCTAATGAGGAGAATATTTTCTCTCAGAGGGTTGTTAGTCTGTGGAATGCTCTTTCCCAGACTGCAGTGGAGGGTGGGTCATTGAATATATTCAGATCTGAGGTTGATAGATTTTTAATCGATGAGGGGTTTAAGGGCTATGAGGGATGGAGAGGAAAGCAGAGTTGAGGCCACAAGCAGATCAGTCATGATCTTATTGAATGGCAGAGTAAGCTCAAGGGACCGAATGGCCTACTCCTGTTCCTAATTCTTATGTTCTTGCATTCTTAGGATTTCCCACACCAATGCTCACTGTGGTCTGGAGGAGATGCTGGTTTGAAACAGGTTTATGAAGTACAAATGGACAATGTCAGCCATGTTCGGCACTAGTCTCAGAAAAAAAAGCATTGCAATGATCTTGTGGACAAAACTTCTGCAACATGACTAGGAGACTGGTCAAAGGAACAGTGGTCTCTTTTCAGTTAAGAAAGCTCTCCAGCAATTTGTTCCTATGTCACATGGACCCAAATTTTAATAATATAGATCTTGCTAACTTAAACTGAATTGAAACCAAGTAAAGATGCAAATGAGAACTTCAGAACATCAGTGTTTAATAAATTTCCAAGTAGAGATTCACTTGAGGTACAAACATCAGCTGTAGAATAAGTTAGTTCACTTTCCTCCTCAGTCATTGAGAGTCGCACAGGAAAACATTCCACTTTGGACCCTGGGTCTGCTCTGATGTAAAGCATTCACTTCGCAATGTGCTGAAAAAATCTGCTCAGATTTCTTAGCAGTGAACCTAACAAGATCTTAAGCAAGAATAAGATTTATGTCTACATGTCCCTAATGCTCCTCAAATCCATTTTATAATGAGGAACCCTCAGAGCAATGTTTGTCATGGGCAAATAATCATGAGTACCCTGCATGCAGACTGCATCACTGTTCGTTCTTATCTCCTTTATCAGCAAAAGGTGATTCAATTTATTCAGCTTATGTTGGATTTTCCACATAACTTAAGGGTCTATGGAACCATTGCCTATAAAACTACAACACAAAACTGGTCTTAAGAGGGCGATCCATTTCTGAAATAAAAACAGAAAATGAAATACTCAGCAGGTGCGCTAGCATCTGTGGAGAGAGAAACAGAGTTAACATTTCAGTTGATGATCTTTTATCCGGACTGGGAAAAGCTAGAGCTGTAAAAGGTTTTCAGCCAGTGAAATGGGGGAGGGTGGGAAAGAGAACAAAAGGGGAGGTTTGTGATAAGATGGAAGGTAGGAGAGATTAACTTTACTTATTCCATTACCACTCCCTTTGGCCTTGCACCGAGTATCCTTTTGACATTTAATCTCTCTTGCCTTCCAATCTATCACAGACCTTCCCCAGAAGGGCAAGGACAGCAGGTGCATGTGAACACCACCATCTGCAGGTTCGTCGCCAAGCCAAACACCATCCTGACTTGAAACCGTTCTTTCACCGTCGCTGGGTCAAAAACCTGGAACTCTCTAACAGCACTGTGTGTGCATTTACAACAAGATGGGCTGCAGCAGTTCAAGAAGGCGTCTCATCACCACTTTCTCAAGGGATTAGGGATGGGCAACAATGCTGGCATTGCCAGCGATGCCCACATTCCATGAATAAATAAAAAAGAGGGACCTTCAGGTGACCTACTTCAAATTTTGAAGAGGATGAAGAGCCTTGACAAATAGTTAGGGGACACAAGGTTTAAATTAGATACAAGAAAGGAGGCCAGACAAAAACCTTTTCAACCAAAAGCATAACAGAGTTGTGAAATATTGTAAGCTAACAGGGCAAACCATTAAAGTGAATAAAAGTCAAAAGGAAATGAAGGGTGTTTATGGGTGGAGAATGGTTTGAGTCAATTGGTGAGGTCAATGGGGTTTAGCTTCTAAGAAAGGAAAAGTTTATTCTGCTCAATCATCCTTTCTTACACCTAAAACTGCTTATAGGTCTTATGCCTGATTGGAACTATATTATTTAAATGAGAACCAGCCTGTGCTTTTGAAGTTTTATATACTGCATTAATAAATATTACAGCCTGTAAACATTACTACAGTTGCAACAGCAACCCTGAACCAATAGTGTTGATAAAGGCACATTGGCTAAAAACTCTTGTTCTGTTAAAGTGGTGAGACTTAATTCGAAGCCAGTAATAAATAAAGATGCCATAACGGATCTGGAAACAGCCTGTTTAATGAACGTACCATCTTTACTGATCTTTCTGATGATTGGAGAAGACAGGGATTCATGAGAAACAAGGCAAGTGTAATGAGAGCCACTGAACCATTGAGATGTTGAAATTGCTAATTTACTGATCATGGTGTAACAGTCTTTCGAATCCACCAGTGTAAATGAGTGTGTAATCCCCGAAAACAGCTGTATGCCTTCTTTATACCAAGACACAGATATTTTTTGGGGGTAGAAACCTCTTGACACACAGACAAGCGTGCTGCCAGTCTGCTGGGGAATTTTCTCAGGAGGTGCATAATGGACATCCACTGAAGGTGGCATTGGTAGAATGGCTGAAATTAGAAGGGGAAAAGGCAATTAATTTCAATTCTCTTTTACCGCATTAAAACAACATGGACTATTACAGCTCCAATTAAAGGTAGTTGCATTGTATCTCTTAAGAGTTTTCCTAAACTGGTTTTTGTGCAGCTTTAAAATGAAGCATTGTGTTTGTTCTCCAACCAGGCTCTTCAAAATACTTTCATTTGTATTTTCCCCATATTTGTTCTTTTAATTATGTGACTGAGCTGGAGATTAAATGTATAAATGGCTGGTGCCTAGTATCAGAAGATTGATGAGGAAACATGAGAAAACTTGGGTTCTTCAGTTTTGAAAGGAGATGTAGGAGAAGGGTCCTTACAGAGATATATAATGTACTAATAGAATAGAAAAGTTTCATCCTTTGCAAGCAGTATTTTAAGATTAACCAGGAGCACAGGCCAAGAGATAAAGGTATAAATTGATTTAAAAAAGCAATGTCAGGACATCAGGAAGTACTTCATGTAAAGCGTAATGCCTTAAGTGATCTTTGAGTTTGGACTGTACAGCAAAATATTTGAATTCATCTGGCAGACAGTTGAATGTTGTGCTAAGGAATTAGTAGATTTCTATGGTTGCCATGGATTGGTTGAACAGCCTCCTTCATTAGTTCATATCATTGTGAAATTTAACACATCCTGAATAAATCTATTCAACTTACATTCATAGTACACATTTCAAAGCAAGAGAACATTTTGTCATCTAATTTGGGAAAACCAAACACAATATCATTGATAAATGTTCAACTAAATGACATAGTACAATAAGTTGCTTGAAATGGCATCCTTAACATTCTCAAAGGCTGATCCATCTGTACCAGCTTCATCTCATTGGCCCAACCCTGCTCCATCTGTACCAGCTTTACCCCATTGGCTTTGTCCCTGATCCATCTGTACCAGTTTCATCTCATTGGCCCAGCCTTGATCCATCTGTACCAGCTTTACCCCATTGGCCCAGCCCTGCTCCATCTGTATCAGCTTCAGTCCATTGTCCTGCTTCATCTTTGGCAGGAAGAATAAAAAAAAGCATATTATTTAAATAGAGAGAGATTGCAGAACCATGAAGTACAGAGGGATCTGGGTCTCCTGGTACATGAATCACAAAAAGTTAGTATGCAGGTACAGCAAGTGATTAGGAAGGCAAATGGAATGTTGCTGTTTATTGCAAGGGGAATTCTATATAAAATAAAAAATAGGGATGTTTTGCTCCAGTTGTACAGGGTGTTAGTGAGACCACATCTGGAGTATTGTGTACAGTTTTGGTCTCCTTATTTAAGAAAGGACATAATTGTATTGGAGACAGTTCAGAGAAGATTTAATCAACTGGGAGGTTCCTGGGAGGAAGAGGTTATCTTATGAGGAAAGGGTGGACAGGTTGGGCCTATATCCATTGGAGTTTAGAAGATTGAGAGGTGATCTTATTGAAACAAAAAAGATCCTGAGGGGACTTGACAGGGTGCATGCTGAAAGGATGATTTCCCCTTGTGGGAGAGACTAGAACTAGAGTGTCCTCGGCCCAACCACCTTCAGCTGCTTCATCAATGACCTTCCTTCCATCACGAGGTCAGAAGTGGGGATGTTCGCTGTTTATACAATGTTCAGCACCATTCGCTGCTCCTCAGGGACTGAAGCAGCCCATATTCAAATGCGGCAACACCTAGACAATATCCATGCTTGGGCTAACAAGTGGAAAGTAACATTCACGCCACACAAGTTCCAGGCATTGACCGTCTCCAACAAGAGAGAATCTAACCATCGCCCCTTGACATTCAACGGCATTACCATCGCTGAATCCCCCACTATCAACATCCCAGGGGTTACCATTGGCCAGAAACTGAACTGGACTAGCCATATAAATACTGTGGCTACAAGAGCAAGTCAGAGGCTAGGAATAACGTGATGAGTAACTCACCTCCTAACTCCCCAAAGCCTGTCCACCAAGGCACAAGTCAGGAATGTGATGGAATACTCCCCACTTGCCTGGATGATTGCAGCTGCCACAATGCTCAAGAAACTTAACACCATCCAGGACAAAGCAGCTGCTTGATTGGCACTACATCCACAAACATTCACTCCCTCCATCACCAACGCACAGTAGTAGCAGTGTGTACCACCTACAAGATGCACTGCAGGAATTCACCAAGGCTCCTTAGACAGCACTTTCCAAACTCATAACCACTACCATCTAGAAGGACAAGGGTAGCAGATAGATGGGGACACCACCACCTGGAAGTGCCCGCCCCCCCACCACCCCCCCTCCCCCCACCAAGTCACTCACCACCCTGAGTTGGAAATATACCACTGTTCCTTCACTATCACTGGGTCAAAATCCTGGAACTCCCTTCATAATAGCACTGTGGGTATACCTATGCTACATGGACTGCAACGGTTCAAGAGGGCAGCTCAGCACCACCTTCTCAAGGGGAATTAGGAATGGGCAATAAATGCTGGTCCAGCCAGTGAAGCCCACATCCCATGAATGAATAAGGGAACACATTTTAAAAATAAGAGGTTTCCCATTTAAGATGGAGACGAGGAGGAGTTTTTTCTGTCAGAGGGTTGTGAGTCTTTGGAACTCTCTTTCCCAGAGAGTGGTGGAAGCAGGGCCATTGAATATATTCAAGTCTGAGTTTGATAGATTTTTGATCGACAATGGAGTCAAGGGTTGGGGTGGAATATGGAGTTGGGGCCACAATCAGATCAGCCATGATCTCATTCAATGGTGGGACAGGCTCAATGAGCCAAATGGCCTACTGCTTCTAAATCTTGTACTCGGATGTATCTACACCAGGTCTAAGCCAGTGGCTGTATCCCATTCCATCTGTACCAGGTTTATATAGTTGACTTTGTTCCATATAAATAAATTCCAAAATGCCAGGAAGAAACCACCAAGACATCCCCAATTACCACATTTAAAGAGAAATACCTCAGAGCAGTACAGTAACCAATATTAGACTCAGTAGAATTGATTACCTGTAAATGAAATGCTTGTAAGACATTGAAGAGGGAATAGATCTATCTCTGGTGACGTCTAGATCACCCCTCCTCAGCAAATAGGTTCCCTCTTGGCATTTGGAGGAAAGTAATGCACTTGTCTCCATCTCACAGCCAGAGTAAACCATCCTACCTGTTTAAATGTTTCCCATCACTTACTTGGTTTCACCTTCAGTGTAGTTCCACACCCACACCAGTCATCACCTTCATTCCCATTTTGACAATAATATCTGGCTGAATCTTTAAGTTTCAAGTTGTCAATTTTTAAAGCGTATTTGCTCATTTTGATTCCGGAAAAACGGGGTTCGATCCCTGACATTCGAGTAAAATTTGTAGATTTGGGGCTCCAGGACACAAGCCATTTGATCTTTGAAGAGCCAGGTGGTACATAACCCCACTTCATGAGAGGTTTGTCATTATTAGTTGCACACTGAAGTGTCACCGATCCTCCCTCCTGGCTGAGTACAGTAGCTGAAGGTATATGTAGAGCAGTATGAGATATCACTGGCTCTGAAATGAAAAAGGAGACAGAAAATGTTCAGGTGAATTCCAATAACGACAGCGTGAAGATAAAGACATACAGGGAGATTGACTCCTCACCCATTTGGAGGACAATCAGAAGAAACGTGCAAAACATCCCCTGCATTTTCAGCTGGGTTGTGCCGTTCAGTGCTTTTCCTGTACAGTACTGAGGAGCTCAAGTGAAGCTTTATTTCTCAGAGGAGGGTGGGTCATGTTTATCCTTTGTGGTTTTATCAGCGTTATGAATAAAAGAGGAACAGGCCACGAAGGCACTGCTATTCTGCAGCCATGGGCTACAAATCTGCAAATTGATGCTGGGCGTGGTACTTCTAATCGCCATCCCTCCCCAAAAACTGTTCCCCGAGGTCAGGAATGTGTTATCAGCAAAAACTGGAGAAATTTGGACTCCTCATCCTTGAAAGGATACACCCAAGGTGTGATCTTATTAAAGTAAAAACAGTAAATGGTAAATCCGGAAAATTGCTTGAACAAAATCGCAAGAGTGGTATAAAGGTAACACAGATCCATGCTGACCAAGAAATGTAATTAGGACTGAGTCTGGGTAGTTTTCCACAGAAAGAGTGAACAATATGGAAATGAATCCCCAGGAGAGATATAGAACTATCTAAAAAGCAATTGGATACTGGAGTAGAAGATTCTTTTTAAATTCAGTAAAGTTATGCTGAATTGGCAAAACTGCTCACAAACTGAAAGGAAACGATTACCAGACTAATGGAATACATGAGTCAGTTTCTGGAGATGTCTTGCAAGGGTTTTACACTTTTCGGTGTTATATATTCCATGTTATTCCAAAGTTTTTAGGGAACCTATGAATTCATTTACTAGGTATCTGTTATGAATGAATTCACTAGCTGCTGGGTGATTGTGTTAAATTATCCTAAAGGATATCAAACTAGCACTTTTTACTTTAAACATATAAATTACTACAATTGCATTAACAAAGCATTAACTTTGTTTCTTTATTTGGAACATGCAACTTTGTACAATATGATGTATGTTAGATTGGGTATAATCTAACAGCAACATTTTATATTTGTATAGCACCTTTAACATAATAAAACACCCCAAAGTGATTCACAGGAGCATTATAAAATAAAATTTGACACCGAGTTGCACAAGGCAATATTAGGGCACACGGAAAGATGCTTGTCATAGAGGTAGCATTTAAGGATATTGTAAAGGAGGAAATAGAGTCGGAGAGGTTTGGGAACACCAGAGCTCAGACTAGAGGCTAGGCAGCTGAAAGCATGGCGACCAATGGCAGAGTGATGTTCAGTAGGCCAGAACTAGATGGGCACAGACATCAAGGAGGGTTGTGGGACTGGAGGAGATCACAGAGATAGGGAGGGCCAAGGCCATGGAGGGATTTGAAAACAAGGGTGAGAATTTTCAAGCTGAGGACTTGCTTGACCAGGGGCCAATGTGGGTCAGCAAGCACAGGGGTGATAGGTGAATGGGGTTTACTGCAAGTTAGGACATGGACAGTAGAATTTTGGATGATCTGAAATTTACAGAGGTCTGTCACAATCGGAACTCTCAGCACAATTGTGTAGTGGGGAGGTTGTGCTGTCTCCCCAGTTTGCACTGGGTCCGGTGGTTGCCATGGTGGCTGTCAGCCAAGTCCATACGGACAGGTGGTGCTAATTCTGGAGAGTGCAGGGTTCCCCAGGGTTTCCCTGGGTGAGGGAATGGTTTATTTGGCAGGCTGGTGGGCTAAGCACAAGCTGAAGTGTGGTGAAGGAGCCACTGAGAGAGGCCCAAAGTCTATGTAGGTAACTTGGGAACCGGTGCCAGCTACTATGGATTGATGAGGACAGACTAGAAAGCATGAAATCCCCCTGAGTTCAAGGAGCCTCAAGATGCTGAAGATGCCATTCATGGTTTGAATGGTAAAGTAATTTGTGGCTCAGGGACTATCAACAGGACTGCCACGAGCTTGGTACTCTTCGGATAGGGGGTGAACTATCAATATGTTTGAAATTTTTTTTGCACCTTGACACTTTTTTTACTTAAAATTTTTGGTATCAGTGCAATAAATAGTCACTGAGCTGGAACTTTCAGTGTGCTTTGTTCTACGTGACATTTGGAAAGCCACTTAAGCCTTATTTTAAGAATCTTTATCAGCACATGTTTAGCTACTTAAGTCTTTTAAACAATAGAATCCAACTATTCCGGATGAATTTGGAGTGGTCACGGGTATAGGGGACAAAGAAAATATTGTTTCAATGGTGAAATCTTATAGTCTGTGATGAAAGGAGTGATGCGATCTAAATAAAACATAGGGTATAGATGGAGGTGAGACCTTAATCCCTTTTATAGTTGCCAGAGACAGCAGGGAATAGGGACCAGAGAGCTAGAGAATAACATCCACAAGTAGTACTATATTTTTCCTATTCTGTAAACTTGCCTGTAGAATAATATTTACATGTTAAGTCCTGATCATACAACTACTTCGTTTTGGCATGTTGCTTGCTTACGTTGTCAATAGCTCTTTTTTTGGTGCTGTTCTCCACCCTTCAAACTGTCTCACCTCTCCTTCCTCGTGAAGCCCACTACCAACCACTTTCCGATTAATGCCTGACTTCTAATCTTCTTTATCTCTCCGATATGATGCTGAAAGAATGTTTCCCCTTGTGGGAGAGACTAGAACCAGGGGACATGCTTCAAAAGAAGGGGACTCCCATTTAAGACGGAGATGAGGAGAATTTTTTTTCTCTGAGGGTCATGAATCTTTGGAACTCTTCCTCAGAGAGCAGTGGAGGCAGGCTCATTGAATATTTTTAATGCAGAGGTAGATAGATTCTTGACTAACAAGAGAGTTAAAGATTACCAGAAGTAGGGTATGTGGATTTGAGGCCACAATCGGGTCATTCATGATCTTATTGAATGGTGGAGCCGGGTTAAGGAGTTGAATGGCCTACTCCTGCTCCCAATTTGTATGTTCATAATATCTTCAACTGCAACATCACTACCAAATACGAACATATGGATCCTCAGCAATCTGCTAGTATGTCAGCTAGAGAGAGACTTAAACTGCTTCCTCCACCTTAGAGCATAATCACCAACTGAACTCAAGCTGCTTTCGGTTTCTCTGTGTCCCTGTGTGGGCCTCCTGTTGCGAAGCAACCATAAGACCATAAGACATAGGAGCAGAAATTAGGCCATTCAGCCCATCAAGTCTGCTCCACCAATCAATCATAGCTGATAAGTTTCTCAACCCCATTCTCCCGCCTTCTCCCCATAACCTTTGATCCCCTTACCAATCAATCAACAGCCCAGGCTTTTCTACCTTATGTTGGTTTTAATTCCCCTTCAAGAGTCATAAAACCTCATTATAATGCAGGCATCTTTTAAAGTGAAACTAAAACTCAAATTCCCCCCTTAACATATAAATACAAATTAAACTTAAAGCTAAAACTCATTCCTAACACCCACAAATACAACTTACACAAACTACCTCTAGTTCCTAACAACTACCAAAGGACTATCCATAGCCACTGCTGTATCAGCCAGCTTCTTATCTGAATCAGTTAGGGACGTGTCAGAGCTTTCTCTAACTTAGCAAAACTTCACCTATCTTTCCTTCAGTTCTGCACTGTATATCAGTGTAGACATTTTCATGGAGTGGTGCTTGAATCCACAACCTTCGGACTCAAAGGTAAGAGAGCTACCAACAGTTGACAGTTGTGTCGGACATGAGTTGAGCTTTCGTCGGCCAGGATTGCAGAACAATTCGTTTAGGACCTGCTGATATACCACAAAGGAAATTCATAACCCAGCCTCCTCTGAACAACAGGACTTCACTTGAATTCTCCTGTGGGGCGGTGTCAGACCAACCGAATACACTGAACCAGGCCAACCGAATTGAAAATGCGGGGGGTGTTCTGCAGCTTTCTCCTGATTGCCCTACAAATGGGTAAGGGGCCAGCCTTCCCCCGCACCCAAATCCTTTTTTTTTTCTCCATTCGCCCCTATCTGCGTTTGGCTGAATATTTCTGTCTCCCTTCTTTTTCAGATCCAGTGTTAACGAACGCTAATCTGAGAATTGACCAAGCAATTGTGAATGGTCGAGAGGGAGAAACGGTGAGACTGGAATGTCTAAGCAGCAGGAAAGGAGATGATCGCCGAATAAAATGGGGTTATGTACTACCTAACTCTACCATCAAATGGCTCCTGTCCTTGAGCCCAGGGTCTGCAAACTTTACTCGAATGTCAGGGATCGAACCCCGTTTCTCCGGCACCAATGAGAGCAAATTCACTTTAAAAATCGACAACTTGAAGCAGAAAGATTCAACCAACTATTACTGTCAGAGTGACGATGTTAATCAAAATGCTAATGACTGGTGCGGGTGTGGAATTACCCTGAGGGTGAAACCAGGTAAGTGGAGATTCACCAGTAGGAAATAGTGACCGATCTCAAATATTTACTGCCCGAAATTGGGAATTTAACGATGTTCGTGTGTTCGCGATTTCCTCCCAATGGCCAAGGGGATGAGTCTGATCGCTGAGGTGGAATGATACACAGGTCACCAGAGGGAGGGTCTGATCTCGCTCCGTTATCGGCACCGTTTTAACAATGTGATCACTCTTCGACAAGCGGATCAACTCCAACAACTATTAACAGTTTTTTTTTCCACCCAGTCACGGAATAGTTATTGCTCAGGTTTCAATGTTCATGAAGCAATCCACTGTTTACAAGTAATCAATTCTACACGATCTAATGCCGAATGAGATTTTCTGTTTTTGTGGCTGATTGTCCTTTCAACCCGTCACTTATTATGGGATAGAGGCAATGGCATAAACCTAGTGCAAATAGAATTGTGTGTAAAGCCCTTCCGGAGAACACCCTGGCTTGAGTGGCCTCTTTCTGTGCGATAATTCCATGGCCAAATATTGACATTAATACCCACCCAAAGCCCCAACATCTGAAGTGTACAAACAAAAGTTAAGACAATTAAATAAAGACTCAGATCATAGAACAAGCACAAAATTAGACTTAATTTTAAAGAGGTGCTAAAGTGGGGTTAGAAAATGCGGTGACAAAATATAGTAAAGTTACACACAAAGAAATGGTATGAGCCCGTGTGTTGTTAGTGTTACAGTAGAAGGAAATTAAGCTAACTGCTTTTAGCTTTTTGTTTTTAACTGTTCTTTGCCTCCTAAACTCAGCCATCACACCTTCAGTTTATCTCCTTTATCCATCACCTGAGAAAGCGTCCCAGCAGACTGACAGAAAACTCGTTTGCGTGGTGAGCGATTTCTATCCGGAGACTGTCTCTGTTTCTTGGTACATTGGCAGCACCCAGCTATCTTCGGGGATCTCTAATTCGGGGATACTGATGGCATCTGAAGACAGTTTCACCATTATCAGTGAACTGACAGTATCAATACTTGAGTGGATCAGTGGGCTTCGTTACACCTGCGTTGTTTCACACAAAGCCCTGTCTTCCCCCATCAGAAAAGTGATCAGTATTGATGGTAAGTTAAATAAACAAATTTATTTGCGATCTCTTACATATTAATTATTCACAACTACCTTTTAATTAAGTATGTAGAACGCAATATCAGTTAGAGAGCAAGACTCTCTCAGGAGACTCCTGCACTCCTTTGGTCTGTCTGGCAGTCATCCAGTCCCTCTCTGCCTGCACTTGCTTAAGCTATGGGGTGACCACCTCAGAAAGATGCTATCCACATAGCTCTCAGCACCATGGTGAAGGCAACTGCTGCTCAACCTCAAATATCTCTTCCAGCTGACGACACTTTCTGTGCATGTGGTTGTGGAGGACACAAAACTCTGTCTCAGTTTGTTTTTCATATGCAGAAGTACATAGAATACACAGCAGGAACAAGTCATTCAACCCAATCAGTCCATGCCATTTATGCTCCACTCTAGCCTCCTTATCTATCAGTATAACCCCCTATTCCCTTCTCCCTCATCTGCTTCTCTAACTTCTCCTTAAATGTGCCTACGCAACTCAGCTCAGCTACTCAGCGAGTAGCTCAGCTACTCAGCGAGTTCCACAATCTCATTATTCTGTGGGAAAAGAAGGTTCATCTGAATTTCCTTTTGGATTTATTAGGGACTATCTTATACTTATGGCCTCTAATTTTGCTCCTCCATGAAAGTGGAAACATTTTCTTTGTGTCTACTCTATTTAAACCATAAAAGGTTTTAAATTTTAAAGGTCTCTAGTAGGTCTTTGTTTCAAACCTGTAATTCCAATCTACACAGCACTGCTATTTCCAAGCATTGTTTAACTGTTTCTGGCATCTGAAAAATGTGTTCCTATAAATATGGTTTTGGTTCTTTGTGTAGAACATTGTATAAAGAGGAAAATACATCTAAAGAGAATTCCCCCCTCTGTGGCTGCTCAATTAACTCACATAATCTTAATTGTGCCATTAGTATATTTTTATACTATTTACAATGCATTGTTACTAATTTATAACAATGTTTAGAAAGGATTGAATTAATTGGATCCCAAGTAACCTTCTCTGTCATGCACAGAATTAAAGCACAAGGTCACATTTACAAATTAAGGACAACATAAAAAAGGGAATGCAGGAGGAACTTTCTTCCTTAAAAATGAAAGTATGTGGAATAGATTACTGGCATGTGTGGTGGAACAAGAAACCTTCATGGGTTTTAAGAAAGAAAGGGACAGTTTCTTGTCAACATATGGGAGTCATTAGAAATGCATCATAGAAATACTTAATTAGTAGGCTAGATGGATCCAAGGCCTTCCCTTGCTTGGAACTGTTATTATGTTGGTATGACATAGAAGCTGCCTAGAAAATATTGTTTTTGTACTTATACTAATATTTAGTATTTGAAAAATCATTCAAACAAATAAGATTTATTTTCTTAAGAAGATTTTACGAGACATTCTTCTCATTGCAAATTGTGGGATTTCACTGTGTGCAAATTAAATCCCACATTTGCCAACAAATGCCGTTCTGAAGTGCTTTGGGGTATTCTGAAGCTGTGATATCTAAATGCAAGTTCTTCCTTTATCATTATCTGAGTTCTGTAAAATACTATTCTGACCATTAACCGTCTCTATTCATTTAGATCCGATTCCACCATCCATCTATGTTTTGCCACCAACCTTTGCAGAGATTGATGTGAAGAAGGCAGCAACAATTGTGTGTCTAGCTGTTGGATTTTATCCTGAAAGCATTTTCTTTAAGTGGCTGGTTAATAACCAGGTGAAGGCAACTTTCAATTTGCAAACTCTTCCATCGATTCTAAATACAAATGGGAGCTACACTTCCAGAAGTGAGTTTACAGTTGTTGCAGATGAGTGGGAGTCTGGCTCTGTGTACACTTGCGAGATTCAACATGTTTCATTGTCATTTCCTGTGAGACACAGTTTGAGGAAAAGGAATGGTAAGAACATTGCAGTCTGATTGTCTTTAACTATTTACTCCATATATCCTAATTAATATTTAATGTCTTAAAACTACGCACAGTCTCACTTTAATATTGTGACAAAATTTTTTCCAGAGATTTCAGTTCCTCTTTCCTACCAAAGAACACTTCTTTTCCACTCAAAATGCTTTCATTTTCTAAAAGGCTTAAGTCCATTCAAGCATGAAATCCTCCTTCAGGTACCATGCTCCAAGAGGGTGACCATAGACTTCCATTGGATTGATCCATGATTATGCTTGGCAAAGTACTGCCATTGCCTTCTGCTGTATGGCTGACCAGGAAACTCTCCTGCTCTTACCACCTGCCATCAGGTGTATTGGAAGGATTTACAGGCTGATAATCAGTCTGTTTGGCCACAATGCACCTTCTATGGTCATTAAGTCTTGACGTGGGACTTGAACTTGAAGCTCCTAGTCTAGGGGTAGGGACACTACCACTGTGCCATAAGACCTCCCTAAGCATTCCCATATCTGAGCAGACTGAGATCATCTCTATTGAATTTCTGAACATGATAGGGAGAATAGCTAATAAGTACAACCTTTCTTGTCCCAATGATAATATAATTCTTCTCATGCTAACATTAGTGAAGAAGTAGAGGTAAATAAACAGTGAGACAATATGGATACAAATTACTAATCAACTATATTTTAGCTTTAAATCCTTTTATGAGGAGTCATTTTTATTAAAAACAGTTAGTTAAAAAAGTTTTTTAAATTAGTTACTCAGTTGCCTTGAAAGTAGTGGATTTGGTCACTCATTCAGGGTAGTCATAAAAGGTATGAAAAAATAAAAATAAAAATAAAAACTAGTCTTCTATAGTTTGGCAAACTGAAATAATGTTCCCATGAAATAGATTTCCAGCAGATGTAATTGTTAAATTTAAGAAGGGTTTGGAGGATTATTTGTTGTGATAGAGATTGGTCAGTCAAGTGTTGACAAGAGGTCAGTATTCTGTACCAAGCGCTGGATTGATGGGATGACAGCATCATAGCAATGTCATTCATGAACATACTGACTTCAAGTAGCATTGTGAACTGTGAGGAGGGTAGTGTAGAACTTCAAAAGGACACAGACAAGTTGGTGGAATGGGCAGACATGTGTCAGACGAAGTTCAATGCAGAGAAATGTGAAGTGATTCATTTTGGTAGGAAGAACATGCAGAGACAATATAAAATAAAGGGTACAGCTCTAAAGGGGGTGCAGGAGCAGAGGAGCTTGTATGTACATGTACATAGGTCATTGAAGGTGGCAGGGCAAGTTGAGAGAGCAGTTAATAAAGAATACAGTATCCTAGGTTTTATTAATAGGGGCATAGAGTACAAGAGCAAGGAGGCTATGTTGAACTTACATAAGACAGTAATTTGGCATCAGCTAGAGTTTTGCGCACAGTTCTGGGTGCTGCACTTTAAGGACGTGAAGGCTTTGGAGAGAGTGCAGAAAAGATTCACAAGAATGGTTCCAGGGATGAGGAATTTCAGTTGTGAAGAGAAATTGGAGAAGTTAGGACTATTTTCCTTGGAGAAGAGAAGGGTGAGAGGAAATTTGACAGAGGTATTCAAAATCATGAGGGGTCTGGACAGAGTAGACAGGGAGAAACTGTTCCCAGTTCTGAAAGGATTGAGAACAAGAGGGCGCAGATTTAAAGTAAATAGCAAAAGAAGCAAAACAATATGAGAGAAAACATTTCACGCAACAAGTGGTTAAGGTCTGGAACGCACAGCCTGAGAGTGTGGTGGAGGCAGGTTCAATTGAAGAGTTCAAAAGGGAATTAGACTGTTATATGAAAAGGAAGAATGTGCAGGGCTACAGGGAGAAGACGGGGAATGGCACTAAATGAATTGCTCATTCAGAGAGCCAGTGCAGTCATGATGGGCTGAATAGCCTCCTTCTGTGCTGTAACAATTCTGTGAAGTAAGGAGGATTTTATTATCACATCCATGATCTGGATTTTTTTACTCATTTATCTTCTAGGAGGTAGGAGTAGGATCAAGAGCAAAGTTTTATAGTTTCTCTTCCTGGAAGCCAGGCCTGATTGTTCACCTTCCTAACTGGTTTATAGAAATCAGGAAGAGTCAATTGTACTTAATAGGAAGAGAATGAATTGAAAAGCCCTACCTCCCTCCATTCTACCTTGCACTCTTTGCCTATTGTTTCCCAGTGAGTTACATAATTGCAGTCCACTTATTAGGCACAGCGTAGGCTGTGGTATTAGCTTGTGTCATGTTATACTGTGTCCGTCAATGAATCATTGGCCCAGATTTTCACCCCCTGCGTTGGGTGTGCGGAGATGGGAGAATTCCCAGCTCTGCAAACCCGACCTGGAAAGTAGCCACCCGCAGGTCTGATTTTCGTTTGGAGAGTGCAGGCTGAAATTGGAGTCGGGGTGGGCCACACAGAAAGTGGTGAGGGGTCGGAGGCAAGCCTGGCGCGGGTCTGGCAACTCCGGCACATATAAAAAGCGCCCCTTCGGAGCTGTCGGTCGGAATGTTACTACATAAATGCAGCACATCTGGAACCTTGGAGGAGACGTTATTGAGTTGTCAGGTGTGTGCCAAAGCTGTAAATGTTGTCCAACTGTTAGATTATCCTAGAACGGTGGCTTATCATGGACTTTTCCTATGAGACAATTGTTGTTGATGCTTCCGAATCAAAAGTGCGCTGAACTAAACCACTGAGTGAATTCTCAAGACACAGCCATGGAGATGGCATTGTCTTGCCACCACTGCTTAATGCAGATAAGATGCAGTAAATTAGTAAGATGGCTAAACTCAGTAGAGGAATGAACAACACTGCCTTGTTCATTATCCCATCTACTTGCCCTATTGCCACTTGTCTCTTTGAATGTGTCCATACTGTGGATCCTTGACCAGGTCCCTCACATTTGTACAGGGTAGTGGCATAACAGTCTGAATAAGGCAGAGTAAGCCAACAGGGCTGTGGTTGTTGAGCACCGCATGTTATCTTGAAGCGACTGCTGCAACACACACAGCACCAAGCGTATGTGCAGAGCCCTTCTCTCAACCACCCCATTCAGAGTATTCATAGATAAGATGATGTGAGTGGTTAGTGCATGTAAGCGCACAAAAGTGAATTATAGCAATGTATTCTGATGATCCTTCTTGCCTTACACTCTCATTAATTCATTTATTAATTCATAGAATGTTGTACAGAGGAGCCAACCAGGACCTGGAAGTCCTGGTAGACGAATTGCAAAGGCGAAGGGACCTCATGTACCCACCTGGCCATCGCAAACCTCCTGCCACAACCAAGAAGGCATGGGTTCGATTGCGGCAGTGGTGAGTGCCACAGGTGACCATATGAGATTGCGGACCCAGTGCCACAAAAGGTTCAGTAACCTTTTATCTACATGCTCCAGATAAAATGCAAGATCTGGCACATACACATTCCTCTGCTTCAGCATTGAGGATTGTATTCAGCTCATTTGGCTGTGTGCAAAACAGATGTGAATGGGCAGTATGATGCACAGGCACATTGAAGAACACCTCTGCATGCATTATATATGAGGATGGCATAAATTCATGTTATGGTTGCAGAACAAAAGAGTGAAGAACGTGAAAGAGGTGGCCCGGGCTGGGGTGAGAGAGCCTACCTGAGGCCATGCGACCCATGGGGTAAATGGCCCTGGAAGTTGCCAGGGTGCCGGAGCTGCTGGTTGTTGGTGCTGGTGAATCTCCAGTACCAGGTGATAAAGGAGGTGTCAAGATTACCTTGGAACATGGTGGTAATGGTGGAGGTCATGCTGTCACTCTGAGCACAATGGAACATTAGCATGAGAAAGAGTGGAAGAACAGGGTGGAGTCATATGGGCAGCGCAAGCATGGTTATGGCAATGGCATGAATCAGAGCGTGATTTCACTATGAGAAGAGCTATACCTAAATATCTCATTTTGTGTCTCGCACAGGGCCCAGCTCTGCTCATCCTCCCTCTGAGGCCGTATCATCCCTCGGGCTTAAGAGGAGGAAGAGATGACGCAGCATCACATCATACTAGCCCACACTTTGCCAACACAGATACAAGCAGATCAGAAGGAAGTAGCAGCGTGTGGAGCCAGTGGCACAGGGTGAAAGTCACCACACCAGAGTGTAGGAGAAGGTGTTGGAGTCAGAGACATCTGTGCACAGTCCCTATCAGAGGAGGGAGGAAAGACATGATGATGCTCCAGTGGGCAGGAATGTGGAGCCTCAGGAGTCAGCTCTTAGGGCACAGTATTTGTCCAGTCAAGAGCAGATTTTTTAAAAATTCATACATGTGATATGAGCGTGGCTGGCTGGGCCAGCATTTATTGCCCATCTCTAATCACCCTTGAGAAGTGGTGGCGAGCTGCCTTTTTGAACTGCGCAGTCCCTGTGGTGTAGGTACACCCACAGTGCTGTTAGGGAGGGAGTTCTAGGGTTTTGACCCAGCCACAGTGAAGGAACGGCGATATATTTCCAAGTAAGGATGGTGAGTGGCTTTGAGGGGAACTTCCAGGTGGTGGTGGTGTTCCCATGTGTCTACTGCCCATGTCCTTCTAGATGGTAATGGTCGTCGGTTTGGAAGGTGCTGTCTAGCCTTGGTGAGTTCCTGAAGTGCATCTTGTAGATGGTACACACTGCTGCTACTGTGTGTCTGTGGTGGAGGGAGTGAATGTTTGTGGATGTGGTGCCAATCAAGCAGGCTGCTTTGTCCTGGATGATGTCAAGCTTCTTGAGTATTGTTGGAGCTGCACTTATCCAGGCAAGTGGGGAGTACTCCATCACACTCCTGACTTGTGCCTTGTAGATGGTGGACAGGCTTTGGGGGGTCAGGAAGTGAGTTATTCACTACCGGATTCCTAGCCTTTGGCCTGCTCTTATAGCCGCAGTATTTATATGGCAAGTCCAGTTCAGCTTCTGGTCAATGGTAACCCCCAGGATGTTGTGGACATTTGACAGAGTTCCTTGAAGCAATGGGAGCTCTTGGACTGCAAAGGAAGAGTCTATTGCTGTCATGAGCTCCACATTGTTCTAGGGACTCAACCACATGAGCTCTGACCATGAGAGATTGGTTAATCTCATGGAGAGCAGAAACACTCGGAGTGGATGCAAGAGCAACATCTTGGCCAGGAAAGGCTGCAAGCCTTCCTCAGGATGGATCAGTCTGCTCAGAGTATGAGTGCTGATATCCATGGAATACGTGAGGAGCTGCATACCCTTAACAGGACAGTCTCACTGTTGGCCCAGTGGTTGCTGGATTGGACGACTGCTGCGCACCAACAGCCAACCCCATCAACCCCTCTGAAGGCGAACCCAGGGCTGTTGAGGTAACTGAGGAGGGTGAAAGTGCCCAGAGCTCCTCAGCACCCTCATCTTCCTCCACCGCCCCAGTCCCTCTGCCAAAGCCCCTGTCTGCTGCCCATGCAGAGATGCAGAGGCCACAGTGTGAGGGTGGTACCCAATGGGTGCCTGCATAGTGAGGCAGGCCACCACACTCCTCATTGCCCTGTAGGCAGATAAAGTGTACAACCTGCCTCCATCTCCTCCAAGGCAATATGGGAGGGCACTTCGTAGGAGCATGTGCAAGCACAGGGCGCCTTCTCACCTAGAGCACTAATGGATCACTGTGGTTACTGTATTCATATTGTACATATCACATTTGAGTGCTTGTTGACGATATTTCATTTCACTTCTATATGTCTTAGTGTATGCATGTACAATAGAGAGCTCAAAAAGAATGATAAAAATGTGAGGCCACTTCTTACCAGTAACCAGAGTGCTGAGTTGCATCTCAATATGGCTTCACCAGGGGCAATGATGTGACCTGATTGGTGAGGTATATGAGAGCTTCTTCCTTTTCTGTTGTATCACATAAGACTCCAGAGGTCAAAGGATCAAGCACGAAGATGCTCCTTGTATCTTTCAGTTTCCACGTAAGCATGACTTTAAGGGAAGCTTAATCGTCTGATTCCATGACCAGATGCTGGTCAGCAAGTGCATCTGAAGCATGAGGTGCTGGGTGAAAGACATTCATCCGCATTGCAGTGTTACACTTTGGCCTTGGTGTGGGCAGTGCAGCTCGTAAGCCACGTATTGTCCAGTTAATATAGCTCATCTGTTATCGCCACTAGAGTGGTTGTGTTGTCATTTCTGGTGTCACAGGATGTGGTTTGTGCAGTTTGCAGAGGTATATTTAAGCCAGGACTGATGCATCTGGCAGCTAGTTCTTAACTAGGATCAGAATGGGTTTTAGCAAAAGTTATTTCAATGAGTTATTACGGCACAGTTATTTAATCAAGCGTGAGATGCCATATCTGCATTAATGATGCAAAATACACTTGTTTTGGTGAGTATAGGGTTTTACATCTTCATTTGTGCCATTATCTGCATTGTGGGCATGGCATGATGATGGTTGATTTGGCAGAATGGGTGCATCATTCATGGTCAATAGCCATGGGGGCCAAGATGAAAGGGACTTATAACCCTGTGTGTTTAAAAGATGCTGACGACCATATTTATGATGGAGAGGGTAGCTACAGTTTGAATGTGACTGAATCAAACTCATTGATGTTGCTTCGCTCCCTTATGATGGATGAGCAGTCCTTTGAAAGACTGTGGTAACAAGGTACAAGGATCTTTATGTGAAGATATGTCACCAGGGCCTGTCAGATGGCAGTTATTATTTTGGAGGACCTTATGAAAATATTTTCTGAACAAGGCCCCATTGACAAGGACCCCTCCTTCATGGAATCAGCCCTGGATGCATGTCTATGCCTCCCTGCTGCTGTACCATTGGCGGGGTCATCACCCTCATCTCTTCTGGAATGGCCTGAATGTACGTGGGCTTCCTCTTCCTCCGTGGCTGCTCATGGCCTCATCATTATCTAGCTGGAGGCCCCTCCGCTGTGCAATGTTGTACAGCATGCAGCATACAACAACTATTCTTGAAACCCTTGCTGGGGCATATTGGAGAGCTCCTGCTGACCAATCGAAGCATTGGAACCTCATCTTTAAAATGCCAATGGCCTACTCAATAGTGCTCCTTGTGACGACATGGCTGCTATTGAAGTTTTGCCTTGCATCTAACTGGGGGTTCCTAAAGGGGGTCATTAGTCGTGTTCTTAGGGGCTAGACCTTGTCTTCTGGGAGCCAACGCCAGATCTGCAGAGATGGCTGAAATAGATTGAGGAGTTACGAATTCCTTAGTATGAAGGAATCATGGCAGCTGTCAGGGAATCTTGTACACACTTGGAGAAAGACCTTATTGTAGTCACAAACCACCTGCACATTGATCGCCTGAAATGACTTGTGGTTCGCGAAGGTGTCTGCATGCTGATTTGGGACCTTTATGGAAAATGTGAGTGTAGTTAATGATGACCTGCCCCTGAGGGAAAACTGCAACTTGGGCAAAGGCCATGATTCAAAATCCATGTGGAAACGAATGTACTCCCCGACATGAACCTCTCCATCCCCTCACACACTGTTATTCTCATGCACAAGAGTCCCTCTGTCATAGCACAAGTCTGGGTCATCGTGTGTTTTACCTGCTGTTAGAGTAATCAGGTTGTAACCAGAGTGTGCCCCAATGTTAACCGTTCACCATGTCTTGTGTCTACAGTTCTGAATGTCTAATTGATTCTGCTTTATTACAAAATTATTGATGCTATGTAACCAGGAAAATCACTGCCTTCACTTCATATTTTTTAAATACATTTAATCTGACGCATGTGATAAAGCTGTAAATATTTTTTTAATCTCTTATCTAATGATCTGTTTCTATCTCTGCTGTAGATGGTAATATTCAGGAGCCTGTGATCCGCCTGATCTCTCCCCCATTTGGCCCAGTCTCTGCAGGACAAACTGTTGTAATGAGTTGTTTGGTATCAGACTTTTACCCTGCAGATATTTCTGTAACATGGAAAGATGAGAATGGCCCAGTGGATACAGGAGTGACACAGTTTGGAGTGGCTTTGAGCAGTAACAGCACCTACCGGACTGTGAGCCAGCTCACTGTGCCAACAGCAGAGTGGGAGAGTAGCAGCATTTACTGGTGTGAGGTGAAACATGTGTCCCTGGGACAACCAATACGGACAGCGGTCAGTAAGGATCTGGGTAAGGTTTATGTTAGTGTGTGCGCAAGAGAGAGTGTGTGTGTGTGTGTGTGTGTATATATATTTATATAGGTATCTGAGTGGGAGGGTGAGGTGTTTGTGTGTGAGTGGGGAGGTTTGCACTATGTCGAGGTGTTTGAGTTGGTGGGTTGAGTGAGTGGGGTCAGTGCGTGTAGTTGGAGGGGGTGGGGTGTGTGGGTGATTTGTTAAGGGATAGGAGAGTCCACAGTTAATTAGTAACCTGGTCCATGGAAATATCCCCGGGAACAATTGTACTTTCTGCACAAGTCTGTGGTTTGAGGGAAGGGACTATCAAAGCTGTGGAGAGGAAGCAGCTGCTTATCAAGTGTGAATGACTGTTAGTTTCATACACATTGGTTATACAAGGAGATTATTAAATTGTGAAGATCAAATTAGGAGAATTTGTGGCGCAGTGGCAGTGTCCCTACTTCTGAGCATGAAGCTCTGGGTTCAAGTCCCACTTCAGGAGTTGAAGGCCATGGAAGGTGTGTTCATAATGTGGCCAAACAGGTTGATTATCAGCCTCTAAAACCTTCCAATGTGCCTAATTGCAGATGGTAAGAGCAGGAGAGTTTCCTGATCAGCCATACTGCAGAAGGCAACTGCAACCCACTTCAGTACTTTGCCAAGCACAATCATGGACCAATCAAATGGAAGTCCATGGTCACCAACATCCTCTTAGGGCTTTGAATCTGAAGGAAGAGGAAGATCAAATTAAAGCCAGTTTGATTGATAGATGTTACTCTACCTAAAAACCTTGCCACTTATTCCTAAATCAGAAAATTATTTAATTCCTACCATAACTCTGCCCTGTTTCAATATAGATTTATTGTTTCCTTTACTTATATTAAAAGCAGTGAAAACCATTGGAACCTGGGGAATGATGGCTCCGCTGTGGATTGTTGCTGTTGTGGGAGGCTTGCTTTTAATTACTGCTGCTGTTATTCTCATCTACAAGAAAATGACTTCTTCCTTCCTCCGTGAGACTGGTGAGACCAGTTTTACTGCTCTGTATGTATAGTTGAAATGTTGCCACTATTTAACACAAGTGTTGCACCAACTTGTTCTCCTTCCAGCAGAAGAAGCTTAGAGGAGATTTGATAGAGCTGTTTAAAATCATGCAGGGTTGAGACAGTAAACAAAGAGAAACAGTTTCCAATTGCTGAATAAGGAGATGGCACAGATTTAAGATCATTGGCAACATGAGGATAAACTTTTTTATGTAATGAGGATTTGGAATGCACTGCTGGATGGGATGGTGGATACATATTCAATAGTAACTTTAAAAGGAAATTGGATAAATACTTTAAAGCGTAAAAATTTGGAGAAATAGCCCAGCAGTGGAACTAATGGGATTGCCCTTCAATAAAGCTGGCGCAGACTCAACAAGAAGTTTTATTTATAGAGTGCTGATAACATAATAAAACATCCCAAGGTGCTTCATGGGGCATTATAATAACAAAGTACAACACCATGCCACATAGAGATATTATAAGCTGTGAAGATGAAGGCAAAACCAGTTTGATTGACAAATGCTACTCCACCTAAAAAAAATTTGCTCAGGGCAGATGGCCAAAAGTTTGGTCAAAGAGATAGTTTTTAAGGAATACCAGGAATGGGCGGGTTGTCTTATGAGGAAAGGCTGGAGAGGTTAGGCTTGTATCCACTGGAGTTAGAAGAGTGAGAAGTGACTTGATTGAAACCTTTATGATCCTGAGGGGTCTTGACAGGGTGGATGTGGAGAGGAAGTTTCCTCTTGTGGGAGAATCTAGAACTAGGGGTCACTGTTTAAAAATAAGGGGTCACCCATTTAAGACGGAGATGAGGAGAATGTTTTTCTCTCGGAGGGTTGAGTGTCTTGGAACTCTCTTCCTCAAAAGACAATGGAAGCAGTCTTTGAATATTTTTAAGACAAAGGTAGATAGATTCCTGATAAGCATGGGGGTGAAAGGTTATTGGGGTTAGGCGGAAATGTGGAGTTGTGGTTACAATCAGATCAGCCATGATCATACTGAATGGTGGAGCAGGTTTGAGGGGCTGAGTGTCCTCCTCCTGCGCCAAATTCGTATGTATCTCAATAGAGGGAAGAGGTAGACTGGCAGAGAGGTTTAGGGAGGGACCCAGACAGCTGAAGGCACAACCGTCAATGGTGGAGCAATTAAATTCGGAGATGATCAAGAGGCCAGGTTTACAAGTGCGCAGATATCTCAGTGGGCAGTGGGTTGGAGGGCATTACAGAGATAAGAAGGGTTGGGACCATGGAGGGGTTTGAAAACACAGATAAGAATTTTAAAATCAAGGTGTTGCTTAACCAGGAGCCAGTATAGATCAACAAGCACAGAAGTGATGGGTGAAGGGACTTGATGCAAGTTAGGATAGGGGCAGTAGAGTTTTGAATTAACTCAAATTTACGGAGGGTAGAGTGTGGGAGGCCAGCCAAGAGCACAATAGAATGATCAGGTTTAGAGGTAAAAAGGCATGGATGAGGGTTTTAGCAACAGATGAGCTGACACAAGGGCAAAGTAATGCATGTAGAATTCGGTGGCTTTAGTGATATATAGGATATGTGGTTGGGTGCTCAAGTTAAATATCTCAAAGTCAAATATGACATCAAGGTTACAAACAGTCTGATTCAGTTTCAGAATTGCCAGGGAGAGGGAAAGGGATGAAATTGGTGGCCTCCTTCAGTTCTGTGCTATTCCATGATTTCATTAAACCATTGTTTTGAAACCTGACTGTGAAGAGAAAGTTACATCAATACACATTTGTAAATTATTGTAACAACCTTCACTGAATGACATAGAAAAAATATTAATATAAAGCCTATGTTTCAATTTCTTAACGCAGCAAATTTCAGGGAGACATTAAGCTTGGAAACTAGACAGGAATCCATCTACGAAAACATCTATTACAAGGTACTTGGACAAAAGCCGTACTTTTGAATCATGGGGAGGTGTGTCTGTATCATACATTTCAGGGAAATCGCTTATAAGTTTAGGACATGATCGTTAAAGTCATAGTGATTTACATTTCACTCAGTCTTGCGCAGATCTAGTGTGGTCTTGTCAGTGGGGTGCACTTCATATAGATTTCAAGGGATAATTAAAAATAGCCTGATCAATTTTTAACCAATAAATTTGCACTTTGTTGTATTAACTCAAACTATGGGTTAATTCACACTTTTATCCAAAAAATAGCGATGAATTTCTAACAGATGGTAGAAGCCATTTGAATGGCTTCTAATCTATTAAATACAAAGTCCGTTCATCTTAACTGTTAACCTTTTGAATGCTGCTGTTCTGTTAATTCCAGTGTGGTCTGGTTCGAGCGTAGCTGCCTGCTCTCTGACCTTCCTCCTGCCTGAGGATGGGAGGGTCATTTAGCTGGTGTGATCATAGTATTTTTTGTGGATCACTGCCATTGTCTACGCCACCCCCTCAACCCCTCCTCCTGCTAAGTTCCTATAATATTGCTCTGTCCTTTATTTTAATTAATCATGAAAAATGGGAAGCTCTGGCTGACAATCAATGCAAATGGCAACACCAGATGTGGGCCAGAATTTGCCACCACCATGATGTGGTTTCAGAAGCTCCAAAGTAGATGCCAGCCCTGCCAACAAGGTGTCAGCAAAAATCATCCCGCACCACTGGCAAGGGACAATTTCATGTGTGGTGCTCATGGCAGACTTTGTCTTTCCAGAATCAGCTTTTTCAGCCATTAGAGGTACAGCAGATGATCTCATCTGACCTAGTCCAAAATTCTGAAGCTGCACTCCCATCATCTTTAGCAGATCGATAGATGCCAATCCTTTATTTTAAACACAGGTGTTGTACAACTTATTTGAGATGAATTAACATCATCACTAAAATAGGAAGCTGGGGAGTGTCATACAAATTTGCTGGTGTGTTCAGACCGCTTCTTTATGAGGTGTAGTGTTTTAAATAATTTCAGTTCTGTTATAGTAATGGCTGCATTAGATATAATTTGGAATTATTATGCTTTTCAACCATTATGAAACAAATAATGCGATGTTGGATGAAAACAGGAAGCTGGGAAAACACAGGAAATTAGACAATTAGGCAAAAATGCATTAGGCAAAAGAGAAGATAGCTTCACATTTTGGGTGTTAGCTTCCCAGAATCTCAGAACCTATGTGTTTCCTCTTTACAAATACTGATCTATTTCCAGCATTTTCTGCTTTTATTTCAGACTTACATTGTGAGGAGATATTTTAAAATCTTGCTATTATTGTTTTCTAGGTTTACTTCTAAATATCTTTCTTTTCTTTCAGTGAAACACAGTTGAGGGAACAGCAAAGGTTGGTGACTTTGCCTGAAACCACATTTTGGAAATGTACTGCATTCAACTGTATAATTCAGTGGGAGCTGCAGAAATGTTTGCTGATTTCTTACAGCCTGTTTTTATCAGTCATTTTGAAACATTGGTGCAGAGGTGTGCAGCAGACCATTTTTAGCCCCCCCGAGTCATTCAATGGCTGAACGGCGATCTAATTCCAGATATCCACCTATGCCTCTCACTTTACTGTGAAGTATATACACAGACATTGATGGGTTATCCCACTCTGTGCATGGATTCCTTTGAATCTTTCATTATGTTAAAAGACAATCAGTGAATAGCCCGTTTCTAAGCTGTAAATTCTATCTAATTCTGTTTGGATTCCTTGTGTCCTCTCTCCATCCAGGACTCTAATCGGTCAGATCTTTGTAAATGTGAACTGGAGGTTGTTTGCCTTGTTTGTTTCAGATTTTCATTGCTGAATAATAATTGTGCAGAAGCAGTCAAAGAGATGGTTAGTGCATTGCTGAAAACTACAAGGAATGGCAAATCAAAACAGCTCCTATTACCAGGGTTTGATTTTAGCAGATAAGACAAATGAAAATCTTGAGAATTCATCAGGGGCTATGGAATATTAGTTCCAACTGAGAGCTGGGCCTGAGAACTGATTGGGAGAAGCTGGTGATGTACAGCCTCTCTCTGTTGGAAATAGTCAGATCCTGGTGCCTATTAAGCACATTGCAGTCTGTGTTTGAGCGATAAAATATATTACCCACTGCTTGCTCTGTTCACAGCATTTTTTTATGAGGAATAATGAATACTGATCTAGGATTAATTGTCTCATTTCAATATATGCTTGCACAGAAGCTGTTATGTATAAGGGATGGAGGATAGTTGTTCGTCTCTATCCAGTTGTCAACTCACTTTGAGTGACTATTTTGGAGATGGATTATACACTGAGCATTGGCTATTTACTGATTCCAAGTCCCTGATTTGAAGAAAAGTGCTTTTCTATAATTGAGATTTGGCACTTATCCCAATGATGCTGAACAATGCCACTCCTGTTTCAGTGGGAAACACTAACTCTCATGCTCCAGGCACATCCCTTCTATTTCCTCAGCCTATTCCACCCCATGCATGGTTAACATCAGTAAATGGTTAGTGAAACTCTTTAGTGCTGGTCACTCTGCCTGAGACAGTGTTTCCAACAGGGAAACAGAAACTGCAGTTATGGCTAATAGAAAAGAATTCTACCCCAGAACTGAAAGGTTATACCTATTTGGAATCATCGAAGAGACTGAGGCTCTCTTCCCTAGATAAAGGTTGGGTGAATGACGAGAGGTCTTTAAGATTATGAAATGATTTGATAAGGTAGGCATAGGGATGTTTTCATTTGTGGAGGAGACCAAAAATATAAGATATTTATTAATATGTCCAATAAGGAATTCGGGAGAAACCTCTCTACCCAGAGAATGGTTATAATATAGAACTCACTATCACAGAATAGCTGGGACAAATACCATAGATGCATTCAAGGTGATAAACACATGAGGGAGAAAGGTAAAGATTATGTTCATGGGGTTAGATGAAGGTGAGGACACTTGTGTACAGCATAAACACCATCATAGGTCAGTTACACACCTACAGCTGTTCTGAGTTTAAGGAAAGTTTCAATGGAATGTAATGGGAAAGGTAAACAAGGTGAGATCATTAAACCTAAATTAGAGAGCGGATCTATGATTAAAGAAAACAGTAATTAAACCCATATTAGACAAGATTAATAATTAAAGCCAAAATATGAGGATTACTTAAATCCAAACTTATCAGCAAACTAGAAAATTAACAATTAAATTTTAAAAATTAGCAACTCAGCTTTTTAATAATTATTGTACTCAGCTTGAACATTAATTTAATTTAAACACGGGATCACTATTATGGTTCCATTTTTGTAGCTAGCAGTCAACCAAATATGACTTTTCGATAACACATCTGTTATAGTTTTACCTGAATTGTTTAAATAAAATGGAATTTCTCAAAGGTATGGATTTGATTTTGAAAGCATTACAATTGAATGAAAAACATGAACCAATTCACAAGGCTGTGAGCAAGTCAGATTGGAATTGCATATGTAGAGCACAGCTATCCTCAGAACACCTGGCTCTAACTAGTGTTTTACATGTTACTTCGATTAGAATGTAAACACTTCAAATGTGCTTCAGTGTCACCACCTATGGTGTGTATAGCAGGGTGAAGATGAAAGCCTTATGGATACCCAACACACTATTACCTTACATTGATTGGAGATTTAAGTCTGAAATGGTAAACTGATTTTTGAACCTGCAGCTTTGAAATAGGGAAGAATTCAGACAATGTGGATTAGTGATTTTGCTAATCTTAGCCATGATGCAGAGGGGAACTGGGCATTGTAATGAAGAGTGCAGTCTGATGTTTATGCTAATGGAAATTAGCAAAGCTCAATGATGAAGAATGACTGTTTTGGTGAGTGAGGTATGAATAAATTTGAAAGATTCAAATTACAAGATTCATTATTTGATAAATGACTAATGGCAGATTATAGAAGTGTTGTACATAGAAAACCGTTGATGGAAGAGAATGAATCTGAAAAACAGATATGGACTTAGTGACAGATATGGACTTAGTAACAGGCAACCAAAAGGCGATATTCACAATTTGCAAAGATGGATGGAGGGCAAGCATGTGTGTTTGAGAGATATAGGATGATGCATTTATGAGACTCGATGGCTTTTATGTGAACATAGAAAGGAAATTTTGAAAAGAATGAGGGTGTATAAAAGGATGTATTTGATGTACGTTGGTAACTTATGAGATTTCATATTCTTGAGATGCAATAATTAGGGGATTGAATGAAAAAGGACATTTACAAGGCTGAATTGATTGTCAGATGAAAGAATGCTTCACATTTTCAAATGTCCCAAAGTGCTTCACTATCATTTAAGTACTTTAAAAATGTAGTTAAAGTTGTAATGTAGGGAAATGCAGCAGCCAATTTGCTCATAGTAATTGCTGTTGGTAAGCTCTAAATGTATTTTAATGATATTGATTGAAAGTAAATATTGGTTAGGACACCAGAAGCTTTCCCCTACTTGTCTTCAAATTACTCCAGGGGAGAGAAACATCAGAAGCAGAGTTCAAAACTCTGGAGGTGGACCCTCATGGAAGGTGTCTGAGAGAAAGGGTCGGTTTGGGAGAAGATTCCAGTGAGTTCTTGGAGAGTTTGGAAACGCATGTGTAAAAGACGAAGTTTACTGGTCGGCTCACAGTGTGACAAGTGTCTAGGGGGAGTTGAGGAGAGATCCAAAGCATCTGTTTGGTGTGGCATCTGTCACTTGGTTTCAGAGTGTGGCGGCTGACTACAGGTCACCTATTGGTTTACATGGGCTGTGTACCTTGAACATTAGAGTATAAGATAGAAGCAAAATACTGAGGATGCTGGAAATCTCAAATAAAAACAGAAAATGCTGGAAAAGCTCAGCAGGTCTGGCAGCATCTGTGGAGAGTGAAACAAGAGTTAATGTTGAGTCTATATGACTCTTCAGAGCTTAAGTGGAAATGTGATGGATTTTATACTGTTTAAGAGGGGATGGAGCAGGTGGAACAAAATAAGTCAGGGATAGGTGATAGCTAAGGAGAGATTGACAAAGATGTCATGTTATTTGTTCATTTTTTAAAATCCATTTTCCCCAAACCCCCTCTCCCCCCACAGGGCCATCTGCCACTTGTTTTTGTTTTGTTTTCCAGAGTGCTGACCCTTGTTCTGCTATTAACACCTCCTGATACCTTTTACCTTTATGCCACTATCAGCACCTTCTTTACTATTTACCAATACCATTAACACTTCATTGTCGTGTCCATGACACCTTTGTCTACTGCATTCGCTGCTCCCAATGCGGTTTCCTCTACATTGGAGAGACCAAACGCAGACTGGGTGACTGCTTTGCGGAACACCTTTGGTCTGTCCGCAAGCATGACCCAGGCCTCCCTGTCGCTTGCCATTTCAACACACCACCCTGCTCTCATGCCCGTCCTTGGCCTGCTGCAATGTTCCAGTGAAGCTCAACGCAAACTGGAGGAACAGCACCTCATCTTCCGACTAGGTGCTTTACAGCCTTTCAGACTGAATATTGAGTTCAACAACTTTAGGTCATGAGCTCTTTCCTCCTTCCCCACCCACTTACCGATCCCCCTTTTTCCAATAATTTATATATATTTTTCTTTTCCCACCTATTTCCATTATTTTTAAATGTATTTCCATCCATTGTTTTATCTCTACCTTTTAGCCTATTTCGATTCGCCCCCCCCACCCCACCCCCACTAGGGCTATCTGTCCCTTGCTCGTCCTGCTTTCTACCCTTAATGTCCCCATTAGTACATTTCTTAGCTAATATCACCACTGTCAACACCTCTTTGTCCTTTTGTCTATGACATCTTTTGGCAATCTCCACCTATCACAGGCCCTCTATCCAGCTCTACCTCCCTTAAACCAGTTTATATTTCACCTCTTTTCTATTTTTCCTTAGTTCTGATGAAGAGTCATTCGGACTCGAAACGTTAACTGTATTCCTCTCCACAGATGCTGTCAGACCTGCTGAGTTTTTCCAGGTATTTTTGCTTTTGTTCTAGATTTCCAGCATCCACAGTATTTTGCTTTCATCTTTGTCAATCTCTCCTTAGCTGTCACCCATCTGACCTTTTATCTTGTTCCACCTGCTCCACCCCCTCTTAAACAGTATAAAATCCATCACATTTCTACTTCTCTTTGCCTCTGAAGTCATAGACTCGAAATGTTAACTCTTTCTCTCTCCATAGATGCTGCCTGACCTGAGATTTTCCAGCATTTTCTGTTTTTATTCCAGATTATAAGGTAGCTTATGTAACTTGTGCTATCCTTACAAATCTGTATATACCTGTAAAGGTATAGTTGTGGGTGGAGTATTGTTCATCTTTTGTTTAATAAATATTTTATTCTTTTGTTAAAAGTTCATCAGCTGAGTCCCGTGACCTTTCAGTAGCCACTCTCCACGTTTCTAAACAAAAAATAAGTTAGGATCTATCAAGCCGGGTTCCACGCTGGGATCAGGTTTGTCCAGTACTATCAGCTGGGATCGTAACAGTATTGTGGGGTGTCCAGCTCAGGTGGTAAGGCTCTCAGGGCTGTTTTTTTAAATCTCTTTTCTTTTCATACATAAATACATTGATATTAACTTACTTTGACAGGTGGAGTATAATGTAGGGAAGCATGAAGTTATCCATCTTGAAAGGAAGAGAGCGCAGATTTTTTGTAAACAAGTTGACACCAATAAATATTGGTATCCAGAGGGATTTAAGTGTCCTTGTACATGAACCACAAAGTTAACAAGTAGGTACAGTAAGCAATTAAGGAGGTAAATGTTATGTTAGCCTTTATTACAAGGGGATTGGAGTATAACAGTAAGGTAGGGTTATACAGGGTTTTAATGAGATCAATTTGGTCTCCTTACCTAACAAAGGATACATTTGCCTTAGAGGGAGTGGAACAAATTCACTAGCTTGGTTTCTGGGATATGGGGGTCGACCTGTGAAGAGAGATTGAGTAAAATGGGCCTATATTTTACCAGAATTTAGATGAATGAGAGGTGGTCTCATTGAAATATATAAAATGCGTAGAGGGCTTGACAGGGCAGATGCTGACAGTTTCTCCTGGCTGGAGAGACTAAAACTAGGGGACATGGACTCAGGATCATAGATTGACCATTTAGGATTGAGATGAGGAGAAATTTCTTCACTCAAAGGGCTGTGAATCTTTGAAATTCTCATTCCCAGAGGGCTATGGATGCTCAGTTGATTACAATATTCAAGGCTGAGATTGAATTAATTTTGGGCAGAAAAGGAATCAAGGGATAGGGAGATAGTGTGAAAATAGAGTTGATGGAGAAGTCCAACCAATATCTTACTGAATGGCAGAGCAAGTTCGAGGGCCATGTGGCCTACTCCTGCTCCTATTCTTATGTAGATTTCATCAGTTCTATCAATTCTTCTGGCCTGGTGTGTTCATGACAACGTCCACACCAAGAGCTTTTTCCGGGCATGGCTGGAATATCAACCAGCTCTCAGAAAGGGATTTGACTTAATTGTACAAATTAGGTCTCAATATTCCCTCAATGCCTCCATCTAGACAAAGGCTTAATGATTAAAACATCTTCCATCTCCTAAGCACCATTAATGTACTCTCAATTAGTCCCAGCAGGCTGGATCCTACTCATAGATAAGCCTAGAGTTTCCACTAGTTGGCACATCAGATACCAGCATAAAAAACACTGCAGAAATTTTAAGCAAGTTACAATGAGCGTAAATCTAGTTTCTGTGATCTTTATAGCTCTATAGCTCTTGGGGTGAAAGGGATCAAAGGATATGGGGAGAAAGCGGGAGCAGGCTATTGAGTTGGATGATCAGAATGAATGGCGGAGCAGGCTTGAAGGGCCGATTGGCCTACTCCTGCTCCTATTTTCTATGTTTCTATAAGACTGTCCTTAAAAAAAGTTACACTGCAAGGCCCCAGATGGAAAAAAGAGCATGATAAAAGTTTCACTAATTGTGCCTGTTCAAGGAGACTCTTCATCATCAATAACTTGAAGTCAAATTATTACAGGTAGTGGACTAGACATTTATTAAAAATGAACTTTCTTATGATAATCTCATTTTCAGTTGTAAAAAAAATTGCATTCTATTAAGATGTCCAATTGCACTGGTTCATGGAAGATTTTACTTTGTGATAATGCAAATGAGTGGGATGGAAATTTAAACTTTAACCTCACTTTGAAAAACCAGCATAATTTATACCCAGATTACCAATTGCACCCAAAGCAAAAACTCTAGCCTGCACTTTTTAAATAGTTTAAGTAATTAGTTGATACCTAGATCTTTATATGAATGAATGGGTTTATATCTTCTGTTCCTCCCATCCTATACTTCATTTTCTGTAACTAGAAGTGTACATATATAATGTTTAATTTGCAGTACTAATATTTATCAGCCAAGTTTTTCATCGACACAAGTGTACAGACTGGGACTGTGTCTAACATTTAATAATGGTACAATAACCAGATAATCTGTTTTTATAATGCTGCTTAAGTAGAGAATATAGCTAAGGCTCCAGGAAAACATTATGCTCTTTTGCATAATCCACCTAAATAGGTGGACAAATCACAGTGCAATGTCTCCTCTGTGCAACACTCCCTCAGTGCTGGATTGAAATGATAGCCTAGATTACATGCTCAAATTCTGCAGTGGGACCTGAATTCACACACTGTTATTCATTGGAGAGAAAATAGAACTAAACTGAGACATGCGGGATGCACCATGGGTCTGTTTTTGTTTGGTTTTGAGATTTTCTGTTTCTACACAAACAAACTCTCCTCCCCATTTTTGTTTCTGTCTTTCTCAGCACTACAAGCTTTATCACTCTTACATCTGCTAGACAAAAAAAAGATTTAAGGAGTCGATTCTCCTAACACCATCTTTCACCAATAACAATATAAAAATTTTATTGTGTAGTGTTCAGGCATAACAGGCTCTCCATTCCAGCCAACCTTCTCAACAGCACAATTTTAAACAAACAAAATAAACCAACAATTTCACATTTTATCATTTAAAGCTTGTTTTCCAACTGATCCTGGACACATCAAGGTTGAAGAAATAGTTTAAAAGCAAACAGTTTTAAACAACACTGCAATCAAACATGAAATAAAAGGAAGCCGGCCCATTTCATTAACTACCCCATTTTTCAAATCACTAATTTAATCTCCAATTTACTGCTTGTTGCAGTATCCTGTGTTTAGCTGTTCTCAGAAATGTCACACATCACTTGGAAGTCATATATCACTCCCAAGAGGGGGCAACTTGCTTTCACATGCTGCCCAAGAACTGAGAACACTCCCCTAACTAGGCCAGGCATATACTACTGATGGGAGGGTAATCTAGTAAGTCAATTCTGGCCATCTGTTTGGAAGGCAAGTGATCTACCAAGGCTTCTTTGTACAGCATTTGGTTCATTAGATTAAAATCAAGGAAAAATGTTTAAACAGTTTGAATACAAAACAATGTCTTTACTAAAGACCACAGATTTAAACGAGAAGCAAGAGTACATCACAGTTCTAATCGGCAATGATTTAGTATGTCTGAATACTTTAAATACCAACACCATCTCTCAGAAGTTTACTAAATACACTCGTAGATCTAACAGACAAGCAGGCTGGCTTTTAGAAATGCAAAAGTAAGTATTTGAGTTCAACTGCAGATGAAGACAAGGATCTGGTTTTGACTCTGAGGCAAACTGAAAACAAGTCACTTTATATAAATTTAGGACAGTGAGACAGAAACCTCTTAATGTTCTCAAATCTGATCTTTGACACCTTATCAACAGCAAAACACAATAATCATAGCTTTTGTAATAATTCTGTGAGGTATTAGACTTTCAGTACGCCACTGTTGTATGTTCCGCATAGACAGTTAAAATGTTTTTAAAATATCTGTTTAAATTTTCTACTTTCTAAATAAACCACAAGACGGTATTTAGAAAATGTGCAACGAACAAAAAAAATCAGATGTCTGAGGCTTAATTAGTCCAATGGTGTCAAACTGTTATTTTGAGTTATTTTGGTTCCCTTGGGATTTTCAAATTTTTTATTAATGGCAAAATATTTAGAATATCTTTACAACACAATATGCAAGAATTTACACAGTGACCTTTCTGAGTCCATGCATGACACCACTGATGCATTAGTAACATGAATATCTAAAACTGAGCTGCAATTGCACAAGACTTTGGATAATGTGATATCTGAAATGACCAAAGTAGTTCATGCCTCTTAATTATCCATTTGGCAAGTTCATACATCGAATGCAGCATACAATCCAGTGAAATAAAGTTAGCAAAAAAACCCTCACTTATCCATTCCACTTCTGTCTCTGTGGGTTTTCATGCAAGTATAATCCTAATATCTAAAGTCTCTAAAGCAGTCATGTTGTATGGAGACTCTGATTTCACCATGCATGTCAGATATTTTGCTGCAATCTGTATGATTGAATTAAGGTACAAAGATCTAAAGAAGCCAAATGGAGTGCCCATACTAGAGTCTAGATAGTGTTCTGAAAGAATCTACTTCAGTCTACAAAACACAGTAATGGGGACTTCCAAAATACACATTTTTTATTGCATTCCAGATTTAGAATGTTGATTCACCCAGATTCGGTGAGGTTGCCACATATCACTTTAGAACTAGACAAGTTAACGGAAACTGCAGCATCATGTACAGTTTAAAATTCATACATTAGAGATCTTAAAATAAAACTGTTCCACTATTCAATCACTGACCAAACCTTCTACAATTATGGTTATGTGCCGCAAAAAAAGGCTGTTACATTAACTGATTCATTGGTCCTAACGAAAACTGCACATGACGGTAGTCAGTAAAATGAGCTAAATAAGATCTGGTTTAAACAAAATTCATATGACCAAGAATGATATTTGTAAAAGACTCTTCATTGCAGAATAAGAGTTTGCTATAAATTATAACTAACTGCATGTTTACCTAACGTCACACCAAGTGTTGGATATGGTAATTCAGCATGCTTACAAAAGTAAAAATGGTAGAGTACTTACTATACATAACTTTATTCTCCAAAAAAAAAAATGAACATCCACAGAAAAACATGAATTACTGCTAATCCATGGAGATGGGTGGAGGCCAAACAACCTCAAGTATGCTGCACTTTGTACATGTAGATTGCCCAATGACATTTCTTAGAGCTGATTTATGCTTCAGGGTGACAATTCCTACATGTAGATGGAAATTCACTGAATTGAATGAAGAAACAAGTATTTTAAGACAAGAAAATAGGATGTGTTGCATTTTTCCAATGTTTATAGGTGTGTTAAAGGAAAACTCTCAAAAACATTTGCTTAGTTTAGGTTGAGATGGATCGATGTCAGTGTTGGTCCAATACATCACAATCCAGATTACAAACTCCCTACTTATGGTTTTACAATTGAAAACATAACTTACACAACTCAATATTCCAATTTAAACTAGCAAAGGGACAATGATGGATGAGATTCATTCTCATTTAACCTTTCATTCATTTCTCAAAATGGATTTCTGTCTAAAAAGTATTTCACTTTTTCTGTCACTACCAGTTACATTGTTAACATTTATATTAGCTCAACAAAACATAACTAGCACTTTATCTCTCCACAAACCAATTCCAGATGTTTAACCAGAGACAAATACTGCATGTTAGATTTTTATACAGGAGTTAACAAATCAACCTTTTAAAAAAAGTTTTGAAGCTTCATATTGTTAGCACTGAAGGCGTCATCACTGTTTTATATTTAAAAAAATGTAAGTAGTGGTGAGAAGCAGCTCATAGTAAGAGACGATACTGTGTTCAAGATCATCACTAAAGGATAATCAGATTGAAGCATTGAGACCTGGATTTCACGGTTGAGGGATATGTGGTTTGCTGCAACCGGAGTTACGCTTAGTGAAGCTTCAAAACTAAAAAGAAACATGAACATGAAAGTTGTGACATATCATCAATGTTTCAAAACTCAAACTTTCTTATAGCCCTAAGTTTTTCAACATTAGAGCACGATACTCATGTAAATGTTTCCAGTTTATAAACCGCAAAAAGACCACATCTGGATTATCCGTTTGCATTCAATGTTTTGGGTAATACTGGAATTATGCTTCTCACTGGTTGTTAGGATCTTGTTCAGTTACTCCTGAATGATTTGCTGCTGCTTTTCTCTCCAGTAGTCCATAGCTTGCTTGGCCAGTGCTTTCTTTAAAAGTACAACAAAAAAGTGTGTTAAACAGTAATATAGTCATTGCCACATAAAACACTCAACCTGGTTGAATGACGATGACAAGCAGGGTCAGTGATTTATAGTGCACGAATACGTCACATT
Source organism: Cetorhinus maximus (assembly GCF_964194155.1). Taxonomy (NCBI): domain Eukaryota; kingdom Metazoa; phylum Chordata; class Chondrichthyes; order Lamniformes; family Cetorhinidae; genus Cetorhinus; species Cetorhinus maximus. The sequence continues at coordinate 80,053,862 of NC_135888.1, read as the reverse complement.
CTGTTTTTATTACAAATAGTCATGATGAATTTCACAGTAAAAATAAATATGAAAATTTATACAGCCACATAGAAATCCTGGTCGGCAGCAAAATGCATTGAGGATTGCATCATATTTACCTATATAACAATCACTATACTCCTAATGCAATTCAATGAACCAGATTTTGTGAAAAGGCATGTAAACAAAGCATGCCATTCTTCATGCACAAATTGGTCAGCAAATTGTAGTGAGGATGAGATATTCCATAAATTGTGAACTGCCACAAGTTTCTGGCTGATTTGTACCCATATACTTTAAGCTTTGCGAAAACAACATCTCACACTTAACCACCCATAATTTTCATGGAGTTTATGCATTTTCATGTTAACTGCCCAGTAAACTCAAACACAGTTAACAGTAAAACAACCCTTTTAATGACATGACAATTACTAATAGCTGCCAATCAACCTCACTTGCACAAAAAATAAACAATTAAAAGCAGACTTTCATTACTTCAGGTTGAAAATTGTTCTAGGAGATTTAAAATGTGTAATCTTATATCTTAAATATTTTTATCTTTTTCTTTATGTCTCTCAATCTAATGTTGCCCTCACTTTATGTACTTTATGTGTCTTGACAGTGAATTCACCTATTCTAATTCACTTTCTCAGCCTTTCCTCTGTATATTTCTCAATCCTTTAATTTCACCGATTAAAGAGATATATTTTGCCTACTGATCGTCAAGATCCCAGATGCTCTGTTGCCCTGTTATCAGCTCACACTTCAAGCAAATTTTTAAAACTTAAATATTCAAGTATAACTAATGGCCCATGCTCTACTGCAACAAAAGCAGACATATATATAACATTTGGGATGTTTCAATGGCATGATGAGGTATCATACATATACACATTTTCCATATCAATATAGGATAAAAATTACTCAATTAAGCTGCTCAGTTTAACTCTTGCTGAGTTTAATTGTAATAATCCAGGCGGAAACATAGCTTCTGAAAGCCTATCTCACCAAAAAAGTGTATTGCTGCCAAAAACAACGATGTAATGGTTTTCTCATTCTTCAAACTGTCATTCTCCACCTAATGGGATCCCAGAGATGGTCTGAGATATTTTATTTTTGACATGAAAAACATGCACTATTTGACTCTCCCCCTTCTGACAATATAGAACTCCACACTTGGGCTACCTCATAGGCCTCACCTAAGGGAATTAACTCTGAAGAACATCTGGACCGCCAGAGATGGCAGTGCTCCACATTCTGAAACTGCCTATTCTTACTGCCTAGCTGATATTGCACGACTAAGAGTAGAAACTGGAAAATATTCAAGCTTTCAGTGTGTTCCATATTCTGAAAGTTACAACTTCTTCAAAACAAGAGACTTCTTCAAAAACATATGGAAAGAAAGAAAAACCTGCTTTCCTAAACATCCAGACTTACCTTAAGTCTCTGGTAATGATCAATGGTGCCGCAGTGAGTCTGCTTTGCTGTCTCCTCACTTGTGTAGAAGAGACAGCAGAGTTTGCAATAGTAGCCAGTTTTTGGAACCACATAATCTAACCCTGAAAGAGAGCATAGTGTATCATAGTCTTTCCGATCCTTCTAGTGCAAGTACTTAAATAGTACCAAAGCAGACAATGCAGTTATTATTCCTGGATACACTGCACAGCAGATGCTAAACACACTGGTATAGAATATATAGTAGAAGGGGGAGATTCAAAGGTAATGCAGCTCAGACGTTATACAGGATATATACCAGCTTACAGAAATCTCAAATATAAAGGAAGTACTTATTAATAAAAACAGGACACCAATATGGGCCAATATGCTTAATCAAGGACCATGCATTTTCTATGAAAAATGCAAGTTGTTATTGGTATAAAGATGACGCGGTGCATCAGTTCACAAAATATTAAAAACAGTTCCCACTTTGATGCCTGACACTATGAAAGATGATGGACTACCATTAGTATGGGGCTTCTACCAAGCACTCTGCTAGTTATTCAATGGTTGGTAGAATTTGAACTATGAAGAAATTGTTTAAAAATCTAAAACGTCATTGAAACAAACCCTGTTTCAGTCCTTGGATGGGGCAAGTTGACCTTTCTGAATCCAAATAATCTTAATATTAGGCTACTACTTCTTAATTCATCTGTTACTAAACCTGTTCAACTAAGATCTATTACTGATAAACAGTCCCAAGACCCAGATAAGTAGGTCTACAGCTAACTCAAATACATAAATCAACTACGACAATGGACCAAAATGTTTTGTCCTCTTAAATCTAGGATTTCTATCGTGTAGTCTGGTTCCTGCTTGGTGGACGTGCCATTCAAGACACGTTCAATTGGTACAAGAATTCCAAACAATGAATCTGGCAACAAATTAGTCTTATTAAGAAAGTATCTTGTGAATAACAGTTCTGTCTCCAAGTTCAATTTGCACTCTGGAGAAAAGGGCTTTACCCTAAAGGTCACTTTCTAAAGTTACACTGCAATTACCCCATCTGCACTGCACAACACTGCAGTTGTGCATGAGCCAGGGTTTTCTGCTCAGAACTTGCCAGGTCACAATTTTCTGCCCAATCACTCTTATTGCTGGAAAATCACAGGTCGGTAGGCATATCAACACAAAACTCAGCTACAACCTCGAGGAACCTGCTGGATGTTGTCAAAGAAAGATGACATTCTTTGCAAAGAGATTCAATGGTCATCAATATAAAATGTCAATGGAAACCATGAAAAGATGTAATGGTATTTTTACAAGACATTTAGTAAGTGACTTCAGACAACATAAACCATAAGAAATAGGAGTAAACCATATGGCCCCTTAAGCCTACTCTGCCATTCAATATGATCATGACAGATCTTCTACCTCAACTCTACTTTCCCATCTGCTCCCCAATCCCTTGATTCCCTGAAAAATCAAAGACCTATATATCCCAGCCTTGAATATATTCAGTGATGTTGCATCCACAACCTGGAGTAGAGAATTCCAAATTCCAATTCACAACCCTAAATGGAGAACTTTTTCTTCATCTCAATCCTAGGTGAACAACTCCTATCCTGAAACTCTGCCCCAGTATTCTAGATTCCCCAGATAGGGTAAGCAACCTCAGTGTCAACCCCCTTCAGAACCTTAACAAAAATAAAAATACCTGGAAAAGCTCAGCAGGTCTGGCAGCATCTGCGGAGAGGAACACAGTTAATGTTTCGAGTCCGTATGACTCTTCAACAGAAGAGCCATATGGAGTCGAAACATTAACTGTGTTCCTCTCCACAGATGCTGCCAGACCTGTTGAGTTTTTCCAGGTATTTTTATTTTGGAGTTCCAGCATCCGCAATTTTTTGCTTTTCCCTTCAGAACCTTGTTTGTTCCACTGAGATCGCCTTTCATTCTTCTGAACTCCAAAGAGTATGGGCCCAATTTACTCAGTCTTTCATCATAGGACAACTCTTGCATCCCAGAACCCAATCTAGTGAACCTTCACCCCAATGCAAATGTATTCTCCTTAAATATGGAGGCCAAAATGGTGCACAGTACTATAGGTGTGGTCTCACTGTACAATTTTAGCAAGATTTCCTTGTCCTTGCACTCCAATCCCATTGCAATAAAAACAGCATGCCATTTTCCTCCTAATTGCTTGCTGCATCTGCGTGCTTTGTGTTCCTTATACGAGTGCACCCAAGTCACTTAGAAGTTTTCTATCTTTTAAAAATATTCTGCTTTTTGATTAATACTAACCTTACACTTCCCACAATATACTCTATCACCTGCTCACTTAATCTGTCCATATCTTTTTGCAGCTTGTGTGCTCCTCAAAGCTTAACCAATCTTGTATCCATGCTAATATATTACCCTCAACCCAAGAGCCCTTATCTTGCATATTAACTTTTTGCATGGCACCCTATTGAATGCCTTTTGGAAATCCAAGTACACCACTTCTACTGGCTCCCCTCTATTGATCCTACGGTATCCTCAAAAAACCCAAATAAATTTGTTAAACTCTATTTCCCTTTGCAAAATCACGTTGATCATACATTGATTTTTCTAAGTGCACTGTTAAAGCTTTATTAATAATAGATTCCAGCATTTTCCTGATGACTGATGCCAGGCTAACGAGCTTTAGTTTTTTTTCTCTCCCTCTTTTCTTGAAATGTAACAGTGAAATTAGATTTGCTAACTTCCAATCTGCAAGGACCATTTGAGAACCTAGGGAATTTTTGAAAATCACAATCAGTGCATCCACCAGAGATGAGACTGGATGAAGCCAAAAAAGTTTGAAAATTAGTGGCCAAAGACAAAAAGATCTGAAAATTTTGTGCGACAAGGAATCATGTACACATTAGAATGCAAGGTGGCAAAGGCACTGCAGCATGAGGGGCCAGAAAATTATAGCACTTTTAACCATCTGTAGTGAAATGCAAATGCTTCAAGGCTACTTCAAATGGGTGGAATTGCAGTTGGGCTCATTTTTGGACTCTAAATCTAACAGCCGCCGAGGTCAGTCATCTCAGTCCCAGGGCATCACTGCAGGTGTTCGTCAGGGAGGTTTCCTAGGCCCAACCATCTTCAGCTGCTTCATCAATGACCTTCTTTCCATCGAAGGGTCAGAAGTAGGTATGTTCGCTGATGATTGCACAACGTTCAGCACCATTCGTGGCTCCTCAAATACCAAAGCAGTCCATATCCAAATGTAGCAAGGCCTGGACAGTATCCAGGCTTGGGGCTGACAAGTGGCAAGTAACATTCGCGCCACACAAGTGTCAGGCAATGACCATCTCCAGCAAGAGAGAATCTAACCATCACCCTTGACATTCAATGGCATTACCATTGCTAAATCCACCACTATAAACATCCAGGGGTTACCATTGACCAGAAACTGAACTGGACTAGCCATAAAAATACTGTGGCTACAAGAGCAGGCCAGAGGCTAGGAATTCTGCAGCGAGTAACTCACTTCCTGACTCCCCAAAGCTTGTCCACCATCTACAGGGCATAAGTCAGGAGTGTGATGGAAAGATGAATGTAGCTCCAACAACACAGGAAATTCAACACTATCCAAGACAAAGCAGCCCGCTTGATTGGCACCATATCCACAAACACCCACTCCCTCCACCACCAACGCACAGTGGCAGCAGTATGTGCCATCTACAAGATGCACTACAGGAACTCACCAAGGTTCCTTAGACAGCATCTTCCAAACCCACGAGCGTTACCATCTGGAAGGACAAGGGCAGCAGACACATGGGAGCACCACCAACTGGAAGTTCCTCTCCAAGTCACTGACCATCCTGACTTAGAAATATATCGCCGTTCCTTCAGTCACTGGGTCAAAATTTTGGATCTCCCTCCCCAACAGCACTGTGGGTGCACCTACACAACAGGGACTGAGGCAGTTCTAAACGGCAGCTCACCACTACCTTCTCAAAAGGAATTTGGGAATGGGCAAAAAAGGCTGGCCTAGCCAGCAACTGCCAGATCCCGTGAATGAATGAATGAATAAAAAAAAAGTTTTGTTCTGAAAAGAATTGTTTCTCTCTCTTTCTCACTCTCTCTTCTACCCAAGGAAAAGTTTCTTTTGGTTTTAATCCTCCCTGTCTCTCCCAAGCTCGCTGCTCCAGCTCCTCCAAACACAGACTCCCTCCCTCCTGCTCTTGCTGCTCCTTCAATCTCAGATTCCGTCTCTGGAGGAACAAGGGACAGACACAATCTGTGATTGAAGGAGCAGCTACTCACAGATTCTGTCTCTCCTGCACTTGCTGCTCCTCCAATTATAGCTCTGCATCAGTTCCTGCCTCACTGACTGGCAACAGAGGTACAATTTTTTTTTAAACCCCCCTATCTTGGACTAGCCCAGAATAACATCACATATATTTAAAATGGCAGATTTGCGAGATGTCACTGTCAGAAATCCACAGAACAGCGGAAATTTCTCATCGCTGATTCACTATATTTGCTGTTACCTCTTTTAGAACCCTAGGATGTAGGCCAGTGGTTCTGCAGATTTGTCAATTTTTAGTCCCTCCAGTTTCTCTAATATTCTTGTTCATCCTCATTACCCTCTATTTCTGGTATATAATTTGCCTTCTATTTTGAAGACAGACACAAAGTATTTGTTCAATTCTCTGCCATTTCTCATTCCCATGATTATTTTTCCTGTCTCTGACCTATGTTTACTTTAGCTACTTTCTCTTATATCTTTTAAAAGCTCTTTCAATCAGTTTTATATTCCTGGCTAGTTTACTCTCATTCTATTTTTTCCCTTTTTGATCGCCCTTTGCTGGTTTCTAAAACCCCCAATCCTCAGGTTTACTACTATTCTTCGCAACATTATAAGCCTCTTCTTTTCATTTAATACCATCCTTAACTTCCCTAGTTCTTTCTCAGTTTTTCTAATGCGATGTAGTGTGATCTGGATTTTCAGGACATTTACCACCTGGCACTAAAGCAAAGAAAATCTATCAAAGGGTTTAACAGTATGAGAAATGGACCCAAAATTACTCAACAGTTCTTTTCTTTCAAATTGCCTTAAACAAACTTGGATCCATTTGGGAGGTAGACTAATCAAGCATGGCCAACTCTGGCAGTTTTTTTCTTTGGGGGCTTGAAGCAAATCATGACCCAGGAGTAATAATAAGGAAACAGAGAGTAGCACTTTGCATGGCATCACACTACCAACATTTTGAAGCTGCCGGCAGTTCTCCACCATACAAAGCAGAAAGTCCTAGGTTTGACTCTCAAGTCAGTGCTGAATTAGCTGATCTCCGCCAGGGAAAGGAGTTGTTACAACTAGCTCCTGAAGGTTGGGGTTAGGAAGGGGAAAATCATTCAAGGTTTATCACGTGATTGGTTATCACTGATCCTGCTAGAAAGTATGCTTGTATAGACTGAAAACCTCCTTTATTATGTAGGCTAAACCATGAAGAGTTAGCTCTTAGCGGAGGTACCAAATGCCTGTTAGTACCTGTTGAAAAACACTTAAAGAATCAGTCGTTGCATGGAGAGAAAGTAAAAAATTAAGGAAGGAATTAATGTTAAGGATACTGAACTAGTGATCCTCAGAAATTAGTCCAAATCCCACCACAGCAGCTGGGAAATTAAATTCAATTAATTAAATAAAAAATCCAGAATAAAAGGCCAACACCAGTAATTGGATTTTCATAGAAAAATTTGGTTCACTAACATCATTTTGGGAAGAAAGTCTGCCACCCCTAAGTGCTCAGGCCTAAATGTGACTCCATAACCTACAACAATGTGGTTGACTCTTAACTGCCCTCTGAAATGGCTTAGTTAACCGCTCAGTTGTATTCAAGAAGGTGGCTCACCACCACCTTCAACGGCATTAAAGGATGAGCAATGAATGTTGGCCTTACCAGTGACACATCCCATGAATATTAAAAAAAACTTACCTACAGGATTGTTGGGTTTATATGGCCCAAGCTTGTATTCATCTGGAAGAGGAGAGAGAGCCTGGATCTGTTCACTTGATGGTTCTCCGAATGTTGTGGAACTGTTTCCCTTTGCTTCTTCGCTTGTTTTTATATCAACTTCAGTGTTTTCATCCATATTGTTTCTTAGATCATAACTTTGTCTTTCAGCATCTTGTTCACCTTTGCTGACATCAGCATCCATTTTGTCTGTTTGGGCAGATTTTATTTTCTGAGCCAGGATACCATGCGGATCATCAACCTCATCGAGGGCAAAAATTTCATCCATATATTCTGGACACCGTATGCCTTCTGATCTCTAAAGTGGAAACAAATTACAAATACAAATAAAATGTCATAGGTTCACAATGTGGTTCAACAACTTCACTGTACAGACAAGTTAACTTGTAAGATATTTGGCTGCTCCAATGTCATTTTTGGCTAAAGTAACAGAATAATGGGGCACTGGTCATTTTGAGTTTGATGATCCAAAGGAGCCCTGTAGAGATGCAGCTGTCTCTAGACCATCACCGCATATAATTTTATTTTGGAATTAAATTTCAGCCATTCTGAAAGCATGCAAATAAGCAAAAAACCAAATTCATACAGTGAGGCAAGGACTCAAAAAGAATTCAGAAAAAACAGGCAGGGAAAGAAGGGATGTTTCTACAGAGGGTGAAGACCATATAAAAGGTCATTCAGACTTAGTATTGAAATCCACCTGGACCAATGCCAGCTTTGAGGCAGCTTCTGCTAAATAGTGCTAAAGACAGCACCAACAAGTAATGAAATGATCCAAGAATAAGTCAGAAACTCTTACGCTCATCACTCAAAACTAGAAAGGTCATCAAGCAGCATTGGATTAACGGCCAAATGAATGACTTTTTCACTAACACTGAAGAAATCTGGAGGACGTTCATGTCTTTTGTTTAGCTATACAAACCAATGTGGCTCAAGTGATGCACCTGTACGAATATTATTTTCTTTGAGAGTTCCTGTGTGCTAAACTGGACTCCCAAGTTTTCTATAAAAGCAAAATACTGTGGATGCTGGAAATCTGAAATAAAAACAAGAAATGCTGGAAAAACTCAGCAGGTCTGGCAGCATCTGTGGCGAGAGAAACAGAGTTAATGTTTCGAGTCCATAAGACTCTTCTTCAGAGCTAAAGAGAAGTTGATGTGAAAAGACAATGCCACAATGGTCCAATACAAAGAGATGGATAATGCAGTTTCAGCCTGGTAGCTGTGGGACTGCTTCCCTACGGATATTCTGCCTTGCTTGCTGCTAACCACATGCTATAATATAGACAACTCACTATAAGAAGCCATCAAGACTCCCAGCACACATGTTGGAAGAACCATAAGGAGAGATTTTTCAATGTAAGGAGCGCTCAGAAGGCTGGGCACATGTAGTTTTCCAAAATTGAGAGAAAAAAACCTTGGAAGCAGACAGAAAAATGAGAACTGTCCCATCTAGTGATGTAACATCAGAGGAACTAAAGAGAATGATGGCTTTCTGGTACTGGAGGGGATCTTCTTGAATCTTTGTTTTGTTTCTAATATAGAATATGGCATATATCCTTACCTATTATCACTATATTACAAATACGCTCTGAACTGAATCCAGACTGAAAAATGACTGAAATGCAAGAATTCAAAAGCATTGATAACAGCCAAATAAAAACAGGATGGGGAGGCATGAATCCATAAACCAGTTTAACCTTATACTGTAATCTAAATCATAGAGTTTAAGACTTTAAATTGTCAGAATATTTAAATGAACTATGTGCAAGTCTCAAACCTTTGAGCTTAATGCTTACCTTCTCAGATAATTGTGTTGAGATTTGAGAACCCAGTTCTCCATCATCCGACTCCTCTTTAGTTTCACATTCGTTGAAGTGCCCAACTTCCATATCTGGTTCTAATTCCATCTCCATATCGTCCTCTCTGTCACCAGGTTCAGACTTGGCCTTCATTGATTCATCATACGTCAACAGCAAGTCTTCTCCAGCTTCCTCATAGTTTTCAGTGTCTGAGGAGGGGCTACCCTGTGACTTTATTTTTGCAATATTCTCTCCTTCCACCTGTTTGGGACTTTTGTTCTCTTCCATTGAAGGAGAACCCATCTGTGTACTTTCATTGTCTGTTTCCTTAGAATTCTTGGATTTATCTTGAGCCTTTCTCTTATTGCTGGGTGATCGTGCTCTTTTTGAAGGAGGGCTGTGAGAACGACCTCTTTTCCTGAAATCAAACATTCGCAAAAATATGAATTTAAGTATCGGATATTTCAAAAAGTACCACCATTAGTGTTTTCTTAAAGAAAAAGGCCAGAGTTTCTACACAACACTGTTGATTTGTATCAGTGATTACTTGGATTATAAGATCCTGATTTTAGCTGGTATTAAAAGAACAGATGCTAAGCATCTGGGAAATTAATGAAATCTGATAGAGAATTGGTTTTCATGCATTCCCTATAAGCTGGTGACACTGGCAGAGGCATGGCAGCAGGTCACTCGTCTTTTCAGTTAATGATCACCCATGGCATTAGGAAAATAGTTAAATACCAAACAAAAAATACTCATTACTCAGCAACAACAGGGTTTGAATCTACTCTCGGGTGATTACATTCTCTTTCTGCTCCTGTCATAAGGATGCAGCATAAAATGATAATTCAAAGTTACTAAGTTGTCCATAATTATGAGCTAATTAGCAACCACACATAGAAACTCTGAAGATCAGGTGACATGTAAATGTATGTCGTAATGCTCCGGGAGAGTACCCTGCTCTAAGGTTAGAAATATATCCGTTATTTAGCCTGCAAAGAATTGGTGCACGAGTGGAGAGAGTGTAACAATTTTTTAAGGTCTTTAAATTTTTCTCTCCTTTCCACATGCTACAATCCATCTATGATGGCTGTCACCTAACCCACAAGGCTTCACCCAAAGATGCCATGAAATTAGCAGCAGAGACATGTAAAGCAATGCTGCCCTTTGTTATCTCTGCTTAATTTCTAATGCCGGAGTGTCAAACTATCTTCATACTCCAAATAGCCATTTGCAAAAATCTTAAATAAAAACAGGAAATGCTAGAAAAACTCAGCAGGTCTGGCAGCATCTGTGGTGGGAGAAACAGAGTTAACGTTTTGAGTCCGTACGACTCTTCTTCAGAGCTAAAGATTTCCAGCATCCGCGGTATTTTGCTTTTATCTTAAAGTGCAAAAATCTTAGTATGGTTATTTGTAAAGGTAACTGTTTATAATTCTAAATAATTAATAACTAAATGATCAGAAGTTATTTAAAATGTAGCTTGGTCACATTTACTTAACTGCCCTTCAAACAAGTTTGAATAATTTTAGGGTTACTGTTAAAATTTAACCAACATACAATAGAATAGGCTTCATCTTTACCCTTTTAAGCACAGAGCTTACCGGTTTTCCCGCTCTCTGTTTCTTAACAGTTCATCAACTCCTTTGCCTTGTTTCTGAAAGAAGAAATAAATATCAATTCCCCTATTGCCACCTGTGTTAATTCTTGAAGTAGGCAGGGAATTCTTAAAAGTACAATACTGACTCCTTTATTTAGATGAAGGGACTTTCATGCTAGACAGTTTAAATAACTTGCTTGTTAAAAGTAGACAAAGTATGCCATCATCATTCTATTATACATCAAACCTAGCAGCAAGTTCTATGTTTGTGATACAAAATATGAGGAGGTCAATGTGCATGTGCAATCCACTTGTTCTGGCGCATGCTGTGAATATCTACCTGCAACCATTTAGTTATTTAAATTACCAGTCAGTGCTGCCCAGCTACTCAGCAATGCTGCTTACTGGAACAGTGCTGGTTCTGCTCAGGCAGCAGTATCGTGTTTTGGTTGAGGTAAATGATGCCACAGTGGCAATGCAAATTGAAAGAGCATGTTTGTGTGTCAGCAAAAACAGTCTGATTTTGCTAATCTCAATGTCAAAAATTTCAACCATATCCAACTACTCACTAGCCTCAATCCTTATAATTATAATTTAACATTAACCACATGACTTACCCTCAACACTAGGTTTTTGTATTTTTGAGACAAATAAACTTTCAGCTCTCTGCCATGAAACATCAGAGGTATTTTCTTGAACTTTTCAATCATGGCCATTGCTATTTCATGTGTTTCCATTTCCAGGAAAACCTGTAGTTGAAACAAAGAATCATTAGGAAATGTAACTAAAACTTGAAATACTCAGTGGTTCAGCGCCACAGCAGATATAGGTTACTTACTGTAGGCAGCCATATAAACAATCTTTGAAAGAAATTCACTTATAATTAGGAATGGCCGTCTATCTTACCAGAGAAAGACCATTAACACCATCTTTCCAAGAAAATGTATCATTAGGCAGCAGGCATTCCTCTCTCCCACTGTGTTAGTTCATAGTCTTCATATTAAACTGGCCTTCATTTGAATCCTTTAAGGACTTGCACTTCTGTAACTATTTTTGGCTTTAACTTTATTACTATGCATCTAATGATACAATGATCCTTAGAAAAGATTCAAATATTTAATATCATTTGTGAATAATCACTTCTTAAATCTAACGAAGTATCATCCCTAATATCCCTTTATAGTGTGCCGAGAAAAAAAATTCTCACCTCATTTAAAGTACTTATGTTTTCACGTTTCTTTGATCATCCACCATCCTAAAATGCACTGACTCAGACGTTTACAGTGCAGGAGGCCATTCAGCCCATCATGTCCACGCCAGTCAACAAAGATCTGACAACACTAATCCCATTTTCCAGCACTTGGCCCACAGCCCTGGAGGCTATGGCAATGCAAGTGAATATCTAAATACTTCTTAGATGTTACAAGAGTTTCTGACTCAACCACCTTCAGACAGCGAGTTCCAGACTCCCAACACCCTCTGGGTGAAATAATTTCTCAACTCCCCTCTTAGCCTTCTACCTCTTACCTTAAATCTATGCCCCCTGGTTATTGACCCCTCCACTAATGGGAAAAGTGCCTTCCCATTCACTCTATCTATGTCCCTCATAATCTTATACACCTCTATCAGATCCCCTCTCAAACCTCACTGCTCCAAGGAAAACAACTCCAGCCTATCCAATCTTTCAGTTGAAGGTCTAAAGAATTTGCCTGTGGTTACTCTGCCTTCTTAGTTTCTACTTCTGCTATTCCTATTGCGCCCACTTTTGCAATGGCTCTGATGTCATACTTCAATATAGGTACTCTTCATAGATCACTGGATCTATTTTTACCAAACTACATACATACTTTTACTCCCCCGCATCTCCCATTTTCTACTACGTTTGCGATGTCAATATTTACATATAGCCCTGTTGGCAATAATTCATTCCGAATTCAAAACTGGGAGCAGTGAAGCTATTTTCTGTCATGTTGCAACAGCTAGTGCGGATGAGTGTAAAAGCTGGGGAGGGAGAGAGGCAGGGCTGGATAGAGTACCTCCCATTTACAGTGCTGGTGCATGATAGCACGATCACTTTCAATGCCCCCTCCAAATTGTATCCCTATCCTGATTTGGATACATTTAACCATTTCTTCGTTATGACTGAGTCGTAATCCCTGCCTAACAGCATTGTGGAATGGACTGAAATGGACTGCAACAGTTCAAGAAGGAGGCCACCACCACTTTCAAAGGCAAAAATGACGGTAAATGCCGGCCTTGCCAGCATCACTCATATCCCAAGAATGAAAAAAAAATATTGTTTGCTGCTTAAATGGCAGCAAATTGCATTCAGCACCAAATGGGGAGGAGGGCTACCAAAGGCAAAAAAGTCTGAAAATTAGTGGCCAAAGGCATCAATGCCTGAAAATATTCTGTGACAAGGAATCATGTAATTATAGTACTTTTCATGATCTGTAGTGAAATGCAAATGCTCCTAGTTCACTTCAACTAGATGGAATTATCACACTTCAAGTGGTTTTCCCTTTGCTCATCCTCTACTACTGCCAAAACAGTAGACTAATGCAATTGTATAAAATCACCAAAGTGACCTCTTCATTTCAGCATTCAATGCAGTTAGTGCATATAATACAGGATCAAGTCCATTCTAACAACAGAACATGACCTTGCTAGGTTAAGTACATGTAAGTGAAGCAAAGGACTACGGACGGCAGTGCTTCATAAACCATTTCCCAATGTGACCCCATTTTAACTAACCACCAACTTTCTCAAGGGGATTTTGGATAGGCAACCAATGCTGGCCTTACCAGTGAAGCCCACATCCCATGAAAGTATATATACAAAAGAAAAAACTTGAAAATTAATGTGATTCCAGATGCCAACAAAAATAAAACAGCAATAAAGCAGCACCGCATCATTCAGCATATAATTATTAAAGTTTGCATTTTACATATCAACATGCATCATATAAATATAAAAATGTGAGTTATTAAAGTACTTTGTAAAAATATTTTTAGGGGCTCCTGTAGATTTCAGTCAAGCTCTCCATATTCCGTGGTAACAGAAGACTCAGTGAAGCCCCACTGCCGCCCCCTTCCTCCAGACACACATTGTGCTCAGCCCCTCTTCCCACCCACACACGCCCCTCTTCTCAAACCCCCTACCTCCCCACACTCATTCACTTGACAGCTCCTCTTCCCAACCACCTTCACCCCCCACCCACTTCACTGATTCACTCAGCATCTCCTCATCCCAAAACTCAACACTTTCCCACCACACACTCACAGCAGCCCTTCTTCCCAAACCCAGTAGAGACTCGGGCTCCAATGCTCTCCCTCCACATCTGCAGCCCCACGGAAACTCAAGCTCCGCTGCTCCCTCCCCATTCACCTCCCCTCGAACCCAATGAAGACTCGGGCTCTACTGATCCCCTGCCTCCCTAACCTGCCAAACCCAGCAGCTCTACCAAACAGCCAGCGTCCTCCAGTGGGATGAGTGAAGGCTGCTGGGCCCAGACTGGTGCGAAGCTGAGTGGCAGCAACCCTGGGCCTGCTCTCAGCTTTATTATTAGCAGAGATTTTCTGGGATTTCTGATGCTCCCCCCTCCCGGTGTTGGGGAGGCATAGGTCGGGAAAAAAAAATTAAAAGGGCGGAATTCTATTATCCAAAAGTCAGAATCCTGTCAAACAATGGACGTTTCTCCTCACTGTAAATACCTGCTCTGTCTTAGATCCTGAAATGCCAAACAAATCCAGAGTTAAAATTAATGCCAATTCAATTCGAACGATCCAAATAAATTACAACTGTCAAATGTTAACAGGCAATGAGGAAGTAAGCTTGCAACACAATAACTCTTTACAGATGGCCCGAAAGTGAACAAGATGAGTCCTGTACCATTTGGAACATACAGCACGGTATTAATTAAAATCTTGCAACTATTGCAATGCCAACTAGTCACACCCCCAGTATTTATTTGGAGGTTATTATTTAAAACCAAGGCCATCTCTCAAAAAAGTAGTACAGTAATATAGGGTGCCATTAATTTAATTTATTACTCAGTCATATAATTTTTCACATTACTGCTAACATTTTTAATCCCAAAGTACCTGATTTTTAACTCTCATCAGTAGATAGTTGGTCACTTTTCCAAAGGGAATACCAAGACATACAATTTCTGAATCAGTGTAGCCAACAGAAGGTAAGTTGCTGATGTGGACCACTCGGCTACGCTCTTCACTTTCTTTGCCCTAAACATAAAAGAGTGAAAAATACATTATTTAAACTGCATAATCCCCAGCAGCTTAACTGTTGTTACTTATCAAGTATTCTTCACATAAAAACACTCATCATCTCACTATCTCTCCACCATCATTCCAATACTGCAAATGAGATGATGATTCGATTTTGAGCCCAACTGATGGACACAGGAGTAATCAAGTTTTTTAAGGGTCATTATAATTTTGGGATCTCAATTTAGTGCAACATTGTGAACTGCTGTTGCAATGGGTTATGATCAGAAAGAAATATGGCAGGCAGAATTGCTGAACATCAATTGTTTGTCATTTCAGGGGGTCAACTCATTGGCTTCTCTGACCATTTTCTTCTGAATTTTTAATCCATCTCAATTTGACTTGAAATATGATGACTGAACCTAATTGCATCTATGATTATGATGGCTTTTTTTAAGGTAAAATTTGTTCGAAAATTCCAAGGAGATTGTTATTGCACATTTCCATGGACCATTTAAGAAGTTCTGCTCTTAAGTCATGGGCCTGAATTTTCAGGATGGTGGGGGCTCGACCGAAGAATTGGCGAGGAACACATCCCCAGCAACTCCAACAGCCCTAATGCCATATTACGCTCTAATGAGCATTGATTGCTTTAAGGCAGGACACCAAGGCAATAATACCCTTCCTAAGCTACAGGGACCAAAACTGCACACATTACTCCAAGTGTGGTCTAACCAAGGTTCTACATAATTGAAGCAAGTCTTCACTACTCCTGTACTCATATCCTCTTGCGATAAGGGCTAACATACCATCAACCTTCCTAATTGCCTGCTGCACCTGCATGTTAGCTTTCAGTGACTTATTGATGAGGACACCCAGGTGCCTTTGTACATCTACACTTTCTAATCGCTTACCATTTAAGGAATACTCTGCACACCTGTTCCTCCCACCTCACATTTTTCCACATTATATTCCATCTGCTATGTCCCTGACCACTCACCAAGTCTATCCAAATCCTCTTGAAGCTGCTTTGCATCTTCCTCACAACACATATTCCCAACTAGCTTTGTGTCACCTGTGAACTTGGAAATATTACATTTGGTCTCCGCATCCAAATCATTGATATATATTGTGAACAGCTGGGGCCCTAAGTACTGGATCGTTGCGGTACTCCAAAAGTCACAGCCTGTTTATTCCTCGTCTCTGTTTCTGCCTATTAGCCAATCCTTAATCCATGCCAATATATTACCTCCTATCCCATGTGCTTTAATTTTGCTAACCAACCTCCTGTGGGGGACTTTATCAAAAGCCATCTGAAAATCCAAGTTACGTCCACTGACTCCCCTTTTTATCAATTCTGTTAAGTAACATCCTCAAAAAACTCCAACAGGGTCATCAAACATGATTTCCCATTCATAAATCCATGTTGGCTATGCCCAATCAGATTATTATTATCCAAGTGTCCATTTATCCTCTGTAATAGATTCTAGCATTTTCCCTACCACTGATGTAAGGCTAACAGGCCCGTCGTTGCCCATTTTGTCCCTCCCTCCCTTCTTAAATAGTGAGGTGATAATTGCTAACTTCCAATCTGCAGGAACCATTCCAGAATCTATAGAATTTTGGAAGATGATCACCAATGCATCCACTATCTCCATTGCCACCTCTTTCAACACTCTGAGATATAGAATAAACAGGCTCTGACTTTTCAACTTTCAGTCCCATTAATTTCTCCTGTACAGCCTTCTTACTAACACTAATTTCCTTCAATTCCTCATTCTCCCTAGTCCCTTGCACCTCTAATTCTGGGAGAGTTCTTCTATCTTTCCTCAGTGAAGACAGATACAAAGTGATCATTTTACTTCTCAGCCATTTCTCTATTCCCCAATATAAATTCTCCTGACTCTGCCTGTAGTGGGCCCACATTTGTCTTAGCCAAACATTTCCTTTTTACATACCTATAGAAGCTTTTACAGTCTGTTTTTATGTTTTTTGCTGGTTTACATTCATGTTCTATTCTCCCTTTTATCAGTTTCTTAGTCCTCCTTTGCTGTATTCTAAAATCCTCCCAACCCTCAGGTTTACTACTATTTCTGGCAACTTTATAGGCCTTTTCTTTTAATCTTATACAATCCATAACTTACTTTGTTAGTCACAGTTGACTGACTTCTTTTTCGAGTTTTTGTGCCTTGAAGGAATATATAGTTGCTGTAAATGATGTAATAATTCTTTAAAGACTATCCATTCCCTATGTACCATCATACCTTTTAATGTATTTTCCCAATCCACCTCAGCCAATTTGTCCCTCACACCTTCGTAATTTCCTTTGTTCAAATTTAACATCCTGACTTCAGGTTGAACTACCCCACTTTCAAATATAGTGCAAAATTCTATAATATTATGGTCATTCAACCCTAAAGGTTCTTTTACAACAAGATTATTAATTAGCCACAGTATTATTCATGATTCTGGTATCATGCTTGTAACTCTGGCACCTATTCCAATGCCTCTGTATAATGTTTCTAATATGCCAACCAGAACCATGCCAACCAAGTGTGGTCTAACCATGGTTCAATATAAGTCTAGCATAACTTCTCCACTTTTTAATTCTCTTTAGAAATAAATCCAAGCACTTTTTAAAATTCCTTATTAACCTGCAATGCTACTTTTAGGGATATGTGTATTTGCAAAAACAGTATAACATTATCTGATCTTCTGTTAACCTGGGCCACAAATCTGCATAACATTAAATGAATTGTAACAATACCCAAACTCCAATGTGTACAAGACAAAACAAGCACAGATGGGAATTACCATCAGTATAATATTTTGAGGATTATAACATTATGCAAACTCAAATTGTATACAGTCTGCCCAAACCTGCTAACTCGAGGTAAGTATTTTGCATCAATACAAAGTCAGTATACATTTTCAACTATTAGGATCAATTAATGAAAAGTACAATGTAATCACGAGACAACTTCCAGAATCTGCAGCAATGCCTTGATATTGCAATTGCATAATTCTGGAAGATAGTGAGGCTGTACATGATATGCATGAAGGCAAGAAAAAAATGTCACCAATTAAGTTTCAGATCAGACATGAAAATAACCTTATAAAACAACTAAATTAGGTCCAAAATGTTATTGGGGAGTATAAGTCCTGCTTATTTAAATTAGACCTACGACAATTGAGCAGATTCCTGTGTCTTTATTTATTATCTGGGGCTCTGAAGCAAATGTAACTGTACTTATAGGAAAGCAAACCTATATAAATATGGATGAAGCTATTAGCTCCCTTACATCCCATTATGAAGAAAATACCTTTATAGTCAACTTTTTGTATTTCTGAGAGTGTTCTGCTCTGATGACATTGCCATCAACAAAGGTAGGTTTCATCTGGTAAAACTTGACCATGGCTTGAGCCGCTTCAGGATAAGCCAATTCCACAAATCCCTATAATTAAAAATACAAATGTTGAATGCAAATAAGATTTTCACAATCACCTCTAATTTTTTTTGTACGACCAGCTTCAAATATAGATATTCAAACCTAATGGCAAGCAAAGGGTTGTACAGTGGGGGGAGGGCCAGGGGGAAGACAAACACCAATACACACTGAAGGAATGGAATTAGCACAGGGAGACTTTCAATGGTATGAGGCTGACTGCAGACCATCAGCTCTAATGTTGAAACAGTGTAGGGAAACAATTGTTTAAAATAAAAATGCTTGCATACCCATCAAAACAGTACAGAAAAGTTTACAGAGGTTCATTAGTGATGCACATTTTTAAGCACTGCATAATTTTAGTTTTCACACTTCAAAAGGGAGATACATATATTGGTCAGGGGGCAGAAAAAAGAATGATGCTAAATGTAATGGGACTGCATTAGGAGGCAAGATTCAACTAAATTTCTAGAAAGAAAATTAACAAAAGGCTTCTCTACGATTTGCAAAGCATTAAATAGTTTAGATAAGGTGAAAGCAAAACAATAAATCAAGGTTAGACTGGCCAGTAGAACAACAGCAAGGGATTACAGCTAACGTCAAGTCAAAGACAGTTTAAGTGATTGGTTGGGTAAACTGGAGTACTGGAAGGTTGAGCTTCAATGAGCTGACCAGCCTTTTCTCATCACGAGCATTTTACGTTCTTGTATCATAACTATCAAATTTCTTAAACGGATTCTGTCCTTTCTGTTCTCATGACACAAACTTATAACACAACCAGGAACCTGGAATGATTGTTAAATTTCCACAGGATTCAATACAATGCAAAGAAAGGATTGACCGTCTAGCCATGGCTTATGCTTACCTCACCCTTTGACTTTATCAACAAGTAGTTTGTAACCTTCCCAAAAGGTTCAGCCAGCTTGATCAGGTCACGATTCATACATTTACCTCGCTGCAACTCACTAATGTGAACTACTCGCCCAGGTTCTTCGTTCACATTCTAAGATAGGAGAAAAGGATTAGCAGCAAAAGGCATTTATTAATGTTACAATACATTCAAGCTTAAGTTTATACACTGTTCCAAAATTAAAGCACTGACTAGGTCAAGCAATGGTCTCTGGTTGTAATGGTGTGCTCAGTCAACGTAGAATTCCCTTGGTACACTGTATTACCAAGCATGGTCAAGCAGTGACAATTATTCCTCCCCATCACCCACACAAATCCACACGACAAATGCAATTCACTGCTCAGGTTACATCATGCTTCCTAATGCGATGTATGTTTAAACCACACAGTATTTTCCATGTGCAACGTACTGCTCAGGCACATAGTGCTTCCTGGGTAATATTACAGTAAAAACTGCATTCTGTCACATCACAAGACATAGACTTTTAACTATAATGGGCAGAACATCCTAACTGTACCAACATTTTCTGCATTTTGCACTCTTTGAATTCAAGATTGAACTAAAAGCTTAATTCAGGAGTCTGAATTCACTCCTAGTTTCCGGACATGGATCTTAAAATTTAGATCCGTTTAATGTGATAGGAGGACATTTAATGCAGGATTCCTCTTCGAAATCTCTCACTTTGTTGATGTCCAAAAGTTTGTGGAAATGCAATTTAAAAATCCACCCCTCTTGAAAAATAAAACAAATTCTTGGCGTATTTTTCTTTCCTTCTCCAAAACCCTCTGAACATACATTTTCATTTATAACTTATCAGTTAAAGGAAACTGGTATAATCTAATGGCTTTCTGGTGTAGTTCAGAGATGATACTTAAAATAATAGAATCCTTAACCAAATAAAACCTTGATCTCAATGGGCATTCAAATTGGAAAAATCTCACCTATAAATATACCAACAAGCTGAGCATCAAGTATAGTACTACCTAATTATACATAGAGATTAACTTGTACAAAACAGACATTTGCCCTTTTAAGTCTAGTCATAATTTCCACCTATTTCACAAAGTATGGAAGAGTGATCACTAAAATGATGATGCTAAGCAAAGGAGTATTCTTTGATGTACGCGCAAGTTATTTTGTGAACAGACACTAACTGCTAACTGATGAGGACTCGAAACGTCAACTCTTTTCTTCTCCGCCAATGCTGCCAGACCTGCTGAGTTTTTCCAGGTAATTCTGTTTTTGTTTTGGATTTCCAGCATCCGCAGTAGTTTTTTGTTTTTACTAACTGCTACCCCACCATTCTGAGTTTACTCATACTGCATGCACAATTTTGTGGAGATAGAACACGAGTAGGCTGCATCAGGTCTCTATCAACCCTGTTCTATGTATATGTACAATTAGGTACAGGGGAGTAGCTCAGTGACTCACCACTTGCTTTCTTCACCCCAGTCATATGCTCAGCATTTCAACCACAAATATATTTCAAGGTCAGATGCTTACCACATGGATAACTACAGATATTCAGTCACGACTCAGTGTGTTGATCATAACCAGCACCACTGCAGTGGCCCCCATCCCCCACCTCACTATGCAGATCAGCTAAAGGTACTGAAAGTACAGCCATTTTGTTGATCTCTCATCAAATGATTAGCTAGCTTCTTCAAAACTAGATTTTATTCATGGCAATGAGTAACTTTCGTACAAGAATCTTACAGGAGTATGAAATACTAACCATTCTGGGTGGCTTCTTTAGCCTCTGAACATTGTTCCCTTGCTTGTTATCCATAGGACCTTTGCGACTGGATGCTAAAAGAGAGAAAGAATTAAGCAAAGTTACTGCCAAAAGGTTTCATATTTACGTCTTTGTGTTCCTTTTGTCTTCTTTTATTTTCACTTCCCAAATAATTTTTTTAATTAAACATTGTGGCGCAATGTCAACAGCTTGGCTGAAAATGATAGACAACCAAAACAAATTAGATCAATTATGTCATAGCTTTGAACTGTTACATAAAGTTGACCACAGAGGTACTAGCTTATCAAGGGGCCGAAACACATTCTAACCTATGTGAAAGGAACCAGCTCATAAAAAGATTCAACAAAAGTGGCTACATAAACACGAATAAAGAAGCACTATGCTGCATATTACCTCCTGCCTGATTCACAGGGCATTCCCCAACACTTCAGTGTGGTAAACTTGGCTTTTTGGATCAAAATAAGGATTGTGCTGTCTGTACCAGCCACTTCCCCCAACCTCACTTGGCAAGGACAGGTTTTCTGTTAAGGAGCCCCCCAATGAATTATAAAGTTCTCCCTCTATTTCATCTGTTGAGGGTAACCTTATCAGTTACCCATGCTGCTGAGTAACAGGAAGGTTGCAGCACAGATAGATGTTTAATGAAGGTCTTAGGCATTGAGATCTGGTTAAGTAGCAGTGTGCTGTATTGCAAGTGCACCCTGCTAATTTGAAATAATCTCTATGGGATTTCTCTGATCTAAATGTGAGCTTTCATGTCAACTGAAGCTAACCAATACTGTTCAATCAGTCCATGGATATGGGAAAAGAGGGGGGCAGCTCCTTAGTCATTTGGCTTAATTTACCTCTGCTCTGAAAGACATTGCCTTTTTACATGAAATGGGTCTTAAAAGCTTATTTAGCTAATATTGACCATATTTACAGGATCACCAGTTGGCTGCTTCTTAAAACTTTCCAGTGTTGTCTTGACCTGCTTTCTGTTAGAATATCTTAAAATGTTTTAAACTGGTCAAAGTATCCCCATCATACTTTCACTTTAACATTTTAGCTAGAGAATAAATGTGGAGGAAAGAGAAAATGTATGAACAAAAGACAGTTTGGAAAACTCAAAGGCAAACAATGATTTATGCCCAGGTTAAGAGACAGGCCCTGTCTAGATAAAAGGGCAGTTGTTAAGATATCACATATGATAAAGTCTGGCAAAGCCATTTGTCTTACTCATTCAAATGACTAGAAACAAAGCTTGTAGAACAAAGATGAAGGTTAAAAGATTAGAAGCGTGATAAACAACTAAACATGGCCTTAGTAATCGTGCATCTGCACGTGCGTTGTGCATAGATGTCCTAAGTAGCCAAATAGTATAAGAATGGGACATATTTCTTTTGAAGAATAGAGCACTGTTGGGGTAACTGGAAGTCATCCATGAAAGATTACAAGTCTGATCAACTTTATCGAGACTTTGTAGATAAATAAACGGGTATTAATTGCTTACCATTCAATATAAAACTGCAGAATAGCTACATAAAACCAATATTATTATTAGTCAATGTCTATTAAAAACCACTCAGGCCTGAATCTGAGCCGAGATTATTGTTCTAGACTAACAACCTAAATCCTATGTTTTATAATCTTTTGTTGCAAGTTTCCAAGGGAACAACTCAAAACATAGCCAAGAGGGCGAGGATCATTCAACAACTCTACCTGAAGCCTGGATTAATGCCTTGTGAACAAAATTAACCCACAGTGCTTTTTAAGAAATTATGCAAATCTCAAGCATTCCTGCAAGTTAAGCTTCTTATGCAGTGGGCCTGCTTTGACCCCTTTCAGGAGACTCCAAAATTTGTTCTGCAGGGAAAAATCAATGGGTAGCTATGCTTTGAGATACCCAATAGGTCATATCTGGATGGACGCTAGTGAACAAGCTACTGTCAACTAGCTGGCAGATGCATCTACAATGTCCAGTATGGCATCTTTGCTACTTGCCACTTAAGCCTGAGGTTGGGTTATAACTGGAGATTGTTTTCCCCTCCAGCTAGACTGAACAGGCACAGAGGTTGATGCATTATGTGATGTAGAATATGAAAGAAAGAGAGGGAGTGTATATGTGTTGCTGTTTCCTTGCTTCTGCAAGTAATATCTTCAAGAACTAGCAACATTATGACAATGTTGCAGTCTTCAAATTACAACTCGCTCACCTATGTTCATGCAACTCAACCTCGTCTTAGTTGTGTCAGAGTTCTTCCATGCGTCTTAGATCTGAGTAATCTGGGTCCTGGTTCTCAAGAGACTAAACCTGCAATAGTCATTAACATTGAACCAGACCCTTGAGCTCCCTTTTGCATTTGTGCGGAATAGTTGGTCTACCTGTTGTGTGCAGCTTAGAGGTACAGTCTTTGTCACCAAGCTCCTCAGGTGATGTAGGTGTCTATAATCTATTAGCTTTAGCAGATTCTGAATTTAATGTTCTCTGCTTTAATGAGGAAAAAGTCCTAAAGATATGGACTACAGACATGAAGCCTTTATATAGGTATATAGCAGAGATTTACTGGAGTGGCTCCAGTGAAGAAGGATTATAGTTAGGTGGGTAAGCATACATTAAGTACAAATAGGAAACCATTGATATAACACACTGGTATTGTAATAATAATTGGACCAGAGAAGGTTAAGACTAAGTTTCATAGAGGTGTTTAAAATCTTGAAGGTTTAGATAAATAAAGAGAAACTGTCTCCATTATTTGAGGGCTTGATAACTAAAGGACACAGATATACGGTAATTGGCAAAATAACCAGAGGCGACAAACTTTTTTACACAAGGTGGTTAGGATTTGGAATGCACCGGCCAATAGGGTGGTGGGTAGAAAGGTAATGGTAGTCTTCAAAAGAGAATTTAAGAAAAAACTGCAGGGATATGGGAAAAGAGCAAGGGAGTGGGATTAATTGAACTGCTCTTTGAAGGAGCTGGTGCAAGATCAATGAGTTGAATGGCCTCCTTCAATGCATTATTTTATAGTTCCATTTGTAAAATGCTTTCCAGATCAGTTGGTCAGCAATCATTTACTTATTTCAGTTTTAGATTCAGACAGAATTTGGTGGTCTTCAACTTTTTTTTTCCTTTCCATCTCTAATTTTTTCAATTTCTCCTTCTTGGCTTGTTTACATTATGCCTCATGTCTTTGCTGTGTAAGGGTGTGAAAGGATAGGATTGTCCAAAGATCACCCTCCTCTGTTCAGGAAGTGGCAGTATTAATGCCCTGACACATTCCCCTTTCAAATATGCTTGAGACAGTCATGAAGATTTGTTATATGCAGCTTTACCCTTAATTTCATTTTCTTTACTTTCTGTTTTTGTGAGTTCCTAATATATTGGACAGCATTCAACATTTATTTTCTGTCCAATTATTATTGCAATACCAGTGTGTTGTATCAATGATTTGCTATTTGAACTTTATATTTGCTTCAACACATTTTAAATCTGAATGCTTAAAGCAAGATTTTAATGAAAATAATAACAGCATTTAACATACTGTTTACTTATTCAGTCCCACTGCTTACTGCGATGCATTCACGCAAAAACAATTTGTCCACTATACATAATGGCTGATATAGCATGGCAATGGCAATAACTCATTGCACAAATAATATTGAGGTGCTGTCACAGTCTAGGCCAACATTATTATTAACCTAAACATTTGCCAGAAAGTCTTTTATCACTTCCGTGGGTAGGCAAAAAATAAGTGAAATAAAATAACTGATCAATAGTCTCCTCAGCTAACAGAATTAATTTAGTCTTGGCTTATGCAAGACCTATTCTGTGCAATAAATTATGAAGTGTCTAAAAGATTTCCTGTAGAAGACATTGCAGAATCTTTGCAATGCTACCCAGACCTGTTTTGCATCCATAGCAGTAAATCACAGTCACTTTCAATGCCTTAGGTTTTGAGCAACGCACATAGCCTTTAGTTTAACATTATATCAGCCATAAAATGTCAATGGGATGAAAATAAAAAGTTAATTTTCTAAAAGAATATACTTAATTAACGATTGTGAGAGGTTCTTTTTATTATATTTAGTGCACCTTAACAAGGTGCGAACAAGAGTAAACACAGCTATTTCTACACAAAATAAATGGAGCACTCATGATACTATAACCGGAAACTGTGCAATTAACTTTAATGTAAAAAGTATAATGGTTATCACTTTTTGTCTGATATAACCTTTTAAATGTGGATGTTTTAAGAGGTTGGATCTACACTTCTAACCTGCTTTTTGCAATAGCTACATTCAAGTTTGCCGATAGAAGCTTAAATCTGGTGCATTATTTAATTCCATCATAAGTTTTGTCATTTAAACAAAGATTCAAGCCCGAGATGAACTGCTTGTAGACAACAAAATACACTAGTTTTCAGCACTGAGCACAATGCTGAAAATTACATTCTCCCCTGCAACTTTAAAATATAATAATACAGTTGATGATCATTACCCCCATGGGGTTCCATTCCTCCCATGCCTCTGCTGGATGAAAGGAAGGATCCAGATGGTGGGGGACCCAGAATACCTGGTGCCAGGTTTGTTGACTGTAAAACCAGCGGATCGGCCCTGGAAGCAATGAAAAAACTTAAAGCAAAACTCTCACACACACAAATCAGAAATTATGAAAGATTAAGTGGTTTCATAAGCATTAATTCTAATGTAAAATAATTAGTTAAAACAAAAAGTGTCTGTATATCTGTTGCTTATATGCAATATAATGTCTGAGGTTTTTAATTGGTTACATTGAAACAATGTGCTAGATGGCAGTGGTTCAAAAGGATGGTTGAGAAGGTACCATAAAATAATTCTGTTGTTTTTACAGTCCTTCCTCTTATGCGGAAAAAAGAGCACTAGCAGCTTACTGATTCCAGGCAGCAAGATATTAAACAAGAATTATTAAGGTCAATAAAATTTTGGAAATACAGGGTCTTGTCCAAGCTTTGAGAGAAAGCTACTCCTCAAAAATTTTATAAACAGAATTAACATGAGTTTCATGAAGGACTCTCAAGCGTTGATTATTAAAGTGCACTTCCAAATTTAAATGTCCATGAGCATCAATTTACACAGAAAATACACTACATCATAAACTGTATCAGTAATCCAATCTGTGCAAAATTTAATAGATTGTACAAAAAAATCTTACTTGTAGCTACTGCTGTTAAAAGACCATATTGTAGTATATAATCTAACATTCTCATTCATTCAGCCTCCAAATTGTACAAAAATAACTGGTCATAAGGAATGTTAGTCACGTCAGATCAGAAAAACAGCTTAAGATGGTGGTTTACATGTCATTTCTGAAAGGACCTTCCACATATTAACCTATGAAGCCATGAGTGCATGCGCAAAAGGAGCTTTATTTTCCTTAGTAAGCTTGATTTTCACTGTTGAGCTTTCACCTCCTAAGGAGTTTAGGGTCTTAATGCAAAACAACACATTTGTTCACTGATGTGAGCTTCAAATCATTCAACTGTGATGAATTTTATTGTTTCTATAAATGTTACTCGATGGTAGACTCAAACATTTTTAGTTTACACTACAAGAAATAAAAGGCTACACTTTTCTGTCATAAACAAAACACTATGGGGCTTTTCCTCAGCAATGGACCCTGAAAATGATGGACAGAAAAGCAACATTGTAGATTCCTTGGACATTGGTCCAGTGTAATTTATCTAGCAGTAATTATAGGATGTGCAAGGGATCAAAATGTAAAATCAGGCTAATGATGCTGCTGTACCTAGGGTCCAGTATAAAAACTGGACTAAAACAAATATTTGAACACTTGTGTACGCGTGAAGTGAACACTTACATTTGGGGTGGAAAGGCATCTGGGTTCCATTCCGGATATCTAGAAATGAAGGCATTATAAATCACTACAAAGCCCCCATCATTTAATTTACAGTAATCATTAACAATTTTATCAGAATGAACAGTTGATACTTCAAAGCTGTTAAGTATATATCACATGGATCTCAACTTTACATCTTTGAAGAACCAATCAGGTGCAGAATAGATCATGGCCATAGGATAAAGCTTCAAACCATCATGTAAAATGTTTACAACTAACTTTTTCCTACAAATCCTCATTTTATATTTCTAGAAACAACCAGATATAACTGATATAATTTAACTAACCAGGCAATGCTACAATAATGTGGCTGATTAATGCACTTAAGTTAGTAAAAGTATACTGTACAACATCATTAGCAAACAAAAATCTCCATACATTTCCACAAGGAGGTCACAAAGCCGTCTGTGTGTTGTACTATTTTTGTGCTGATTCCAATCCTATAAAGGAAAAAAGAACATTAAGAAACAAACTAATAGAAATTAAAAATCCAATTTGTAATACCGACATGAAGTAATAATTTACAAGCTTGGTGACTTCCCAGAGCTAGTAGTACTGTATGATAATAAAGTAAAACAACAGAAGCATGGATTTCCAAAAAAGTATTTGCATTATATTTCACTATTAGTAGAAAGGTAAATTCATCGAGCCATATTCCTCAGCTTAAATATTCTCTACATATCGTCAATGAAGAAAGACCAATCATTTCATTGATAAGTTACAGGAAATGTCATGACATCCAGAATTCAGTTTCCTACAGTTTTATAAAGGTAATTGCAGGCCACTTTCATTGTCGCTTGCCGATCAGAAGAAGATAGACATTTACCAAATAAATCAGATTCTACTCTGATTGCATCTGATTTCATGAATTTTACATGTGCTTTGGCAAATCGACAATTCTATTAAGCTCACTGTTTTATGGTGAGTAAATAAATCAAATTCTGTTTTAAATGATGTAGGAGCACAAGATTTTTACCAATGTTTTGGAGATCACATTCCACAATTCCACATTCCATGAAAAAAGATCTTGAAGATATGTAGCTTGAGGGGGGAAATCACAAAAGGATTCCATTTCCTTAACTCACTTCACGAACCACGAGGAACTAACTTGTTAGTCAACCTCTTTCAAAACCATGTCATGTTCCAGTATATAATGGACTTTCAGTCAATATTTATATTTTTAAAAAACACAATAGGCTACAAAATGATCGCCACCCAAGGATTACCTGACTTCTCTTGTTGATTGAAACCCTCCCATCTCAAGAGGAAACAAAAGGAACTTTCCAGACTGATGTTGACTCAAAATCCTTTTCCCGAAGCTAATTCAAAAGGTTAGTTTCAAATTGAATGGGTCATTCAGATAGAAAGGCACAAGCTGCCTCAAACTCTCATGGTGTGAAAACCATCATGCAGGATAATATAATCAATCTGGCCACCCAGGAAACAACTTTGTGAACTTATAACAGGTCACATGGTCAGACAGCCATATTTGTTGTCACTTTTAAAACAGCAAGCTGTTCTACAACAAAATCCATCAGACAGCCATCGAACCAGTTCCACGTCAATTAAACAACCAAGGTAGTAAACAACCATACCTTGAAGGTGGGAGAAGGAATCTCCCATACCTGTTCCAACATCAAGTTCGCCTGAGAACCAAGCTCCTGGAAAATTGACTAGAAGAGGCTTCACAGCTTACTGAAAATCCTCTGCTGTAGAAGACCTTCACTTCAACTAAAGCATCAACTCATCTAAGAAACTACAGGCTACATTGTAACTGTATTGTATTTCCCTCATTTTTATCTACTCTTTGTCTGACTGATAGTGTGTGTGAGTTGAATGAGTGAGATGTTGCGTTTTAAATTTCCGGGGCAAGCGTGTAATAATGAATAACCTTCCTTATTTTTAAATTCACAAAAAGCTTGCTTTTGGAATTACTTAAATTGGGACAATCACCCACCCCTCACATGCAAAACACACTGATCATGGGCGGTAAGAAAACACAAATTCTGCCCATGCCAACCATATTAAATGAAAATGAACAAGTTTAAAGTATTTTGCGATAATGTTCATAATTATCTGTGAATCTAAAAATTAAAAGCAAAGATATAACGGAATTTCATTAATTACCATTGATTATCATCCTCATACTTTGCTTTTTGCAGAAATGTAAATATAAAAATGGAATACAAAACTTGCAAGAGGCAGTGGGACAGGGCATGAAGGGGATGAGGTCACACAGACAGTGCCTTCAAGAAATTTATGGCATATTATTTCTAGTGCAACAATATTGCATATTGAGGCTTGCTCTGAACTCCTTTAATTCTTTGAACCCCAATGGAGGCAACGTAAGCAAAGTAATAATTTTTTTTCAAAAAAAGCTCTACGTGTACCAAGTCAGAAAAAGAATTAAGCGGGATGAATGGTAGATAGGTATTTTGTCGGCAGAGTTCAAATTTCTTTCAAAAAATGAGTTTGATAATGCCATCACAATTCATCCTCAGTCATGCAACTTCCAGGTAAGACAATATGCTAATAACTTAACAAGCTTCTTTATTTGACAACTTTCACAAACAAATAATAGCATGCCAAAATAATTTATAACTAGCACTGCGATTCTGAGAATCTACACATTAGGCTGAATTTTAGCACTACATGCTGGAGCGTTTTCGTCATTCAGGTATATGAGGTTACGAGAACAATGATTTCTATAAGTACAAATTCAGTTCTACAATTTATCCTTATTCTCACTTGAATAGGATCAAGACTTTCTGAAGGACAGCCAAAATGTGGACCAGGAGGCTGCCCAAAAGTAGAAGGCGAGGGGGAGCCTAAAATGGTAGTCATAGGGGACAGATAGCATTTTTTGTAAGCAGGATCATGAGTTCCACATGGTAGGTTGCCTTTCTGATGCTAGGGTGAGAGACATCTCAAAGGCTGTGTTTATTTGTAGTGCGGGTCGAATGCGCATGTGCAACTGTCCTCATGTCTTTCCAGTCAGTGCCAGGAGTCAAACTAGCTGAAAGGGTATTGGAGAGGGAGCGGGGAAGGATCCAGTCATTGTGATCCATGTTGGGAACAAACCCATAGGAAAGAGTAGGCAAGAGGTCCTACTTGAAGAGCACCAGGAACTAGGAGATAAAATTAAAGAGCAGGACTGCAAGTGTTATAATCTCTAAATTATTGGCATGGAGATAAACAAATTAGGGAGGTGAACATGTGGCTGGAAGAGTGGTGTGGGAAAAGAGGGGCTCCATTTCAAGGGGCATTTCCTGAAGGACAAACTAGAGAAGGAAATAAGGTAAGAGTCAGAAATTGTGCTTTAGGCACTTCAGGTAAAGGGAAAAACTAACATTTTTAAATTATTCGTTCATGGGATGTGGGCGCCGCTGGCTAGGCCAGTATTTATTGCCCATCCCTAATTGCCCTCGCTCCACATTGCTGTGGGTCTGGAGTCACATCTAGGCCAAACAGGACAGCAGATTTCCATCCCTAAAGGGCATTAGTGAACCAGATGGGTTTTTATGACAATCTGCAATAGTTTTGTGGTCATCATTAGACTTTTAATCCCAGATTTTTATTGAATTCAAATTTCACCATCTGCCACAGTGGGATTCGAACCCGTGTCCCCAGAGCATTACCCTGGGTCTCTGGAATACTAGTTCAGTGACAATACCACTATGCCACCGCCTCCCCGCATATATGAAATCATTAAACCAGGAGAGACAAATAAGGAATGTGTGAATTAAGCATGAGAGCAGAAGCACAAGTTAGGCAATGTGGCCCAAATAAGCATACTTTATACAACCACGAAGGCTATAAAGAACAAATTGAATGAACTGCAGATTCAAATTCAACTTGGAGAGCATAACAAGGTAGGCATGACTGAGACATGGCTGAAAAATGACGACGACTGGGAACTATATAGACTAGGCTATAAGCTCTACAGTAAAGACAGGGAAACTGGTAGAAGGGGGAGTGATTAAGGATTAAGCCTTAGTGATTAAGGATGAAATAACTTCCAATCATTTGCAAGGGTATAATATGTAGACAGTTGAAACTTAATATGGGTAGAATTAAGAAGCGAAAAAGAATCTAAGACTGTAGTTGAAGTTCTGTGCAAGCCCCTTGGTAGCAGCTGTGAAGTGATAGATCATACAACTGCAGAGATTGAACAATGATGCAGCAAAGGAAGAAGTTTTAATCAGGGATTTTAATTTTAATATGGATTGGGGTAAGTAAACTAGTACGTCTGAAAGGCAGTAAATTTCTTGAATGTGTCCGGGATAGTTCTCTGCAGCAATATGTCCTAAAGCCACCAGGGGGTTATGTGTATTAGATTTACTAGTAAGTAATGAGCCAGATACAGTCAACAGCCTAACAATATGCCAACATTTAGTTAATAGCAATCATAACGTGATCCAAGTTCAACATAGTGTTTGAAAGGGAGAAATGTGAAAGATACTAATATTCTAGATTAAAGCTGACTCCAATGGGAAGAGACGGAAAATGTCCAGAGTAAACCGTGCAAATCTGTTAATGGGTAAAACAACAGAAGCTGGGGGTTGGCGGGGGGAGGGGGGGAGGAGAGAGAGAGAGAGAGAGAGAGAGAGATGGCAATGGCTGTGGTGGTGATTGGTGTTTTAAAAAGAATTTAAAGTGAATGTAAAGTGATACAGAACCATTTGATACCCCTAAGGGGCTCTATTTGCTGGATAAGACAGCCAGGGACAAATAAAGAGGGGGGAAAAACAACATAAACCAAAAAGAAAAAGCATACAAAAATGCAAAAACAGCACACATCCTGGAGAATGGGAAAAATAAAGAAAAGCAAAAGGTGCAAAACAGCTACTGTAGTAAGATTTTTAAAAAAATACGAAAAGAAACTTGCAAGGGATCTCAAAATCAACACAAAATATTTTTACAATCACATTCGTGAAAGAGTGGTCAGGTGCAGAGTGAGCCCTTTAAAAACTGACAATGGTGATATTGCCAATGAAAATAAGGAAATTACAGACATATTGTTTACTTTCTTTGCGTCAGTATTTATAGTGAAGAGGTTAGCATGCCAGAAATCCCAAACGAACTAACATTGAATTAGGGACAGGGACTCATCCAAATTAACATAATCAAAATAACACATGTAATGATGAAAATAATGCCACT
This sequence comes from Cetorhinus maximus, assembly GCF_964194155.1. Taxonomy (NCBI): domain Eukaryota; kingdom Metazoa; phylum Chordata; class Chondrichthyes; order Lamniformes; family Cetorhinidae; genus Cetorhinus; species Cetorhinus maximus. The sequence continues at coordinate 80,021,634 of NC_135888.1, read as the reverse complement.
AAAGAGTGACAAATCCACAAGCAGTTTCGTTTCCATCCCAGAGTTTCAAAGGAAGTAGGTGAGAACATTGCCCTACCTATAATCTTCCGAAGCTCTCTTGATTTGAGGACTGTTCCTTTAAATTGGAAAACTGCACATGAGAAGTGAGAGGGGGAAACCAGGGAATTACTGAGCAGCTGGTCTAACATCCGTTGTCAGGAAATTCCTAGAGACTATAATTAGGGATAGGGTGAGTGAACAACTCCTGATCAAGAGATAGCCTGAATTGGTTTAAAGAAGGTAGGTCATGCCTGACGAATCTGAATGAACTTTCTGAAGGTGACCAAAAGCAGTGGATGGGTGAATGTCTATGGGTTTATTTATATGGACTTCCAGAAGGCACTTGATAAAAAGTCCTTCAGGAGAGACCTCTAGCTAAAGTTGAACTTCACAGAATTTAAGGCAGAACACACACCAGGTTAGGAAAATGGCTGTGTGGGGGGGAAAACAGAGAGTGGGGCTAAATTAGCAGAATGACTAGCATTGTCCCACAAGAAGCCCGAGTTGGAGCCTCAAATGTTCACCATATTTATTAGTGACTTAGACCAGGAGTCGGCAACCTATGCCACATGTGCCAAAGGTGGCATGCAGGATGACTTTCAGTGGCACGAGAGATGATCATCCAGTCTGAGCAGCCAGAGCCACAGACCTGACAGACCAGCTTCAAAAAATCAGAACCAGAGAATTCCACCTTTTTAAAGCCGCTCTGTCAATATCAATTTCACTGAATTGCTGCGCTGCTGCTTCGACCTTTGGGCAACAGCATGGCTCCAATTTTGTTTTTGGAAAAGCCAGCCAGAAAGCCGAAGTTGCCCGAAGGTCAGTATCAGTGAGGTAACTGTCAGGAGAGGGCTCTCGTTTGAAAAATGGTAGGCGAAATCCCTGTAATTTTAGAACCAATTAGATGCTGTGTATTGGGGTTGGGGTGGAAGTATCCAAATACATTCCAGACATTGGAAAACTCAGCAAGGAAAAGCAAAGGCAAGGATCTCACTAAACTGGTACGGTTACAGTAATTATATATAGAGACTTTATAAATGTTAAAATGTATCACTGGCACGTAAAACCTTAAGAATGAATAAATCAGCACTCCACTTCTGAAAGGTTGTTGACCCCTGACTTAGGATAGATCACATAGCCAAATTTGCTGATGGCACAAAGATATGCAGCATTGTAAGCAGTGTATACGGAAGTGTAGCATTACAGAGAGATATTGTTAGGTAAAGTGAATGGGCAAAACTATGGCAAATAGTTTTCAATGTAGGCAAATATGAAGTTGTGCACTTTGGAGCTAAAAAGCTAGAAACAGTGAGGTCCAATGAGACTTGGTAGTTCAGGAACCAAGATCATTAAAATGATATGAACAGGTATAGAAAATAATGAAAAAGGCTAACAGAATGCCAGCCTTTAAATATCTAGAAGACTGGAATATAAGGGGATAAAAGTCATGCTTCACCTATACAAAGCCCTGGTTTGACCACACCTGGAGTACTACACATAGTTCTGGGCATTACACCTTAGGAAGGCTTTCTTAGCCATGGAAGGAAATTTTACCAAAATGATATCCAGACTCTGAGGGTTAAGTTATGAGAAAAGATTACACAAACCAAGGTTGTATCCTCTGGTATTTAAAACATTAACAAGTGACTTGATTGACGTTTTCAAAATATGCTTTTTAACAGACAAAAGTGTAAAAATGTACACTGTGAGCGGAAGAATGAGAAGAGGCAACACAAAATAAGTACAATTCTAAAGGGGGTGCAGGAACAGAGAAATCTAGGGTTATATGTGCACAAAGCTTTGAAGGCAATGGGGCATATGGGGTCCTGAGTTTTAGAAATAGAGGAAGAGAACAAAAGCAATGAGGTTATGATGAAACTTTATAAAACATTGGTTCGACCTCAATTCTGGGCACTGTAATTAAAGAATGATGTGATGGATTTATAGATAGTGTAGAAAAGATTGATGAGAATGGTTCCAAGGATGAGGGGTTTCAATATCTGAATAGACTGGAGAAGCTCGGGTTATTCTCCTGAAAGAAGAGCAGTTTGAGAGTAAAGGTGTTCAAAATCATGAGACGTCAGCACAACGTAAATCGAAGGAAACTGTTCCCATTGGCAGAAAGGTCGAGAATCAGAGGATACATATTTGAAGTAATTAGCAGAAGAGCCAAAGATGGCATGAGGATTCTCACAGAGCTGGCGGTTACAATCTGGAATGCACTCCCTGAGAGTGTGTTGGAGGCCGATTAAATCGTGGCTTTTAAAAGGAAATTGGGTAAGCACCTGAAGGAGAAAAAAATACAGGGTTACGGGAAGACCAATGGGGAGTTGGACTAGCTAAATGGCTCTTGCAACAAGCTAGCACAAACTCGAAGAGCTGGATGGTCTCCTTTGCTGCTGAACCATTCTGATTCTATGCTACCATTCTATGATTCTGTATTAAGAGGAATAGACAGGATATATATAAACTAGTTTTGCTGGCAGGTGTGTCTAAGGCTACAGGGAATAGTCTAAACATTAGAACCAGGCCTTTCAGGAGTAAAATGCATCCATGCTAATCATCTTAACTATTTCCTATAGTAGCAATTTCCATGTTCAACCACTCTCTGGGTAATCTAGTTCCAAAACTTCTCAATAGTTCATTCCTCCTGAATTCCCCTTTAGATTTATTTTCTTTCTTAAGCTAACCTTAAGGATTTATTACAATGCATGAATGAACACAAAGACTTCAAATCAAGATCTGCCGTAACATCCTGGTAACATGGCTGAATTTGTCAGAAGAATGCATTGTTGCAAAGAGTCCTCTCAGCAAAGCTCTGCTATAAGTAAGTGGTTGCATGTGATAACTGCCCTTCGAGGCAGGTAAACAACACATTTAAACCCATATTCTGCCACATTGCAGTGCAAGCTATCGCATGGACCTGCAAGTGGCTGGGCTGACTTCAAGTGAATTGTTTTCAGCCTACTTGGTAGATAATCTTACCTTGTTTACCATGCTCCGACTCTGAACAAAGTGCCCACTGAGTCCTCCACCTCCACAACAAATATCTGGAACTGACACCAACAAAAGAGACGAGCAAGAAAGAAGGTACTGTGGAATCTGGTGCGTACTACTTGGCCAATTACAGATGTTGCTCTAGCAGTGTCAAAAGCAGCCAATCTGGCGCGTAGGTCATTCCAATTGGCAAACTACTCAGCCAATGGCCGCTGTTGCCTGGCAAGTCTCCAAAGAAGCCGATCAGCAGTGGCAATGGGAGGAGGACTGGCAGGAGAACAAAACCTATACTGGATTCTGGACATGTGATATGAAGCAAACGATTAGAGAGAGGGAGAAGTGAATGTCAGGAAAACACTGAAACAGTTGGAATTCTGCCCAAAGTCAGAAAAGTCTCATCCTTGTCTTTATAAAATTCTAAGACTTTTCAATCACTGAGACTTTTTTGGAAATTTCCATAACTTTTCCAAGCCTGGAAAAGTCATTTACAAATTCCATGACTCCCAGGTTTTCCATGATCTGCAGGAACCCTGTGGAGAGAGATGTGGAGTTAATGTTTCAGGTCGATGATCTTTCAGCCAAAATCTTTGAAGCTCTTTCCACTAACTTATAATAGTGTCCCAAGAAGCACTGCATAGTAAAGACCTCCACACAATCTCTCGCTCACCTCACATACCAACAGGCAAAATAGAGCGCTGAAAATCCATGAACTGTTCAGAAACAGTGCTAGTTTTTTTTGTCAATTGACAACGAATGGTTGAGAAATATAGCCACACGATCTCTCTCTGAAGTAGAGGTAAGCTTCTTAGAAGAACTCAATTCATTGTCAATAATCTAGTAATCAGACTGGTACCCAGTTCTACCACTAAGTAGTTATAATTTAAGTTATCTGTACACTGCTATGGAGACCACAACTACAACCTGTTGTACATATATCCCGGCAATTTTACTTTCCAAATACCGTTGATCCAAATATTCTCCCCAGCTCATTGACAGTCAATGCTGCTTGGCCCTCGATTATATATGGTGGTTTTGGTACCCAGCTATCTTGTGCTTGGTTCAAGGCATTACTTTTTTCTCTGGCCTCTTATCTGGGTCTCTAAAGTTCTATTAAGGTCTCCTTTGGGTCTCATTCTGCTTAAATTTCTGCTCAAGTTTTTTTGACCATTTGTTTCACTTTAACATTTGGAGCCAATAAAACATTTGACCATTGAAGATGTTGGCCATAATTTCTGATGGCGTCACCTCTCAGCTGCTTCTAACCGGGGCATATTACAAGTAGAGTTAAAAAATATAGTTTAGAGTGAGCATTATCGTCACAACCATTGAAAACTCTAGTTTATAGTCAGTTGGCTTTTGTTAATTAGAAAAAGTCTAAAGTGGGGATTTCCTGGGATTCTTACAGTGGGACATCATTTCCTCCATTCAGATCCTAGAAAAGAGAAATTGAGCAGAGAATCATTGAAAAAATGCATATATAAGCTTTTCATTCTGGGATATGGCAAACTTCTAGTCAAGGAATATTCTACAGGGTATAAGAACACAGAGACCTGAGAGTTCCCATATGTGGATCTCTGAAGCTGTCAGGGCAAGTTATAAAAAGCCATAGAGGATAAATGTCTTTATAGAGAGAGACATAGAGCACAAGACCAAGGAAGTTATGCTAATTTGAATGAATCTGTCCAATAATGGGTATCACACTTAAGGAGGGCTATCAAATCCTTAAGGGATGAAGAGATGTGACAGAACGATACCACGGATGAAAGACTTTAGTTATTGAGACACTACAGAAGGTGGGATCATTTTCCTTAGATCAAATGTTAAGGGGAGATTTAATAGAGGTTTTCAAAATTATGAGGGGTTTTGCAATAATAAACAAAGAAAATTCTAGACCTGCAAAACTGTTATCAATCAGCCAAAATCACTGGCAAAAACCATGCACTGAGGAACCATGATCACTTATCATCCTTTAGAAAAACTTGGTTTTAAATAGCGTCTTTAAAAAGAGTAAAATATTCCAAGGCACTTTGCAGAAACAGAGCGCAAAAAAAATAGTTAAGGAGATATTAGGACAGGTGGCCAAAAGTTTCGTCAAAGAGGGGAGTTTAAAGGAGAGGGAGGTAGAGAAATAGAGGAGTTTAGGGAGGGAATTCCAGAGCTGAGGGCCTTGGCAGCTGAAAGCATGGCCAGCAATGGTTAAGCAATGAAAACCGGGGATGCTCAAGAGATTAACTGCATTAAAAGGCAAACACCCACATTTAAAGCAATTTTGAACAACAATGTAATCAAGGTTTCCATCCATTTCTGGGATTACGGTGTGTGCTGCCACTGCTGCTAAGATGGCCGCTGACATTTAAGATAGCCACTGACATCGTTCTGTGCATGTGCAGTGGTTCGTGCCTGCATGGAGCGATTGCTGACATCATTCCAAAGTGCACAGGGTGGAAAACTGCCAGTACTGATTTGCACACGCGCGGATGATGTCATTATGCATCATTGGCAAAACGTGAAGTCAGGTGCCTTTTCCATTCAGTGAATCAAAAGTGGTCATGTGACCTAATGGATAAGGTATTTGACTTTGGTATAACTCATGATGTTATCAAAGAATTGAAGGTTTGAGTCCTGCCATGGGCATTTACACAGAAATCTGGTTCGACTTCATAAAACCAAACTGCATTCCTACTCGTGAACTGAAAACACAGATTTTCCTACCAAAAACTGCAGGGCTCTTTAGTAAAACAGAATTTTCGTGCTGCTTTTGAGATTTATTTCTCACTCATCTTTGTATTTTGTTTAGTTTCTAGCAAATAAACAAAATCTAATTCATCCCGATAAATTATTAATGATTAGGGTGTCAGTCGTGCCACAGTTGGCAGCACTCTTGCCTTCACGTCACAAAAACAGATTGTTTTGTGTTAACACAGTGTTATTTGTTTTTCTTGACTGTGAACAATTGAGCAGCATCATCTTTCTTACTGGCAGCTGCTGAACTGTCACTGGCAGTGACTTTCACTCAAACACAGCAATACGCCACCTAGTGGTTGCATTGGCGTTAGGTGCAGCCTTCTGGGATAATTCATCTCCATGCTCTAACACAATATTGGTCCATAGGAATGCATTCTTGTCTTCTAATATCATCAAGGTGCTTTAATCTCCACTTGATTATCTAACTGCTCCACATCAGGAAGTTGGTTGGTTAAGGGTTTACTTCTGAAAACCAATCTCTTTTCTAACCCTAAGACTTCAATGAACTTAATATTTACTTTTAGGGTATTTTAATAATTACTTTTGAACATCAGATCCTGAAGTAACTGTTGCAAGATGTGACACAAAGTTTTCAGCAAGTACAAAGGCAGAAAAGGCCACTGCTCTCCATTCTTCTGTAATGATTACATCTGATTTTCTTCTGTCTTTCCTCTGCTCTGCCAAATACATGTGCCATCTTCTAGGACAGCTGGTTTATAATGCAGTGATGACAACAGCATGGGTTCAATTCCCGTACCGGCTGAGATCACCCATGAAGGCCTCACCTTCTCAACCTCACCTGAGGGGTGGTGACCCTCAGGTTAAACTCACCACCAGTCGTCTCTCTCTAATGAGAGAGCAGCCTATGGTCTTCTGGAACTACAGTGACTTTCTAAGTGCCATCCTCTGTTATTTAAAATCAGCTCAGCTACAGAAGATACATGGTGAGTGGACTCAGGGGAAATTAACTTGTGTGGGAAACTCCCGTGTTAGTTTGAGAATATAGGGGGCTCTTCATTAGAACATTAGATTTAAAAAATACAGAAATACAGATTGGAAAATGTTGAGGAAAATTTCATTGGTTGCATTTTGCTCATTTGAACACAAAATACTTCCAAGGTCCCTGAAACTGACAAAAACCGAGAGCCTTGCTTGATGGGGAACTGGGAGCTTGTGCCAAACTTTTGAAAATCATCATTTAAATTAATATACCAGTTTTCGTATCAGCTTAGCTGGTTTGATTGCATGTTTGCCCTCCTCTGTCTGTCCCAACAGGTATTAAATACTTTGTAACATTATTCAAAGAAGCATGGAGTTCTCCTATGTCCTGGCTAACAATTCTCTCAACCATAAAACAGAACTGGTCATTCATCTCACAGCTATCTGTAAGATCTTGCCATGCTACATTTGCCTACTCAGCAAGTCACTAAACTTTCAAAGTAATTTATTGTCTGTGAAACTTCTTTTACATATCAATGTGAACTTATTATTCTTAATAATTACATAGGAACTGAAATAGGAATGTACATAACTGGAAATGACCAAAGTGAGCCAGGCATTAAGATTTTAATTCTTAGGCACATGAAGACTTGTGGCTATGTTCTCCGGACAGCACAATGTAAGTAATTGTTTAAAAATTACCACATGCCAGTTCCCTTTAGAGAGTTTAAGTATTTCCCCTTCCCCCGAGTACACTTCATTGACTCAACACTGTGCTGTGATTGGATGCTTCAATCTGGCTTCCTGCCAGCTCCTCCTTATCCACAGAACAAATTTGATGGCTTGAGGTGCCAAGAGAAGTAGAAAACAGAGTCACCAGCCATGTAAAAGGTCATCCTTAGATGTCTCGTTTTAATAATGGTAACTATTTGATTTTTTAAATTATTTTGTTAAATTTGACTAGCTATAAGTCTTACACATATAACTTCCTGTTTACATTATTATTGACAGCTTTCAAACATATTAAAGGCTTTTTGCTCATGTTTATTTATATTAATGTATCTCCTTAAGTATTTTTGTGGGAGGTCAAGTCAAACTCAATTTTCCAGAGTACATTTGATTTACAGATTTTATGCTTTGATCTTTTATTAAAAATATTAACTTAATACTTAATACAAAACAATGCCCCAGCATACAGTATTGAACCATGAAACTTAAATCATTCCCAATGCTTCATTCTCATGATGGAGCAGCAACCTGTTGCCCTGAGGGTTGCCTACTTGATTTAGAAAATTTTCTTTGGATTTGAGCCTTGGTTTGGACTGATCCCTAAAGGTCTGGCATGTTCCCATTCCTGTAATCTCCTCAGCCCTACAACCCTCCGGGGTATGTGCAGTCCTCCAATTCCTGCCTCTTCAGCATCCCCAATTTTAATCATTCTACTATGCCTTCAGTTGCCTAGGCCCTAAGGTCTGGAACCTCCTCCCTATACCTTTCTGCCTCTCCCTTGCTTTTCTCCTTTAAGACCTAGCTCTTTGACCTATCCCCTTATGTGGCTGTGTCACATCTTGTTTAATAATGTCTCCGTGAAACACCTTAGATCATTTTATTACATTAAAGACACCATATAAGGAGTCAGCATGCGTACCCATTCAAATAATACAGCCATCTTACCGACTGACATTAGATGATTTTGACAGGATTGAACTTTATCCTGTTATGGAGTTTGACTGCTCATAAATTTGCATATATCAGCCTTCCCCTTATCAACACAAAATCATTTCCCGAAACAGAACCAGTCCAAAATATCTAGTCTCCTTCTCCCTTCCCCTGACCTCAGCATCACCATTACCAATCCCACCAATATGAAATTGAATGGTGACACGACACAACATACTTAATAAATTACAGGATATTTCTTGAAAGAGTTTCCTCTTAAATAGCTCTGGAATTCCTTAAACACTATAACATACTTCAATAATCTTTTTGAAGTTTGCAGTTAACAGTCTCACTACTGATACTAAATCACATACTTCACCATGACTGTTATTTTTTATTGCAGCTTTATTCACTCAACAACCACCACCCCACCACTCTGTTCAACAGAACTGCAAAGCATTATTCAACAGCTGAATTTCTTTCCCTTCTCTTCTCCTTTAAGCCTCATGCTTTGTATCCCAACACAATCCGATCAAAGGCATAGCCATGTCAGTGACTTCATACCGTGTGGATTAACACAGCAATTTAGTTTCATAATTCCTTGCAATCAATATCATGATGTTGTTGTTAACTTTCTGTTGATAATTAACAGGGATCAGAAATAGCAGACTACAAACTGGACTGAGGGGCAAGGCATATTCACAACTTAGAACGGGTGGCAAAGTGGTTAAGAAGTGGCAGGAAGATTTTGCAGCTAAGAATATGCTTCTGAAGCTGGGGGTGGAGGGTCATGGAGGTGAGGACAGGGAATTTTATGCCCAAGATCGAACAACTGAAAAGCTGGAGGTGTTCAAGGCTAAGAATAGGACACCTTAAGGTGGAAAGAGGGATAACGAAGCAACTAAGAAGTTGGAACAAGAAGCATTCACAATTGAGAACAGATGCAAAATTTGCTTCAAGGGCATTGGGCTAGCCAGCAAGTGAAATTTCTTGAGACGACTTTTTTAAATCTTTGTTCTCTCTCTCTCTTTCTGAAAAGTGAAGGAGACTCAATAAGATAATAATTGCAGTGTCACATGACACCTCTGAATACATGATCTGTATGCAGTCAGATGCAAGGTGCAAAACTACTATCACAGTGTCATCTACAAGCATCACAGATTGAAGGATGTATAAGAAATGTGGGCTTGAATGGTGACACGACATAACATATTTAATAATCTGTAGTTAATATAATTAGAGACAGGTAATTTGCACGTTAAGTCAATTCATTGAAACTAATAACATTCTAGTTTGTGCTTTGTATCTAATTACAAGGGAACACATACATAAATCTCGAGATAAAGAAACAATATGAAGTCAAATAACATTTGCAAAATGTTGAACAAATGTTTCAATGAAAGTTTTTGTCAGATGTTAAAGGATAACTGCTTAGCAGAGTCCATTTTACCTAAAGTTTTACTTACACTTCCTTCATAATCAGAAAGGAATAAATAGGATTTGAAGTTTCCCAACTATAAGCTGTTTTCTCTAAATCGACTTTGCTAAAATTATATTTTTAGTATGCATCATGTGAAGCAAGGCAACTGACAATGATACTTATTCTAAAATGTGGTTGCTTATGATAGTAATTGAGAATGTTGCTGGTTATATCTTGGCTGGAAAAATCTTAATGACAAACAACTTCCAGAGCAGGGGAAATAAGAGTAACAACCTTGTGTTGTATAAGGTCAGTCAGATAATAAATATACTGTACAGTCAACATGAATTCCATTTCAATGCATACTGAAATCTTTTCAAGACTGATACTAGCTAGCTAAGGACTATGGTCTGCAACTGGTTTCAAATTCCAAACCCCACCTCACATTTGCTCAGGCAGTCCGTTGGCACTCTTGGCCAGACTAGTGTTCTCCTTTACTGGCTCGCCATATGGCAATGGTTGTAGAGATGTCAACAACTGCCCAAAGGCCTGCAAAGAGTGTAAAAAAAATTTTGGAAAACAGATTTAGCTGCAGATACAACTTTATGTTGTGATGCGTTCACATGAGTTGTATATGTCATCCTAAGTCCTTGGTTAATTTTTTTTCTAATTATTTCTATGTTGTCAATTTAGCCGAAGGAAGATCAGTCCAGCTCTTTCATCAGGCATGCAAGGTAACTGAGTGAAATTTTTAATGAAATAATATATCAACCAACAAAAATCATGAAACCGATTAGAACTGAAGTTGTATCTTTCTGCAAGGTAGTCTACTCATAGGCAATTTTTCAGCTATATGTTGGCCACTATTTGAGTTCTCTTCTGTTAGGTGTGTTAAAAAAAAAGGACTGGAGAAAGACAAATCCAAAGCAGGATGTAGTGTGAACAAAACAATCATGTACATTACCTACGCAAATGTCTCAAGTTAAGTGAGCAAACTGTTGCTTTAAAAGATCCATTTTGAACTTGAAGATATGAAACAAAACTAAAAATGATTAAGTTGTTGACAAATCAAATAAAACCACGCAATAGCCATGGGGAAATAAGAAATGTATACAGATATGAAGTAAAGCTTTAAGAGTCGAGGACAAAATGCAAGGAAACTAAATAAGGAAATAATGTAAACTTTCTTTCCGCTGTTTTAATAACACTCATTTGTATAGTGTCTTAACTCAAGGTATGTTATATCCCAAACATCAAATGTCCTAAGCTGAAATAAATCTAACCACAATGAGACTTCTTTAAATTTCTACTTATATGATATGGTCTTATAGAGAAGTGTTTATTATAAACTGTATTTCACCATATTGCAGAAATGATTCTGAATGTGAAGGAGCTTAGAGGCCATATGTGAAAAACCAAGAGGTGCAGGAGAGAAAAAGATTTGAGTTTAAAAAAAAGCTGAGAGACAGGGCAATGAGGAAGAAATGAAATGAGGAGAAAAAGAAAACTTACTATTCATTTCATTCTATACATTGACAAGTGGAAGCATATTTTGTGAAAATTGGGAAAAAAACATTAAAGTCATCCTACTTTAGACCATGGAAATACAGCTGTAACTGAAATAGACAAGGTGAAAATGAAAACCTCACAATCCTCCGATTATGTGACATTATGTTACCACATGGCTTTTCTGAACCAGTCTTTCTATAATTTGGTTGCACACTATATGGTCCATGGTACTTGCAACAAGTTAAACTTCATCCCCTCAAATTATATGGCAAATTAATGTAGCACAACTGCATCCTTGTACTTATGAAGTACCAAAAACATTATGAAAAATCAAGTTTCAAAATCTATTCTGTTTCAGTCTTTGTAAAAATTCCCACCTGTTTACATTTGATTTCCAAGGATATCTATATCACGGGTTATATTACTGTTATCATGACTTGGCCACACAGCATCTTTATTTTTGATGTTATTAAAGGACTGTCTTTTTTCACAATTACTGGGACTTTAAAATGTGGTTCAATCTAAAAACAGCGGAGATGTTATTATTGGACACAATTTTGCTACTATAAACTTTTGGAAAAGCAGAGGAATGTAGCCTTTGCAACAAGACATTAAAGATTTAGTAATATACCGTTTATTTCCACCAACAGTGCTCCGACCTATTGGCTGAAATTAAGTCAGAGGTTGTTAAATGCAGAGATCACGGATTATTTTTAAGTGAATATAATCACTCACCTTTGTTGATGGGTTCAGTTTTACCATTACTTTATCAATCAATGCATTAACTTGTCACCACCGGCTCCTCACCAGACCACAGGATTCTGCTCTTACCATTTAAATTTTAGAAGCTAAATGCTTATAAGCAAAGTTAAAAGGTTTCAGGGACAAATGCAGTTTAATTTGATATGGGCCTATGCTAAAAATATCACAATCATAGAATGTAAATGCTGTATTGTAAATAGAAATTCACAATTATACTTCCTTTTTCATTTGTAAACCATAATAAATGTAATTTGGGTGGCAGAAAACCAGTCACCAGCCACCCAATATCCTCTCTTTTTAGTACAACTGTCTGCTTTGGCAAAGCTTTGGTTATGTTCAAAACATTTCCCCCATTCCCTATGAACCTGCAAAGCAAAACAATGAAAGCATCACCCATGGATCTTGGTACAGCTGAAACTCTACAATTCCTAGCAAGCAAGTACACCTATGCTAAGGAGCACAGGGAAGAAACACCATCACTGGAGATGGAAGGCTGATAGGGGCAAAGACAGAAGATAGGAGAAAAAGAGAGGTTGAATAGAAAATAGACAGTCATAAAAACTGTCGAAAAGCCAAATATAATGCCGGACTTTATTTTGAACAGCAAATTTCAAATGTTGGCAGCTTTGGAAAATGAGTTCTGCTACCACATGTGACAAAACAGAACAATGTTTAAAAGGATAATATAGCCCTTATATGGAAATATGACTATACAGTCAGGAAATCTGGTAAAATACTGTCCACTCAACAAAAACAAAATCATACCTTAAAACAGATCAAAAGTAGTGACTTAGAAAACGTCATAAGGCTTTCTGAGTTTCTAACCTAGATTGATGTTGCATTACTCAAATTTGACTAAAATGAGGTTCAAGCTCACAGCCAGGACTGAGCAGAAGCTAAACCTAGCTGAAACACTATAGCCAATCCAATATTCAATAAGAGCTTAATTTACACTGATACATTTCATTGAAAGAAAAGCTTGTGTAGAAAGATTTAATTGCATCATATTTTTGAATAAAGCATCAGAAGTAATGGTTATCCATAAAGTCATCTGAGAGAATCTTAAAACCAAATGATGTTTTCCAAGTCCAGGGAGAGCTGCAGTTGTAATAGTTTTTTTTTATTAAGCAATTCTTAAAGAAGTTAGAGGTCACTCACCTGTACAGAATGAATGGTTAGATCACACAGCGAGCACAAGTAGGGGAATACTGCTGGCAAGAAACCATGGTAATCGTTTATGTTGTTCAATGAAGGAGATCCTCGTTTTCTCTCAAAGAGAGACCTTTCATGTGTACGAGGAGAAGGAAGACGAGCAGCTCTTCCATAATCAGAATCAAATTTATTGAAATTGTGTGAAGGATCAGAGAGGTGCATATCCTCTCCGGAGAAATCATCATTGCCTCTTAATCGTTCACGTTCATAGTCCTTCCGGTCATATCTAGAACTTGACTCTCGAGAAGAATGACCGTGGCTATATTCAATCACTGAGTCAAGACTGGAGTCACGACTTCCGTAATTACGTTTCCTAAAGTGTCTTTCTTCCTCCCAGTCATCATGGGAGGCTCTGTAGGAACGGTCATGTCGTAAAGAACCATCACCTCTGTTGTATTTTGAAGCTGTTCCTTCATTAGCTCGTCTCCTCTTTATCTCCGTAAGAATCTCTGGCAAGGATTCAGGTGTAAGCTTATCTTCAGGGTAGTGGCTCAGTTCATCCAAATCTCTGGATGAAAGACCAAATGCAGCTAGAATATTACTGGCCCTGTCTGCATCAATCTGTTTCTGAACAGCATGAGATTGTTGATTCTGATTTCTAACTCCAAACAAGGAAGGCAAGCTACTGCTAGCAGTATCGCTGTATCGTGAGGGCCCACCAGCTGAAGACATCAAACCTTTAGATCTCTGTCCCACACCTTGCGGGCCAAAGTTCTGCCCCTGTCCCATACCTTGCGGACCAAAGTTCTGACCTGGTCCCGCACCTTGTAAGCCAAAGTTCTGACCCTGTCCTGCACCATGAAGGCCATAATTCTGGCCCTGTCCAGAATTTATTAAGCCAGCCAAGTGTGGATTCTGGCACAATGTCCCAAGAGCTGCTTGGATATTCAGAGGTGGACCTGCAGCAAGACCTCCAGCATCTGCATCATGAAAACGACTCTTCCTCTTAGTACGCATTTGATTGCTCTGGCCTCTGCCAAAACTTGCCATTTTGGCACAAGAGAATGTCTATTTCAATACCGGTCAAAGCAGGCTAGAAGTTCTTTCTTGGTTAGTAGAAGTTCTAAAAAAGTTGTTTCACTGTCTAACTTGGTCTAAAAGATGGACGATTTCATAAACTACAGGGATGTAATTTCTCCAAGAATTTTTGTCAGGCTGAAAGTTAAAAGAAAAACATTAGATCCAAGAATACGAAAGAATCGCAAGGATAGAGATTAGAGTCAGCTTCAAGTTCTGAAATTCAAAAATGATCTGTAGAAAGGTAAGTAGCTTAAAATAGGATTCAGTGCAATATTTATACAGCTGTATGGCTGAAATGTATGGTGTAACCCATTTTTCTGCCCTTGAAATCAAACTCTAAAAATAATTCTACAAAACTTACCTTAATAAAGGTATTTTGCAAATATGCAATCAAGGACAGAACAGTATGAACAAAATTATATGCATTGTGCATATAACACAATGGTGTACAAGCACCATTAATACATTAAATGTAAGTCTTTCTAGGTGTAGAAATAAAAGGCTTTAAATGTTCCACCTAGGATATTTCTAGAAGAAAATATGATTGCAGTCTACATTTTTTTTTATTCCCAGTGCTTTCAACAGCCACATGAATCACGTTAAGACTCTACCCTTTTGAAATGTGTCATTCTGGACCAACAGTATTGGTCACCAAGCATGTGAAGTACATCACCGTAGTAATTTGATGCAAAAAAGGTTGTAGGTAACACTTCAACACTGGCATACATTGCTCAGTCAATTTAAAAGCATAGATCTGCAAAATACACAAACTTCAACAAATGCAAAGTAAGCTAATTTTTGATGACAATACATAATTTATCCTTACTAAATGTGCAGGCCAGGTTTGTTCAGAAATAAATTCATTATTTCAGGGTTTTTCACAGCACTTCAACTCAGAGGTGGTTGCTGGTTTTGTTTGTTTCTTCAAAAGATTGGGTAGATGCATAATAATTTATACTAAGAGAAAATAAGCAGTTACACATGAATAGACCAGCGACAAAAAGGCAGAAATAAATATTCCAATGGCTTTACAGTGCTCTCATTGTAGAGAACATTCATTTTGAGCAGCAAAATTGGTTACTTCAAAGCAGTTTTAAGGTTCACCACCTTGTTCTAATCTCCAAAATGTAAGTTACCAGCCGTCATAGTCACAGAAGAAAACAGTTTTCACAATTTGACCAGTTGGGCTTTCAAAACAAAATCTAGTATTTATGTGACAAGAAGCATGATAGCATTCATGAGAGCTGGGTAATCTCTGGAAAAGCTGGTGAGATTTTTATTAAAATATAACAAAGGAATTGTACACTGGAACAATGAACATGAAGCAAGTGATCAGAAAATGTTCAACAAGAGTTGAAAAGAGAATTCATAGTGTGGAGTATTAAGTCAAATGTGAAAATGCTATCAACAAGACTAACAGCAGCAGAATGTATCAGAAGGATACAAAGTTCTTCTAACTTTACATGCACATTGGTGATGCAAAGTTTAGGATATTTTGTGCAACACTGGGCACACTACATTCAAGGGAATACTGATGTGCTGGAAAGGATTCAGGAAAAGAGTAATGAGCATAATTCCAGGACACTGGAATCTGAATTATAAAGAAAGATTCAAATACTTGTTTTCACTGAAAAGATAAAACAAAATCCATTTTTTAAAATGCATACAGGAATGAAAGATGAGATGCAAGTAGGATATTTAACTTGAACCATGAGCATATGTATATAAATAATGTCTTGAGCAAGATATGATATTAGAAAGGTTTGTTTCCTCCTTGCAGAGGTGTGGAAATGTGGTATTAACCCCCAGTTAAGTAGATAATGCTGTTTTGATTTTTTTTTTAAAAAGCAAGTACAGATGGAGCGAATCAAATACGCAGTGGAACATGGCTCTAGCAGGTCAGAAGCTGTCATGCTTAAAAATACTCCAGCACGTATATTGCACAATGGATGGTTACACAAGTAGCCTGGAGCTCATCTTGATATACTTTTGAGGTTAAGGAGAAAATTCGAAAACTTTTCCTCAGGAGATTAAGTTAGTCAGGTGGAGTACATGATACAATGTTAATAAAAGGAGCATGCTTGACGATACCCTTCATTGTTCCATGCTTTATAATCTTATAATGGCCGTTGATGTGCTAAAGGTGCTTTTACATCAGGACTCTTTAGTTTGGATTGGGGAGGAGCAGCCTTTGTGCCTGCTCTTTGCATTTACACTGCAAAAATCAGCTCTCTTATCCCAGCATTTGAATCTCCTACAATCCAAATTATACAAATATGATTATAAAAAATGCCAAAAGGGAACACAGTACTGCGTATTCTAAGTGATCTGACTGGAGGAATATGCATTTTATAATTGACTGAACAAGTGTGTTCCTTTCTTAAAGATTGCACAATAAGTTTCCTGTTAACTCAAATTATAGAAATTGCTGTTTGTAGCAATATTCAGTGCTTCATCAGGAGCTGAAATGTTTCTTCCTCATCTTTAAATTAAATTGAGCTTATTTCAACACCTTGATGTTACAAATTGTCTGCTACATTGCCTATAAAATAGTGATTGCATTTCGAAAGTAATCTATTGGTGGAAAAATACTTTGCTTACCTTAGGGTACAGGAAAAGAAAAATAAAAGAAATACTTGCATTTATATAACAACTTTCACAACCTGAGGATTTCCCAAGCCACTTTTTTGTTGAAATAAGTACTTTTGAGTTGTAGCCACTGTTGTAGGAAACATGACAACCAATTTACACACAATAAGGTAATGACCAGTGTTTTTAATGTTGATTGAGGCATAAGTACGAGCCAGGCCTTCAGGGAAAATTTCCCTATTTCTCGAAGTAGAGGCATCAGAACTTTTATGTCCACCTGAGCGGGCAGATGGGGCCACAGTTCAACATCACACCCAAAAGACAACACCTCTGATACCATCTCACTCCCTCAGCACTGCACTGAAGTGTCAGTCTGGATTTTTGAGCCCAAGTCTCTGGATTGAGACTTGAACCCATAAACTTTTGACTCAGGTGGTGAGGGTGCAACCCACTGAGCCACAACTGACACCTTTAGCTTTGATAAAAGCACAATTTTTAAAATTATTTCTGCAGTTAAATTTGTCTCAACCAAGCAAGCATGCTGCAATTAATCTGACCCTTAACTTACAAGTTTTAGTAATTTTGGTTAAATATATGACCAAAAAAACAACCACTCCTCATTCAAAAATAATATAAGGGAAGCAAAAACTATGGAGGTGAATTTGCCCAGAGCTACTACCACTTTGCTACCATAACTTCTGCCAAAGGTATGGCTGGCTGCAAAGTGAAAGAGGCTCCAAGGAAATTCATCCCATCGTGCAATAAATACATAACGCTACAATTTTGAACTCTGAGACAAGTTTAAATTCAGCATTGAATTAAAAGCTCTTTCTTTATCATTTGTAAGAAAAAATAAGTGAATCAATGTGAGCTGTCTCAACTCAAATTCAAAAGGCTGCAGACTTACACAGTAGCAAGCATTCGCAGTGACTTGGAGGACCTTATGTACACAATGGGTCCCAAAATGGTTTCATTTCCCAGCTTAATCGGCACAAATTTCTGCCACTTTGAAGAGTGATTGCTATCTTGAGTAAAAGTTGGAATTCCATTTATCTTGGTACAATGTGAACTCTCAAACAACACATTACAATTACATTAAAAAACTGCATTAAAAGTACATTTGGATCAGAGCAATGCTTGAGAGGATGTGGGAGGGTTTAGCAAAACTCAGCAGACCCACGCAGCTTGCAGAACCAGTGAATGCCTACCAATATGGGTGAAGTGTTGCAGTCAATACTTGAACAAATAGAAAGGAAAATACTGCAGATGCTGAAGTCTGAAATAAAAACAGAAAGAATTGGAAACACACAGCAGGTCAATTAGCATCCGTGGAGAGAACAGATAACATTTCAGGTGTGTACCCTTCTGGAGAACTGAAAAAGAAGATGACAAGCATATTAATACGGTCAGAAAGGGGGAGGAATATATATAAAAATGACAAACAGAGAAGGAACAGAGTGCACTGAGAACCGATTAACTCCCAGTCAAGTAATTGACCAAAGCACCAAAGAAATAAAAAAAGAAAAAAAGCACATGTAAATGGTTAAGGAAGTGAGACGCTTAAGGAAAGTGCGAGAAAATGGGAGATATTGAAAAATCAAGGAGCTAGTTATGAAATTACAAGAAGTTTGAAAATGAGAATATAAAATCTGAAGTTACTGAAATCAATTCTCAGGCCAGAGACTTAGAGAGTGCATGGTATAAAGAGATTATTGTTTGGAACAGGACAGCAGGTCAATGATAGAGGTAAGAGTGGAAATGAGCGGATCGGTTTAAGTGATGAGCCTTAGCCAGTTCAGAGTCACACAGATAAATGGAGGTACTTGGCAAAGTGATCAACTAGTCTACATTTGTCTCTCCAATGCAGAGGAGACCACACCATGAACAGTAAATACTGCATACAAGTTTAGAAGAAATACATGTAAACTACTATCCCACAGAAGGTATTTCTGGGGCCCAGACAACCATGTATAAAGTGGTAAATGGGCAGGTGTTGCATCTCCTAAATTTGTACAGGGAGGTGCTAGGGCAAAGGAGCAAGTATTTTTCAGAGGGAACAGTTCCCCTGAAAAGTGGAAAGATGATAGATTTTGCGCTTGATCATGTTGTAGGTGGCAGATGATGTTCTGGTAAATATAGAGACAGCTGGAGTGGAACATGAGAATTAGGAGACTGTCTCTTGGTTCCGAGAGGACAAAAGCAGCAGGCAGAAGAACAAAAAAATGAGGTTGACCTGATCCAGGACAATGTTGACCAGTGCATAGGATGAAAATTAAGAATTTCTGGTGCAAAAGGTTAATTAGCAAAGCAGATGTATTGAAACGGAGAAGGAAATGAAATTGCTACAGGAGGCAGGGTAGGAAGAAGCATATTCCACATAGATGTGGAAGTCAGTGTGTCTGTGTAAGAGATTTATGGAAAGCCCACTGCCATTGATAAAGAGAAATCCAGGGGGGACAGAGAGAATATAGGAAATGTAACATGAGGGTGAGGGATGAGCGGAAATTGGAAGCACAGTTAATAAAATTCTCAAGATCAAAGTGACAGCAGAAGCAACATCAACAGTCATCAGCATAATGGAAGTGATGATCTGGAAGTGGGCCTGCAACAAAATATACCTACAAAAGAATGGCATATGCTAGAACCCATGCTGCACTCACAACTGCACTTTATCTGGAAGTGAGTGAAGTTAAAAGAGAAGCTGCTCAAGGTGAGAAAGAGTTCTGCCATGTGGAGGGTGGCAGATGGGGGCTTTTTGGGACACAAAACAAGGAAGGGTCCTGCTGGCAATGCTGATGAGGGATGGAGATGTTGTGACCGTAGGTCCGCAGTGAAAAATATAATAGGGACTAAAGAATCTGACATCAGTGAAATAGCAACTGGTAACAATGTTGGCATGGATGTGGGGAAAAAATAACAGTATCTTTTTAGAAGGCATTGAAAAATTACCACAGCCTCTGACAATGCATGCAAATCGGGCAACTTTGCATCATAAGGATCAGACTGTTTATGGTAATTGCTTTTTAAGGCAGAGCACAGCTCATTTGGTTATAGTCTGTAACATAATAAAAATAAATTGACTAGTGTTTAATTGGAGGAGACAAGTTCAATTGCGGCATTCCAAAGGGAATCAAGACAGTTATCTGAAAAGGGAGAATGTGCAGGGTTACGGGGAGAAGACGGAGGAAAGGCATGAAGTGAATTACTCATTTAGAGAGCTGATGTAGACATGATGGGCCAAATGGCATCCTTCTCTGCTGTAACAAATCTCTGAAATGGGGGTGAGGGGCACCATTGGGGGCAAAGGTCCTAGTTGAAGTTGAGTGCTAGCTTCATCTTATGCAGACCATCAGATGTTGCAACCATGTGAAAAGAAAGTGAACTGAAGTGAAAACAGACATCCCTTTCAAAGGAGCAGCTTTTTTTCCAACTGAACACCAATGTGTGTATTTAGAAGATTGATTAGTTACTAAAGTATATAGTTTGGAGACTATTTCTCAGGCACAAATGACTCCTAAAGCATTTAGTCACTGGATTTTCTTAAGGCGATCCATGGTAACATGCTGTAGTTGATCTCCTTAATTTGTAGTGCAATGATCTTGTTTTACAGATCTTTCAAACATTTAAAAGTTATGAGCATTGATTTGGTGGAAATCACTGTTTAACTCTCCACTTCAGATCCATTAAGCATTCAGCTGAAAATATAGGTCAAGCACAAACAAAACTGTTTTTTGTAGCAGCACAGTAAAAAAAATTGATGAGACTTTTTCTAAATGGTGCCTTTTCAGCTGCAGCCTTGTTTCATACAATAGCAGAGGTGTTCTGTCATTAATAAATGTTTGTCTTAACAATATAAAATATTCCCAGAGTTTACTGATAATACATTTTTAAAAGAAATTTTCAATTAATTATTCACTTTCTTTTAGGTGTGCAAACCAAAATATTTTAAAAAATGCATGGGTATATTTTAACCACATGCCTTTCAGAGCAATTTTTGAAAATAAATGTTAACTCATTCCAGCCTACAAACCTGCATCCCTCATCAGCTGGAGTGCGCCTATTGCATATGTCACAGTTGCCACGTAGTTAGCCTGCTCTTCCAAAAAATATCATGCCCTTTTAGGATAGTAAGAACATTCCAAATCTCCACTGGAACTTTTAAAGCTATAGCAGATTAGAATTGCAGCAGAAGCAATTTTACTACCAATGCCAATGGAGGAAATGTAAGAGCAATTTATTTGAAATGCACATACCCATTTTTCATTAACATAATGAAAAAATATCTACTTGTTAAAGAAATTTGTTTATTTTCACCCCAACAAGCGCAATCACCTTTTTCCATCTCTACCAAGACCCCAAGCCACTTCAGTAGCATCTAATTACGGGCAGTATACATGCACCCCAGAAAGCTCTGATTTTTTGGTACCATAATCTGGAAACAATCATCTCTGAATATGCTTCTGAACGCAGTCAGCAGTTGGGAGTCTACATCCCCAAGTGGCTCAATTGGTAAATTCACTGACCTGTGTACAGATCAGCAAGGTTTCAGGTTTAACCTATTTTCTTAAAAATGCATGTACATATATGTCACGCAAAGACAACTTTAGCTGTGTTGACCAGTATTGTAAATTAGCCAATAAAGAACATACTAATGGACATCAAGTGAGGAAAAAAGTATCTTACATTGATTAGTGATTTCTTACTGCTTCACCATAACCATGAGCCATGGTTATTTGGATGAGGTACTGGAGATGGCACGCGGTGTGTTATGCAATATCTTTGGGAAGAGATTTAGAGGAGCAAAGAGCTCAACAGAAACACTACAAAACAAACAAGGGCCATTAAAGTGGCTTGGCAAGTGAACAAAGATGTTAGCTGCTCAAAAATATCTTGCTTTAATCAAGATATCTCAAAAGGAATTCCCTCCCCCCACCATGAGGTGGAGAATACTTTGTGCAAAATGCATCTGGACTCTTTGAAATAAGCTGTTCCTAAAAAAAAAGTCAATGCTTCAAGACAGTGAATGTCTCTCTTGGCAGCCTAAAACTAGAGCCTACACGTTGATTTAGGAAGTAAAGTACGGGCGCTATTAAAAACTTAATTCACTTGTTTATCCACATCCATGAGGCTAGTATACATGAGCATATAAAATCAACAATGTTACAATCCATCTTTAAAAAATGTAAATTTCTTCAACTAATCAAATTTTAATCTCTTTAAATGAAATTAATTGGAAATGTGGCCTATGAAATGTAATTATAACTTTCCAAATTGGGTGGAATGGCTTTATTATGTCTACAACCTAATCTATTGTCACATTTAGTAAAATAGAATTTGCCATCTATAAATAAATATTTTGATTTTCAATCCAACCTGGCCTGAGGGCAGTTGCATCAGGCCATGCCCTCAGCAACAATACCTGGCTGCCCCACTATCCCCACCTAAACTGTATTCCTCAGATAGGATTTCTCGGACACAATAGGATCATAGAATAGTACAACATAGGAGGCCATTCAGCCAATTGAGTCTCCGCCAGCTCTATCAAAGCAATCCAGTTAGTCCCAGACCACCACTTCTTTGCATATCCCTGCAACTTTTTTTCCCTTCAATTCTCTTTTGAAGGCTACAAGTGAATTTTAATCCACCACCCTATCAGGCATTACATTCCAAATCCTAATCACTCATTGAATAAATTTCCCTCGTGCTGCCTCTTGTTCTTTTGTCAATCACTTTAAATGTATCCTCAAACAATGGAAACAGTTTCTCTTTTTATTCTATCTAAACCTTCAGGACTTTTAAATACCTCTATCAAATCTCCTCTTAGCCTTCTCTGCTCTAAGCTTCTCCAGTCTATGCAGGTAACTCTAATCCCTCATCCCTGGAAACATTCTAGTAAATCTCAGCTGTACTTTCTACCAATACTTCATGTCCTTCCTAAAGTGGTGCCCAGAATTGGACAGAATACTCCAGTTGTTGGTACACTGAATCTCGCTTGTTCAAGCCCAAGGATACACAATCCCATTGTTTTTGTTTCTATTCAAAAACAAAGCTCTTCTCATTTCAGGCACCCAGTATCAGCACCAAGTGCTTGTAGGTAAGGTATAGCCTAGCCGAGTAAAGTTTCCTCTACCCTGCCTCACTCTCACTTATCAGACCTTAGTGCATCAGTGCTATTTTTTTCCATTTTCCAAACCAGCCATCCCGTGTCCTCTTGGAGTAAGCGATCCAATTAATAACAGCTTACGTTTATATAGCACCTTTGATGTAATGAAACGTCAGAAGTAATTTCACAGGACCATTATAAAACATGACCCACCCAGCCATCCAAGGAGATATTAGGACAGTGACCAAAAACATGATCAAAGAGGTAGGTCTAAAAACGTCTTAAGAGAAAGCAAGGTAGAGAGGTGTAGGAAGGGAATTCCAGAGCTTAAGATCTAGGCAACTGAAGTTATAGCCACCATTGGTGCAGCAATTAAAACCAGTAATGTTGGCGAGACCAGAAATAGATCAGCGCAGATAACTCAAAGGGTTGTGGGACTGAAAGAGATTACAGAGATAGAGCGGTTAGGCCATGGAGCGATTTTAAAATCAAGCTCTAAAGATAACACAGGACAGTTTTGTGCTGTGACCCATGCTCTCCAGGCACTGGTTTAAGGTCACTCAAGCTGAATTTATCTTACTACCAAGGGAACCTTTCATTCCATCTGTCTGGGCTTGATTTGAATTGGCCCTGATTGCTGGGGATAAGAATGGAATTGGTCCCAGAGGAAATGTTCAACTTAATGCACCACAAAGTTACAATTCTATTCTTAACTCCTTTTGTAACTACTGTCCACAACCACCTCCCATTTTCCTAGAGGAACAATTGTCTTTACAACCCCTTTTTAAAATGCCAGACAAGATTCATGATCTTTCTTAAAATACCATATTGGGTTGGTTCCGCTTTTAGCTTTTCCATGTTACATGGGGTCACCACATTGAGTTTTGGATTTAGCAAATGATTTTACAGCCAGATGCCCTTCCTGCTGCTAACCCTCCTATCAATCCAGACTGGGGACTGGCATCAATATATTAAAATACCAGGTAAAACTCAAAACAATAGAGGCATGAAAAGTCAAAGATATGGAAGATCTTCATGTAACTCATTTCTTAAAGTCCTAAGGTGAGGCTTACTTCCATATTTAAATTAGTCACTATTTTATATATTCATATTTAGGCCCACTTAAGCCTAATGTGTCTTAATTCTTTTGTACTTTTATTATTCTCTTGCAGCCATATTACTGCACCCTTGCTTGTGAGCTTTACAGGTCCATACCCTCTGACGCAGATCTCCCATTCCACATCATTATCTTCTTACGAATTTTCTGCTCACTAACCTATTGTGAATATTCATTTCCTTAAAGGTTTCTGATAGCCTTATTTTCTCAGTCAGAAGCCCATTATTCTCTTGTTCACTTAATTATCACTGCTAGTGTAAGAAATACGTTTTATATATTTTTCCTTGTTCTATGAATTTGAGAAACTGCACTTCATAAATGTTTGGGTGGGCTTTTAGAAAGCAAAAATTTAACTGCTGGGTTGTCTTCTAATGGGGATTACTGCTTGCATTGTTTAGGTTAGTTGTAAATAAAGAATGTCACATAACGATTAGAGATAACCTGTTGTATGTAACTATACATGTATAGGGACAACAGGTAAGAAGTTAGAACAATTCAGAATGATTAGATGGAAATTATAAGTTTAAAATGATTCCGTCTAGAATGTACAGTTTAAAAATATGAGACAGGAAAATGACAATTCAAAATGACTAGGCTGTTTACATATTTTGATAATACTGCTAAACTTTTAGATTGTAATTGTGTTACCAAAGAACAATTTAGATTCCAAATCGTCTGCATGCCTTAGACTTCGTGTTTCTATTGGGTATGGGGAGAGCGTGGGAGTACGGCATTGAGCTAGAGGATCAGCCATGATCATATTGAATGGCAAAGCAGGCTCGAAGGGCCAAATGACCTACTCCTGCTCCTATTTTCTATGTTTCATTGATTGTAGTTCAGGGTGTGGCTATTAATTGTGTATTGATGGTCTATTGATGTAACTGTGAATGGTGTACTGATCATATTGATTGCGTTATAATTGGTGTCAATCAATTGCTTTTACCAAATATAGTAGGGAAAATCCTGGATACCAGAGCTAGAGAGGGATAAAGAGGGCTCTCCAAAGGGTCCAGCAGACAGCTGCACAGATTCACAGGAGAGAAAAGGAAAGAAACAAAGAAAGGAATCAGAGCAAACCAGAACTAGCATTGACCTGTAACTGAGCTGCTCCAGAGAGTAAAGGCCATGTGTGGCTCATAAACTATCACCTGGTTGTGAGTTATTGCTTTATTATTTAATAAATCCTCTTAATTTGTCTCTAGCAAACTTATTGCAACGCATCCACTCAGAGGCAGATTCATTATGGCCTGTTCATGTTTTTGCATGATTACTCATCCTTACGTTTAAATCTGTCAAAGGCCTCACTCCTTCCCACTTCTGAAATTTTGTGAGACAAACCCTGAGAACCCCAAATTCATCTGACACTGGCATTTCCCCATCCCCAATACCACCCACCCTTTCGGTTCATCATTGGAAGCCATACCTTCAAGCTCCTAGAGCCCATGCACTGGAATTCCCAACCTAGACCTCTTTCTTTCTTTAAGACCCTCTTTAAAACTCAGATTTATCACCTCTCCTAATACTTCCTTCTTTGCTTTGGCAACCATTTCCTCCTCACACTTCTGAAGCAGCTTGGAATTAAATGTGTTATATACACGCTGTTGCTATCAGTCTCATCAATCCATTAAATAGCTTTCCAGTTTCTCCATAAAATTGCTTACACTATCGTTTATTTTCTCTCTACTTGTAAAGTTTAGTGTTTGACATATTCTCTGAAAATTGCCATCTCTGAAATCAGTCAGGATTTTTATTCTCCAAACCAGATTCTTTGCTCCCAAGATTTCTCAGTTTCTTTTTTAGTTTGTCTCTATCGATTCATTTCCTCACATCAATTAATTATTTTACTGTGAGAAATTTATTTGTTGCACAACTTTCAAATTTCCTCTTGCTCCCTGAGATTTTTTGCCTGTCGTTATTTGCAACTCCATAAGATTCATAATTTTCCTGTGTTTTTAGATTCAAGTCTAGTTATTGCTTCTTACAGATTTTTGGTCTATTCAAAGTTGTTTTTTTTGAGGACACGAGAACATAAATAGGAGTAAGCCAATGGCCCCTCGAGCCTCCGCTTCCATTCAATAAAATCATGGCTGATCTCATCTTAGCCCTCTTTACCCAATAATTCACAAATCCATCTATCTCAGTCTTGAATTAATTCTATGACTCAGTCTCCACAGCTTTCTGGGGTAGAGAATTCCAAAGACCCTGAGAGGTGTTCTTCCTCATCTCCACCTTAAATGGGCAACCCCTTATTCTGAAACTATGCCCTCGAGTTCTAGATTCCTTATGGGGGGGGAAGCATCCTCTCTTCATTTACCTTGTAAAGCCCCCTGGTGTCCTATGTTTCAATAAGATTACCCCACCTCCATTCTTTTAAACTTCTATGGGTATAGGTGCAACCTGCTCAACCTTTTCTCTTAAGACAACCCCTTCATCCTATGAATCAACTTAGTGAACCTTCTCTGAACTGTCTCCAATCCCAGTATATCCCACCTTAAATGAGACCAAAATGGTATGCAGTACTCAAGGTGTGGTCTCAGCAACAATCTGTACAGCTGAAGCAAGCCTGCCCTACTTTTATACTTGACCCCCTTGCAATAAAGGCCAACATGTCATTTGCCTTCCAAATTACTTTCTGTACCTGCATGATAACTTTGCATTTCATATATGAGGACACCAAAATCCCTCTGACCCACAAAGCGTTCTGTAGTCTCCTCTCCACTTAATGATATTTTGATTTTCACCCTACCAAAGTGGATGACCTCACTTTCCCACATTACACAACATCTGTTAATTTTTTTGCCCATTCACTCAAACTATCTATGCCCCTTTGCAGACTTTGTGTCCTCCTCAAAACTTGCTTTCCCACCTATTTTGTATTATCAGCAAATTTGACTGCAATGCACTCAGTTCCTTCATCCAAATCATTAGTTTAGATCATAAATAGTTGAGGCCCCAGCACTGATCCCTGTAGCACCCCACTATTTGCAGTTTGTCAAACTGAAAACGACACATGTATCCTGATTTTGTTTGCTGTTAGTTAGCCAATCCTCTATCCATGCTAATATATTACCCCCATCACCAGGAGCTCTTGTGCAGCAACCTTTTACATGGCACCTTATTGAATGCCTTTGGGAAATTCAAATACACTCCATGTACTGGTTCCCCCTTGTCTGCCTGTTCGTTATGTTCTCAAAAGAGCTAATAAATTTGTCAAACATGATTTCTTTCATAAAACCATGCTGATGCTGCTTATCTTGTGTTTTTCTAAATGTCCTGCTACTACTTCCTTAATAATGGATTCCAGCATTTTCCCAATGTCACCGACATTAAGCTAGAGTTTATATATATTTTATATATCGTCTATAGTTTCCTGTTTTTTGTCTCACTCCCTTCTTGAATAGTGGTGTTACATTTGCGATTTTCCAATCCACTGGCATTTTTTCAGAATCTAGAGAATTTTGGAAGATTACTACCAGCGCATCCACTACTTCTGCAGCCACTTCTTTTAAAACCCAAGGATGCAGGTTATCATGTCAAGGAGCTTTGTATGCCTTTAGTCCCAATAGCTTGCCTAGTACTTTTTCCTCTGGTAATAACGATGTTTAAATTTCTCGCTCTCTTTTCCCCCAAGATTCTGTTATTTAAATGCTTTTAATATCTTTTACTGTGAAGACAGATATGAAACACTTGTTCAAAGTCTCTGCCATTTCTGATTACCATTATTAATTATTTGTTTACTTTTAGCTACATTCTTCCTTTTTATATATTTATCAAAGCTCTTACTGCTTGTTTTTATATTTCTTAATAGTATACTGTCAATAATTTTCTCCATTATTTTTTCTGAGTTATCCTTTGCAGGTTTCTAAAACGTTCTGAATCTTTTTCCACCACAGCTATGTTAACTATTAATCTTATTTTCCCAGTCCACTTTAGCCAACTATATTCATACGTTGTAATTGCCTTTATTTACATTTATTACACTAGTTTCAGACCTATGTTTCTCACCATCAAACTGGTGAAATTCTACCATGTTATGATCACTCTTCACTAGAGTACCTTTTACTATGAGATCAAGAATTAATCCTGTCTTATTGCACATTACCAGATCTAAAATAACCATTTCCTGGTTTGTTCCAAAATGTAGTTATAAGAAACTGTCCTGAATGCACTCTATGAACTCGTCCTCAAGGCTACCTTCGCCAATTTTATTTGCCCAATCTATCAGATGATTAAAGTCATCCATGATTAATTTAGCACCTTTCTTACATACCCCCATTATTTTATGATTTACACGTGCTTTACCAGTGCAATTGCCCTATAGGCTACTCCCAGCAGTGACCTCTTTCCCTTACTATCTTTTATCTCCACCCAAATGGATTCTAATTTTGATCTTCCAAACCAAGATCATTTTTCACTACTGTACTGATCTCATTCTTTATTAACAGAGCTAGCCCATCTTTCCTTTCTATGTCATTCTGTCCTTGTAAAGGCCTTGTACAGCATTCCTGTCTCTCCAATTTTGGTCCTCTCAATGGTGGTTGATATAGAGGTTAAAAAAGTGCTGGAAATACAAAGGTGGTCAGGCGGGAGCTGTGGAGAGAGAAACAGAGTTAACATTTCAGGTCGATGGAAAGGTGATGCACCTGAAACGTTAACTTTATTTAACTAGCCGCAGATGCAGTTTGCTTTGCTGAGTATTTCTATAGATTTCTGTTTTTACTTCCGATTTCCAGCATTTTGCTTTTGTTTGGTTTGATGCAGAAGTCCTGGAAAAAGTTCAAAGGAGTTTAAAGACCTTCAGTGCAGCAGAAGGAACACCACAATTTGATTTCAAATCTAAACATTCAGGTGGGCATTAAAAAAAAGTGGGCATTGGGAAATTTCCCAGTGACCTAGAATTTTTGATCATCTTCAGAATTGGCCTTTGAGCAGATGGGAATAAACCTAGTTTCCTATGCTCAAATTTTTGCTCCTTGTGGCTAGTCTCTTGCTCCTGGGGGTTTAATCCACTCATCTCCCGAGACTTATTTGCCACCTGGAGATTTATTTGCTGCTCCCCATGGGATTTGCATTTGTTCCCTGTGGCCTATGTTTGATTTCCTGTGATTTATTTACAGTTCCATGAGGTTTATTTGTTATTCCCTGAAAAGTATGTCACTCCCTGCGATTAATTTACTGCTGGCTGGCAGTTTTCTTTTAATTTTGCTCCTTAAGGTTAATTTACAGTTCCTTAAAGTTTATTTGATGCTACCTGAAATTTATATGCTGTTGAGAGGTATATTTGTCGATGCCCGCGAGGGTTTTTTTTTGTTCTGGAGGTATATTTGTCGGTCCCTGAGGAGAATTTTTTTTTGTTCTCAGTGATTTATTAGTTGATCCCTGTAGAACTTTATCACCGTGAGTATTTTTTTTTGCTTTGGTCCTGAAGGTTTAGTTATTAATCTTGGAGGTGTTATTTCCTCCCCTGCGACAGGCCTATTGCTGCTCCCTCTAATTCACTATTTTCTCTGCGTGTCTTCTGCAGCCTTTCCCTTTGATACAAAATGGCGGCGGCTGACAAACTGCCGCTCAAAATCGAGCGGCCGCCCTGTTAATCAGCAGCAACCTCCGTGGACTCTCTCCATACCCGCTCTCGCCCGCCTGTCAGTTACATTCCACCCAACATATTCTTTGGAAAGGATTTTAATCTCTTTCCTTCCTCTCCCTACCCCGTCACCCATGTCCCTCTAACGTCGCTTTCTTACCTCCAGCAGCCGTTCAAGCGAGTGCAAGCAGGCCAGATAAACTCCCACAATCCACCGCGCGCCCGCCACCGCCGGCCTGCCAGGACTACCAGTCTCCACCGCGCGGCGTCTGCCTCCGGCTTGCCACGACTCCCAGCCTCCGCCGCGCGGCGAGTGCCTCCGGCTTGCCAGGACTCCCAGCCTCCACCGCGCGGCGTGGGCCTCCGACTTGCCAGGACTCCCAGCCCTCACCGCGCGGCAACAGCTTCGCCAGCAATCCCATGCTGCATTGCGAGGCGTCCCACTCCGGCCCCCGCACCTACGCGTATGTGCAGTGGGTGGCGTTTCCCGCCAGAATCCCCCACCTTTGCTCCAAGCGAGGCGACAAGCATGTGAAAGAATCTAAAAGATTCCAGGACCTAAATATAGAGAAAGATGTCAGGGAATGGTGCTAAACCTAATTCTGTTTAACAGGAGTTCGGAAGGAGGCATGTTATTCTATTGCTGATGATCAATAAACAGAAGAAGAATTGTGCAGGTCATTAGGGAAAACCGCAAGTGTGGAACAATGGGCAACTTGGCAAAAATTTAAAGATAGACTGCGGTGACGGTAATGCAAGTGGCAATGAACAGGAGACGATTCTACAATGTGTCCAGGTCTACTTTCTCCATCAGTATGGTTTTAGTCCAATAATGAAAAGGCAGTGCAAGATCTAGTTCAGGAAACTGAAATGGGACATATAGCTAGTGATTGGAAACATCTTGGGAAATGGTGATAACACAATTACTGAGAATAGTAGCAAGTGGTTAGGTTACAGGACTAGTAATCCAGGCAGCTGGACAAATGACCTGAAGACATTGGTTCAAATGTCATCATGGCACCAGGGGAATTTAAATTCAGTCAGTTAAATAAATCTGGAATAAAAATCTAGTACTAGTAATGGTGACGTGTAACCATGGAATTGTTGTAAAAACCTATCTGCTTCACAGGTAGGGATGGAAATCTGCCATCCTTACCTGATCTGGTGTAGATGACTCCAGATTCAAGGCACTGTGACTCTTATTGCCCTCTGAAATAACTAAAATCCACTCATTTGTATCTCAAAAGTAATTAGGGATGGGTAATAAATGCTGGCTTATAACAATGCCTTTGTACGTTCCTTGAATTAGTTAAAAAGAATAGATTCAATATTAAAACTGAATAGAGAGATGATAAAGGTGCTTGATGAGAGAAAAAGCTAATTTCAATGATATAAAGGGAAGTAGGACAAATAAATTGCCAAATAAAGGTAGAACACAAACAATATGAAAGGTTCAGACATGGTAGGGGTATTTTAAATTATTGGAAGGCTTTAATTATGGATGCAGAGAGTGTTTCTTCATGTGGGGAAGAACATAACTAGAGGCCATCAATATAAGATAGTCATCAATAAATCCAACAGGAAATTCAGAAGAAACTTCTTTATCCAAAGAGTAGTGAAAATGTGGAACTCACCACCATAGGGAGTGGTTGAAGCGAATAGTATAGCTACATTTAAGGGGAAGCACTTGATGGAGGAAATAGAGGGTTACAATGTTAGATTTGATGTGGAAAAATGGGAGAAAGCTTGAGTGGAGCATAATCACCGGGATGGACTGGTTGGGCCAAATGGCCTGTATCTGTGCCATATATCTATATATGATCCTATGTGATGTAAGAGACTACTAGGGTACAAAGTAATGGCATTAACGGTGGAGATCCTTGGACAAGTAGATTAAAATGGCAAAAAGGGCCAAATGATAAATCTAAAGCAAATAATATAAATTAAAAAGGAAATCTTATAGAGGATGAATAAGTGGTTGAGTTTTTCAATAAGTACAATGCCTTGGTTTTTGCAGAAGAATGTGGTAGTGTGAAAGATAGGATACATAGAACATACAGCACAGAAACAGGCCATTCAGTCCAACTAAACTGTGCTATGTGTTTATGGGTGAGTCTCCCCTCACCCCCCCACTCCCCCCAAACCCCACTGTCTTCTCATCTCAGCCTTTTAGAATATCTTTCTGTTCCTTTTTCTCTCATGCTCATCTGGTTTTCTTTTGAAATCAGCTATTTACCTCAACTACTTCCTGTGGTAATGAATTACCCATTCTAACCACCCTGAAAATTTTCTATTGGATTTATTAGTAATTGTCTTGCATTTATGGTCCATAATTTTGGATTCTCCCACAATGGAAACATTCTCTCCACATCTGCCCTAACAGATTCATAATTTTAAAGACTTCTATCAGGTCACCTCTAGATCTACACTTTTCAAAATGATAAAGCTACAACCTATTCAGTCTTTCCCAAGAGAAGTAATCTCTCAGTTCTGGTACCATTCTTGCAAATCTGTTTTGCACTTTCTTCAGAGCTTCGATCACCCTTTTATAGTAAAGAAATCAGAACTTGTGCACTGTGGCCCAAATCTGGTCTGAGTGGTTCAACAATTTAAGAGTTGTTAAACTTTATACAAGTTTAACAAAATATCACTACTTTTGAATTCTATTACCTAGTAATAAATCCTAGTGCTTTGTTAACAATTTTAATCATGCTATTGTCTTGCAATACTTATTTTAATTATTTTTAACAATTCACCTGTACCCCTAGATCTCCTTGGTCTTCTATCCCAATCAATTTCTTATTTTTGAAGTGTTATGATCCTTGGCCTGACCCCAAGTTGTTGGTGAGATCCGGTTAGGGACCAATAACGTTTTGTTTAAAGTAGACAATGTTTGAGATCCAAGACACTTAGTAAGTGAAGAAAGCCACACAATTCCATGGGTTTTGAACAAACAAAAATAAACTTTATTAAACAATTTACAATATCTATCTTATAGTCTAACATTCAGGGCAGGTATGAGGTACATGTGAATTAACAGGAAAACTGTGGTCATGCACACCTCACTACACAATAAATGACAGATGCGACCAAAACAGATTCCATGGATTTCTTAACAACCCACCCAGACATTAGTCATACTGTGAGTCAACCAATCTCACTGAAACTCCGTCTTTCTCATGAGGGTTTCCAATCTTCCGCTTCGAAGATCTTGCCTTGGTATCCTCTCCAAACATCGCACCAACTCAGACTGCTTCAACGATGGCCAACTTTGCAGGGTTTCAACCTTGCCTTCTGAGATCCCTGGAATTTTGAGTGCACTCAAAGACTTCAGCTCTTCAGCTGCATCAAGCGGAACACCACTGCTCCATAGGGTTACTTTGCCCCAATGGTCCACATCACAGTCACTAACCTCTGCCTGCTTTCATGGATCTTCCGGGCTTCTTTCAAGCTCCCCATCTAACTTGGAGCCCGTTTCTCTGCTCCCCTTTTTTTAACTTCTCTGGGACCTGCTGCTGTCCATTGTTTTTGTCCCTCACCTGGGATACTTGCTGGCTGACTAAAAAACTGACAGCTCACTGAAACTTTAACTGATCTGCTGATCTATCAAAACACTCCAAGGGGGTTCTGCCCTTGTTACTAGGCAGGAACAAATGTAACAAGCAGTGGAACATCCTGTACCTTAAATGTTACAATCTTCATAGTTCGCTAACTTGGCACATAGGGACACAGAAAAAAAATGGATTTCATAACAGAAGATGTAGGTGATATTTCTCTTTTCCTTAGCAAAGTGCACCACCTTACTTTTATCCTGCCACTTTATTTGCCATTTAATTGATCTGTCTGCAAATTTTCTAATGTCTTCTTGCATTTATCTAACCATGTCCCACTTATATTCAACGGTATTATCAGCACTGGATCCCCCAGTATCAACATTCTAGGGGTTACCATTCACCAGAAACTGAGCTGGACTAGCCACTGTGGCTATAAGAGAAGGTCAGAAGCTAGGAATTCTGTGGAGAGTAATTCACCCCTTAACTCCCCAAAGCTTGTCCACTACCTACAAGGAACAAGTCAGGAGTCAGGGGAGGATGCAATCCTCTCCACTTGTCAGGATGAGTGCGGCTCCAATAACACTCAAGAAACTCAATACCATCCAGGACAAAGCAGCCTAGCTGTTTGGCACCCCATCCACCACCTTAAACATTCACTCCCTCCACCACCGACACACAGTGAGTGGCAGCAGCATCCTCAAGGTGCACTGCAGCAACTTAGCAAGGCTCCTTTTGATGGCACCTTCCAAACCCGCGACCTCTACCACCTAGAAGGACAAGAGCAGCAGATGCTTGCAAACACCACCACCTGCAAATTCCCCTTCAAGCCACACACCATCCTGACTTGGAACTATATCACCATTCCTTCACTGTCACTGGGTCAAAATCCGGGAATTCCCTTCCTAACAGCAATGTGGGTGTACCTACACCACAGGGACTTCAGCAGTTTAAGAAGGCAGCTCACCACCACCTTCTCAAAGTCAATTAGGGATGGGCAATAAATACTGGCCAAGCCAGCAATGCCCACATCCCAAGAACGAATAATTTTCAAGAATATGTCGCATTTTTCTGTGTGGGCTATACCTTCCAGTTTGGTATGATATGCAAATTCTAATATTCAGTTACTTTTTCCCAAATCAAAATCATTAATGTAATTTATGAATAAAGTACTCTATGTTTCCCTTGGAGGTGATACAGTGAAGATTCATTAGACTGGTTCCTGGGTTGAGGCAGTTGTCCGAAGATGAGAGGCTGCGTAAATCTGGAGTTTCGAAGAATAAGGGGGAAATCACGTTAAAACATAGAAGACTCTGAAGGGACTTGACAACATAGACACAGAGGTTGAATTCACCAAGGCTCCTTCAACAGCACCTTCCAAACCCACAACCACTACCATCTAGAGGGACAAGGACAGCAGATAGATGGGAACACTACTACCTGGAAGTTCCCCTCCAAGTCACCCACCATCCTGACTTGGAAATGTATCACCGTTCCTTCACTGTCGCTGGGTCAAAATCCTGGAACTTCTGAACAGCACTGTGGGTGTACCTACACCACATGGACTGCAGCGGTTCAAGAAGGCAGCTCACCACCACCTCCTCAAGGGCAACTAGAGATGAGCAATAAATGCTGGCCCAGCCAGTGACGTCCAAATCCGGTGAATGAATTTTTAAAAATGCCCTGTTTGGGGAATCTTGAACACCCTTAGGATAAAAGGTTGATTATTTAGGATTGAGATGAGGAGAAATTTTTCCACCCAAAGGCTTTTGAATCTTTGAATTATCTACCCCAGAAGGTTGTGGATACTCCATTGTTGAGTATATTTGAGGCTGGGATAGATAAATTTTGATTCTCAGGAAATCAAGAGATATGGGAAGCAGGCAGGAAAGGAGTTGAAGCAGAAGATCAGGTATGATCATATTGCCCACCCCTAACTGCCCTTGAGAAGGTGGTGGTGAGCTGCCTTATTGAACTGCTGAAGTCCCTGTGATGTAGGCACTGTTAGGAAGGGAGCAAGCACCAAGGCAGGCTCAAGGGGCCTTATGCTCTATTTCTTTCATTCTTATATACCTGAAAAAGAAAAAAAATCTGCAACGCTACAAGGAAAGTATAGTAGTTGGATAGCTTTTTCAAAGAGCCATCACATGCAGAATGGGCTGATTGACCTCCTATACTATGTTATTCTGTATGTTGCTTGGTTCAAGTGTGTTAGCCTGTTGTCCCAAGTACGTCTAATTTCATACACATAACGCAAAAATAAGAAGTTAGTGTAATTTTAAATAGTCACTTGGTAGTACAGAACATGAATAATGCTGAAAAATACACAAAAATAGCTCTGCTGAAAAACAAGTTATAAAAACACTTGTTGGACTTATGTTGAGTAACAAGCTGCTGGTGGTGTATATGATAGGATTTGTCCTCATGGTTCACTGCATCCGTGTTTGTATGGGCAACCCAAGACACACAAAAGTGATGTCCCTTCACACCCTATCTTATCTATGACAGGTTCTGCACAACATGAATTGGCCAAATGGTTGAGCGAGCTGTTACAACCAGTTCTGAGCAAGTTTTCCACATACAGAGTGAAGGATTTCTTCACCTTTGTGAAGACTATATAGGACTTGTATATTGACAGCAATGTCATGTTCACGTGCTAGTTCGACATTAGTATCCACTAATGTACCACTCAAGGAAGCCATAGACATTTACACCATGTCATTATATCATGGCAATCTAGACATGCTGCCGTTGTCTGAGTCTGTGAATGAACTTATGAATTCAGCAACTTGTATAGTTGAGTTGTTTTAATAACTTTGTGTATGCCCAAAGAGATGGTTTTGCCATGTGATCCCCTCTAAGCCCAGCTCTCACCAACATCTTTATTGGTTTCCACAAGAAACACATCTTCGATGGAATGACCCTAAACCTTCTATCCCTTGCCTATTTCCAATACACAGATGATAAGTTTGCCATATTTGAATCTGCAGCTGCATTCAAGAATTTCCTTACACACCTTAATGGGATCCATCCTGCGTTCAAATTCACCTTTGAAATGAAACAGTCAAATGAGCTCCCTTTACTCGATGTGCTGGTTGAGAAATCTGCCAATGGCTTGTCTACTACTGTCTACCAGAAGCCTACTTTCACTGGTCAATATACCCAATGGGATTTATATAGTTCCACGCATTATAAGATTGATCTTATTGGTAATCACGTAAATAGGACCCAAACCACTTGCAAGCTTGATGTCAAATTGGGTGCAAAGCTATCCTGCAGAATAATGGCTACTCCAATTAGATCATTGCTCACTGTATATCACGCAAACTCATAAATGAGCCAAAGGCCACCACTTTCGGACCTGAAAAGTCTGCAGTCTGCCTCAGATTACCCTGGGTGTCTCAAAAATTTGAACAGATAAAGCTAGTCGTTTCACGCTGCTACAACGCAGTTGCAACACAAGTGCTATTATCTACACCAGCAACCAATTTAAGGTTATCAGTCGGGCTAGTGGTGTGGCTCACATACATGTGCTAGAAGCTACATATATTCACACACATGGCCCTGTCCTTTGAAAACAGAAAGAACAAGTCCATGCATTGCACCTTTTCAACTAAACAAAAGCTTGGGGGACAGACATTCCCAGTTCATTCTCCATGACAATGCCTTGAACAATCATGCCTGGTTCGAATTTAAAAAGCTTGGCTTAACTGTTCCCTGGTGCATTCGCCATGACAATGCCTCTACCAAACAGAGTCCACTTGCCAACCAATCATCAACTCCTCTCAGGCAATATAAATTGTTGTTCCCTTTGAGATTTGGTATTCTTGCAAATCTGTCCTGATGAGTGCAAGATGAAAAGCTTCGACAGCATGTCTCTTTAAGCAATAGTGTAATTTTCTTTGGTAAATGCATTAAAACATTAATATTTTAAATTTTACCTTAGGTTTCACCCTTCACACAGGATTGTTGGGAGCATGGAATGTTTTGCTACAGGGCATAATTAAAGCAGGGATATAGATTAGTTTAGGATTGCTTCAAAGAACTGGCACAGACACTGAGTCAAGCCATCTGCTTCTCTACTATAAATGTCATTGGTTCTTACGTTTTAGAATTCTAACTTCCCCTCTACTCTTTTTTACTGGAAGAATATATTAAGTAATTTACATCTTTTGCGGACTTTATTTCTTAGGTCCTTTTCATACTTCTAAGCTAATTTCTGCCTGCTAAGATTCCCAGTGTGCCACATTTATTTGTCAGGTAGCCTGTTCCACACACCTGTATTCCAGTATTCTGATGGGGCACCAGAAGTGCCACAGTTCAAATAAAAGTACCAACATAGACATTACTTCAACTTTGTCATATATTGATCAACCTAATGTGCCATTCAAACATTCTTTGTATATTGCAGCAATCTTAGAACTTAGAAATGAGTATATTATCAGCTGTGCAGTAATGAACATACTTTGTAAGAAGAGCACTGGGGTCAGAATGCTAGTGCTGCAGCCACAGAGTGTGTGGATATTGACCCGAATCAACACCTGGCTTGGAGATTTGGCAGCTATCAGTAACATCCATTTCAGTGAATAAAAATTACCCAAAGCATAGCTTGCTTTTTATTTTGGCTGGAGGGCAGTGCAGGACATCACAAGACACTCTGGCCAATATATAACCAGTCTGGGGTGAAAATGGTACATCACTGTTACTGAAGAAGCTTAAAGCCCCACTTGATACCTCCTCCCCTGGCGTTTAAACCAGCCAGCTGCATGGCTCTAGAAATGCATCTTTGTGCCAAATCTTATGAATGCGTCACTCAAGAAACGCCATCTGCGAAGTCAGAAAAAGGCTTCACTTCCTGAGAAACTGTGTCCTGATGAAAGTCACCAGTGACAGGTGTCAGAGAAGTCAATCACCACTAATAATCAGTGGCACTTCATGTAAATTTTAAAACATGGGCTTGGAAACACTGGAGGCTACAAAGAGACAAAAGGGATCAGCTTTGCCAATTAAGTCCAAGATGATATTTTTTAAAAAGCACAAATACTTTTATAATTAAAACAGCTGGTAGGCTTCACATTCAAACAATCTCTCTGTAAATCCACCAACTCAGTAAGCGGAGGATTAAACACCAAAAAATGTAACAATCAAAACTCAGAACAACAGCAAAAGAAACTTTACTGTTTGGGGAAGGCCGATTATAAACCAAGTTGACAGTTTAGAGTGGAGCCTCAAACAGTGGATCAGGACTTCATGTGATCATCATGGATGATAAATTTCCACCTTTCAGCAGAATTCTGTCTTTTTTATTATGAAATTGCACCCTTTGAAATGTTTTTCCAACCTCTGCCTACCCCTCCCCATATTCCTTGCTTCGCTTCACATGCACATAATCCAGCAAAGTTACATTCTGTTATTAGAATGGACGTCATCCTGTATTAACTGTATTGAATGCTGAAATGCTGAGGTCACCTTGGTGATTTTATACAAATGCATTGTCCACAGATTGACAGTAATAGAAGGTACACAAAGGGAAATAATGTTTCTATCCACTTGAAGTTTAACAGTTCCATTAGAAGTAGCTGAGAAACATTTGCATTTCACTACACATCATAAAAAGTGCTATAATTTTCCAGCCCTTCAGGCTGTAGTAACTTTGCCACTTTGCGCCACAATGTGTACATGATTCCTTGTCGCAAAAAATCTTCAGATCTTTTTGTCTTAACCCACTCTCATCCCTGTATCATTAAAAAGCACAGTTTTTATTCAAGATGTCATGGTGGAAGTGCCATTTCCTGAGGCAGTAGACATCTGAAAATAGGAATTATTGTATTAACACTTCTGCATTCTACAGGCAAGTTGAACAATAAAACTCTAAAATTCCCAGAAAGAATATATTACAATTTTCACAGATTTATTAATGACATATTATCACAAGTTTGTTACACTCAACATTTATTTAATCACATCACTTTACAATGTTAACAGAATTCTATTAGCTTAAACATCATTGACTTGGGGTATAATACAAGGATAGAAACATAAACCCACAAAACACGCTAAACAATCTCATCCTTGCATTGGAAGGAGTTGCCAAGAGGACAGGAAGGGTGCAAAAATTAGATTGAGCTGCCCTAAAAAATTCTGGTTGTGTTCCAGCTTGAGAACATTGGCAGATGCTGCCTGTAACAAAATGGTACATGTTCAAAACAAATCATTAACTCACCATTTTGACTAGAGAAGTGTGTAGCATGGGAAGGTCATAAGTTTTAAATTCCTACTCATACAACAATAAATGCAAGAAAAAATGACTTTTTGCCTGTTGTAATTGTGTTTTTTTTAAAAAAATCCGACTTAAACTTGATATTCAACTAACAAAACTGTTCTAAAATATTGAGATTCACAAAACGGGAGGATTCCTTCTGCTTCAATCCAGTGCACATCATCGTGTTTTTACTGGTTTCAAGGAATGAAGATGTTCTTAAAGATAGGGTGTCCTCTAGGATGTCCTCTATATGATCTTCCTGTAATAAAACAATAAGGGATATTAATATAGATATTAGCAAGAGGCACTTTAACATTTGGTAAAACTTGTGATATGGCATCATGGTATATCGAGCTGTCTCAAAGTAGATGGTTATAGGCTTGTATCCATGTAATTCTGAACTCAAATTCATTTGAATTTTTGGGGATAGATTGTAAATGTTAGGTACTGTATTCTTTAAAATTTTTCAACCTCTACCAGAGAATCCTTGTGACCAAGAGCACTCCTCCTCTCCCCAGCTTGGGCTTGGGTGGAGACGGAGTGGTGGTGTTAGGGGGAGGTTTGGCCAAAGATTGAAGCAAGCAACCAAGAAAGCAGTACCCTCTCAAGGGCTCAGACATGAGGGGAGCCTAAAAGTAGTAAAGAGGCCAGGAGGGAAACATGGAGAGGCTCAGGACTACATGGAGCATACAGATGTCAGCAATAAACATGAATGGAAAGTGAGGCCCAAATATGAGCTTTATTGCAATAATTATAGCAGTATTTCATTTTTAATAACACTGTGGCTCCAGGTACATCATGAAGTAGTTTCTTTCCAAAAAATGCAGCTTACTTATTTTTACAATGATACTAGTGTTGAAATTTCATCTATTGACATATTCCAAGGGACTGCAGGCCTCCTTAACCTTAAACTCAACCCTTCCCCTCCTTCCACAAAATCAGAATTGGAAAGCGGCAGCCAATATTGCCACTGTGCAGGGTCTTTCCCGCCCTCCTGGTTATAGGCTAAATTTTGCTGCCTTTGTAGCGATATCTCCTGTGTTTTCTTCCCTCAAGTCTGGGGTACATAGAAGAAAACTTTATTTATTTTCTTGACAACACTATCATAACAGCCCCATACACTGTCATTCACTCCCTCTTTCATGCTGGATCTCCTGACAGATAGGCTGCTCTCTGCTTCATTGATCCTACCTGCTCTGGTCTCAGGTCACACTGCACAGCACCAAACCTTGTTGATTGCTCCAAACAACCTCATATCTAGATTTTGACACTCACTTCCTTTATTTTCCAAAATTGATTGATCCAATAATAACTTTTTTAAAAAGTTATACTGCTAGAGGTTTAAGTAAATTTAAAAGTTTTTTCGCAAGCAAATATATTTTTGAAGCAAAAAAAATCATGAAAGAATAATTACAGCACAGATGATTGCAAGCCAAATATTATAAAGAGGTTACATTTATATAGCAGCTATCATGTTCTGCAAAACACTGATGTAAAACTATAGATGTTTCTCATATAACAGGGTTTCACAAACAGTAATGAGATGATTAGTTTTGAACCACAGGAAACTACAAGTCCAAATTAGATCAATCCATCTGGTCATCCCTCAAATTGATACTCTTCAATCATACACTCCCTCAAATATTTAAAGTATCTGGGCATCTTCTGTCTTCCAAGTCTGAGCTCAGATCCCCTTGTTCTAGAGATTGTTTCTGACAGGCATCAATTTATTTTCTTAAGCATCGTGAATTCTTGAATTATACCTTGTGTGCCTTTCTTTTTCCAGAATAAGCTTCAACCTATGCTGTAAATTAGCTATCAGTTTGGATGCCCTTTCTTCTCCGTTAGAGTACAGTAACTGGGTGTAGGAACAGCAATACTTTGTTTTCAGGATGTGGGTGACCCATACATCCCTACTGCTGAGAACAGCAGAGGGTCTATTATAGCTAAGTTGCTTCCTCAGCCAGAGTCAACCACATGATGTGGTGAGGCTGGCGTCACATATAGGCCAAGATCCTTATCTAAGGAGTATTAATATATTCAATATTTAAGACAATGCAACAGCCTTCACGGTCATTTTCTGGTGTCAAATTGACAAATGCCCAAATTTACAGAATTTGTCAAGGGATTTGACCTTACAATCTCCACGTTCAGTACCATAACCATAATTGCATCATCACCTTCTGTAGTTTGTACACTATACCTCTGGCTATATTTCCAAAGATCCAATCAGCTTTCATTGGTACATTAAACTGTTAGCTTCAATGAGTTATCCACCAGGGTCCACATACCTCTCCTGTGTTGTGTCCTGTAGTCAAGAAACATTTAGTTCATACTGTCTCTGTTTATTTCTTGTTGCCATTACAACCTTTATCCTTCAGTTTCCTAACAATACATTTAAACTCCTCCTACTTGTCACATGGGCAACCGTCTATCCTCCTTCATTCCGTCCAATTACTGCTGTACACCCACAACCATAGCTCCTGGAAGACTAATCACTGCTCTATTTACTTCATCTTAGCCATAAAATACATGATTCACAACTTTCATCACCAACAACTTGCATTTATATAGCGACTTTAAGGTAGTTAACTATCCCAAGGCTTTGATACCAAGCCAAATAAGGAGATATTAGAGCAGATGGCCAAAAGCTTGGTTAAAGAGGTAGGTTGCAAGGAGCAAATTAAAGAAGAAAAGAGAGGTAGAGAGGCAGAGAGGCTCAGGGAGGGAATTCCAGAGCTTAAGGCCAAGGCAGCTGAAGGCATGGCCACCAATGGCTGTATGATCAAAATTGAGGATGCACAGGAGGCCAGAATTGGAGGAGCATAGATATCTTGGCGGAGTGTAGGGCTAGATGAGATTGCAAAAATAAGGGGGACCACAGCCATGGAGGATTTTGAAAAAATGGTGGAAAATTTTAAAATAGAGCCATTGCTTAACCTTGAGCACAAGGTGATGCATGAGTGGGACTTGGTGAGAGTTAGGTTATGGATAGCAGAGCTTTGGATGACCTCAAGTTGAGGATGGGTGGAAGATGAGGGGTTGACCAGGGGAGTATTAGAATAGTCAAGTTTAGAGGTGACAAAGGTATGGATGAGGGTTGCAGCAGTAGATGAGCTGAGGCAGGGGCAGAGTTAGGCAACGTTACAGGGTGGAAATAGGCAGTATTAATGATAGTGCAGATATGTTGTCAGAAGGTCATCACTGGGTCAAATACATCACCAAGGTTGCTAACAGTCCGGTTCAACTTTAGATAGCTGCCAGGGAGAGAGATGGGGTTGGATTTCACAGAGTGAAGTATTGCGAATCACCAATAAAAAGCCCAACACACTGCCAGTGGGCTAAACAGGCTGAGAGTGGGACTTTGCCCCCACAGTGGGACTGCAAGCAGGCTCACGCAGAACTTGGATAGATCCCAGAGCCAGTTAAGTTACTTGCTTTGACGGCAGGGAGGGATTGGGCAGCTAAGGGAAGGGAATGGGATGACAGGTTTTGGAGGGCAGTATGGAAGGAACAAAGGGGGGGATGGGGTAACCCATCTTGGGGGTAGGGATGGCAGGGGGGGGATCACGCAATGCACACAGGACACCCCCCAAAGGATGTCCACCCCTTCTTGCCTTTTACCCAGTTATGTTAAAAATAATGGCCTGCCCACTCCCAGCTTATTATGGCATGGGCAATGTAATGAGCAATGTAAAATTTGGGTCAATTAGCTAGTTAGCAAGTTCAATTACCCATTAATTATTTATTTTAAAATGGTGGGCAGACTGCTGGTTTCAGCACCATCTCACCTACCGTATTATGGGGGAGAGCTTGGGGTGGGTGGAAAGGTGGTGGCTGGGCACCCCTTGTATCTTATATGCCCCTCCATCAACACCTCCCCCCGTAGAAAACACACCCGGTGGGGGGCCATAAAATCCAGCCCATGGAGTCAGTGGCTAGGGAATGCAGATTAAGGCATCACAGAATCCCTTTTTCTCCCACAGTTTTTGTCACTATGCTGCTCAGGCTTCAATTCCTGTGCTACCCTCCTGTTCTTGCTTTTTTTCTTTACTGTTCTTTCCAAGCCCATTTTCTCACTCTACTACAAGCACCACCACTTTCCTAATGATTTCCTTGCTCCTTCCCTCCAGTTGTGCCCATCCTGAGCAGATCTACATCTGAATCCAATGTATACTCCCCTTTTATTTCCTACAAACGTATCGATAAACCTATGATATTCATTAATTTCTAAAATACACATCAATTCTAGTCTTTAATTAGTAAAGATTAACTTCCCTATTGCAATGATTACATATTTATTATAGCTAGGAACTGATCTTTACTGCATATCTATACACAAGATTAATATTCACTAAAGCTTACAATTTTTCCATTCGATTTATTTTTTAAAGTACAATATTTCCACTCAATTGCCAATAACAGACTAACTTCCATTTAAATGTAATAGTAAAATTTAGAAAACTTTTCC
This sequence comes from Cetorhinus maximus, assembly GCF_964194155.1. Taxonomy (NCBI): domain Eukaryota; kingdom Metazoa; phylum Chordata; class Chondrichthyes; order Lamniformes; family Cetorhinidae; genus Cetorhinus; species Cetorhinus maximus. The sequence goes on along the minus strand of NC_135888.1, from coordinate 79,977,655 downwards.
TGAAGTGAAAACATATTCCATATTCTTTAACAACCTTTGCACAACTTGATCTAACCGTGATCTTGTATATATTTGTTTTTCAAATCAATCTTCAAGTTTATTTTGTTCTCTTTTATTCCCAACCCCAGCCAATAAACAAAACAGAAACTCACCACGGCCTCTGGATGGATTTGGGTTGCGGTAATATGGTTGCTGCTTCCTCTGCTGTCTTTGGAAAGCTTTTTTCTTCTTGTTAGCATTGGCGATCAACTTTTTCTTCACTGCTGGTACAGGGGTCACACGCTTCAAAACTTCACCCTTCTTTTTTACCTCTTCTACAACTTCTGCACCCAGTAGGTCAGATGATGTCATATTTGGATGTTCTTGTGGTTTTACAGGCGTTTTGAATTTGAATAACTGCAACAAATTGTCAGCGCGAAGACTGGTCAACCAGCGATGAGTCTGTCCAGCGCACACAATCGATTGATGGCATGAAATTACAGTAGACTGCAGCCTCTCTTTCAGTTGCTCTGTAGTAAGGGAATCTAGTTCTCCAGACAACTCATCCAATTCATACTTCTGTATGGCAACTATAAGCGGACCGACAACTTCTGCTACTTTTGACTGTGCCTTACATAACACCTTCTCTGGTTCACCTAACTTTTTATCTAGATCCTCACGTGAACGTATAACTTTCTTACCAATCAGCAGTTGAATAAATGCATCATCTATCTTTGGTGTATCTAACTCATACATGTCAGGAGTTCCAGTAATACTTTGTAAATACCGTTCATGAGTTTCTAGCATTGGAACTTTGAAAGCATATGGTAACAATCTGAAGCACTCAAGTTCTTTCCCCTCATAGGTTTGAGGAACCCACAATTTATTTTTAAATGGTGCCTTGCCCTCCAGTGGCACTTTGGTCCACCTCAGCAGCTGTGGTGAATATTTAGCCCTGAGTTCAGCTAAATTTGGGGTACACGTTGGTGCAAATATGTCTTCTTCGGGTGCAGAGGTATTTTGCTGAACACCAAATTGTCTGTACAGAGATGCTGCAAAAGGAGGCATACCACCAGCAGTTGGATCCCAGTCAGGAAACTGTAATGACAAATCAATAAAAATGTTACCAACCATTCACTGTCTAGCATAAATTAACATGTGGTGCTAATGGACACCTAATGAGCAACAGCTTCAGTACTATGTTATTGCTCATTTAAGAATACTCTCCTCCTTGTTGCCTTTCAGTCTGACAAAAGCATTCTGCAGGGTTGTAGAAAATAAAGCTCAATTTTGGTCTACTTACGCTTTTCTTAGTTTTAGTTTCCCAAACAGGATCTTAACTCAAGCTATAATTATGCTTTCTCCATTGGCTACTATTGGCAATAAAATGTTAAATCCTCGTAGGCCCATGTCAATAATATATCAAAGCTGAAACTGCCAGACTAAATGCATGCTTTATTTATCCTTTCGATAAAAAATAACTTGGTTCCTTTTCCCCTACCATTTAAGTAATAGAAATGTCAGGCATTGTAGCCACAATTTTAACAGGCATGGGAGGGTGGTGGGAGTCGGGAAAGCGGGACAGGGCGTGTGTTCCAGAGGTGATGGCGATCAGGGAAGGAGTCACTGCAATGAAGATCCAAGGTTCCCTTGTGGTATCCAGAGGAGCACTCCTAGTTCACAAGGAAACTGAAAATGATCGGCCCTCCTGGTCTTCTTCTGGACTTGTTTCTGCCTTGTGCCGGGCTGTCCAGCAAAGTTGACTGTGAATAGTGAAAGCACGACTGTGCTTATTTATATCACAGGACCCTGAAGTTTATATATTTATGAGACCCTAGCCTACCTCCAGCGAGGGAATTGAGACTATTCAAAACACACAAGTGCGGTGTGAACAAGGTGAGTAGCACACTCCATTGATTTTAATGACCGCACTCCCTGTTCTTATCGAGCATAGCAGGTTAAAATCTGGCCTGATAATTTTCTTCAACCAAGCATTATTCTGACATTTCACATCTACTTCCTGCTGCCTGCCATTCACCATCCCAGTTGGTGGGGCAGATGGTTCAGAGTTCCCCATTTTTGCACCTTTTAAAAACAATGTCCAGAAAAACCTTTCCTTCTTATAACAGGTAAAGTACATTGCTTGCCGAGCTAAGCCAAATGACTTGGTTATCCTGATCAGATAATTCTCAATGTTGCCCATCATTGTTACTCTGCTTGACTAAGTCCCAGGTTTACTGTCATTTTTACATTGCCAGATCAAACTATAGCACTGCTTCTCATTTAGTTTTCAGTAGATAATGCACTTTATCCCCGTTATTAACATTATGCACAAAGGAGAAACAAATTTTGTGTAATTTAGGGTGCAGGTAACTGAGTTGACTGTTCCACATATATAAATAATGTAAAATACCTTCACGTTCAGCTTCTTATATTTCTGGCACATTTCCACTCTGATGATATTGCCTTGAATAACAGGTGGTTTTGTTTGGTAAAACTTCACCATGGCTTGAGCTTCTGCACTTTTGGACATCTCCACATATCCCTTAAAACACACACATTAAATACAGGCATGGAAGCATATTCAAGTCTAAATAACAATACAGAATGTCAATTCAAATACCATAAATATCTGCCACTACACAGAATAATAGTGTGGGTTTATAGGTCAAGTGATTTCATCAAGGTTTATATGACGAAGGGAATAGATTGTTTTTGCATCGCCAGTTTGTTTCAAGCTTGAAAACCCACGAGGTCTGTCCAAAAAATCAGAACTGTGCCCAAGTATCAGTGCTCGACTAAGTTTAGCCAGTGCCTATTTCAGTTGTCAGCCCTTATGGTGCCAAGCCAGAAGTGAAAAAAAATCACCATTTCAGGATTTTAACTGGTTTATTAATTTCATATTATCCTCCACTGTAAGAACAGGCTACTGAGGACTACACCTAGAAAAATAACAGAGCCCAAACTTTCTTTTAAGTTCAATGGGCAAAACCTGACTGGTAAGCCAAAGGTTTTGCACTTAGGATGGTCCTTCCAGACTCACGGTGTAATTGACAGATAGCACGTGGCTACATCATGCTCACATGAAAAGCAGCATAGCATGCACTGCGAATGGTTATTGATGGCCAATGTGGCAATTGGCATATTGTTCAGCAGTGATATATAGCACTTCAGGAAAGATAAACTGAGTAGATTGCCAGATGCAAAAGTCACCAATGTAAGACAATGCAAAAGAGTGTTTTGATAAGACAATGGAGAAATTATGCCAAGGGCATGCCTTTTACACAGTGCAAAAGAAAGAGTTATAGGGCTTGTATTCTAATATCGTCAACACTCAAAAATGTCTATTTTTGGGCTCTTCGAGGTAAAACATATCAATATTGGTGAATGAAACATGAGAAGAGCAACCTCTATTGTAACTGGGAATATTGATCTATTTCCCACATAGTCATTCTTATGATAAGGTCATGACAGCTACTTCCCATGGGCAATCATGAGCTAGGAGTTAGGTTAAGACTGTCCAAGCTGAATTTAATAACTGCATGCAATACAATAGAATATTTAATACTTTAAGCAGTTTTATTGTTTGATCTGTCAAATAATCTAGTCTATTTCATACATATTCACCCAGGAAGAAACACAAAATGTCCTTTTCCTTAAATTGTATTCTCATTTAATCTGCCTGTCATATACAATTTGAAAGGGACTGTTATAATCACATGACAGCTGGATTTTCTCAGCCTCTAAGCAGTAAACAACTTAACATGTGGATGTTTGTTAGCCTGATGCAACCATATGAGATACATATTTACATCCTTTGCTGTTGACTAAGTTTTAAATGAGTTCAAACATGTATCTCAGGCAGGCTTCCCTTTATCCATCAAATGTTCTGAAGGAGGAAGACACTGAGGCAGATAGATGGCATGAACTGCATTGGAGGCCATTCAGAGGGGGTTTATTAGACTGATACCTGGAATGAGTGGGTTGTCTTATGAGGATAGGCTGGACAGGCTGCGCTCATTTCCACTGGAGTTTAGAAGAGTGAGGGGTGACTTGATTGAAGTATATAAGATCCTGAATGGTCTTGACAAGGTGGATGTGGAAAGAATACTTCCTATTGTGAGTGAGTCCAGAACTACCGGGCACTGTTTTAAATTTAGGGGTCGCCCTTATAGGATAGAGATGAGGAGAAATGTTTTCTCTCAGAGGGTTGTGCGACTTTGGAACCCTCTGCCTCAGAAGGCAGTGAAGGTGGAGTCACTGAATATTTTTAAGGCAGAGGTAGATTGATTCCTTTGCCTAAGAAGAATCTAAGGTTATCGGATGAAACTCAAAACAAAACAGATCAGCCATGATCTTATTGAATGGTGGAGCAGGCTCGAGAGGCTGCTCCACCATTCAATAAGATCATGGCTGATCTGTTTGTGTTTTGAGTTCATCCTATTTCGCATGTTTATATGTATCAGAGGAGTCACAAATACTATTAAATATTGTGCAATCATCACTTCTGACCAGTGAGGTCCAGGTTTACTGTGAGTACTAAGCAGGGTTTCTCTGTTTAGCCTTTAAGTTCAAGAAGTAGAAGATACATTCTGTGCATTACAGTAAATTTGTTGTGGCCTTTGCTACAGTTAATTTATTGGTAATAAAACTGTTTTGTATTTTATAGCCTGAGCCATGTCTTACGCTTTTCCAAGTCGATAAAATTATCCAAGGGTACATGATATAGCCAGCAAGCTAATACAATGACAAAGGTTGCTGTTCGACCTCAAGGCTCACTACAGTTAGCCAGATATTGGATGATGAGCTACTAGCTCGCTGTGCAGTTTTCTAAAACATCTAAATGGGATATCATTTCTGCTATTCTATTTCTTATATTCATGGGCTTATCCTCATGATATGTGGGGACTATGAAGCCAAGCTGTTCCAGTACAGTTACAACGTTATCTACCCAACAATGTGGAAAATAGCCCAGGTATGTCCTGACCACAAAAAGGACAAATCCAACCAGCCAATTACTGTAGCATCAGTCTATTCTCAATTATCAGCATCAGTCTATTCTCAATTATCAGCAAAGTGTTGGAATGAGTCATTGACAGTTCTGTAAAGCAGCACTTACTGAGCAATAACCTGTTCACCAATGCTCAGTTTTGGTTTCACCAGCAACACTCATCTGCAGATCTCATTACAGCCATGGTCCAAACATGGATAAAAGAGCTAAGTTCCAGAGGTGAGGTGGGAACGACTGCCCTTGACATCAAGACAGCATTTGGCCAAGTGCAACATCAAGGAGCCCAGCAAAATCAGGGAGGAAACTATCTGGAGTCATGCCTAGCACAAAAGAAGATTGTTGTTGTTGTTGGAGTCCAAACTTCGCTGCAAATGTTCTTCAGTACAGCATCCTAGATCCAATCTTCAGCTGTTTCATCAACAACCTTCCCTCCAACATAACGTCAGAAGTGGGGAAGCTCACTGATGATTGCAGAGTGTTCAGTACCATTCACGACTCCTTCGATACAGAAGCAGTCCATGCCAACATGAAAACCTGGACAATGTTCAGGCTTGGGCTGATAAGTGGCAAGTAACATCTGCGCCACATTAGTGCCAGGAAATGACCATCTCCAACAAGAGAGAATCTAACCATCTCCCCATGACACTCGATAGCATTACCATTTCTCAATCCCTCACCATTAACATCCTGAGGTTGCCATTGGCCAGAAACTTAACAGGACCAGTCATATAAGCACTATGGTTATAAAAGTTGCGGTTGGGAATTCTGCAGTGAATAGCTCATCTCCTGGCTCCTCAAAGCCTGCTCACCATCTACAATGCACAAGTCAGTAGTGTGATGGATTCCTCTCCACTTGCCTAGACGAGTGCTGCTCTAACAACACTCGAGAAGCTCAACACCATCCAGGACGAAGTGGCCCGCTTGATTGGCACCCTATCCACCATCTAAAATATTCACATCTTCCACCAACAGTGCACAGTGGCAGAAAGCTACAAGGTGCACTGCAGCAACTCACCAAGCCTCCTTCAACAGCATCTTCCAAACCTGCAACCTCTACCACCCAGAAGGACAAGGGCAGGAGACGTGTGGGAACACCACAAGCCGCAAGTTCCACCCAAAGCCACGCTCCATCCTGACTTGGAACTATGCCACCATTCCTTCAACGTCATTGGGTCAAAAACTTGTAATTCCCTTTCAAAGAGCACTTTGGGTGTACCTACATCACATGGACTACATTGGTTTAAGGAAGGCATTTCACTACCACCTTCTCAAGGGCTATTGAGGGTGGGCAACAAATAATGGCTGTGCCAATGAGGCTCACAACACATGAACAGAAAAAAATTACACTTCCTTCCACTGATGTGATTCAAACTGATCCCAGTTTAGTCAATGTTTGTGCTTACCTCACCCTTTGCTTTGATCAGAAAGGTGTTATTAATCTTCCCAAAGAGCTCAGCAAGGTGGATTAAATCATTTTTCGTGCATTTGCCCGGTACCAGGTCAGCAATATAAACTACTTGTCCAGGCTCTTCCTTCGTATTCTAGGAAACAAGAAAACGTCTTATAGTAAAAGGACACCTGTCACGATGCAAGGCTCTGTTGAATTAATTCAGCACTCATTCTGCACAGTGCCACTAAGGCCAACATACTGCTCAGATCACAGAGCACTACATGGGTGCATTATGCATTTGCAGTTTACATTTATTGGCAACTTTTAGACATATTTTCAAAAATACTGACTTACGGAAATATTGTCTGAATCATTCCTAGGAGGCCTGCATGCAATATCTCAGTGGTTAACCAAGCATTCTACACCTCCCCACCACCCTACTGATTCACAGGTGCTGAAATGTACAAGTTAGCAGAACTTGGGAAGCATTATTTTCAATAATTTGCAAAGGAAACAAATTGCATTTGTGTGCAATAGTAGATAAGTGCATAATGTGAAGTTGAATGTTGACATTTTTGTGTCTTATTTCACTGTTGCACCATACTTGCTGCCAGAGACAATTGCCATTGTTAGAACTTATATTGTGTAGTAAGGAAAACAGAGCAGTTCCAGAAAAGCAGAGAAGAGGGGCTATCAGGCAGGAGGAAAGATAACAGCAATTTCCTTCATGCAATCCCAATGTATGCCATTGAGTACATTAGAAATAATCAGATACAGCATCATCATGATCTCTGAGATTCCAGGAAAAATATTCCAAGGAAAGAGAAATAACCATATGAATTTCATGTTCAAAAATAGCAGCAAATATATAATTCACTCCAAATGCCATTTTTTGAACCAAAGAGAGCTTGCCTTGCACCAAGGGCAGCATTTGGAAATAAGGTGAGATGACTGAATGACCACACTGAAAATTCAGAGAAATATTGCCAGACAGCCCACAAAATAAGCCTTTTTAAGGGTGAAGTACAAGTTGTTGCCTAGGTAAATCAATAACTTCAAATGTCACAAAGTTTACTGCTTATAGAAAGTACATTGCAGAATTCATTTTCTCCCACTTGCCCTTATATATGTGATATTCAATGTTCCTACACCACTGCAATGGAATTGAGCTACTGCTTACTAGTGACACAATCAAGAACTCAGAATTAGGCAAAATGGCTTCTAACAGATATAAGGAATCAAGCTTCAATTTTTTTGTAGGAAATATTATCTTCCACTAATTAATTTGGTCATAATGAGCTTTAAATTTTAAAAAGTAATTCACAAAACCCAGCCATTGATTAGGGCTTCTGGACATTTTTTTTCCCCCAAAAGAATTTCTCTTATAATTTAATTTGCTATGTAAATGATATTCCTCCTTACAGCCTCAGTACATAGGAAGAGGTATAGGCCATTTAACCCCTCGAGCCTGATCCACCGTTCAATTTGATCACAGCTGAGCTGTACTTAAAATCTATTTACCTGCCTTAGCTCCGTATTTGTGGAAAAGAATATATCAATCAGTCTTGAAACCTCCAAATGACAACAACGTGCATTTATATAGCACCTTAAATGTACTAAGCCATTTCAAGGTGCATTGCACAATCATTATCAGACAAAATTTGACATGAAGCCACATAAACAGGTATTAGGGCAGTTAGGTAGGTTTTAAGCAACATATTAAAGAAGAAGAAAGTTAAAGAGGCTTAGGGAGGCAACTAAAGGCTCTCGAAAACACAGGTCGCATGCCTATTGGAAAGCACCGCTTCCTCCTCATAAGTAACCAAAACTACTTAACATTTGAAAGACTTGACCTTAAAATTAGGCCAAGGTACTTCTTCACACAAAGGGTAAATAGAAATCTGGAATTCTCTCCCCCAAATGGCTATAGGTTCTTTCTTAGCTGACATCCCCATACCAACACTTTGTACACTGCAGTTCATCCAAAACTCTGCTGCCTGTATCCTAACTCACACCAAGCCACATTCGCCCATCATTCCTGTGCTTGCTGATCTATGTTGGCTTCCAGCCAAACAAGACCCTGAATATAAAATTTTAATCCTTGTATTCAAACTCCTCTGGGGCCTTGCTCTCTCTATGTAATCTCCTTCAGTCTTATAATCCTCCAAGGTCTTCATGTTCATCCAATTCTGGTCTTCTGTGCATCCCTTATTTTGTTTACCCCTCCATTAGTGGACTGGGAGCCAGGGTAGGTCAACAAGCACATGAATCAACAAGACTTGGCGAGGCTTGGAAGCAGGACAGAATTTTGGATGAGCACAGGTTTACATAGAGCAGAAAATGGGAAGTCAGTCACGACAGCATTGGAGAATTGATTAATTGAAACAGAGGGAACAAAGGCATGCATGGAGGTTTCAGCATCGGATCAGCTGAGGCAGAGTCAGAGTCGGGAAATGTTATAGGGGTGGAAGTAGGCATTCTTGGTGATGGAAATATGTGATCAGAAGCTCAACTTGGGGTCAAACATAACACCAAGAGTGCGTAAAAGCCAGTAAACAGCGAAGAAGAGTAAACGGGTCATATTCGGGATGGCAAGATATAACTAGTGGAGGATCGCAAGGATCAGTGCTTCGGCCTCAGTAACTTACAATCTATATCAATAAATATAATCAACACTGGAGCATCCACAACCATCTAGGGTAAATAATTCCAGAGACTTACAACCCTCTGAGTGAAGAAATTTCTCATCTCAGTCCTAAATGATCTTCCCATTATCCTGAGGCTATTTTCCATGTTTTAGATTCCCCTGCCAGGAAAACAAACTCTCAGCGGCCATCCTGTCAAGTCCCTTTAGAATCTTAAATGAAAACAAAAAATGCTGGAAAAACTCAGCAGGTCTGACAGCATCTGTGGAGAGAGAAAGATACAACGTTTTGAGTCCGTATGACTCTTCTTCAGATCTAAAGTGAGGTAGAGATGTGGTGAAATATATACTGATTCAGTGGGGGGGAACCGGTGAAGCCGGATAGAAGGCCAACGATAGGTGGAGGCAAAGGAGAGATGGCAAAATATGTCATAAACAAAAGGTCAAAGAGTTGTTGATGGTGGTTGTACTGGCTAAAGGAGGTGCTAATGGTGACATTAAGAAAGCAAAATGTGATAATGGCCGGACCAGGGTAAGCACTCTGGAAAGTGGCAGATGGCCCTAGTGAGGGTGGGGTGGGGGAAGAAAGATCAATAATAGGCTAAAAGCTGGGAATAAAACAATGAATGAAAATGGAAATAAATTTTAAAAAAATAATGAAAATAAGTGGAAAAAAAATTTTAACGTTTGGAATAATCAGCACACTTCCAAAGAATACCAATATAAGGGGAAAACAACAACTTATACTGTATGTGAAGAGTGTGCTGACTGGTTGGCAAGTGGACTCTGATTGGTTAAGGCATTGCCATGGAGAATGCACCAGTGATGGTGACTGACAGTTAACTGCCAAGCATTGTTTGAAATTTAAACCAGGCTGCTTGACTCTAATTGCTCAAGACATTGCCCTGGGGAATGAACCAGCGAATGGCTGTCACTTATTTTGTTTAGCTGAAACAGGCACAATGTGCGTACATGTTCCTTCTGCCTGCAAAGAACATGGCCCTGTGTATTAATATATGTAGCTTCCAGTACATGCAAATGCGCCACATTGCGAGCCCAACTGACAATCTTAAATTGGTTGTCAGCGTAATTCTTAGCACACTGAGGACTACTGAGCAAATGTTGTCCAATCACGGAATCATATCTAACATTGGACACTGTGTTTTGAGTTTTTCAAGCACAGGCTGGTTTGGTACAGTCTGTACCTTGCCCGTTGCGAACAGTGGCTGGGGCATGCTGTTTGATACGATCTGCCAGTCTTTGTGATGTACGGCCTACATACCTAGCATCACACTGGCACTGAAATTCGTATACCACATTACTCATTTGTGTGATAGGCAGAACATCTTTTTGGCTTGACGGCAGCATCTTATTGGAACAAAGAACAAAGAAAAGTACGGCACAGGAACAGGCCCATCGGCCCTCCCCTGCGCCAATCATATTGCCCGTCAACTAAAACATTTTGCACTTCCGGGGTCCGTATCCCTCTATTCCCATCCTATGCATGTATTTGTCAAGCTGCCTCTTAAACACCACTATCGTACCTGCTTCCACCATCTCCTCTGGCAGTGAATTCCAGACACTCACTACCCTCTGCGTAAAAAACTTGCCCCACACATCTCTATAGTTTTCTCCTCTCACCTTAAATCTATGTCCCCATGTAACTGACTCTTCCACCCTGGGAAAAAGCTTCTGACTATCTACTCTGTCCATGCCACTCATAATTTTGTAAACTTCTATCAAGTTGCCCCTCAATCTCCGTCCCTCTAGTGAGAACAATCCGAGTTTCTCCAACCTCTCCTCATAGCTAATAACCTCCAGACCAGGCAGCATCCTGGTAAACCTCCTCTGCACCCTCTCCAACGCCTCCACATCCTTCTGGTAATGTGGCGACCAGAATTGCACGCAATATTCCAAGTGTGGCCTAACCAAGGTTCTATACAACTGCAGCATGACTTCCCAACTTTTATACTCAATACTCCTGCCAATGAAGGCAAGCATGCCATATGCCTTCCTGACTACCTTATCCACCTGCGTTGCCACTTTCAGTGACCTGTGGACCTGTACACCCAGATCCCTCTGCCCGTCAATGCACTCGTGTTGCTACTGCATAGCAGCAGCATGAAACAGCTAGCTTCACCTGTTGCTCAAATTTTTGAGATGCCTTGCCCTTCCAGGGTAATCTGAAGTAGATTGGGCACTTTTCAGGGCCAAAAGTGATGGTCTTCGGCCCATGCATGAGTTTGCGTGATATACAGCGCGAAATGATCCGGTTAGGGTAGCCAATATCCTGCAGGCTGCCTTTGATGCGTCCCATTTCAGCATCAAGGCTACATGGTGAGCAAATGGCTCGGGCCTTATTTACAAGGTTTGCCAAACGAACCAATCTTATAGCGTGTGAAACTGTAAAAATCCCAACGAGTATATTGACCAGTGAAGGAGGGCGGCGGTAGACTGTGTTAGAGCCTGGCAGATTTCTCAACTGGTACATCAAGGAGGGGGAGTTCATTTGACTGCTCCATTTCTAAGGCAAATTTGACTGCAGGATGGAGCCCATTAAGACATGTAAGAAAATTGTTACCTGCAGCTAAATTCACCTGTTGCTCAAACTACTGAGATACCTTGCTCCTCCAGGGTAATCTGAGGGAGGTTGGGCACTTTTCAGGATCGAAAGTGATGGCCTGGGCCCGTTCATGAGTTTGCATGAAATACAGCGTGAAATGATCTGATCAGGGTAGCCATTATCCTTCAGGATGTCTTTGATGCACCCTATTTCAGCATCAAATAATTGGGCTCGCAGTGGCACATTTACATATACTGGAAACTACATATATTAATACACAGGGCCATGTGCTTTGCAGGCAGAAGGAACATGTACGCACATTGTGCCTACTACAGCTAAACAAAATAAGTGACAGCCATTCACTGGTTCATTCCCCAGTGCAATGTTTTGAGCAATCAGAGTCAAGCTGCCTGGTTTAACTTTCAAACAATGCTTGGCAGTTTACTGCCAGTCACCATCAACTGGCGCATTCTCCATGGCAACGCCTTTACCAGAGTCCACTTGCTAACCAATCAGCATTCCCTTCTCATTCGGTATAAATATGTTGTTTCCCCTGACATTGGTATTTTCTTGAAAATTGTGATGAATGCAAGACAAAAAAATGTCTCTTTTTTCAGCAATACTCAAGTTCTACCAAACGATTAACTATAGAGTAATTATAATGGGGGACTTCAATTATCCAAATAAAACTGGGATTGGAATAGTGCAAAGGGACAAGAAGAGCGACAGTTCCTGGAATGCATTCAAGATAATTTTCTGCGGCAGTACGTTTCCAGTCCAACAAGAGGACAGGCACCGTTGGACCTGGTTCTGGGGAATGAGTTGGACCAAGTGGATCAAATATCAGTGGGAGAGCATTTAGGGGACCTTATGTATCATAGGTTTTAGGTTGGTCATGGAAAAGAACAAGGAACAATTCAGAGCAGGGGTGATTAATTGGGGGATGAAAATGCATCTGAGTCGAGCGAGTTGGAATCAAATGTTAGCAGAAAAGACAGTGGCTGAATAATGGTGCACCTTCAAAGAAAAAGTAATGCAGACAATATCAAGGTATGAAGGGAAAAGGTAGGATTAATAAATCCAGTGCGTCCTGGATGATGAGAGAGATGGAAGCGAAGATGAAAAGGAAGAAGTGTGCATATGACAGATGTCAGATAGAAAATGCGAGGAAGAATCAGGCTAAACAGAGTCACTGTTTAAAAATAAGGAGTTGCCCATTTAAAACAGAGATGAGGTAAATTTTTTTCCACTCAGAGGGTCATGAGTATTTGGAGCTCTCTTCCTGAAAAGGTGGCAGAAGCAGAGTATTTGAATATTTTTAAGGCTGAGGTGGATGGATTCTTGGTGAGCAAGAGGGGTGCTAGGTTATTGGCGGTAGGTGGGATGCATATTTCAAGCTACTATCAGATCAGCCACGATCTTATTAAATGGCGGAACAGGTTCAAATGTCTGAATAGCCTACTCCTGCTCCTTGTTCGTATGAAAAGAGATAGGCAGTTAACATTAAAGGGAGTCCCAAGGTCCTCTATAAAAATATAAATTATAAAAGGGTGGTATAAGAAAGAGTAGGGCCGATTGGGGATTAAAAAGAGGGGAATTGCATGTGGAGGTAGGAGAAATACTGGAGGTATTAAACGAGTACTTTGCATCTGTCTTTACAGAGAAAGATGATGTTATGCAGGCTGAGCTAAGAGAGGAGATAACTGGTACACTAGAAGGATTTACAATTGAGAAAGAGGTGTTAGAAAGGCAATCTTTACTTAAAATTGACGAGGTACCAAGACCGGATGAGATGCATCCAAGGATACTGAGGGAAATGAGAATGGAAATTGCAGAGGCACTAGTGATAATCTTCCAGTCTTCCTTAGACACAGGGATAGCACCAGAGGACTGCAGAATTATGAATGCTACACCCTTGTTCAAAAAGGGGTGCAAGGATAAAGCCGGCAACTACAGGCCAATCAGTCTGATTTCAGTGGTGAGAGAAACTTCTGGAAACTATAGTTCGGGACAAAATCAATAGTCACTTAGACAAGTGCAGGGTAATTAAGGAAAGCTAGCATGGATTCATTAAGGGAAAATCATGTTTAACTAACTTGGAGTTTTTTGAGGAGGTAACAGAGACAGTTGATAAGGGAAACACTGTTGATGCAATGTGTATGGATTTTCAAAAGATACAGTGCCACACAACAGACTTGTAAGCAAAATTCTAGCTCATGGAATCAAAGGGAAAGTCGGCACTTGGATCAGAATAAAAGCAAAGAACTGCGGATGCTGGAAATCCAGAACAAAAACAGAAACAGAAATACCTGGAAAAACTCAGCAGGCCTGGCAGCATCGGCGGAGAAGAGCACAGGTGACGTTTCGAGTCCTCATGACCCTTCAACAGAACTAAGTAAAAATAGGAAAGGGGTGAAATATAAGCTGGTTTAAAAGTGGGGGGGGCGGTTGTTGGGACAAGAAGCCAGTAATAGGTGGAGATAACCAAAAGATGTCACAGACAAAAGGACAAAGAGGTGTTGAAGGTGGTGGTATTATCTAAAGGAATGTGCTAATTAAGAGTAGAGAGCAGGACGAACAAGGTACAGATAGCTCTAGTGGGGGTGGGGTGAAGGCATACTAAAAAGGCTAAAAGGTAGAGATAAACAATGGGTGGAAATACATTTAAAAATAATGGAAATAGGTGGGAAAAGAAAAATCTATATATATTATTGGAAAAAACAAAAAGGAGGGGGAAGAAACGGAAAGGGGGTGGGGATGGAGGGGAGAGTTCATGATCTAAAATTGTTGAACTCAATATTCAGTCCGGAAGGCTGTAAAGTGCCTAGTCGGAAGATGAGGTGCTGTTCCTCCAGTTTGCGTGAGTTTCACTGGAACAATGCAGCAAGCCAAGGACGGACATGTGGGCACGAGAGCAGGGTGGAGTGTTGAAATGGCAAGTGACAGGGAGGTCTGGGTAATGCTTGCGGACAGACCGAAGGTGTTCTGCAAAGCGGTCACCCAGTCTGCGTTTGGTCTCTCCAATGTAGAGGAAACCGCATTGGGAGCAACGAATGCAGTAGACTAAGTTGAGGGAAGTGCAAGTGAAATGCTGCTTCACTTGAAAGGAGTGTTTGGGCCCTTGGACGGTGAGGAGAGAGGAAGTGAAGGATGTTGCATATTCTGCAGTTGCATGGGAAGGTGCCGTGGGAGGGGTAGAGTAGGAGGTGATGGAGGAGTGGACCAGGGTGTCATGGAGGGAACGATCCCTACGGAATGCCGCTGAGGGGGTGAAGGGAAGATGTGTTTGGTGGTGGCATCATGCTGGAGTTGGCGGAAATGGCGGAGGATGATCCTTTGAATGCGGAGGTTGGTGGGGTGATAAGTGAGGACAAGGGGGGCCCTATCATGTTTCTGGGAGGGAGGAGCAGGCGTGAGGGCGGATGCGCGGGAGACGGGCCGGACAAGGTTGAGGGCCCTGTCAACCACCGTAGGTGGAAAACCTCGGTTAAGGAAGGAGGAGGACATGTCAGAGGAACTGTTTTTGAAAGTGGTATCATCAGAACAGATGCGACGGAGGCGAAGGAACTGAGAGAATGGGATGGAGTCCTTACAGGAAGCGGGGTGTGAGGAGCTGTAGTCGAGGTAGCTGTGGGAGTCGGTAGGCTTGTAATGGATATTGGTGGACAGTCTATCACCAGAAATTGAGACAGAGAGGTCAAGGAAGGGAAGGGAAGTGTCAGAGATGGACCATGTGAAAATGATGGGAGGGGTGGAGATTGGAAGCAAGATTAATAAATTTTTCCAGGTCCCGACGAGAGCATGAAGTAGCACCGAAATAATCATCGATGTACCGGAGAAAGAGTTGTGGGAGGGGGCCAAAGTAGGACTGGAACAAGGAATGTTCCACATACCCCATAAAGAGACAGGCATAGCTGGGGCCCATGCGGGTACCCGCAGACACACCTTTTATTTGGAGGAAGTGAGAGGAGTTAAAGGAGAAATTGTTCAGTGTGAGAACAAGTTCAGCCAGACAGAGGAGAGTAGTGGTGGATGGGGATTGTTCGAGCCTCTGTTCGAGGAAGAAGCGGAGAGCCACCAGACCATCCTCATGGGGGATGGAGGTGTAGAGGCATTGGACGATTGAAGAGGAGGCGGTGGGGGCCAGGGAACTGGAAACTGTTGATGTGACGTAAGGTGTCAGAGGAATCACTGATGTAGGTGGAAAGGGACTGGACAAGGGGAGAGAGAAGGGAGTCAAGATAGTGAGAAATGAGTTCTGTGGGGCAGGAACAGGCTGACACGATCGGTCTGCCGGGACAGCCCTGTTTGTGGATTTTGGGTAGGAGGTAGAAGCGGGCCTTCCGAGGGTGGGCGACTATCAGGTTGGAAGCTGTGGAAGGAAGATCTCCAGAGGAGATGAGGTCAGTGACAGTCCTGGAAACAATGGCTTGATGTTCAATGGTGGGGTCATGGTCCAGGGAGAGGTAGGAGGAAGTGTCTGCGAGTTGACACTCAGCCTCCGCAAGGTAGAGGTCAGTGCGCCAGACAACAACAGCACCACCCTTGTCTGCGGGTTTGATGACAATGTTAGGGTTGGACCTGAGAGAACGGAGTGCAGTAAGTTCAGAGAGAGACAGGTTAGAATGGGTGAGAGGAGCCGAGAAATTGAGACGACTAATGTCATGCCGACAGTTCTCAATGAAAAGATCAAGAGAAGGTAAGAATCCAGAGGGAGGGGTCCAGGTGGAGGGAGAATATTGGAGGTGGGTAAAAGGATCCGTTGAACGGGGAGAGGACTCCTGCCCAAAGAAGTGAGCACGGAGACGAAGGCAGCAGAAGAAGAGCTCAGCATCATGCCGAGCCCGAAATTCATTGAGATGAGGGCGTAAGGGTATGAAACTAAGTCCTTTGCTGAGCACTGAACGCTCAGCGTTGGAGAGGGGAAGGTCAGGGGATATAGTGAATACACGGCCAGGGCTGGGATTGGAAGACGGGATGGGGACAGAGGGACAGGCAGGGGTGGAGGGTCCTGGTTGGGTGTTGGTGTCGATGAGTTGTTGGAGCTTGCGTTCCTTAGCACTTGAGAGAAAGAGAAAAAGTTTCTTGTTGAGGCGTCGGATGAGACGAAGAATAAAATGAAACTGGGGGCACGTACAGCTTTGAAAAAGGGTGCGGTGGTGCTGCTGGAGGGAGAGGTCGAGTGTGTTCATATGGCGGCGCATGGCACTGAGTGTGGATCTTAGAATGCGACGGGAACAGCAGCCCAAGGAATGTTGTATGTCCCGGAGATACCTGTAATCCTGGGTGGGTTCAAAACATGAGGGATGGAATTTCAGTTGAAATCCACGTGGGGTAAGTCGGAGACGGAGACAGTCACTGAGAAAGGAAATATGGCTGTGAAAGCGGGTTTTAGTAAACACCTTGTCGAACACCAGGAGAGAAATGGAAAGCAATGAAGGTGAACAAGGCAAAAGAGAGATACGAAAATCCTGACGGAGAGTAGTGCAAAACTTCTTCAAGGTAGGCATTTCTTGAAGAGAAGTGGCAGTCAATTAAACACAGAGATAAAAGCAAAGAACTGCGGATGCTGGAAATCCAAAACAAAAACAGAAACAGGAATACCTGGATAAGAAATTGGCTGAGTGACAGGAAACAAAAAGCAGTGATAAATGGTTGTTTTTCAGATTGGAGGAAGGTTTGTAGTGGGGTTCCCCAGCGGTCAGTGCCGGGACCCATGCTCTTTCCAAAATATATTAATAATCTATACTGTGGTATTCAGAGCATGATTTCAAAATTTACAGATGATATGAAGATTGGAAATGTTGTCAACTGTGATGAGAGCAATCTGGAACTCCAAAAGGACATAGACACGTTGGTGGATTGGGCAGTGAAGTGGAAGATGAAGTTCAATGCAGAGAAGCATGTAGTGATTGATTTTGGCAGGAAGAACATGAAGAGGTGATATAGAAAGAGAAACTCTAAAGGAGGTGCAGGAACAGAGGGACCTTGGTGTGTATGTACACAAGTCAATGAAGATGGCAGGGCATGTTGAGAGAGCAATTAATTAAGTATATAGTATCTTAGGCTTATTAATAGGGTCATTGAGTACAAGAGTAAGGAGGTCATGTTGAACTTGTACAAGATACTAGTTAGGCCTCATTTGGAGTACTGCGTCCAGCTCTGGGCACCATACTTGAGGAAGGACGTGAAGGCATTAGAGAAAGTACAAGGGAGATTCACAAGAATGGTTCCAGGGATAAAGAACTGTAGCTACGAGGATAGATTGGAGAGGTTGGGATTGTTTTCATTGGAGAAAAGGAGGCTGAAAGGGGATTTGATAGAAGTATTCAAGATCCTGCAGGGTATGGACAGGGTAAATAGTGAGAAACTATTCCCACTCAAGGGAGCATCAAAACTAGAGGGCACAGATTCTAAATAATTGGCAAAAGGAGTAAAAGCGATGTGAGAAAAATTTTTTTCAACCAGGGGGTGGTTGGAGTCTGTAAGAAACCTCCTGAGTGGCTGGTGGAGGTAGGTTTGATCGAGATATTCAAAAGGGAATTGGATTTTTATCTGAAAAGAATGAATGTGAAAGGCTATAGGTATAAGGAAGGGGAATGGGACTAGGTAGAGTGCTCGTTCAGAGAGCCAATGCAGACTCGATGGGCCAAATGGCCTCTTTCTGCACTGTAAAGATTCTGTGATTCTATCTAAAACCTTTTTCCAAGGGCTTCATGTAATACAGGCTATTTTCTGTAATAAATTGAAACATTTAGAGTCAGAAAGTTTCCTTTTTGTTGTTGAAGTGCTTCTACCCGTGTATGAACTACAGATAATGTTTAACTCCAGGTCTATAATTGTTTGATATATAAATTATTTCCTTTTAAAGCCCTGGTTTATGGCTGCAGGTTCTTAATTGAATAAAGAGTAACTTTTATATTTAATTAAATGAAAAGTGTGTAGTTGTGTGTTGCATTTCCCTAAATTAAAGAATAAAATCAGCTTTTCCCTCTACACAGAGTACGGGAATACAGCAACCTTATATTTACTATGTTACACGTAATTTTTCCTGCAGAAATATGGTAATTTCTATTTGCTGCTAGACAAGCAAGAAATAACAATTCTTGGTTATACCTGGCTCACAGGCCTCATCGCTGCATAATTCTGGACTTTTCCAAATTTAGCACCAAGTTTTCCAATAGCAACATTTGGATAACCAGCAGGAGGCAGACTCTCATGTAACACCGTCTGGTTCTCTGGGCAAGTCTCTTTCTGTTTCTGGATAGAAAGAGAAAGAAAACATATTAGAATCAGGTATGGGCTTAACTATTGTTTAACTTCTAATTACTTTGTCTTTTTAACTTTACAGTTTCACCTATTTAGTGGAGTGCTTTTTCTGAGGTTGTGACTGAGTAACATTACTGCATTAAAGCTAACTGAGCATGGTCCTGTTATACCTGACTTGGGCACGGTGATACTGACATGCAGAGGAAAATCCGGAACAGTGTTGCATTCTCCAACAGCAATTGATATCCTCACATTTGTCAAAAGAAAAATAAATCACCAAAATATTAAGAATTAAGACCAGTATTATTTGGGGCTAAAACTGCAACGGTTTGTTGGCATCATTCAAATATAATTGTTTGATTTTATAAGTAAGTCTTACATCCGTGTGTTGTACTGCAATGATGGCTGCAGCTATTCAGTAAGTGTTTAAAGGCAATTTTTCAGGAACATGATTTTAAGACCAGTTTCATTCCAGATGTCATCTAAAAAGGTCCTAAATTCCAATTGTACAATATTTTGTCAAATAATGATCCCATTCACAATAATGTTAAGTGTTAAAATTATATTAGTCTTAAATTAAGTGTGACAAGTATCTTGACATCAAGACACATGGTTGCAAAGAACTATGAACTGCTTCCAACTCTTTTTGGTGGATTTCTGCTGATTTATAAGTAGGTAATTAAAACTTAAATCAGCACACTATTTACAGCATATGTTCCATTGAACCTTTCACTTCTTCCTTCATATCAGTAACCTCTTGCAACCAAAATATGTAGCATAGCTGAAGAATGGAGCAAAAACCCCAAAAATATAATTTAAATAAAACAGCCCAGCATCTTTTACCTTCACTGGCACTGACTCTTGTCGATGCATTTTTACGTCAGCTCGAGTATCAGTTTCTTTCATTTCATCCTTGGATTCATTCTGTGTATCCTCTAGAATGGCATCATCATCTGAATCAGACTTTCCCATCAAAGTTTCAAGTTCTGAATCACTTCCCAGAAATGGAATAGCAGTCTCCTCTAGAAGTTCCTCTGATTTCATTTCTACATCATTGTTTACTTCAGACTCCATCCGAGCCTCCGAAATATAGCGGTCATAATTTTCCCACCCTACACTCTCTGTGTTCACATAGTTTTCCCGGTATCTCTCTTTGCTCTCAGTCCTTCCCCGCTGCACCCTGTCGCTGCTGTCCCTCCAATCTACCCTCTCGCTGCTGTCTCTCCAATCTACCCTCTCGCTGCTGTCTCCCCACTCTACTCTCTTGTTGCTGTCTCCCCATTCTACCCTCTTGCTGCTGTCTCCCCACTCTACCCTCTCGCTGCTGTCGCCCCACTCTACCCTCTCGCTGCTGTCGCCCCACTCAGCCCTCTTGCTGCTGTCGCCCCATTCCGCCCTCTTGCTGCTGTCTCCCCACTCTGCCCTCTTGCTGCTGTCCCCCCACTCCGCCCTCTTGCTGCTGTCCCCCCACTCCGCCCTTTTGCTGCTGTCCCCCCACTCCGCCCTCTTGCTGCTGTCCCCCCACTCCGCCCTCTCGGTGCTGTCTCCCCATTCCACCTTCTCACTGCTGTCTCCCCACTCCACCTTCTCGTTGCTGTCTCCCCAATCGAATCTCTCGTTGCTGTCTCCCCACTCCACCCTCTCGCTGCTGTCTCCCCATTCCACCTTCTCGCTGCTGTCTCCCCACTCCACCTTCTCACTGCTGTCTCCCCAGTCGAACCTCTCGTTGCTGTCTCCCCACTCTATCCTCTCGCTGCTGTCTCCCCACACTATCCTCTCGCTGCTGTCTCCCCACTCCATCCTCTCGCTGCTGTCTCCCCACTCCACCCTCTCGCTGCTGTCTCCCCACTCCACCCTCTCGCTGCTGTCTCCCCAGTCGAATCTCTCACTGCTGCCTCCCCGCTCTCTGCTGCCTTCCCGCTCTCCCCTCTCGCTGCTGCCTCCCCGCTCGCTACTGCTTCCCCGGTCACTGCTGCTTCCCCGGTCACTGCTAACTCTCCGCTCTGCTCTCTGGCTGCTGCCATCCCTTTCCCTTCTCTCACTATTGGCTCCCTGCTCTCCCCTTTCCCTGCTGCCTCTCCGCACACCTCTTTCACGGCTGCTCCTGCGTTCAGCCCTCTCGTGACTGCCCCTGCGCTCTCCTCTCTCACGGCTAGCTCTGCGCTCTTCTCTCTCACGTCTGGCCCTGCGCCCTCCTCTCTCACGGCTGCCCCATCGTCCTCCTCTTTCACGGCCACCCTTTTGCATTCCTCTCCCTCGACCTGCCCTCCGTGCTCTTCTTTCGCGGCTTCGCCACCGTATTCTTCGTTCTATTCTTTCTCGGCTTCTGCGCTGCATTCTTTCACGGTTTCTGCGCCGTATTCTTCCAAAACCTCTCCATTCTGCTGTTTCACCACTTTCATCAGAGCTCTTTGACTCTGCTCTTTCACTACTTTCTGAGCTTTTTCTCTCTCTTTCAGATGTTGAGGACTTTTTCAAATCACCAGGTTTATGCTTCATGATAGGACCCAGAAAACATTCTCTTGTGCTGTAAAGGAAAACAAACTGATTGTACACAACATTATACTGTCTTATTTTTGTCGTTATACAGGGAATGGAACTGAAAAATATACAACATAGTACACCACTACTAAAAAAAAATCTCCAATTTATATTTATAATATTCAACCAATGTCCATCTACCTTCACCTTTAATGATCATAATTCCAAGGCTTGAGAGAACACTAAAATACACATTATCTTTAAAATGTATGATGTGGATCTGCAAATCTGGTTAAGCACACAACTATTGTATTTACCTGATATCTGCTTGATTTACTTTCTTCAACATTTCTTCAATCTTTGCAGATGGTTTCTGAAAAATTAAACACATTGGTTGTGAGTATTAAAATGGCATGATGATATGGGAATCTGGAGCACTTGTTTGGAGCATGGGTGATTTCACTTTGCAGGCATTTCTCCAGAGGTTAAAAAATTAGAGAAAGTTCATGGCAATTGAAGTTGTGGACTGTAGATCGGAAAGAATAGGCACAAGGGGCAAAATGCCGTTCCTTATTCCACAAATTATGTGTCTAATTTTATTGCATCATTCAAGGATTTATATAACACTATGTAGGAACAAGGAATGTAAAACTTGCAATGTTTTGATTTTGAAACAAACAATTTCAAAACTTTCCTTTGAATGGCAAGTTCTGTTTTAGTTTCATCAACATGCAGGGAAATAAACTATTCAGTTTGAATCATTCTCAAGTAGGCTTGTTCTGCATAAGTTACCAAGTCCACTAAGATAGTGGCTTCCATTTTTTTTTAAATTATGGAAAACCCCTTAAAACACTGACACTCTTTTGGGACCTCCTGAAAATATTTGCATTGTTGCAGGAACCCATGGCAAATAGTAATATGCTTCTGGTCACCCTCTGCTCCAAAAGAAGAATGAAAATTGGTAAAATACCATCAAAAAATACGCTATAAAGAACATAATCACAGTAGGAAAAACCATGCTAATCTTAAATGTAAAAAGGAAGAATTTTGATGGAAAAAGTGGGGTCTACAAATGCCAAAGTCAGAACTATGCGTGGTTGTCAGAAGTAATTATTATCCAGTTTCATAACCTGAGATTTAGGATGACAAAATGTTGAATGTGAACCAAATTAAGAACAATTAGCCTGAAGAGGGAAAGTTAACTCTGCCAAATGGAACAATAATTATTCATTATAGGAATTGAGAACGGGGAGTATGAGCTAACAAGTAGTCAGTGAAATCAAAGACACCTGAAGGGAAAACCAAAGTTAAAGGAATGTAACTGAGCAAGAAACAAAACACAATATTAGAGTACATTCAAACTCTCAAATGCAAGCAGCTCATGAGAAAAACAAAGTTAAAAATTTACTTCACTTGGTTATGACTGAAATATTCCAGCTTTTATCTCTCAGAACTCTAATAAAATCATTTTCTGGTATAACTTTTAATGAAGATTAGGAGGAGATTGCAGAGGCATTTTATATTTTAAGCTTACCTGTATATTTTGCACCTCCATGCATTTGTCAGCTTTTCCATTATAAACTCCTAGGTTCACATTTATAATCAAAACTGTGTATTTAAACATGCCTATCTGTAATTACATCCTCCCACCAACTACAGTGAAACAAGTTTTACACAGGTAATTTCTATCACAAACCTGGATATTATTTTCTGTAATTACAATTTCTTATGAGATTTTCTATGGGTATGATTATATCATGTGTGATGAAACCTATATTTACCTCGCTGAGTTCGGAGGTCGGGAACTCCAATTCCTGACGATCCTCGGACCTATGCGCGTGCGCCAGCCGGGAACTGGCCGCATATGCACAATACTACCATTTTCACGCTCTTCAGGCCCAGAACCAGTCCTGCGCACCAGCGCAAAAGAGAGAAAGAAAAACGACGCAAAAACCCAGGTCAGGTGATCTGGTGCGGAGCGCCATCGTCAAGTAAGTGTCCCAGGGACATGGATAAGGGAGGGAAACAGGGAGAGATCCCAAACCAGGGAGGGGGACAGGGAGGGGTCCCAAAGGGAAGTCCCAGGTAAGGGATAAAAGACAGGGGACAGAATTAGGTCTCGTTAAGTTAAAGGAAAGGAACAGAGAAGTAAGTTCCATGTTAAAGAAAGAGCTGCAGGGAGCAGACTTTAAGGGAAATGGGCACGAGAGAAGCCCTGAAGATCCAAGAAGGCAGCCGAAGGTTGGTGACTCTGTGCTGTGGGCTGCTGGGGCAAAGGTACCTGCTTTGGAGCAGTGGTGTTTTGCTTGGCATGGCCAAAGATCTGAAATTGTGCTTGTGAGAAGATGCTTGTGTGTACTTGGAAATCCAGGGGAAAGGAATCTCAGAAGGTGAGATTGAAACCCTGTGAAGTGGGTCATCATTGAAGCTGGCCAAATGGGAGTGACCTTTGGAGAGAATTCCAAGGTGAGATTTTCAGAGGTGGGGATTGGAAACCCTCATGAGAAAGTCAAAGTTTCAGTGAGATTGGTTGGCTCACAACGTGACAAACATCTGGGTGGGTTGTTGAGAAATCCATGGACAGAATCTTCTGCCTGTCAGGCGGGCCGGTCGGGAGAGGGCGGATGTGGAGCCAATTGCCACCCGCGATCGGCTGCGCGCCACCATTTTATGTGGGCGGGCCAATTAAGGCCCGCCCAGAATGACGCACTTCCGGTGGCGCTCAGCGCTACCTGTGCGGGCGGGGAGAAGAGGGAGAGTCGGGCCTGCGCTCTTATGAGCACATAAATCTCCCTCAGGCACGGAGCTGCCTCAGGGAGATTAAGTTCAAATTGAAAGTTTAAAATAAAGAAAGATTGAAATTATTTAGACATGTCCGTTCATGTGACAGTGTCACACGAGCTGGAGCATGTTTATGAAATGTTTTAAAAGTATTTATTAATTTAATAAAACCGTCATGAAATCTCATCCCGCCCGTGGATGAGGTTTCATGAAAAACGCGAAGGCCGCTTGGGCTCTTCGCCTGCCCGCCAACCTTAAGGTTGGATAGGCAGTGTTGAGAATTAGTTCAATTGGTTTATTAATGGCCATAACAGGCCTTTGACAGTTCGGCGGGTGCGCAGCCACCTCCGACGCGTGCCCGCCTAACGGAAGATCTGAATGACACGCTGTGACGTTGGGACGCATGCCCAACGTCATGTGTGTCATTTTACACGTCGGCATGCGGGGCCCATCCCTGCACACCGAAGAGAAAATTTTGCCCATTGGAATCGGGATTGGTCACACTTGTGATTTATTCTGCAGTGTGGTACTCTCGACCACAGTTCATCTGTTAATTCACATGTGCCTCATGCTCACCCTGAATGTTAGAGTATATGATAGATTCTGTAATTTGTTTTATCTTTTTGAACTCATATAGTAAAGTTTTTTTTTGTTCCAAACCCATGGAATATTGTTGATTTATTCACTTCGTAAGCGTCTAGAATCTCAAATTTTGCCTACTTTAAAGAAAATGTTATTGGTCCCAAACCAGATCGCACCCCCCCACAACCCAGGGTCTGGCCAAGGATCATAACATAAGGCCATAAGATGTAGGAGCAGAAGTAGGCCATTTGGCCAATCGAGTCTGCTCCGCCATTCAATTAATCATGGCTGATCTAATAATCCTCAACTCCGTTTTCCTGCCTTTTCCTGATAGCCCTCGATTCCCTCACTGATCAAAAATCTCTCTACCTCAACCCTGCATATAGTTAACGACCCAGCTTCTACCACACTCTGCGGTAAAGAATTCCACAGATTGACTAGCTTCTGAGAGAAGAAATTCCTCATCTCTTGTCTTAAATTGGCGACACCTTACTCTTAGATTATGCCCTCTGGTCCTAAACTCTCCTACAAGGGGAAGTAGCCTCTCAGCATCTACCCTGTCAAGCCCACTAAGAATCTTGTATGTTTCAATAAGATCGCCTCTCATTCTTCTAAAGTCCAATGAGTACAGGCACAACCTACTCAACCTCTCCTCATAAGAAAATCCTTCCATACCCGGGATCAACCAAGTGAATCTTCCCTGGACTGCCTCCAATGCCAGTATATCTTTCCTTAGGTAATGAGACCAAAACTGTTCACAGTATTCTAAGTGTGGTCTAACTAGTGCCTTGCATAGTTTTAGCAAGACTTCCCTATTTTTATACTCCATTCCCTTTGAAACAAAGGCCAACATTCCACTTGCCTTCCCTAATACCTGCTGAACTTGCATGCTAGCTTGTGATTCATGCACGAGGACCCCCAAACCTCTCTGTGCTGCAGCCTTCTGCAGTCTTTCTCCATTTAAATAATATTCAGCTCCTCTATTCTTCCTGCCAAAGTGCTTATCCTCACATTTTCCCACATTATATTCCATCTGCCAAGTTTTTGCCCACTCATTAACCTGTCTATATCCCTCTGTAGATGCTTTGTGTCACCCTCACCACTTGCCTTCCCACCTATTTTTGTGTCATCCACAAACTTGGCTATAATACATTGACTTCCCTCATCCAAGTCATTAATATATATTGTAAAGAATTGTGGCCCCAGCACTGATCCCTGTGGCACTCCACTTATTACAGGTTGCCATCCTGAAAATGCCCCCCTTATCCCAACTCTCTGTCTTCTATCAGTTATCCAATTCTCTATCCATGCTAATATACTACCCTCAACACATGTAAACACAATGCTTAATTCTGGTGCTAATGTGTATAGACCTTCGGCGCTAAAAAAAATGCAACTATTAAGTTAACCTTGATTAAATTAAGAACATCCTGTAGTTAAGTAAACAAAAAATAATTTGGTGCAGAATAAATGATAGTAAAAAAGCTTGTTCAATGAATATGAACAGTATTTTCTATTATTTGGTTTCTCACACATACAAAATGAAAATATAATGTTCAAATATTCATAAAATTAGACATAAATATGTCTACATTTACTTACCTTTAGCAATGGCTGTATTTGAGCAGAGGACAGACTTACAGTCAGTAATCTCCCATAAAACAAAGGTTTCCTCTTGAAGTGTTCAATTAAGTTATTGGTCGCAATCTTAGAATCCATTTTCAGGAAAGCCTATTCATATGAACATAATCATTCAACAATTCACAGAAGAACTACAAATTATTTACCATTTATTACAGCAAAAACATTAAAAAGTTTAAATACCAGCTCGGAGTCCTCATTGACTGAAGCTTATCCTTCTCACACCTAAAAATTAGGCTCATTTACCCAATAGCAATCATGGTAGCTTAGTTACTTAAGACTCCTTAATGTGGTATCCACCACATATCATTAAATTATCAACAACATCTTCTCTTTAGCAAGGTACCACTTTAATCAGTTTAACTTAAGGTGTATTACTATCTTCGCTCTCCTCCATGCCTCGTGATATATGAGTCAAACCATTTCTTTCACTGCTTTAAATCCTAGGTACTTTCCGTCACAAAGATGGGGCAAGTCATGAGCTAATTTACAATTCCCAACATTTTTTTTGATTCATTCATGGGATGTGGGCTTTGCTGGCTGGGCCAGCATTTATTGCCCATCCCTAGTTGCCCTCGAGAAGGTGGTGGTGGTGAGTTGCCTTCTTGGGCCACTGTAGTCCATGTGGTGTAGGTACACTCACAGTGCTGTTAGGAAGCCAGTTCTGGGATTTTGGCCCAGCGACAGTGAAAGAACAGTGATATATTTCCAAGTCGGGATGGTGAGTGGCTTGGAGGGCAACTTCCAGGTGGTGGTTTTCCCATCTATCTGCCGCCCTTGTAGATGGTAGTGGTGGTGGGTTTGGAAGGTGCTGTTGAAGGAGCCTTGGTGAATTCCTGCAGTGCATTTTGTAGATGGTACACACTGCTGCCACTGTGCGTCGGTGCTGGAAGCAGTGAATGTTTGTGGATGTGGTGCCAATCAAGTGGGCTGCTTTTTCCTGGATGGTGTCAAGCTTCTTGAGTGTTGTTGGAGCTGCACTCATCCAGGCAAGTGGGGAGTATTCCATCACCCTCCTAATTTGTGCCTTGTAGATGGACAGTCTTTGGGGAGTCGGGGTGAGTTACTCGTCACACGATTCCTAGCCTCTGACCTGCTCTTGTAGCCACAGTATTTATAGGGCTAGTCCAGTTCAGTTTCTGGTCAATGGTAACTCCGAGGAGATAGTGGGGTAATCAGTGATGGTAATGCCATGATGGTAATGCCATTGAACATCAGGGGGCGATGGTTGGATTCTCTCTTGTTGGAGATGGTCATTGCCTGGCACTTGTGTGGCGCAAATGTTACTTGCCACTTGTTAGCCCAAGCCTGGATATTGTTCAGGTCTCGCTGCATTTGGGCCTGGACTGCTTCAGTATGAGGAATCGCAAATGGTGCTGAACACCCACACTTCTGACCTTATGATGGAAGGAAGGTCATTGATGAAGTAGCTTAAGATGGTTGGGCCGAAGACACTACCCTGAGGAACTCCTGCGGTGATGAACTGGAGCTGAGATGACTGACCTCCAACAACCACAACCATCTTCCTTTGTGCTAGGTATGACTCCAACCAGTAGAGCTTTCTCCCCTGATTCCCATTGACTTCAGTTTTGCTAGGGCTCCTTGATGCCACACTCTGTCAAATGTGGCCTTAATGTCAAGGGCAGTCACTCTCACCTCACCTAAGTAGACTAGCTAGATGTGATGGGGGTTCACCACTATACTTCCATGTGGCATGAGCATTCTACTAAATGTCAATGCAGTATTTAATCAGAGCACTCAGCTCACTTGATGGAATGGGGTTCAAAAACTTAACCTTCTGATTCAAAGACAGAAACGTTTCCACTGAGCCACAGTTCATTCTTTTCCTATCCCATTAGGTCAAATAATTTACAGTACTTTATTTATCTCTTTGGTCTGTGAACTTAAAAAGTGTTCTATGTACACATCTATTAAATCTGCTATGTCTATTACACACTACATATTTGGGCTATGTTTGGAATTATAGATTGCCAAGCATTGAAGATGCAGTTAAACACAAACTGTTCATCGCAGTACTTGCAGCAACTCTTTACTTTAAGTGGAGAGAATTTTCTACCCACTAAGAAGGCTTGCTATCACAATAAAGAACAAATCCTTCACTTGCTTCTCAATTGGAACAGCATCTGTTGGAAACTCTTGGCTGCTCCAAGAAAAGCAGTAGTTTATTCCAATTGAAGCTTAATCCAAAAATCAGACTTTTATTAGCCAATAGAGTTATTCCTTCTTAATGGTTTTCTACCTAACTTTCAGCACTATAGGACAGTAGTTCTCAAGCCTTTTTTTGTCAGAAGACCGCTTAGGCAGGGCAAAAAGCCCCACTTCATTCGTCTCCTTAATTACCCTGCTTAAAACCCAACTCTTTGACCAAACTCTATTTCCTTTTTCATAGCTCCTTCTTTGGCTCAGTGTCAATTTTTGTCTGATTATGCTTCTGTGAAGTGCCTTGGGAATCTATTTCTACTTATAAGGTGCAATGTAAGTACAAGCCATTGTTATTGATGAACACTGACCACAGCTATAAGCAGCTCCAAATGCAGAGATGACAAAATTAAGGTTGCAATCTGTTTTGTTTCTCAGAGCTTGAAGGGGAAGGAAAATGAGGAAAAGCATCATTTTTATTCAACCTCTGTTTCACCACTGTCTCAAAAAAAACCTTAACTGGTTACGCTACCAACAAGGATCCCTTACCTCCTGTTGCCACTATTCTTTGGCATGCTACCTGGTACAGCTCAAATAAAGAACTGGGCAAAACTACAACTTTTCAATAGATGGAACTGAACATTAATAGGTTCAAATCCAGGTGGACCTGATCTGACAATTACATGTCAAGCTGCACAACAGACTTAACTCTTTCTTTGAAACAGTTTAACAAATAAACCAGGGTGTTACATTACCTTTTCCCCCACTTTTAAGTACTTGAGTACCTTCCCAAAAGCAGAACCAAGCCTCACAGTATCAAAATCCGAAAAACCAGATGAAGGTAGATTGCTGAGGACCACAACCCTGCTCTGGGGTTCTTTCTAGAGGAAGCAATGCAAAGAAAAGTACAATGAGAAACAGGATGTATTAAATGTTTAATTTTTCTGAGTCTAAAAGCCAAAAATTTGAATCAAATTAGTGTTGTAATGAAGATTACATCAGCTCTGCAATACATCATTTAGTTCCCAAGCACCAAGAAAATATGAAATGCTTCCTCAAAGGGAGAAAGATCGGAGGAAACCAAAGGTCAAGGAAACCTAAAAGTTTCTTTTAATTCATTCATAGGATGTGGCATCGCTGGCAAGGCCAGAACTGCCCTTGTAACATGGGTGGTGAGCCGCCTTATTGAACTGCTGGAATTTGTGTGGTGTAGGTACTTCGACAATGCTGTTAGGTAAGGAATTCCACAATCTTGACCCGGTGACAAGGATAGAATGGTTATATATTGCCATGATGGTGTGTGCATTGGAGGTGGTCATGTTCTCATATGCCTACTGCCCTTGTTCTACTAGGCAGTAGAGGTTGGAGGTTTGGAAGGTGCAGTTGAAGAAACCTTAGCAAGCTGTACCTTGAAGGTATATGCTGCAGCTTTGGTACACAGATGATGGAAGGAGTGAATTTTTAAGCCAGTGGATGGGGTGCCAATCAAGTGGACTGCTTTCTCCTGGATAGTGTTGAATTTCTTGAATGTTATTGCAGCTGCACTCATCCAGGCAAGTGGATATTATATTGGTCACACTCCTGACTTGTGCCTTGTATGGTGGGCAGGTTTTGGGGGGTCAGGGGGTGAGTTAGTCATTGTAGAACTTCCAGCCTCTGACCTACTCTTGTAGCCACAATATTTGTGTGGCTACTCCACAGACATTGCTGGTCAACGGTAACACCCCCCACCTACTTGATGGTGGAGGGATTCAACTCTGGTTACGTCATTGAATGTCAAGGAGATGTGGTTAGGCTCTCCTTGGATAGAGATGGTCATTGTATCACATTTACATCACGCAAATATTACTTGCCATTTACCAGTCCAAGTGTGAATATGTCCAGGTCTTGCTCCATGCAAGCACAGAAGGCTTCATTATTGGAGGAATTGCAAATAGAAATAAAGGCTCTGCAATCATCAGTAAAAATCCCCATTTTTTGACCTTTGATGGAGGAAAAGTCATTGATGAAGCAGCTGAAGATGGTTGGGCCAAGGAGACTGCCCTGAGGAATTCCTGCAGCAATGTCATGGGCCTGAGATGATTGGCCTCCTAAAATCACAACCATCTTCCTTTGTGCTCGGCATGACTTCAGCAGTGGAGAAATTTCCCCTCCCATTCCCACCGACTTCAATTTTACTCGGGTTCCTTAATGTCACACACAAGCAAATGCTGACATGAGGTATACGAGAATCCTAAACGTCACCTCAAACGTTCTGCTCTATGTTTGAGCCAAGGCTGTAATTAGATCTGGTGCCAAATCGACTTGGTGGAACCCAAACTGTGCATCAGTGAGCAGGAAGTGCCACTTGATAACACTGTTAACAAAACCTTCCATCACATTTTTGATCATTGAGTTGACTAATTTGGCAGTCCTTGGCCAGATTGTATTTTTCCAGCTTTTTTGTTGCTAGGATATACCAGGGCAGTTTTCCACTTTGTCGAGTAGATGTCAATGTTGTAACTATACTGCTGTAACTACAATGAAACAGTGTGACTAGAGGTGCAGCTAATTCTGCAGAACAAACCTTCAGCCAGGATGTTGTCAAATCCCAAAGCCTTTGCTTTGTCCAGTTCACTCAGCTGTTTCTTGCTATCACATGGAGTGAATTGAATTAGCTGACGACTGGCATGATAGTGGGAATCTTAGGATGGAGCAGAAACTGATCATTCGCTCTGGCTGAAGATGGTTACAAACTCTTCAGCCTTGTCTTCTGCACTCGCCTACTGGGCTGTGCTATCATCAAGGATGGGGATGTTCATGGAACCCCTAAAAGATCGGAATCCCCTTCAACTGGGAAATTTATGGAGCATGAAACCCAAACCCACGGACATGTATTTTTACCACAACACAGAAACCAAGCTGCAGCCAACAGCACAGGGCTGTGCGGCAAGGGGTTAATTCAGACATTTAGTAAAAGACAGTGGCTCAGCAAAACGGTTTGGACATTGACTGATTGCTATCATGGAACAATGGTACCAGGGGAATGTCATTACCTACCATTGACTAATGCAATTAAGAGGTTGATGACCCGATACAATGGCACATGGAACAGGTCATTAATAGTCAAACTTTCATTGACCTTGGAGCCAGATGCTGTATTGCCTCAAAACAGCAGGAAAATTGTTTAAACAATGTAAGAATTGATCATATTCGCCTGGGATATATTTTCCATGGAAAGATTATTGTTTCAACCAGCATGAACTGATCATATTTGCATGCACTATGCAAAGAATAAACTAAGAGTGCTAACTACTGGGCATTGAAATGAGTTGGCAGACCAAGAGCAGGAATGGTGTAATTGGGGGCAGAAATTGTAGGAAGCCACTGTTTTCTGCAGTCAAGGAAATTGGCAGATTCTGGTCAACTCCATCGAAGGACCTACAACACTATTGGAAGACCAACCAAGGGGTGATTGTAAGTTTTAAGTTAGGGATATAAAGATTTAAGTATTAAGTTAAGAACAAGGTGGGGGTTCCGGGTAATTGCAATTGTAACCGTATTTCGTGATTGCTGAATGCAGTCCTTCGCTGAGGACTGTGGGTAATTCAATAAAGCAATTGTGAATTATAAGAAGCTTGTCTCGCTGGTCATTCTATTCAAGCCATACACTTGTGAATCTGGTGTCACGAACTTGAGTGTGGGGAGGGTCTCTGAGGGAGGAAGGGGGCAACCCCCTTACACTTCTTCCATTTGTTAGTTGTTTAATTGTCCACCGTCAATCACAAATGGACTGCACAGCTGTGATGTGATTCCATTGGTTGTGGGACCAGTCGATTCTGTCTATATTATGCTGCTTCCGCTGTCTAGGACGCAAGTAAGTCCTGTGCTGAAGCTTCACCAGATTGGCACCTCATTTTTAAGTATCCCTGGTGCTGCTCTTGGCATGCTCTTCTACACTCCACTTTGTACCAGGGTTGACTTGATAGTATTGATAAAGTGAGGGATGTGCCAGGCCACAAGGTTACAAATTGTGGTGGAATACAATTCTGCTGCTGTTGACAGCCCACAATGCTTCATGGATGCCCAAATTGGAACTGTTTTGAATCCATCCTTTTTAGCACAGTGGTTGTGTCACACAACGTGATGGAGAATGTTCTTAGTGTGAATCAAAGAATCGTAGACTTTACAGCACAGAACAAGCAGTTCCCTGTGTGGTCGGGGGTGTTGGGGTGCCCCATTGCGGCGGCAGGGGGTGCGCATTGGTCTGGGTCTTCACAATAGTTGCCCAGAAGTTAGAAGAGGTTTTAATTCTTCTAACTTTTTCTGCGTAACTACTGGTGGAACCCTGACGGAACCATCCAAAGTTTACATTTTAAATCGCATTTTCCAATGGCTCACAACACAGGCGAGGAATTGCCCAGAGGGATTCCCCAGTGCCTACCTCCCCCCCCCCATACATGCTGGGGAGCTTGGAAGTTAATTAACAAAGATCTCAGAACAAGTCACCACACTTCGCTTCTTTGGCAATAAGTGGTACAGTGTGACGTAAAAAGTCCATCTTGGCACCCTATTATTTGGGATCGGGTTAGAATCACTCAAACCCTCATTTAGGTCCTTGCATGACCCACATCCGAGTGACGTACACTGAAAGGGAATGGCTTTCTTCAGCTTCAAGCAAAAAAAAAATGGGGAGACGTTTGGAAGAACGTGATTTGATGTTAAAGCTCATCAACAAGACAAAAAAAAACTATTCAAAAAATGGGAAGCTACGAGAGCTGAGGTCAAGTTAAGTACTGCATTTCCATTTGGCCTGCAATTTAACTGAGATAAGGAACATTCTCAAGGGCTCAGTGGACAAAAATGAAACGGAAAGTCACAAAGCGTGTTCTGTCAAAAGTCTCTTGCCAGTCTTTTCAATTTCAATTCATCCATGCTCTTCTCAATTCAATTCTATGCTCAATTGTGATGGCATAAGAAAACATTGTACTTTGAAGAACTGAATTTATGTTGTGATGAAATTAACACTGACCAGGTTTTCTCGTTTGCTCTGTTCAGGAATATCTGAAATTAAAAAGAAATCAATAAGGTTTGCATTCAATGCAGTTATTTTCAAGAGATTAACTCAAAGAGTTGGTGAATATTAATACTGCCAGTAAAATAACTGTCGGGCTTCCTTTCCCTAACCTTCCAATACAATGCACTGCCACTATAACATGCAATTGTATCATGACTAAATTACAGGTATTAATAAACATCACACCGTACACTTCCCCACAGGTTGCAATCAAGTAGTAATCGCTGAACCAACAAGAACTTTGCTTTTATGTTGTTAGAGCTTGTAAAAATCCTTGAAAAAGATGCACCTTGTTGAATGAGGTATAACTGGGTTTTTAACAGCATACTATTTTCAGAATTGCTGCTGACAGCCCCACTTGCCCTGAAAAACGAATTTTATTTTTGTGGATTGTCAAGTTTCTCCATTATATTAAAAAAGCCTCTGTGAAATATTAAAATTTTATGATATTTCAGCTCCTATCTTAACCATACAGGTATATCTCAATCATTTATTTTGCTCTCTAAACTTTGAACTGAAAGTGAAAAACTCAATGCATTTTGTGTTCTCATGTATTCTCAGTTTACTGTCTGAGAATACTTGAGAACACAAAGTGTTTGAGGCTGCTTTCCCTACTTGATGACATCACTGCTGCTGAATGACTGGTGATCCCCTTGACTTGGTTGTAGATTTAAAGTGACATTGGGAAGAGGGAATTCCACACTGAAGAGATCACTAAATCTTTGTGGACAGCTTTCTTTGAGGTCAATGGTAAGTACCATTGCTTCACCACTGACTGCGACATCTGTGCCATTAAATTACTCCAGCTGGGTTGCTTACCTCTAGAAAATTTCCAGAGAAAGCACCTCCACATATTCAGAACAGCATCAGTAGCATGGGATCAGATTCTACATAATAGTACTTGCTTTCAGCAGGAGCAGCATTGGATGGCAGGAAGAATTTTAGTACTGCTGAAATAAATTAGGTTTATACAATAATAGGCAAAAACAGCAAACATGACCTTACCTCAGCCAAACGCCAAACAACATAATCTGGATCAACCATCAAAACATGACACTCACTACCCTTTGTATGGAACTATCAAGCAAAATGACCAGTTTAAATGTAAAGATGATGACAAGAGGCATTATCTTTTGAAGAAATGGCTTGATTTCTCAAATGAAACTAAATTTCACTGGATGTGCACCAATCACATTTCCTGTCAAAGGTAGGTGGTAAGCTGCAATCTAAATGAGTTAGGTGACAAAGCCTATTAAAGCTGCAAATAGGACAGGAATAGGCATATCACAATAGCTCAAAGGTTTTATAAGCTTTTAGGATGGAAACTCTTGATATTAGCTCCAACTCAATGGGTTGCACTCTCCCTTGAAGAAGGTTGTGAATTCATATCCCACTCCAGAGAATCTAGGCTGACATTCCAGTGCAGTACTGTTAGATGTGCCATCTTTTAGGGGAGACATTAAATCAAGGTCCTGAAGGTTCTCTCGGATTAAAGATCCCATGGCACTTTTTTTTGGGAAGAGGGACAGAGGAGTTCCGACATAAGATATCACAACAGTGTGGGACAGTTGAACACCTTCTGTCCTACATTTTCATATGCAAGCTGCACACTATCTTGTCTTGGACATACATCAGCATCCACCATTCATCAGGTCAGATCTGGAAATCTCTGTGTAACATCATATGAATACGTCACTACTAGAACTGCAGTGGTTCAAGTAGGCAGCCCACCAGTCTCTTCCCACGGTAACAAGAGTTAGGCAATAAAGGCACCTCTGTTAGCATCTTCCACGTTGTAAAAATAAATTTAACAAAAGCAGGACAGCCAAATGAAAAGTTCTTCCTGAATTTACAGCAGGTTTCATATTTCCCCAAGTTACAAAATGTCAGAAAAGCAAGAGGGCCAGTGTAAGGGGCTTAAATAATGGGCTTAAGTCACTTGGAGCAATCTGTGATGGTGCAAAAGTTTAAAACTGGAGCTAATATCAGCTGAAGGTGAGCCAATTGGGTGCAAACCAACTGACAAAGGTCTTATTCAGCCAATACATAACATGCTAGAGTACCAACTGAGAATATCCGTTCTCTATCAAACACCCCACAGAAAACTCAAAAGTTTTCTGAAAATTGAAAAGCCCAAACGACAGGAATATTATTTCATAACAATTCATGAAGTTACTTGTAAACAAACAATGCATATTTATAGGGCAGACGAATTCCAGAGGTGAGGTAAGAGTAACTGCCCTTGACATGAGTGACAGCCCTAGCAAAATTGAAGTCAATGGGAATATGGGGCAAAATTCTCCACTGATTGGAGAAAGCAAGATGGTTGTAGTTGTTGGAGGTCAGATATCTCAGCCCCAGGATACTGCTGCAGGAGTTCCTCAGGGTAGAGTCCCAGGCCCAACCATCTTCAGCTGCTCCATCAATGACCTTCCCTCCATCACAAGGTCAGAAGTGGAGATGTTTGCTGATGATCGCAAAGTGTTCAGTTCTATTTGTAACTCCTCAGATAATGAAGCAGTCTGGGCCCACATGCAGCAAGAACTGGACAAAATTCAGGATGAGGCTGATAAGTGGCAAGCAACTCACAAGTGGCAGGCAATGACTATCTCCAACAAGAGAGAATCTAACCATCACCTTTGACATTCAAAGACATTACCACTGCTGAATTACCCCACCATTAACATCCTAGGAGTTACCAATCTCTAGAAACTTAACTGGACTAGCTATATAAATATTGCAACTACAAGAGCAGGTCAGAAGTTGAGAATTCTGTAGCGAATACCTCATCTTCTGACTTCCTAAAGTCTGTCCACCACCTACAAAGCACAAGACAGGACTATGATATAATACTCCCCACTTGGTTGGAGGAGTACAGTTCCAACAGCACTCAAGAAGCTTGACACCTAACAGAACAAAGCAGTCCATCTGATTAGCACTCCATCCACCAGTTTAAACATTCATGCCATTCTCCACCAGCACAACATGACTCCAGTGTGAACTATCTATAAGATGCACTGCAACAGCTCACCAAGGTGCCTTCAACAGAACCTTCCAAACCTGTGATCTACACCACCCAGGAGAACATGGAGAGTAGGTGCATGGGAACACGCCACCTGCATGTTCCTCTCTTGGTCACACACCATCCTGACTTACTACATTGTTATTCCTTCACTGCTGCTGGGCTAAAATTCTGGAATTCCATCTCTAAACAGCACTGTGGGTGTACCTACACCAGATGGACTGCAGAAGTTCATCACCACCTTTTCAAAGGCAGTTAAGGTTGGGCAATAAGTGCTGGCCTTTCCAGCAATGCCCACATCCCATGAATTAATAAAAGGATAAAATTATAAAACTTGAATTTTTTTCCATTATGTATGGACAACAATGGTGTGCGGTGGACCTCATATGTAACAGTCTGACACAATTTATCTGACCAAAATGGCAGCAACATGGTGTGAATTTCCTGAAGCATAAAGGTCCCTGGGTGATATTTTCCCCCTCCTGGAATGATTGCAGTACCGGTATTTTTCTCTGTGGAGGGTGAACTAAAGAAGAACATTTTGACACCTTCCCTAACTGAATTTGTAAATATTTTTTCAATATGATAGTCTCTCCCATGAATGGAATGGTAGAATTGTGACTTATGGTTGCAATCCTCACTGAGAAGGAAAGGGAGAAAAATCACCCACAAGCTGAGGAGCGAACAAAATTTCACTGAACTGTCAGAGGCAGAAGAGGAGAAGATTACCACTGAAGTTAGAAGGACGAGGGAAAAGCAAAAGAAAATATTGAACTGGGGGAGTTGAGATGAAGGACAAATCACTGCTGAACTGGATGGCGGCGGGGTGGGGGCACGGGACATTCAATTAGTAAGGTGATTGTATTAAGGGGTAAACTAAATGACTAACACAAATAAAAATGAAACAAAACAACATCATTAGTGGTGTTAAGTGAGTTTATTTTTACCTGGACTTCTTTTGATCTTCACCTTTTTTTTCAGTACAACAACTGGAGCTTTGGGCTTCTCGACCGGATTTTTCCTGCATGCAACCAAAAAATAGCTGCAATACACTTTAATAAGCGAG
Source organism: Cetorhinus maximus (assembly GCF_964194155.1). NCBI lineage: Eukaryota > Metazoa > Chordata > Chondrichthyes > Lamniformes > Cetorhinidae > Cetorhinus > Cetorhinus maximus. The sequence goes on along the minus strand of NC_135888.1, from coordinate 79,940,010 downwards.
TAGCAGAGCTTTCAATTAGGAAGGAAGTTGCAACCATCATAATTAAAATAAAATGAAGACTAAAGTCAATAATTTGCATAAATCCAGAAATAATTAAATATTATCTAAACCTCCTACCAAATTGGCTACCTACCATAGGCTTTTCTGGTTACTACATACATTTTCAACAAATTGGATGATTGCACAATGTACAAATCAAATATAATTAGTCTTGTAAATTTTACAAGTGATGCTTTTCATAATCCTGGCAAGATATTAACAAAGGAAGAAACCCCTACATACTTAAGCTGAACTTTTTGAAGACAAAACACTGAAGGTGTTGGAAATTTAAAATCCAAACTGGAGAAATTGGAAATACTCAGGTCAGGCAGCACCTTTGGAGAGAAAAGTAAAGTTAACATTCCAGATCTGTAACCTTCCGTCAAAACTGGAAAACATTGACCATTATCAGGTTTTAAGCAAGTACAGACAGGGAAAGACGTTGGGGGAGGCAAGAACAAAACAGAACTTCCCCTCACTGCTTTCTCAACACCTGTACCTGCTTAAAGCCTATCAACATTTGTCATAGCTTCCAGTTCTAATGAAAGATCACACACCTAAAATTGTATTTGTTTTTTTCTCTCTGCACAGGTTGCCTGGCCTGAGCATTTCCAGCATATTTAGTTTACTTCTCAGGAGGCAGCCTGTCAAATGGAGATTCTGAGTGCTTTATTTAGCCCTTGGTTTGCAATAACTAATTCTCACTGCACAGTCGGTCCTGACGAAGCATTAGAAGGTTCAAGAACTTGCTTTCCTTTTGCCCACTATGGGTTTACAAACTGAACTGATGTCTTCTGTGCTTAGATCTTATGCATGTTCCTAAGTTTGAAGGGATGCTGGCTCACATGCCTATTTGACCATTTTAACTCCAGCAGAAAAATCCCAATAGTCCTTTCATAGTCTTTGACCCCAACATCCATGTCAAAGTTAATGTACCTTGATGGGAAATGCAAACACTTTGTTAAATTCTGTCCTTGCTCAATGTTGCTGAACATTTTGCTAGTCAGTGACAGCAAGCATCTTATCAAGCAAAGGATTCACCCATCAAATAAAAAAACAGTAAAATCAGGATTTGAGAGTGCATGTCAACCAAGGACCAATTGAAATTAGAGCACACAAGCCTGAAATGAAAAGCAAAAAATTCAGCCCATTAAGTTTACTCCTTTCACTGACCATGAAAATACATAAGAACCTAAGAAGTAGGAAGAATAGGCCATTTGGTTTCAAGCTGGCTCCACTATTCAATACAATCATGGCTGAACTTCTACTTCAGTTACTCCTTCCCACACTATCCCCACATCCCTTACTATCCAAAAATTTGTCAATCTCAGACATGAATAGACTCAACGACTGACCATGATTGTTCGCTGCAGTAGAGAATTCCAAGGGTTCACAATTGTGAGTGAAGAATACATCCAATCATGGACACCACTCACCCAATAGTTTAACAGTTCAGTAGTATACCTACCATATCGTTTTAATACCTATGAACTATTGTGGACTAGCTCTATCCTCACCAGTCTTTCTGAATGTAGTTTCACTTACTTTGCAACAGGCAGTTCTCCGGGGTTCCAATCAGGGTAGCTACAAATTAACATGGAAAATGTTAACTTGATTAACAATGGAATGGACACTATAATGAAGCACTCTTAAATAAATAATCACATGACAGGAAGGGGAGAAAAATATTCGCTCCAAAGCCATTAATTGTCTACAGAAATAATACATAACAGCTGTTAAAGCTTTCCATGAATCAGAGAACTTTTTAAAAAAAACTTGTCCTTTCTTAACAGTCAATGTATCTCTTCAGCCTGTCAAACTGAATAACCAGCTTACAATAATATGTTAGTCAACATGTTGAGCACAAAAACAATCCAGTTTGTGTTGTATAATTCGCCACTGCAAAGCGTAAAATATCAATAATGCTCTTAGTACAATTTCAGAAATTAATGTCACGGGTCTTACCCATGTATCTTATTTAAACATCCTGTTATCTCATACACCCACCCATAAAAAAAAATACCGAAGAAAACACAGAAGTCAGAGATCAATTCCTAATATTAATACATACACTCTCTGAAGTAGCAGGCAACGTAGCTTGTGTAATGGATCATTCATATGGTCATTCCAATCCTGTATGAAATGAAAAAGGTTAGATTGTTTTGATAACAAAAGATGGTACAATTATAAACAGCTTACATTTTTAGCCTCAAAAGAAATCAGAATTATACATAACAAAGAATCTACGAAGTAGAATTAGTTTTATTCACGTACAGCAAATTGAACATGAACATATGTGCATTGTACAGAAAATTGAGGATAGCCGGCTGACTAACTTAAATGTGGGGGTCCCTAGCCAGTCATCAGAATGTTATTTAAAAATCAAACCAATTTTACAAGACAACTGATCACCTGAACTTCCTGTTGATTATAACATTGGATCTTATGGTTATTTATTTATTATTCTGTATTCCGATTGGACAAATCTGGATGTGCAATGTCTGAGCTCGGATATCTAATTCACAATCAAACCAGATGCTTGCAAAGTTAAATGTAATAAATTTGTCAGTGCCATTTTAAATGCAATTATTTTGGTTTGTTCACTAGTACAATGAAGAATGCAGTAATAAACTTATAACTATGAGCTGCAATGTTAGAATCTAATGAAGGAGAACAGGTGATGTCAAATTATTGATATCAAATTATTGATATCAAATTATTGATATTATCAAGTGACTCACCTGCAGAGTATCAATTATTTTGTCACATAAAGAGCAACAGTGCGGAAGCACTACAGGCAAGTAACCAAGAAAATCCTTTATATTTTGTAGAATAGGAGTTTTCCTTTTGGTCTCAAGAAGGGATTCTTCTTCACACGGAAAGGGAAGCTCAACTACTTCGTAATCTGATTCGGTTTCGGAATCAGAATCAAATTTACTTCGATAATTTGGTGACTCAGTGAAATGCCTCTCCTTTTTACGGAAACTATCACCACTTTTTCCTTCCTGTTCAGATCCAGGACTGGACTCTCCAGAGGAAGGATCATAGCCATAGTTGACTAAAGGTTTGAGCACAGTGCCTTGATTTTGAGAACTCCTTTTTTTCATTGGTTTTTCTTCAATCCCATCATCACGAGAACTCCTGGTGGATTGGTTTTGCTGTGGAGAACTGTCACCTTTGTTGTGTTTCAAAGGTGCTCTTTTCTTTTTAATCTGTTTAAGAATCTTTGGCAAGGAGTCAAGTGTAAGTTTGTCTTTAGGATAGCTTTTTACTTCATCCAGGTCCTTAGATGAAAGGCCAAATGCAGCCAAAATGTTGGTTTTCTGTGAACTAACTGGTTTCTTAACACGTGACAACAGTTGGTTTTGCCGTAGAGGCCCAAAGAAAGGCAAATTGCTTTTAGCAGTGTTGATTTTGTGAGAAGATGCATCACCTGAAGTTTGACATCGAGATTCCGCGTCTCGCTCAGTTTTCTGATCTCTTCCTAAATGTATTGTACCATATGGAATGTGGCTCAGTCTCTCAAATTCTAATTGAATTGGAGAGTGGTCAGATGCAGAAGAGTCAGCATTTGCATCTTGAAAATGAACCTTTTTAGAACCACCAATTATGTTCTCGCCCTTTGACATTTTGATAGTGTGGCTACATCAAGTCTGTTAAAAGAAGGCTGGACCTTCGGTAGCAACAGAAAATTGTAGAAAAGTTGTCCAAGCTTGAGAAAATATGGCTAAATAATTTTGTCAATGTTGCCAAGCTGAAAGTCAAAGAATAAAAAACAAAGTCAAGAACAAAGCTTTCAAATCATATGCAAGTTCAAAATTTTTAAAATAGGTAACTGCAACATTTACAGTGGTTTGAACAGTATTTAGAAAAAAAACTATAAAAATTCAAAATGTTTGATTTACAGCAATTTCAATGTTTCCAGACAGATATCCATAAATTGAGACTCCAAAAGGTAATAGAAAGTATGGATGAAAGTAGTGCAGTCGATATAAAAATGGAAAATGCTATATCCACAATATTTTGCTTATGTAGTCATTCAGTTGATGCTGCGTATATGAACATCCAAAGGGCATTGGATAAAGTACTACAAAGAACGCTTTTCAGCAAAATTGAAGCCCATGGGATAAAAGAAGCCGTAGCAACATGGATACAAAATCAGCTAAGGGATAGAAAAAGGAGTTATGAATATCTGTTTTTTTGTCTCCAGACTGAATGGATGTATACTATGACATACCCTGAGGTTCAGAACTACTGCTGTTTTAATAACTTGGATATGGGAACAGAGGGCACAATTTCAAAATGTGCAAATGACACAAAATTTGGAAGTGTATTAAACTGTGAGCAAAATAGTGTAATTGCCAACAAGAGGGCATAAACAGTTTGGTGGAATGGGTAGATAATGTGACTGATTAAATTCAACGCAGAAAAGTCTAAGGTGGTGTCAGAGAAGAAATGGTACAATTTTAAAGGGGGCACAAGAAGAGAAAGATTGGGGGTGTTTGAACACAAATCTCTGAAGGTGACAGGACAGGTTACTGAAGTCATTGATGAAGTTTAGGGAATAATGGGCTTTATAAATTTGGGCATTGAGTTCAAATGCCAGGAAATTATGCTGAACCAATGTAAAATACTAGTTCGGCCCCAGCTGGGGTAGTGTGTCCAATTCTGGGCACTACACTTTAGGAAAGCTTTGGAGAGGATAAAGAGAAAATTTACTAGAATGGTTCCTGGGATGATGGATTATAGTTATGTTGGTGGACTGGAGAAGATAAGAGTTGTTATCCTTAGAGCAGAGAAGGCCAAGAGGAGATTTGATAGGTGGTTAAAATCAGAGTTTGGACAGAATAAAGAGAAACTGTTTCCAGTGGCTGATGGGCAACAACGAGAATTGATTTAAGGTGATTGACAAAAGATCCAGAGACAACATGAGCAAAAACTTTATAAAACAAGTGGAGATTTAGAATGTCCCCGCTCATAGGTAGATCAATAGTCATCTTCAACAGGAAATTGGATAGATAATTAGATACTTAAAGACAACAAAAATTCAGGGATGTGGGAAAAGAGGAAGGGAGTGGGGCTAACTGGATTGTTTTTGAAAGCTGATACAGGCTCAAGGGCTGAATGTCCTTCTGTCCTGCACTATTTTATAATAGAGATAATTAGAAATGAGAGCCAGAATGATCAGTCCATTAACATTACTTTTGTCATGGTGTCTTCATGCAACATGAGATGCTAAAAATGCAGACATCACAAACTACATCACAGATTTCTGTATTTTTCCAATAATGTAACACAATACCAACAATAGGGAACTTTCAATATACTGTACGAATAATGTTTGTGAGGTCTCGAAGTAAAATAATCTTAACCAGGTTAAACAAATATACATTGCTATTTAATGTAACTATTGAACAATGTCATAACTTAATTGTGCCACTCTTGTGGTTCATTTTATATAAAATACTCAACATCGCTCATATGCAAATCTTATATGCCAGACTTCTCAACAGTATCAATGTCCTAGTAAAAATTTCAGTTTATTCCCTATGAACTAAATATGAGCTAAATATGAACTAAAACTATAAACCATGGAGTGCACCTTCTAACAGATATTTTCCCTATTATTTACAGGCCCAGTCTCCTTCACCCTTGATCAGTCCTACACTTGATTCCTTTGTGCAACCCTGGGCATGCATTAGTAAAGACCACTGGGAAGCAGGAATAACACAGTCTTCTTGTTTTACCCCAATGCTGGGGCTCATGAGTTGGGGACAATTTTTTTACAGCACAATTGTGTTGTATTGTATTACAGCACAATTACCAGGTGCTTATTTTCTTACCTCAGAGAAATTGGCTGGCTCCAAAAAGTGAGACACACAAAGGGAAAATCAGTGATGCTGTGGGAACAGCAGAAGCAGTGAGGCTGAGGACGTTGTATCACAGATCCTTTTTCGGCTTACACTGAAAATTCATGATAAGTAACAGAAAGGTTGACTTAGTCAATGCAAAAACTGAAGAATTTCATTACTCAAGCATTCCTTTCCCACAGAAAAGGCAAAGAAAAAGTTAAAATGGAAAACCAAACCTCTTGGGTAATTCAACCTGCTGCAAACGTTCTCCCAAGACTGAGGAAAATCTCCAGGAATGAAGTCAGATACATGAGAAATGTTTGTGACTGGATGCACATGTTTGCAACGTGCATAGTCATTTCCATAGCAACCCTGTCTGGATGTGCAATTTGATTGAATTCAAAAAAAAGTACCACCGATTTTTCTTACCAAACAGAGGGAGAACGAATATCAGAGACATGTAAACACACAAGAGAAAATTGAAAGAGCAAATTCAGAAAAACAAGGAGACCGAAGTACAAGGTAAACAAGTACAGAAAGTGCAGGGCAAAGAATTCAGAAGTGGGAAACAAGCCAAGACACAGTTCTGGAAAGTGACACCAAACTTTGTACTTTCATTTGTATGTGGTAGTTTAGGATTACAGATAAATTAGGACTTCAAAACAATTCTGCAGCATTGTTTTTAGACTAATCGCAGACACACTTGAGACAATTCAACATAAAATGTTTCACATAAATATGATGATTACAACAAAACTAACATGAAATGCAAGGTCTATTAAAAAAAACCTAAACTGTGTTAAGGTGAATAATGCATATAGTACACCAAAGGCCAACCAGGAGTCAGATGGCACTCAACTACACCTGTTTAAAGTTAAAATTGTCACCATAAAAGTGAGGTAATTTAATAGAAAAACAGCAAACGTGAGTTAGCATTCTGAACACAGGGAGCAGAAATTGTCTTTCAGTAATTTCTACCAAGCATTTTTTCCCACACGCCCTACATTTCTCTTCTACACCAGCAGCAATCCCACAGCCCACAAAAGCACTGCTGTCACTCCCCAGCGCAGTGAAGGTATTGCATTCATTCCCACCTTCAGTAGGGGTATTACCATCCTGCACCTACCTCCCAGTGGGGTATCTGCCTTTCCAGTGAAAGTACTCCTTCCCCCCCCCCGCCCACTCCCCAGCGGTAGTAATGCTCACCTCTATCGGGGTACTGTTGTCCCTTGCCCCCAGTGGGGGCTATTACCATCCCTATCCTTCCCCCTCGGAGGGGGCATTATTGTGCCCCCCCCAACCACTACGGTGGGGCTATTGTCTCCCCCATTGGGCGCACCAGCGCTCCACTCAGTGGGGGTGTTCCCGCACCACCCAGTGGGGGTACTACCACCCCACCCAGTAAGCAGCAAACAATAGACAGAGCTTAGGGATTCCACAACCAACGGATCAGATCCAAGCTCTGCAGCCGTGCTACATCCGGTCGTGAATGGTGGCGGACAATTAAACAATTCACTGGGCTCCTCCAACCTCAATCTTGGAGCAGTCCAACACATTGGTGCAAAAGATAAGGCTAAATTATTCGCAACAATCTTCAGCCAGAAGTGCCGAGTGGATGATCCATTTTGGCCTCATCTGGAGGTCCCCAGCAACACAGATGCCAGTCTTCAGCCAATTCGATTCACTCCACGTGATGTCAAGAAACGGCTGAAGGCACTGGATAGTGCAAAGGCTATGGGGCCTGACAATATTCCGGCAATAGTACTGAAGACCTGTGCTCCAGAACTTGCCACACCCCTAGCCAAACTGTTCCAGTACAGCTACAACGCTGGCATCTACCCAGCTATGTGAAAAACTGCCCAGTTATGCCCCGTACACAAAAAGCAGGACAAATACAACCTGGCCAATTACTGCCCTGTCAGTCTACACTCGATCATCAGTACTGTAATGGAAGGGGTCATCAATCATGCTATCAAGCAGCACTTGTTTAGCAATATCCTGCTCACTGACACTCAGTTTGGGTTCCACCAGGGCCACTCAGCTCCTGACCTCATTACAGCCCTGGTTCAAACATGGACAAAAGAACTGAACTCCAGAGGTGAGGTGAGAGTGACTGCCCTTGACATCAGCAGCATTTGACCAAGTGTGGCATCAAGGAGCCCTAGCAAAACTGGAGTCAATGGGAATCAGGGTGCACAATGTTTAGCACCATTTGTGACTCCTCAGTCACTGCAACAGTTCATATCCAAATGCACCAAGACATGGACAATAACCAGGGTTGGGCTGGCATGTGGCTATTACAGTCCTGCCCAGCAAGGGGATTACAGCTCCAATCCGCAGGGGTATTACTATCCCGCTCAGCAGGGGTGTTACTTCCCTACTCAGTGGGGGTATTACTGCTCCAGTCAGTAGAGTATCATTGAACATCAGTGGGGGTATTATTACCCCCTCAGTGGAGGTATCACTCCTTCCCTCACTGAAGGCATTACTATCCATGTGGGGTATTACTCCTTCCCTCAGTGGAGGTATTACTATCCCTCTGTTAGGTCTTACTCCCCTCAGTGGAGGTATTATTGTCCCTCTGTTGGGTATTACTCCTTCCTTCAGTGGAGGTATTACTGTCCCTCTGTGGGGTATTACTCCTTCCCTCAGTGGAGGTATTACTGTCCCTCTGTGGGGTATTACTCCTTCCCTCAGTGGAGGTATTACTGTCCCTCTGTGGGGTATTACTCCTTCCTTCAGTGGAGGTATTACTGTCCCTCTGTAGGGTATTATTCCTTCCTTCAGTGGAGGTATTACTCCTTCCCTCAGTGGAGGTATTACTGTCCCTGCGTGGGGTATTACTCCTTCCCTCAGTGGAGGTATTACTGTCCCTGTGTGGGGTATTACTCCTTCCCTCAGTGGAGGTATTACTGTCCCTGCGTGGGGTATTACTCCTTCCCTCAGTGGAGGTATTACTGTCCCTGTGTGGGGTATTACTCCTTCCCTCAGTGGAGGTATTACTGTCCCTGTGTGGGGTATTACTCCTTCCCTCAGTGGAGGTATTACTGTCCCTGTGTGGGGTATTACTCCTTCCCTCAGTGGGCTTTATTGTCCCTCCCCCAGCTTCCTTCATTTTCCCTGCGCCTCTTTCCCCCGGATTTGATACAAAATGGTGGCGGCTCTGCCCCGGAGATGACAAACCGCCATTTAACTCCGGTCAGTTACCGACACTGACTCCACTCACATTAGTCCTCCGATGGCACCAACCGTCCTGATATATTAGCTGCAAGAGTTTAAAACCTCTTACTTCCCCCTCCCCCTCTCCGGTTGCTTTCCTACCTTCCGTTCTCCCTCGAGCGGTTACAACCAGGCCTGACAAAGCCCCACACTGCACCGCGCAGTAGGCACCTTGCCAAGACTCCCACACTGCACCGCGAAGCACGCTCCTTGCCAGGAGTCCCACACTCCACCGCGAAGCAGGCTCCATGCCAGGACTCCCACACTGCACCGCGCAGCAGGCTCCTTGCCAGGACTCCCACACTGCACCGCGCAGCAGGCTCCTTGCCAGGAGTCCCACACTGCAGCGTGCAGCAGGCTCCTTGCCAGGAGTCCCACACTGCACCGCGCGAGCTCCTACTTCCCCTTGTCCTACAATGCCTCCTCCTTGTCAGGGCTGTGTAGTCAGCTTGGTGTCTGAGTACCCCCTGTGTGATCCATCTTTCTCCCTCCAGTAAATCTGTGGAAGATAGAAACAGGACAGTCCATGCCACCATTCAGTCAGATAATGGCTGATCAGCAACCTATCTCCACATACCTGCCTTTGTCCCATATCCCTTAATATTTTTGGTTAACAAAAATCGATTAATCTCAGATATAAAATTAACAATTAATCTAACATCAATTGCTGTTTGCAGAAGAGAGAGGCTTTCTATGAAAGCAAAGTACTAAAAAATAAAAAATGCTGGAAATTCTCAGCAGGTCACAGCATCAGTGTTTCAAGACGATAACTTTCATCAGAGAATGGTCATCGACCTGAAGTCTTTCCTCTATTTTTCTCTCTCCACAGGTGCAGTCAGACCTGTTGACTATTTCCAGCATTTTCTGTTTTTATTTCCTAATTTCAATGTTGACAAGTCAGGCTCTCATTTTGAAGCTATGCCAATTAGTCTTAGATTACCCAACCGGCAGAAATACTTTCTATCTAGTCGCTATTTGTTCCCTTTAACATCTTGAAAACTTAAATCACCCCTTAATTTTTTAAGTTCCAGGAAATACAACCAAAATTCTCTCCAATTTCTATTTACTCTTTGCAGCCAGTTAGTACCACTGCATGGCCCTTTAAAGATTGTTGCACATGCACCCGTCTTAAAGAGAATGTTGTTTGTGTGCAGCCTGTTTTTCCCCTGAGCAGTAAATTCTGGACAGCTGCATGGCCTCAAACCTGTACAGAGAGAATTTGAATACACTCTTTGTTGGAAATCTCTCCTTGTAATTTAACCTTTGGTAATGCTGCACTCCTGCCAAGGCCAATGTATCCTTCCTAAGGTGTGATGCCCAGAATAGCTCACATTACATGTGAGCTAACTGGAGTTTTGTACAGTTGCAGCATTACTTCTATTCCCTTTTATCCTTGACCTCTCGATATAAAAGTCAGCATTCTATTAGCCTTTTTGATTAGTCTTGGGACATTTTCATGATTTATGTACTGACCCCCATGTCTCTTTGGAGCTCCAGTGCTTCTAGCTTTTCATCATTTAGAAAGTACTCTATACTCTCCTTAGATCCAAAGTGGATGACCTCATATTTGCTTACATTGAAATCCATTTCTCCATTCACTTAATCTTTTAATATCTCTTTATCATTTTACACTTCCGACTACACTGCTTACAATGCCGCCTATGATTGTGTCAGCGAGAAACATGGATATGTAACTTTTAATTCCAACACAGGTCCTTGTGAGAAACCATTGGTCACATGCTGTCAGTTAGAATGCTAGCTCATCACCCCAATTCGCTGTCTCCTGCCTCTCAGCCAATTTCTGAAACAGGTCCAAAAATTTGTCTTCAATTCCACAATCTTCATCTTTAGCTAACAATCTCTTTTGAGGGATTTTATCAAATGCATTCTGGAAGTTGATATAACTAACATCCATAGACATTCCCCTGTCCACTACTTCAGTCACCTTTCCATAAAATTCAATCAGGTTCATCAGGCATGGCCTAACCTTTAGAAATCCGTGCTGGCACTCTCTGATCAGCTGAAAATTTTCAAGCTGTTCAGTCACTCTGCCCCAATTATGGTCTCTAGTAATTTCCCGACAACAGATGTTAGGCTAACTGGCCAACAAGCCGCTGGATTCCCTCACCTTTTCTAAATAATGGAGTGACACGCACAATTTTCCTATTTAAAGAAATAGTTTCCAAATCAAAAGAACTTTGGAAGATTATAGTTAGAACATCTGCAATGTCCTTACCAATTCCCTTGAAACCCTGTAATGGAAAACATCTGACCCAAAGGATTTGTCACCCTTTAATGCCATAATTTTCTTCATTACTATTATTTTGCTTACATTAATCAGATGTTTAAGATAGTCCGACCAGCTGCATCTGCTGCTTCCCTCCCTCCCACTAGCCAACCAGCCCAAACTTCCTCCAAGGCTCCCCCTGCCCTAACCAGAACTCGCATCTTTCTCTACCTTCCCTTAGGTTCCCTCATGCTCTCTCCAAGCTCATCTTGTCCATGAGACCCACCCTGTTCCCTCAATCCTATTCCTAATGAACTGCTGACCACCCAACTTCCCTTCCTGGTCCCCATGTTAGCTGATAGACCTCATTCTCTTCAGGTCTTTCTCTGCTTTAAATCTGCCGCTACTCTCCTCTCCTCATAAAACCAAGCCTTGCAAACTACTGCCCCATCTCCAACATCCCTTTCTTCTCCAGAGTCCTTTAATGGGATGTCACCTTGCAAATTCATTCCCACTTTTTCCAGAATTCCCATGCTTGAATCTCTGCAATCAGGTTTCCACCCCTGCCGAAAATGCACTTATCAAAGTCGCAAAATGACATCCTATATGACTTTGACAAAAGTAAATGTTTCCTCCTTGTCTTTCTCAACCTGTCTGCAGCCTTTGACATGTAGGCCTCTCCATGGTTGTTCAGCTGTGTGGGACTGCAATTGTCTGGTTCCATCCTTATTTATCTAACTGTAAACAGATAATCACTCGCAATGGCTTTTCTTCCTTCTCCCACTCCGTTAACTCTGATGCCCCTAAGGATCCATCCTAGCTCCTTTTTTCTGATCTGCATGTTGCCCTGAGTATCATCCGAAAGCATAGCGTTAGTTTTCCCAGGAATGCTGACGTCGCCCAGCTCTACCTCACCACCACCTCTCTCAATCCCTCTACTCTTGTTAAATTATCAGAGTGCTTGCCCAACATCCACTACTAGGTGTGCAGAAGTTTCCTCTATTAAACACTGAGAAAATTGAAGCCATTGTCTTCGGTCCACGCCAAACTTTGTTCCCTAGCTGCTGACTCCATCGACCTTTCTGGCCACTGTCTGAAGTTGAACCAGACTGTTCTCAACCTTGGTGTCACATTTGACCCTGAGATGAGCTTCCGACCACATATCCATGTCATAACTAAGACTGCCTATTTCCAATTCCGTCTCTTCCTCAGCTCATCTGCTGCTCAAACTCTCATCCATGCCTTTGTTAACTCTAGATCTGTCTATTCCAATGCATTCCTTTCTGATCTGCCTCATTCTAACCTCCATAAACTCAAGCTCTTCAAATATTCTGCTGCCCAGGTCTTTACTTATTCCAAGTCCCGTCCACCTATCATCTCTGTGCTCACTGACTTAAATTGGCTCTTGGTCTGGGAATGCTTCAATTTTAAAATTTTCATCCTGTTTTCAAGTCCCCCCCCCCCCCGGCCTTGCCTCTCCCCCCCCACCACCCCACCCCCACATCTCTGTAATCTCCTCCAGCCTCTGAGATATCTGCCTCTTGAGGATCTGTGATTTTAATCGATCCATGACTGGGGGCTGTATCTTCAATTATCTAAGCCATAAGCTCTGGAATTTGCTCCCTCCACCTCTCCAACTCTCTCTCTTTAAGATGCTTCTTAAAACCTGTCTCTTTGACCAAACTTTTGACCACCTGCCCTAATATCTCCGTATATGGCTTGGTGTCAAATTTTGTTTTATAATGTTCCTGTGAAGCACCTTGTGACATTTATTATGTTAAAGGTGTTATACAAACACAGGTTGTTGCTGTTGTTAATTTTGGTGAGTCCCTGTCCTTGATTAAATATTAATTTCCTTTGCATGTCCAGCATACTAACTTTTTTAGCCCACTGTAAATGCTGATGCAAAGTCATTATTCAATATGTTTGTCATTTCCTTATTTTCACTGACAACACCACCAGTATCAGTTTTCAAGAGGCCCACATTGTACCTGGTCAGCCTTTTCTTCATAATATAATTGTAAAATTGTGTGTTGATTTTGATATCGCTTGTCAGTTCCTTTTCATACTCCCTTTCTATAACTCTTATCTGTTTTGTTATCCTTTGCTGTTCTTTGCGTCTCTCCCATTTACCAGGATCTGTGCCTTTTTAAAAGATTTTGTATACTGTTTCTCCTTTTCAAGACTTTCATTGAACTCGATCGTTTTACGATTGCTATTTGATCATTTTTCACAGACTGTCAGGCTAGGAACAAAATCTGGCTCATTACTTATTACTATACTTTATGTGGCATGCCCCTTTGTAGGTTTTAGGACATTTTGTTGCAGAAAACCATCATGAACACATTACTCTGATGTGTTATCATCATCCCAATCTGTAGGCAAGTTAAAATCCCCCACTTAAACTCATGCTTGTTACTACATCTCTGCATTTATGCAATCTACCACTTCATAACTGCTACCAATGGGCCTATCTACAACTCCCATTATACTCTTAAATCCTTTTCTATTTCTAAATTCTACCTATAAAGTCTCCGCTTACCTCTCAATATATCCTCTCTTATCATTGAAGCAATTTCATCCTTTATCACTAAAGCTATTCCTCCCCCTCTACCAGTTTCCTTGTCTTTCTGGTAGAGCTTACAGCCCGCTATATATAGTTCCCAGTCTTTATCATCACGCAGCCATGTCTCAGTAATGGCTGCCATGTCAGATCCTCTCGGTTGAATTTGTACCTGTAATTCATTCATTTTGTTCCTTATGCTCTGTTTGTCTAAAGAATGCTTATCGCATCATACACCCTAACCTGGGACTCTGCTGTATCTTGAGTATCTTGAAACTGCATTATAGGTGAGAACTACATTATAATGAAGTCCGTCCAAAAGCACCAAGGCAGTAGCTAGAATAATGCAGAATATCAGATAAACTGGTTAAAATGGCCTCATAAACAGATAAATCACCTGATGTGTTGTAAACAAACAGACCTCCGGTTACAAAACAAAGGCAACCAATTCAAACAAATACAATTTATTTCTTCTGGTAACAAAAACGTGAATATACACATATCATCAGATTTGTTCAAATCCACAGATGGTTAGCTCTCACTCAGACGGATTACACAAAAATCCACAAAATCATACTCCATTTATTGAACAGATGAACCTATGTTAAAGAAATGAGTCATGTTTAGCTGTTTGCATTTACACCTCCTCTCTGCCTTTGCTAGATGTGGGATGTTCCGAGGTCGTTCCTCAGAGAATGGGACAAAGGGGGTTGGTGAGAGACAGAGAGACAAGAGGAAGGAAAAGAGTGAGGCAGCAGTGCTGGTGTTTGGCGGTCTGCTGCCTCACTCTTTTCCTTCCTCTTGTGTCTCTCTCTCTACCCTTCTTTGTCCCATTCTATTCGCCGTAGACTTGGTGGGTGGAGGTTTGCAAGTCTCCTTGGCGGTAATCATACTTGTCATTCTGTCGGCTTGCCCCTCCTTGGTTTTCACTGCCTGTGCATAACTGAGGCAGTGTTTGGGGCAGGTCTTGTAGAGATGGCCTGTCCCACCACACAGGTTGCAGCACTTAGTTTGCTTGCTGTCCTTTGTCTGATGCCCTTCCTGCTTGCAGGTGGCCACAACATGACCAGATTTACTGCAGGAATGACGAACTATGGGCTGCCCGGCATAGACAGGGTAGCCATGGCTTCCCCCAATAGCAAAGCTGGAGGGTGGAGGGTTGGTCCCTTATCACCCATCTTAAAAGCCACCTTAATCTGCCGTTTAACGTCCAAATCTCAAAGGTATCCTTGATCTCGGTGCAGTTGTTGATATCTCTGCCAAGGAAGGTGAGCACATCGAACAGGGGGGTTGTAGAGGTGCACAGTCACCACACGGTCCCGTTGCGACGGCAGAGTAAACAGTGGCTCTGCTGTAAGGAGTCTCAGCTGTGGCAGATCCCTCTTCTCCTCAGACACCTTCAGAAACTTCATGCCCACAGCAACATTCTTGAAGGTCACGTCAAAATATCCAGTGCTGGGGAAGTCTTGCAGACAGTAGATATCCGCAGCTTCGAATCCACAAATTCCAAAAGGATTCCCTTAATGAAGAAGGCACAGTCAATGGGCGTACCTCCTTCGCTGTCTTTCACTGCCTCCCTAACAGTGTTACTTACCCGCTGGTTTGGGGCTTGACTGGTTGCAGTCATCGTCTCTTTAAGTTCCTGATGTTAAGCACTGAAGCCCCTTCAAGGTAGAACAAACAGCCAGAGAAGAGCTTCCAATACCAAAGGGCAAAAGGCTGAAGCCTTCGCTGAAACCCCCCAGTAAAAGAAATGAAGCCCACAAAAAACACTTCCATAATGTAGGGACAACCATGATCATGGTCTCTCCCCTGCTTGTGGAATGCTTTGCAGCGCCAGACAACCATATCTGCCATAAGTGTCTGCAGCTTGAGCGACTTTGGCTCAGGGTTGCTGAGCTGGAGTCGAGCTGCAGGCATTGAGGGACAACAGGGAGGGGGACCTGGACACTATTTCGGAGGCAGTCACACTCCTTAGGTTCAGTAGAATTTTGGAGTTAGTGAATGGTCAGGGACAGGAGGGGGTGACTGGGAGTTAGGCAGGTATAGGGATCCAGCATGTAGTGATGGAGGAGCCTCAGCCCTTACTTTGACCAACAGGTGCGAGGCAATTGCAACCTGTGTGAATGAGAACAAGCACTGGAAGGAGGATGAGAAAACTGACCATGGCACCATGGTACAGGAGGCCATTCAAGTGCAGTGAAAAGAAATGTGGTAGTGATAGGGACAGCATAGTCAGGGTGATAGATACTGTTCTCTGGAACCAACACACGGAATTCTGAATGTTGTATTGCCTGCCTTGTGCAAGGGTTAGAGATATCACCTCCTGGCTAAAGACAACTTTGGAGTGGGAGGGGGAGGATCCAGTTGTCATGGTCCATTTAGAACTAAGAATGATATTCTGCTGGGAGAAATTGAGGAGTTAGGATCCAAATTAAAATGCAGAACCTACAAACTAATTGGGATAAGGCTGGGATCAGTGTTCTGGTGAAACATATAACTGGGGCTGTGGATAGGGCTTCAAACCAACAGGGTTCTTTATCTGAATGCATAGGGTATTTGCAGTAAGATACTCCCTAACAGCACTGTGGGTATACCTACACCACATGGACTGCAGCAGTTCAAGATGGCAGCTCACCACCACCTTCCCAAGGGCAATTAGGGATGGAAAATAAATGCTGGCTCAGCCAGTGAAGTCCACATCCTGTGAATGAATAAAGAGAAAGTAGTTCTACTGCTGGAAAGTGCATTAAGCAAGAAATAATCAGAACTTGTAACAAAGGCAATTAAAACATTGGGGACTTTAATCTTCATATAGACTCAATCAATCATATTGGCAAAGATGGTCTGGAAGTCAAATTTGTAGGATGCTTTCATGAGTTTCCACGAACTATACATTTTGGAACCAAGGAGGGATAAAGCTATTTAAAGATCTAGTTTTCTGCTATGAAGCAGGATTAATTAGTCACCTCAAAAGGTCTGCTAGGAAATAATGATCATAATAATTAAATTCCAAATTAAGTTTTAAAGCCAGATCCTCCAGTTCCTAACAAGAATCTTAAACAAAGCCATTTACAGAGGTATGAGAAGAGAGTTGACTAAAGTTGTTTGGGCAACTAGACTAAAAGGTATTGTGATAAATAAGCAGTGGAAACATTTAAAGTAAAACACAAAATGCTCAACAAAAATACATTCCACTTATAACAAAAACTCAGCAAGAAAGATCCATCCTTGGCTCCATGTTGCTGTCATTGGCTGTCCCTCGATTCCAGGAAGACATCTACTCACTGTCGTGAGTTTCTGCCATGGGTCTTTATCATGTGACTAAACGAGCTGACCCGCAGATCTTTCAGCATATGGGACAGGATGTCCCACAAGGTAGTGGAGTCCTGCGTGCTGGATTTGCTTCCTTTTCTTTCCTTCTGAGTCGCTGCTCTGCCTCATCATTAAGACATTGTGATTCAAAGTATGATGCAGCTTGATGGACAAGTCACCATTTTGAATGATTGGTAGCAAAATAGTCCTAGGGTGGAATTTTATGGCCTCGTCATGGAGGGGGCAGGGCCGTAAAATGCAGAGAGCCATTCAAGAGTCCATTGACTTTGGCAGGACTGGAAAATCCTGGCAGTGGGAGGGGCCATAAAATTCCACCTCTCATCCTTAATGACAATGTTGCCGAGCTTTAGAGTATCTTTGAAGTGTTTTCTTTCTCTTCCCCTGGAATGCTGGCCATTTGATAGTTAAGAAAACAAGACTTGGCAGGGAAACGCTTTTTGGCTATCTGGACACAGTATCCAATCCATCAAAGTTGATTTTGCAGGAGTTTTGTCTGAATGCTTGTGGAGCTGGCTTCAAGAAGGCCACTAGCATTTGTTTGACGGTCCTCCCATTGAACACAAAGTTGGGGTGGAGGCATTGCTGATGACATTTCTTTAGTGCTTTTATGTGTCGCTGATATACAGTCCAGGTCTGACTGTATTACAGGAGTGTGGTGATGACAATTGCTCAGTACACTAGGACTTCTGTTGACCTGCAGAGGTCTTTGTTGTAAAACACTCACTGCCATAGTTTGTAGATAGCTGAACTGCTGCAGCCGATCCTGTGTTGGATCTCCTCATCAATGGTGGCTTTTTGAGACAGGAGGCTGCCAAGGTATGGGAAGTTGTCAACATGTTCCAGAGTTTCTCCTTTAGCCTATATGGGAGGTGGAATATTTGGCTGACCAAGTGCAGGTCATATAAGGACAGGCTGAGTTTCTTGTATGAAGAATTGAAGAGATTGAGACCATATCAGAGGTTCCTATGGAAGGTCCAAAGCCACACTGTGTCATTAGGAGGATTGTCTCAGTCACAGGAAGTAGACAATTCAGGAGAAAGTGTGTCAGGATTTTCCCTGCTGTGGATAAGGGGGAAATACCTTGATCGTTTCCACAGCTTGAAGTATCTCCCTACTTGAAGATTGACTCACCCCTGAAGTCAGGGGAGTGCTTTTCCCCCCCAAATCCATAGGATGAGTGCATGGAGTCTTGATATGAGCAGAAGCCGCCAGGGCCATCTATAGCCCAAGGTCTAGCTTTGGAATACCATCAGGCCACAGGCTTTGTTGTCTTGCATTGTTTGATTGTTTGTTGCAGCTCTCCCATCAATGGTGGTTCACCCATGGATTCTACCACAGGGTACTGGGGGATAGTCTGGAGAATATCAGCTGCCACTGGGCATTCACGGTTGAGGAGGGTGGTTGAGTCAGAAGCTTTCGTAACATTTAAGTATTTAGATATTCACTTGCATTGCCATAACCTCCAGGGCTATGGGTTAAGCGCTAGAAAATGGGATTAGTGTAGTAAGATCTTTGTTGACCAGCACAGACAGGATGGGCCGAATGGCATCCTGTGTTGTAAATGTCTGAGTTGTTAAAAATGTTCTTTCCAGCATTGATTGATGTCATGTCATCCTTAAGAAATACTGCCCTGTGAGCGCAGAGGATTTTGTCCATTTGACCGTAGTCTATGGATGGCTCTGATGGCTTCAAAAAAGCTTCACGTCATGAAGGCCAGCATATTGTTGGATTTCTTGGTCTTTCTCTTCCCAAATCTCCTTTACCTTCTGGATTTCTTTGGGCATCAGCTTTGAGCTACTGAATTGCTATCTTCTTGACTTGTGACTTTGGGTTGTTCTGCCAGGCAAAATAGGCTGCTCGTTTTGTTCTGGGAGATCATATATTTCAGCATTGCTAACCAATCAGCACTCTTTTCTCCTGTAGCATAAATTGAGATCATTTGAAATTTGGCATCCTTGCATTCATCCCAATGAGTGCAAGACAACGTTTGGGCAATATCTCTCTTTCCAGCAATATTCAGAGTAGCTAAACATTGGTTTTGAGCCAGGGCACAAAATAAATTATCATGGGGAATGAGGAAACGGCAGAGATATTGAACAAATATTTTGTATCTGTCTTCATAGTGGAAGACTCAAGTGCAGCACTTAGAGTAAAAGAGGCTTATAATGTTGTAAAGAATAAGAGTAAGCCTGAGCGTTAGGAGCATTTTAGAAACCAGCAAAGAGCCATCAAAAGCTGAGCAAAAGGGAGGTACAGAATGACAGTAAACTAGCCAGGAATATAAAAATAGATCGTAAGAGCTTTTACGAGTACATAAAAAGGAGTAGCTGAACAGTTGGTTGTTAGTACAGAATTTGAATATTGCTGAAAAGAGAGACATGTTGAAGCTTTTCATCTTGCACTCATCAGGACAAACACAAGAACGCCAAATTTCAAATAATCACAATTTATACAAAAGGGTGTTGATTGGTTGACAAGTCGACTCTTTTATCTTGTAAACAGGGCCCTCATCATTTGCTCACCTAACAAGCTTGACACAGAAATAAAGTGCATCAAAGCTATCCTGCAGACAATAGCTATCCTGATCATATAATTGTTCACTGTGTATTGCGCAAACTCGCAAATGGACCAAAGGCTTCCACTTTTGGACCTGAAAAATGCCCGGTCTACCTCAAATTCCCCAGGAAGGGCAAAGTATCTAAAAAATTTGATCAACAGGCTAAGCAAAGTGTTTCATGCTGCCATTACCTGAGTGTTATTTTTCAGTAACAAAATGTTGCCATCAGTCCAAAAAGATGTTCTGCCTACCACACAATTGAGCAATGCCATTTATGAATTTCAGTGCCACCGTAATGCCAGGTATGCAGGCTGTATGTCCCAATGATTTGCTGATTGAACAAAACAGCGTGTTCCTTTGGGGAGAGAGACAGAGTTTGTGTTTCGGAAGAAGAATTTTACAGACTTGAAACGTTAACTCGGTTTCTCTCTCCGCTGATGCTGCCAGACCTGTTTTTCCAGCATCTCCTGTTATTATTTCAATTACCAGAATCTGCAGTATTTTGCTTTTATCTTAGCATGTTCCTTCGTTTATTTGTACTCAACCAGCCTGCACTTGCAAACACAAAAACCAAATGTCTACTGTTAGATGTGATTCAGAGGGTCCCTGGGGGGCTAAGAGTGAGGATATTAAGGCAATTAATATCAGAGAAAAAATACCAGAGAAACTATAGGGACTAAAATGCAACAAATCCCCATGAATTGAAGGTCCGCTTCCTAGGATTCTGAAAGAGATAGCTGCAGAGAGGGGATACACTGGTTATGATTTTCCAAAATTCCCTAGATTTTGGAATGGTTCTAGCAGATTGGAAGTTAGCAAATGTGACAACACTATTCAAGAAAGGAGGGAGAGAGAAAATTGAAACTCAGGTGAGTTACCCTGACATCAATCGTGGGGATAACGCTGGAATCTATTAAGGAAGTCTTTACAGTGCGCTTAGAAAATCATACTACTGGCCGGATGAATTGTCTAAGACATAGACCCCAAACTTCCTTTCAATTCCTGGTGGCTGAAACATTTAACAGCCTTTGAAATCCAGATGATTGGATACACATCCTTTGTCAAAAATGGCGGAGAGATGGGAGTCATGTTCCACAAGCCAGAGGCCCATGTCACAAGCAATATTGCCCTGAACTGAAAAGCTCAGCCTGCTGTTTACCATCTAAACAGCAGTCTCACAAAGAGCTCTGTCCATGTGGAATATCTGGCCGACATTTATAATGCTTCAGCTGGAAATTCTGTACAATTACCTCTAAGGCTGATTCATCTCTGCATGCCTATCTTATTATGTGAAGTCAACACCACTGGAAAAGTGAATTATCCAGTTTTGTTTTTTAGCCCGCTGATTTCTGTGAATGGATACCTCATTGGACTTTGATTTTGGACTCTCAAACTCATTTGAACCACTATTTATTTTCTCTAAGGTTTCTGTACTGTAAAACCTTTTCTCTATCCCTCTCTTTACTGTCTGAGTGTAGAGGTGATGTTGCAACCTTCCTTTCATGTTTGAATATATTCAATGACGTAACCCTTTTTTAGTTCATCCTATCTCAAGTTTGCTGTGGGGTTATTAATAGACAATTGGATCACACAAAAACTGAGGGGTTGGAAAATAGACCACCGCTTATAAAGAGGGAAACAAATCAAAACATCTGTTTACAGACAGGTAGTGAGAAGAGAAGTTAGTGTTTAAATTAACCCCCGTCCTGTCCGTAAATAGGCAAATGACATGTTTGACTTTATTGTGATTGGGATACAATAAGGAAGACTTGCTATGATTGTATAGGGCTTCGGTGGGACCACACCTGGAATACTGTTTCCAGTTTTGATCTCCATATTTTAAGGAAGGATTTACTTACATTGGAGGCAGTAGAGTGAAGGTTCCCAAGGTTGGTACCTGGGATGAGGTTTGTCCTATAGTGAAAGGCTGAGTAAATTAGGCCTGTGCTCTCTGGAGCTTAGCAGATTGAGAGGTGACCCCCACTAAGATGTACAAGATTCTAAAAGGGCTTGACATGGTAGATACTGGAGCTTTTTCTCCCCTGGCAGGGGAATCGGCAGTATCAGGATAGGGGGCTGACCATTTAGAACTGAGATGAGGAAAAAAATTGACTCAGCGGATTATGAATCTTTGGAATTCTGTACCCCAGAGGGTTGTGGATGCTCCATCTTTGCATAAAACTAAGACTGGGATAGACAGATTTTTGATGTCTCAGGGAATTAAGGGATATGGGGAATGGGAGTTGAAGCACGAGATCAGCCATGATCATATTGAATGGCAGAGTAGTTTCGATGGGCTATATAGCCTACTCCTGCTTCCATTTCTTATGTATTATAAGCTCAACAAAGAAATCATTCCACAATGCAGTGCACCTGAATCTGCAGCAACATTGATGCAGGACGGATCACCAGTCACCAATGCAATAAAGAGCATAAGCATCAGGAGAGAAGAAATACACAGATAGAGAAAGTACTTCTAGAAATCACGTTTGCCTGCGATAAACTTGATGCCTATATCCATGGTCAGAAGGTACAGTAATATCAAAAGGGATCATTCCCAATGGAATCAGCAGTGCTCAAGCCACTAAACAATGCAACTGAGAGATTTCAAAATATGCTATTTAAGATTCCAAAAAATATTGAGAGATGAGTTTCATAAAAGACATAGTCCGTGCAGATACACTGAACAGATCACACCTGGCAAAAGTTAATGGCTGTGAGCTGGAAGAAAGTGATCATCACAAATCACTTCACCCTGGTTGTAGTCTCGTTTTAGAAACAATTTTATCATGCTACAGCAAATGACCTAGTTCAGAAGCAACTGTGTGCTGTTATTTGACAGGGCTGGTCTAGGATCAAGTAGGAGATTCACCAATGACTCTATTCCTATTTTGAATTTCAAGATGAAGTAACTGTCGAAAGGGAAGTGATACTCAAAGGGCAGCAACCCATAGTATGCTGCATTGCATAAAGAAGTGATGTCAGTAGCCCATTCCAATGCACATCAACATAGGAATGGTAGAGTCCTTTACTGGACCAGGATGTTAACAGAGCTTAAACAATACATTGTAAAGTGATATCTGTTTGGCTCATCATAGTTCACTAAGTAAGGAACCATTACTACAGCACAAGATTGTGGCTGAGCCTTAGCCAATGTATGGAGCTCCCCTTGTGAGTTTCTCATGGCCATACCCAGTCTCTGTGCATGACCATTACAGTAACTTTATCAAAGCAGCCAACCTCCCTTCTCTTAATACACACAGCGTTGAGAGAACTCAGGGCAATGTTGGCAAAATTTGGACTACCAACTGAAAAAGACAATGGTGTGCTTGTCAGTATGAAGCAATTTCACCAGGATGACAAGAATATGAAACCACTTCAAGCAATATAGCCTGGTGATAGTGTAGATGCTCTCTGACCACAGTAAGTTGGAGTGCTGGATCTAAGTCACTGGTTATCGTTTTTGCTTCCGAGGCTCCACTCCTGTGTTAAACAAATCCACAGGCCCCTGTAACAAACTGAGTTTTTTGTATAAAAATTAATTATACAATTCAACATTTATTATTTGCTTTACATATTTGACGATAGCTTTGTTTCTGGTGCTGAATAAACATTCTGTCAAGGCATGGAGGAATCTTGGCTGTGTTTTCTTAGCTGAAAATCCAGCTTTGCATAAGTAGTTTGCACTAAATGGGACCAACATTTTCAATGCTGAAGCAGTGCCATATATCCACCAAAGCATTCACACCAAAACATCTTGAGCAGCATTTCACTAAGCTTCATTCTGAGGGACCCATCTTGATAAAATGTCAATAGCTCTTCTAATGGCTTTGATGGGGCAGAGTGTGACAGTTTACCTTTTTATATTCTTACTAAGGATCTTAGTAGTCCACAACTGTGTAGGTTATTCTGTCATGAGTTCTAACAGCCTTGCCAAGAATCCAAGTATGTATGAAAAATATCCCAGCACTCGGCCATTAAGTAAAAGCATGATACCGCAACAGCAAATGGGCAAACATATCAGGTACCATAACTCTTTTCTGAAGACATGTTGCCTGCTCTTAGGACCAAGCTGCTATTTTCCAGTATGTATACTGTTCCAATAATTCACTTTTTACCTCCATAAAAGGGATGCGTTGATAAGTCATATTGTGAAATTGCACCATATTAATTGCAAACTTTAGGGAGGTGCTGCACATTGGTCATACCTATCTTCTGGCCTCAGGTTATTGGACTGGCCACTGCAGGTGATTGAACAGCGAGCCCAGCACGGACGGAGACTGGGCAGGGGAAGGTTGAAACCATGGCAGAGGGTGGATCTGTGGGGAGTAGAGTGGGAAGGGGCCGGGGTATGGCAAGTCTGGTGAACCATCAAAATCATCACCCCAGAGGTTTGGAAGTCCAGGCCTGTTTCGAGGTGAGTTTCTAGAACAATCCCCATGCACTGCTGCTAATTTCCAATTGTGTCCTTCCCCTTACGCTTTATAATGACTCATCACCTTCAAACATTGCATTGATACTGGTAGCTTCCAATCACTGTCCACTTTCTCTATTGACTTCACTCTACTGCAATGTGCATTATGGGGATGTGCTGATTTGAGAATGGGTGCTGCCACATTTAATTAAACTCAACGAATAAAAAGTAAAATCTTCAGATCAATCGTTTTTTTAAATAAAATCTTTCACAGGATTTGAGCACTGCTGGCAAGGCCAGTATTTGCTGCCCATTCCTAAAAAAATGGTGCTGAGCCACCTTCTCAAACTGTAGTCCAAGTGGTGTAGACACACCCACAGTGCTGTTCGGAAAGACATTCTATACTTGTGCAGTCAAAACTTTGAGCATTGTGAAAATGTGAAATGACCACAGACGTTTTAATGTATTCTGGAATTAGAAACTTTGTAGAACTTTTCAAGATAAAAGTCCACAATCGGCAATTGTGAAAATAATGGCTTTTTCTTATTTCATGCTTTATATTCATGCGATGTACAGATGGCTGAGCCACTCTCAATAAACCCCACATTTTGCACACAAAGGCCCAAGCATGGCAACAGAGCTTATAAGGTCTGCCCCAGTATTTCAAGTAGTTCCATGAGAGGCTGTTCAGCATCCTCCTACAAACATACAAAATGGAATATACAAGATCCTTTTTGTTACAAACCTCTTCCATAGCAAACAGTTTCCAAGTCATCAAATATCGAAGACAATGACTGTGGAGGCCAGGGTCAGAAATGAACTTGCTCGTGCCCCAATCTGGAGCTTCTCTAAAACCTATATCATATACACAATTATATTTCCTTTGATAAAGTAAATGATATTAGCTTAAAGATTCTCTCAAAAGGCAGCGAAATTCAAGTGATCATAGAAACCTGGAGCTTTATTTGAACGTAAAGAGTTACAAAACTACTTGTATCTACTCAAAACAAAACATGACATAACAGCAGTTTTTGCACATTGCTGCCTCTTGATTAAAGCTGCAGTGTTTCACACAATTTCTTTGTCAAACACACTTGGCTGCATATACTGTATTCTGTTCAGACAAGACACCTTCATTAGCAAACTTAATCCCCTGGAAGCATTTATTACTCCACACCCATGCAGGATATACTTGCCAAGAAAGCACAACTCTCAGTATGTCACATATGCGTAAGGTAACTAACCAAAACATTTGCCCACATTGCAGTTCATCCACATCTAAAATAGATTCCAACATTAAAACATACCACTCAAAAAAACTTAAAAATTGGTGATATCTACTAAAAAGAAATAACGGACAATGAACAAGGTGCACTCACTTCAGTGACAGGATTATCAGCACATTATGCCAATGGAATCCTGGTCCAACAGTAATTTTCAGTCACAAATATGGTTATTAAAACTATTTACAGTAGAATCTGTTTATATGCAGTAAGTTGGGTCAGAGTTGCTCACAATCACATGTACACGACAAGACTAAAACAAAGTAGAGGACCAAGTGGGCCACAATAGGGAATTTTTGGGAAACTTGTCAGAACTTGCATACAAGTGGATCATTCCATACTTCACAAAAACATTGTGTTTAGATGGCTAGTACCAAAATGGACAGCTAACAAACACTAATTATGCATTCATCTGTAAGCAGTTCCTGAAGGTGTGTGCGTGTGAGTGATTGGTAACTACTGCAAGCTGGTTTGTACAGCTGGATAAAAGAACAACAATGTACAGGAAGGCAAAGGTAACTTCAGGTTAATCAAGACAAGCTGACAGACTATTTAAATACACAATTTCTTTTCTGCAATATTATTCCTATTTGTGTAATGTTGATAGAGCTAAATTCTATATAACTAAAAACTTCAAACTATAGTATTTAATGAAGAATGTAGCTATGCTGCAGAAATTTTAACTAATATTTTTATTAATATAAAAATCTTATATCACTTTCATATTTTCTCATCTATCCAGCATTTTTCTTTTAATCACAACACTAGCAGATTTCCCCATAAGTATGAAAAGTTCAATCTAGCATGGCTACTTATAATTTAAAAAATCAGAATGTGTGCGCGCAATGGAAATATTCAAGGAATTGCTTTAATTACTTTTATCAGTTTTGTTAGGTTAACTTGTATTTTGCTGGAATAGTTGAAGAGAAAAGCCAATTAGTCTGTTGGCCAATATGTACTACAATTCATCAGTGCAACAAAAATGAGGCACTGCAGGAACAAGACGCAAGCAAAATTGCTCACACATCCTTTGTAAGATTTCTACCACTTTTACTTTTAAAATTGACTTTTTGTTATGGGGCAGTGGTGCTATTTATATGCAGAGCTGTGGTACACAGTCAATTAAAAAAAATCAATATGTGCTGAAAACCCAACTGTGGCTGCTCAATTCCCCTCCCACAAAGGAAAGACAATCAGTTCAATAAAAAAAAAACTAAAATGCATTTTTAGCCTTCATTTTTACCAGTTGGGCAGCTGATGCTTCAAAGAGTACTACTTGTACAACCTGCTGTTAATTCAGCATAGCTGAGTCCATTACTCCACACTTTTATCAAACAGTTTATCTACCAATTTTATGGCTCTTGTGTGTCCTCACATCAACATTTTACATCTCTCCCTTCCACTTTCCATTCTGTTGTGGTGCAAGGTTCAATAAGGCTCATTATACTGCAAAACTGAACACTGTTGATATTCTAGAAGTTTCAGAGTTGTAATATAATCAGTCCTTAAAAAAACCTTATAGAATCTGTAATGGAACACAAATATTGAACACTTACCAAACCTTTACAGCCTATCACTTTACAAAAATAATTGACTTTCACAGTTTTTGATAAAATAGCTCCACTGCAAGATATTTTTGCAATAAACAAAGGCATGTTTTGGACCAATAATTTTTTTTCCAAGAGCCCCAACAATAACTGATATTTCTGACATTACCACAGAGGCCATTAATCCTCATTGCATCAATGCTCCTTGAAATGCAACCACTTCCCCAACTCTTCCAAGAAACATTTTTCTGTTTAACAATTACAATTACTGCAAAAAAAAAGTGATTACTGTTGGCCTTCCATTCATGCATGTTTATACACTGCAATACTAAGACATCCATAAACATTGTTAGGAGGACAAAATAAAAATGACAACTTAAGATATTAGCAAACTATAATGATGATCAGCTAGTGGGTTAGATGATGTTATGAACACTGGAATCTTCACTAATTATGCTGTTCTTCAATCTGAACTTCAGGATTTTCTTCAGTTTTAATTTTACGGTATTCTTCAGCTTGCTTGTCCAACATTTTCTTTAAAATAAAAAGAATATTAGTGCAGCAACATATAGTGTATAGCCCAAGGAAGAATTAATTAGTTTTTGGCAAAGATGCAGATCCAGATCCTGGAATTTTTTTTGAAGGATCTCTTACCATTAGGATATAGGGCAAATTAATTTTTTTAAGAGTATTGTTGATTGTTTAATTTTAATGTTCTTGATTGTTTCAGAATGTTGTGGATTATCTCAGCTTTAGTGATGCAATTTGTTACAGCTGTCAAAGTCTGAGCAGAGTTTTCAGAGCAGGTTGTTGATAGTGGATTGGCCTGAAGCCTCCTCAGTGAGATGGAAACTCTTTATACAAAGATTTTTTTTCAACTTTGTAGGTACAGAGCATTAACCAGGCAGGGAACAGTCTCAAGTCACAGTTGCGTCATTGTCATAACTTTGAGTTAACCCAGCATAGTGGAGGTATACAATCAGAGTGCCTTCTTCACTTGTTCCATATGAAATAGCTGGAGAAAACCATCTTTTAAGTACTCATGTCTTCTCTAGCATGATACCTATGCTGTTAAGTAATCCCAAAAGGCACAAATGAAACTTGGCAGAGGTGTCTCTGGAGTGTACACAGCCAGGGCATTATTTTGTGCCCTTATCAAAACAATATGTTTCGAAGCAACAGTGTTAAACAAGTACTAATAGCATCAGGTGATGAGAATCAGAGAGGGAGAGAAAGCAAACTGTCTTAAAGGTACACAGTTTGTTTACCCAGCCTGTCAAGGGTTGAAAATTCTGTAAAAGATGCAGGTGTGGTTGATGAGGAATATACAAGTCTAATCTAAGAGAATAATGAGAAGTGTAAAATCTGTAAAAAGTATTGAAGGACTGTACCACATCCCACTGTACGCCTTCCATTGGCATGTGACTTTAACAAGGGTCTAAAGATATGGGGCAAATCACAAGTACATTCATCCTACATGTTACAGACCCAATTTAATCTTCCTACAATAATAAATGGTAAGGTTATTATGGACAAAATCATGGAAAAATAGATCAGAATTGTTCTCAAGACTCCTGCAAAAATTCTGATTGCCAATGGAAGGGAATTTGTCAATGGTGAGTACAGAGACACGTGTGAAAATTATGGTCACGGATACCGCAGCTAAAAGTCCTTTTAACATTGGACTTTGTGATCAATGAAATGCTGCATAAAAAAGTTTAGCTGATCAACTAGCCTGCAAGTTGATACCACCCTGGCAAAAGCAGTTCGTGCAAAAAATTCACACCAGATGGTTGAAGGATATCGTCCGTATCAGATGATGAAAAAATACAATTTCCAATGGAGAATGGGGAACATAAGGCCACAGTTTCAGAATAAGGGGCCAGCCATTTAGGACTCACATTATTCAAAGGGCTGTGACTCCAGATCTCTACCCCTAATGTCATTGCTCAGTCTTTGAGTGTATTCAAGATAGCCAGCAACAGATATTTGGGTACTAAGGGAATTTGAGGTAGATCAACCATGATCTTGTTAAATGGCAATGGAGACTTGAAGGGTCAAAAGGCCTATTCCAGCTCCTATTTCTTAGTGAAAACAAATCAAAACATTACAAAGCAAGTTACAAAGTAGCACACAAAGCATTATTTCAGGAATCGAAACATCATAAGCTTACCTTCAGTTTCTGATAATGAGGCAGACTGCTGCAATGGGTTTTCTTTGCGACTTCCTCTTTTGTGTAGAAGAGACAGCAGAGTGTGCAGTAATATCCAGTCTTTGGAACCACATAATCTAGCCCTACAATAAGTAAAAAGTACAATTAATAGTAGCATGTCAACACCACTTATTGCAACTACATTACCAGCAACAATGAATAATCAAACATCAACCTTTAATACCTGCATACAGGCTCTGAAATAATATCCAATTTCAAACTGCATTAAGTTTATTAAAAAAACCTTATTCACAATTTTAAACTGTTGAAAACTCTCATTTACCTATTCTTTGAATGAAGCACCAGACTTGACACTCTCACAATCCAGGACCACTGGGGCACAAAGATATCATGATGCACTAGGTTCATATAAAACAAGTCTTTGGATCCCTTTCACTGCCAACAACAATGCATCTTTAGCAGCATTTATTGCCTACCCTAGTTGCCCATGAGAAAGTTGTGATAGGCCATCTTCTTGAATTGCTGCAGTCCATGTGGTGAAACATTCTCACATTGCTATTTGGTAGGGAGTTGATGCAACTACCACAAATGAATGGTAACATATGCACAAGCTGGGAGGCTGTCTGACTTGGATTGTAACTTGGTGATGGTATTCCCATGCTACCTTTGTTCTTAAAACTGATAGTGCTTCTTTGTCAGCAACATTCTGACAGGTTTCTGCAGTGCATCATGTGAATTGTACACATTGCATCCATGGTGCACAGATTGGAAGAACTAGATGCTTTAGGTGGTGCTTTTCCTTGGAAGGAGTTGAGCTCCAAGTGTTCTTATAGCTATACATACCCTGGCAAGCGGTCAGTATTCCATCACACTCCTGACTTGTGCCTTGTAGGTGAAGTCCGAGATGACTGGCTGATTCAGGAGATGAGTTATTCACTGCAGGATACCCAGCCTCTGACTTGCTTTAGTAGCAATGACATTTATGTGGCTGGTCCATCTGCATTTCTGGTCAACAGCTAAATATTAACACCGTCCCCAGCAGCAGTAGTTACATACTACACTGAGAATGTTGCATCAAAACTTGCAAATTGCTTCAAAATAGCTATCACTAATTCCCAATTGAACCATCATTGGGCTATGTGTTAATATATTGTAAAAGCAATGTGAAGAAGTAACTGCAGTAAAATTGCATATTCAAATGGGTCTTTCATGTTTCACCATTTCTATTTGCAATTAATTAGGTTTATTAAACAAATGAATGTGAAAATATATATTATACTTGAGCATCAATGTCTTGAAAATCTTTGTGCAATAAGAAATCCACATTTGTAAAAATTAAACAAAGTGCAATCTATGCCTACCTACAGGATTGTTGGGCTGATATGGTCCAAGTCGGTACTCATCTGGAGTAGGAGATCGCGAACGAGCACGCTTGCTTTCTGGTTCTATACAGGATGAGGTAGTCTCTTCCTGCTTATCACTCTTTTCATCACCATCCAGCTTATTTTCAATCATTTGATCTCCAGTTTGCTTTACTTCAGTTTCTTCACCACTATCTTTTTTATCACCTTGTTCTGCTTTTTTAGTTCTGATGTTCTTTTCCCTCTTCCGACCTCGTTTTCTTTTAGCTTTGTTCACATCCTCATCTTTTTGTTCACTGGTGTCCTCTGATTTCTCTGTTTGAATGCTGGTATCAGCATCATCATTTTCTAATTTACTACTGTTATTTTCACAAGACATCAGGTCTTCTAGATCTAAGTTGCCAGCTTCTACATCACCAACCTCATCAACAGTAACAAACTCATCAATGTTTTCAGGAAAGCACTCTTCTTTTAGCTCCTATAAGAATTCAAAGATTTTCACAATTAAAAGCTTCTTTTATTTCACTACAATATGGGACAAAAATCTGTCAAGACTCTTCTAACACAGTGAAGACAGGGACCCCATGATTTTAGCTAGCAGTTGCCTTTTGCATAGCCTCTTTTCTCCATCATAAAATTCTCAGTTATTTGACAGTACATTTTTTTTCCAAACAAGGAACTAATTTATTAAGTAGCTATGGAAATAGCTATCAAGATAAAAATACTTAAGTGGAGGAGGACTAACTTCAGCAAGTTAAAAAAGGAGAATCTGGAAAGGTCAACAGGAATCATTGGTAAGCAAAACAGTAATTGAACAATTGGACGCCTTCAAAGAGGAGATGGTTCAGGTGGAGTAGGCACATTCCCATGAGGGGGAAAAGCAAAGGCATCCAAAACTAGAGCTCCCTGGATGACTAAAGTTACAGTTAAAATGAGACGGAAAAGGAGGCTTATGACAATTGTTAGGTTCACAATACAGTACTAATCTGAATGTAGTAAATTGCAGAACAGATCTTGAAAAAGGAATAAGGGGCAAAGGTCAGTACAGAAACAGATTAACAGAGAACATAAAAGGGAACTTAGAAGTTTTTATAAACAGAAATTGCAAAAGTGTAATGCCGGTAAGGGACCAAAAAGGAGGCATTCTGTCCAGAAGGAAGAGGGCATGGTTGAGGTATTAAATGAATAATTTGCATCTGCCTTCACTAGAGAGGATACTGCTAATGTAGCAGTAAAGGAGGCAGAAGAGATATTGGATAAGATAAAAAGAGATTAATGAGGTGCTTAGAAGATTGGCAGTCCTCAGAAGTAGAAAAGTCACTCTGTCGGGAAGGAATGTTGGAAATCGCTGAGGGTCTGGCCACCATTTTCCAATCCTCCTTGGATATGGCTTTGGTGCCAGAACACTGAAGGACTGCAAATGTTATAAACTTATTTTAAAAGATCAAACCAGCAACTATAAGCCAGTCAACCTAATGTCAATGGCAGAGAAACATTTAGAGACAACAAACCAGGCAAAATTAATTGGCACTTGGAAAAGTATAAATCACTAAATGGAAGCCAGCATAGATTTGCTAAAGGTTAAATCATGCACAACTAGCTTGATTGAATTCTTTAAAGAAGTAACAAAGAGGGTCAACGAGGGAAATGCAGTTGATGTCGTGTCTATGAGCTTCCAAATGAGATTTGATAGTACTACATGATTGACTTTAATATCGCTAACGAGTCTATGGGATTAAAAGGGACAGTGGCAGCTTGGACAGTAAATTGGCTAAGAAACAGCAAGCAGGTAGTGATAAATGGTTGTCATTCAGACTGGAGGGAATTATACAGCGGTGTTCCCCCTGGAGTTAATATTTTGACTACTCTTTCTGCTATATGTTACTGACCTGCACTTGGGTATACAGGGCATAACTTCAAAGTTTGCAGGTGATAGAAAACATAAAAACTGTAGATAACAATAAGGATTTCAGTAGGACACGTGGCAGGTGAAATTTAACACAAGTGTCAAGTAATATATTTTGGTAGGAATAATGAAGAGAAGCTCTATAAACTAAATAGTATAACTTTAAAGGGGATGTAGGAGCAGAGGTATTTGGGTGTTGGCACACAGATCTGTGAAGGTGATAGCGCAAATTGAGAAGAGTGTTAAAGAATATGGGATTCTTGACTTTATTAATAGATTCTATAACAAAGCGTTTTAAGCAATACCTACACGAATGAACAGTATACCAAAATGTAAAATTTCAAGCACTCTATACATTAGTACAGAAAACAAAGCAAAACTGCAGCTATTTTTATGTAAGTGGTAGTGGTGAGATACTGTTTGAAATAGATTCAGAAGACACTGACCTAGCTTCAGGTTCCACACCAATAATA
Organism: Cetorhinus maximus; assembly: GCF_964194155.1. NCBI lineage: Eukaryota > Metazoa > Chordata > Chondrichthyes > Lamniformes > Cetorhinidae > Cetorhinus > Cetorhinus maximus. The sequence continues at coordinate 79,907,060 of NC_135888.1, read as the reverse complement.
CCTCCATCATCCTCTAACTGACAACCAAAAACTGAAATGATCCTGTCAAATGGCTGAAGACTAATGAAAACACAACCCAAGTTTTTGTTGACAATGGAGAAGTAACAAGTCAGCATGAGAGATACAAAGCTGACTCATGATTTTAAAAATGACAGTTGAACCAAAAAAAGGAAACAACTCAAATGCTTAAAAACAAACTCTCTCTCTCTCTCCATATTGAGCAACAGTTAGCCACACCTGGAACAAGGCAAAGATTACAGAGTGGGTCATTGGCAAGTAATTTGACGTTTCATGCTCCACGAGGATTACTATCTCAGATTTCCCGAATTAACATTAAATTACTTTGGCTGTTGGCACACAGATCTGTGAAGGTGACAGCACAAGTTGAGAAGACTGTTAAAGAATACAGGATACTTGTCTTTATTAATAGATTCTATAACAAACGATTTTAAGCAGTACCTACACAAGTGAACAGTATATCGAAATGTAAAATTTTGAGCACTCTATAAATTAGTATAGAAAACAAGGCAAAACAGCAGCTATTTTTATGTAAGTAATAGCGGTGAGATACTGTTTGAAATTACTTTTAAAAATGGTCTTTTGCAAATAATTCTTTAAAATTATTTTGAGACAAGTTAATGAGGTAATACTTCATAAGACACTTTTTAAAAATTGCTGCTTATTTTAGACTGGTCCTTTTATCACGATATCTTGAATAGATTGTGAGACAAAAAATGGACTTGCAACATCATTAAAATGAAGGTACTTCAATTCAAGGCACTACTATTTCTTGTGTTTTGTTCTTCCATATTACAAGATCCCACAAAAATAGCAGTTATAAGACCAGTACGATCTCACAATAGGAAAGTGAATTTGCTACATGTACATTCTTAATAATCAGGATAAATGGATACTTGGTAGTAAATGGAGTAGAACTGAAGACTCAAACTAGGAATTGAGATGTGATGGAACTATTTGTGCAAGAGGGATCCCAGAAATAGACCACATTACAGGTATCATTTGTCTAGCTTAATCGAATCTTTATCTCTGCCTACAGCCTTCCAGCCTTTAATCAGTTGCCTGCTCCATTCTGAAAAGAACAGGATGGCCTTTAGTACAGACACCTCCATGGATCAGGGCCCCACTGTTCTGCAACTGCATTACACTTAGAAATTAACTATGGGTAAAGTCAAAAATGGCACTGCGCTGCAAATCACACCTTCCTGTGAAGGTCATACGATGGCTATCAGACAAGCAGGCAGCATGATGCAAATTTTAATGACAGGAATGGGAAGACAACAAAATATAATATAATTTGAACAATTAGGAGCTAAATTAAAAAGCAGAATCTCTGAGGTAATAATCTCGGGATTGCTACCTGAGCCATGGGCAAAGTGGCACAGGGTAAATAAAGTCAAGGAGTTAAATGCGTGGCTCAGAGATTGGTGTGGGAGGAGTGGGTTTCAGTTCATGGGGCACTGGCACCAGTATTGGGGTAGAAGGAAGCTGTTCCGGTGGGACGGACTTTTCTTGAACCAGGCTAGGACCGGTGTCCTGGCGAACCGAATGACTAGGGCTCTAGAGAGGGGTTTAAACTAAATAGCTGGGGGGGGCTCTGGAAAGGGGATACGTAGGCCTACAAAGCAAAAGGACATGGCAGCTTTGCAGGGCAGCTATTTAGGTAATGATACCCAGATTGTGACAGGAAGGGACAGAGTGTACAAACATAAAAAAACAGAAGCAAATAGAGTCAAAAAGGGAAAAGAAAATGGCAAAAAAGCAAAATTAATGGCCCTTTACTTAAATGCACGCAGTATTCAGAACAAAATACATGAATTAACAGCACAAATAGAGGTTAATGGGTATGATCTTAGAGCCATTACAGAGAAGTGGTTACAAGGAGATCAAAGCCGGGAACTAAATATCCAGCAGTATGTGACTTATCGACAGGAAGGAAGGAAAGGGTGGTGGGGTAGCTTTTTAGTACGATGGCAAGAAAGGATCTTGGATCGGAAGATGTATGTAGAATCCATATGGGTGGAGGTTAAGAAATAACAAGGGGAAGACGACACTGGTGGGAGTAATCTAAAGGCCCCCTGACAGTAGCTATACTGTAGGACAGAGAATAAGTCAGGAGATAAAGGGGGTATGTGAAAAAGGCAGTACGTTAATCATGAGTGTCTTTAATCTTCATGTAGATTAGGAAAAGCAAATTGGCAGAGGAAGAATTCATACAGCGTATTCGAGACAATTTCTTGGAACAATATGTTGTGAATCCAACCAGGGATCAGGTTATTTTGGATCTGTTAATGTGTAATAAATAATCTCAGAGTAAAGGATCTCCGAGGAAACAGTGACGATAATATGGTAGAATTTGGCATTCAGTTTGAGAGCGAGAAACTTGGATTGGAAACAACTGGAGTGGACTGGGAAAGCAGTTTAGCAGAAAAGACAGTTGATGAACAATGGTAGGCTTTTGAGAAAATAGTTTATGACTCTCAACAAAGGTGTATCCCAGTGAGGAAGATAGATTCAAGGAAGGGGATAAACCAACCACGGTTAACCAAGGAAGTTAAGGATAGTATCAAACTGAAAGAAAAAACATACAATGTGATAAAGATTAGTGGTAAGCCAGAGGATTGGGGAAGTGTTAAAAACCAACAAAGGATGGCCAAAAAATAATAAAGAGGGAGAAAATAAACTTTGAGGGTAAACTAGCAAGTAATATAAAAACAGACAGTAAGAGCTTCTTTAAATATACAAAAAGGAAGAAAGAGGCCAAAGTGGACATAGGCCCCTTTGAGAATGAGGCTGGGGAAATGATAATGGGGAACCAGGAAATGGCAGATGAGTTGAATACATACTTTGCTTCAGTCTTCACGGTAGAAGATACTAATAGCACTCCAAAAATACTAAATAATCAAGGGGCAAAAAGGGTGGGAGGAAATAAATACAATAACTATCACTAGAGAAAAATTATTAGGGAAACTAATGGGGCTAAAGACCGATAGGTCCCCTGGGCCTGACGGGTTGCATCCTAGGATATTAAAGGAAATAGCTACACAGATAGCAATCTTCCAAGAATCCTTGGGAAAAGTCCCAGAGGACTGGAGAATGGCCAATGTAACACCCTTATTCAAAAAGGGAGTGAGACAAGAAATAGGTAGTTAGCTTAACATCTGTCATTGGGAAAATGTCAGAGTCTATTATAAAGGATGTAATAGCAGAGCATTTAGAAACACATAACCTAATTAAGCAGAGTCAGCATGGCTTCATAAAGGGGAAATCATGCCTAAAAAATTGAGTAGAATTTTTTGAGGTGGTAACAACCAGGATAGATAAAGGGGAACCAGTAGACGTGATATATTTGGATTTCCAAAAAGCATTCGATAAGGTATTGCACATAAGGCTACTTAATAAGGCCCATGTGTTGGGGGTAGTATATCAGCATGGATAGAGGATTGGCTAACTAATAGATGACAGAGTTGGAATAAGGGGGGTGCATTTTCAGGATGGCAACCTGTAACGCGTGGAGTGCCACAGGGATCAGTGCTGGGGCCTCAATTATTTACAATATATGTTAATGACTTAGATGAGGGAAGTGAACGTACTATTGCCAAGTTTGCGGATGACACAAAAATAGGTGGGAAGGCAAATGGTGAGGATGACACAAGGAATCTACAAAGGAATATAGACAGTTTAAGTGTGGGCAAAACCTTGGCAGATGGAATATAATGTGAGAAAATATGAGGTTATGCACTTTGGCAGGAAGAATAGAGGAGCTGAATATTATTTAGATGGAGAAAGGCTGCAGAAGGCTGCAGCACAGAGGGGTTTGGGGGTCCTCGTGCATGAATCACAAGCTAGCATGCAAGTTCAACAGGTAATAGGGAAGGCAAATGGAATGTTGGCCTTAATTTCAAAGGGAATGGAGTATAAACTATACAAGGCCGTAGTTAGACCACACTTAGAATACTGTGAACAGCTTTGGTCCCCTTATCTAAAGAAAGATATACAGGCATTGGAGGCAGCCCAGGGAAGATTCACTAGGTTGATCCCAGGTATAGAGAGATTTTCTTATGAGGAGAGGTTGAGTAGGTTGTGCCTGTACTCATTGGAGTTTAGAAGAACGAGAAGCGACCTTATTGAAACATAAAATTCTTAGGGGGCTTGACAGGGTAGATGCTGAGAGGTTGTTTCCCCTTGTGGGAGAGTCTAGGACCAGAGGGCATAATCTCAGAGTAAATGGGCACCCATTTAAAACAGGGATGAGGAGGAATTTCTTCTCTCAGGGTGTAGTCAATTTGTGGAATTCTTTACCTTCGAGAGCTGTAGAGGCTGGGTCGTTAAGTATATTCAAGGCTGAGTTAGACAGATTTTTAATCATGGGTTATGGGAAAAAGGTAGGAAAGTGGAGTTGAGGAATATCAGATCAGCCATGATCTCATTGAATGGCGGAAAAGGCTCGATGGGCTGAATGACCTATTTCTGCACCTACATCTTATGGTCTAATGCCCGCAAGTACCCCAGGTACTGTTTCACTGTTTTGGAGGATTTTGGTCTAATCTGTAGACAATATTCAAGGGTCTTGTTTGGTTTAGTTAAAAAGTTATGTTTTTCTTATTTTGAAGTTAGCCTTTTGGTAGTTTTGTGGCTAGTGATTTAGTTTGGTAAATAATTTAGCACCATGTTTAATACTGAATATAACTTTTCCCATGCCAAGTGATCATTTTATCCTCATTAAAATATTTTTTTTTAAATTAAAATTGCTGCTTGAGATGCCAAAGGGTTCTATGGGATTATTTATGACAGCCATCAAGACCGATTTCACCGGTTGTAACAAGGCACATGCACAGTGGAAAGCAACAGAGCCCTAGATTTTTTTCTGGTCTGTCATCAAGCCAAGGAATATTAAGCATGGTTCCAATATGGGGTGATTCTGAAAATTTAAACCTTGTATCTTTTTGAATGGAAGGCCCAAGCATTCCAGTTGGGGAGAAAACAACAGATCAGAATGTCAGATATTGTCACATTACTGATAAATAGAAAAAACGCCACCACCTTTTAAAAAAATCTTAAAACATATAGCTACAAAGCTCAAGTGAGGAAATTTACCCGGGATGCTGCTTGTTGGTGTCGTTTACTCCTTCGAATAATTGGTACCTGCTTAAAAAAAGCAGAACGTTTTAATTTAGGAAACATTATCCTTATTTAATTGACTATAAGCATGATAGGCAGCAAACAAAAAAATGAGACCCAAACCTGTGCTTTTACCTTCTCAGTTGTTTCTGCTGTGTTTTGCACGTTTGTTTCCTTATCTGCTTTGGAGTCTGTTTTTTTGGAGTCAGTTTCTTTCATGTCATGCTCTGTTTCCTTCAGTAAATCCTCTTGGTCAGCTTCTTCATTCTCTGACTCTCCACTTTCCAGTTCCTCAACCATACCTTCTTCAGTAAGTTCTGCATCGCTCTCAATAACTGCGATAGCTTCTTCTTCTAAAACTTCCTCTTTTCCTTCAGACTTAATTTCTTGTTTGTTTTCTCCCTCAGAATTCTCTTTCCCAACTTCTTTTGAAGGAGAACTTTCAGAGGTTCTCTGCTCTCCTTTTTCTCCATCAGCTTTTGGGGGGTTCTTTGATTTGCTAGGTAGCTTTTTCTTAAAGGAAGGACTGCGGGAACGTCGCCGTTTTCTTTGAAAAGAGAAAGAAAATAATAAAAACAAATCTATGTGATGGAATTAAACCTAGTTTTGGTCCACACACATTCCAGCTTGACACCTAGCACTGCTGACAATGTATGTAGAGATACTGGAGGACGACAGAATTGGCCTAAGCGGTTACGTTCCCTGCAATTAAATACTCTGCCAAAGGTCACACAGTACTGGTGCAGCCAGATTTGTTCCAAGACTTAGCAACTCTAGGAGAAAAGTGAACAAGAAATTTGGTTTAAAAAAAACCCACATATCATGACTGGCACATCATATAAGTTTGGGAGCACAACTCTAACCTCAGCTTCTGTATTGTTTCTTTCCCCTCCTCACTTTAACAGAATCTCGAACGTTAATCCACAATTTGCATGAAACTATAAACTAGTAATCTAAAGACCAACTCAGTACTAAGAGTCTTTTTTTTTTAAGCATTTCTCTGGTTCTATCCAACTCTGTCCTCAGGTCAGAAATCAGATATTTTTATAAATAGGCCTGATAATTATGGCAAATTAATTAAGGACCTTTCAAGTAACTTTTTATTGCTGATTTAAATTCTCCATATTTTATATATAGAAAGTTTTCCATTTTAGCATCAGAAATCAGAGCACAAAGCAGAGGGCAAACTTGGGAAAAGTTAAGTCTTTAAAATGATTTTTAATTTGGCCATTAAATCTCAAGTGAGCTAACATGAGATTAAGCTAAATGTCAACCCACAATATTTACAGAACTCACAAATACCATTTCTATGGGCCTGCGGCATTGCATTTGCTTGTCAGCAGAATAAATCATGAATGTGCTGTAAAATGTTGATCACTAAAGCAGCACATGACCACAGTATTGCGAAACACAAATATTTTTGAAGTCTGACAGATATGAAATTATTCATGTTAAAGCTTCAGTTTGTAGTTATGAGCTCTGAATAGCATAGTGATTATTGTATACAGTGCATCTATTTTTATTAATATTTAGTATTCATTATCAAAGCTTAAATGCTTAATGTACATCCTGACTTCATAATGTGAATGCTCCTCCAATCCAATTTGCCACAATAAACCAATGGGCAATTTGGGGGAGTCAGGGCTCTCAAACTTGAGAGGAAAACTACTTCTATTGATTCAACAACCAAAAAAAAAATTGCTGAACTTATCTGCCAAATTGGATTAAAAAAAACATACTTGAGCAATGTCTAGTCAGGATGAACAGCACATTCAATCCAAAAACAAAATACTATGGATGCTAGAAATTTGAAATTAAAACAGCTCTGACAAAATGTTATTGACCTGAAACGTTAACAGAAATGTTTTTCTTTCTGCAGGTGCTGCTAAACCTGCTGAGTATGTCCAGTGCTTCCTGTTTTTAATGTTCAATTCATGCACTCAAACTTCTGGTCTCATCCAAAAGCCAAATATCTTCCCCAGTGCAAGGAAATGGGGGCAAAGGACAAGACGACATTGAACAGCCAGACATGCTGCTCCTGCACACTTCCAAGCAGCCGTTTCAGATTAGTATTAGGAGGAGCACAGAAGCAGTTCATTGCTCAAAATAATGAGCAGCAGTGGAAAACAAAGAGATAGAAAACAGCAACAACTTGTATTTATATAGCACTTTTAACGTAGTAAAAGGTGACAAGAAACTTCATAGGAGCATTGTCAACAAAATGAAATCAAGGTACCTAAAGAGATATTAGGGCAGATGATGAGGCAGGTTTTAAGGAGCGTCTTAAAAGGTGCAAAAGGCGGCAGAAAGGATTAGGGAGGGAATTCCAGAGCTTGGGCCCTTGGCAGGGGGCATCAATGGTGAAGTTATTAAAATTGGGAACACACCAAAGGCTGAATTTGGAGGAGTGCAGATATCTGAGGATTGTATGGCTGCCGGAAATTATGGAGATAGAGAGGTGCCATGGAGGGATCTGAAAACAAGGATGATAATTTTAAACCAATATAGGTCAGCAACCACTAGAGTGATAGGTGAATTGGGCTTGGTGCAAGTTATGACTTATGAAGTATGAAGAATCAAAAGGCAGACTATTATTTAAATGGAGACTCCAAAAAATGCGGCACAGAGGAATCTGGGTGTTCTTGTGCATGAAACACAAAAAGTTAGCATGCAGGTGCAGCAGGTAATTAAGAAAGCAGATGGAATTTTGGCCTGTATTGCTAGGGGGCTGGAGTTTAAAAATAGGAAGTCTTGTTACAACTGCACAGGATGTTGGTGAGGCCGCACCTGGAGTCAAGTGTACAGTTTTGGTCCCTGTATTTAAGAAAGGATATATCTGCATTGGAGGGCAGTTCAAAAGAGATTCACTAGGCTGATTCCTGGGATGATGGGGTTGACTTATCAAGAACGGATAAACAGGTTAGGCCTTTATTCATTAGAGTTTTAAAGAATGAGGGGCGATCTTATTGAAAAGTACAAGATTCTGAGGGGGCTTGACAGGGTAGATGTTGAGAAGATGTTTCCACAGTGGGGGAATCTCGAACTAGGGGACATAGTTACAAATTAAGGGGACACCCATTTAAAACTGAGATGCGAAGGAATTTCTTCTCTCAGAGAGTAGTGAATGTCTGGAATTCTCTACCCCAGAGAGTTGTGGAAGCTAGATCACTGAACGTATTTAAAGGAGGTAGATAGATTTTTGAAATATCAGGGAATTGAGGGCTATGAGGTGATGGCACAAAAGAGGAGTTGAAGCCTGGGGCAGATCAGCCATGATCTTATTAATTGGTGGAGCGGGCTTGAGGGGCCGAATAGCCTACTCCTATTTCTTATGTTCTTATTTTCTTATGACATGGGCAGAAGATTTTTGGATGATCTCAAGTTTTCAGAAAGTAGAATGTGGTAGTTTGGTGAGGAATGCATTGGATTAGACGAGTCTAAAAGTTACAAAGACATGGATGAGCATTTAAGCAGATGAGCTGGGACAGGGGTGGAGTTAGGCAATGTTACAGAGGTGGAGACAGGCAGTGCAGATGTGTGATCTGAAGCTCATCTTAAGGTCAAGTATGACACCAAAGTTTTGAACAGTCTAGTTCAGCCTCAGGCAGTTTCCAGAGAGAGAGAGATGGGGTTGTTGGATAGGGAAAATGAGACTGTGGAAAGAACTGCAGACAATGGCTAATGTCTTAAAACTCAGCTGGAGGAAATTCCCGCTCATCCAGAACAAGAAGTTGGATAAGCAGTCTGACAATTTAGAGTGGAGAGGTTGAGAGAGGTGGGGCTAGGCAGTGTCAGCATACATGTGGAAACTGACACTGTCGTTTCAGAAGATATCATCGAGGGCAGCACACAGATGAGAAGGAGGAGGGAGCCAAGGATAGATTCTTGGGATACACCAGAGCTAATGGTGTGGGAGTGAGAGGAGAAACCATTACAGGTGATTCGTTGGATATGACTGGATAAATAAGAATTGAACCAGGGTGAGTGCAGTCCCACCTAGCTGGACAGCAGTGGATGTTAATAGTTGGTTGATTATGTTATTAAAAGATACACAGATAATGGGCATTGTTTAAGGACTGAGAACACATATAAAAAAAGTCAGCTGGGACACTGGGTGTGTAGTTAGGAGACAGAGCTCTGTAATGCTACATCCTGTGAATAAACCTACTCAAGGTAAAGATCTGTGTCTTGTTTCGTACTTTACCATCTGATTTGGATCCATTTAATGGGGAGGGGTGTTGGAAGAGGATGGTGTGATCAATAATATCAAAGGTTGCAGACAGGTTAATAAGGACAAGGGAAAGTTTACCTTTTGTCACAGTCACACATTCAGAGTCACGAAAGGCATTCTAAGAGCTGTTTCGGTACTGTGCCAGAGGCAGAAACCTGACTGGGGAGGATTCAAGCATGGAGTTCCAAGACAGTTAAGTGTGGAGAGAGAGGACTGTTAACAATGTCAGCTAACACGGGAGCAAGAAAAGGAATTTGCATGTTCAGCAGTTTAATAGGGCCGAGGAAGCAGGAGATGGGTCTTTTGGGCAAGTTGAACTCAGAGGGCTGGAGTTTGAGGGCTGAAAATAGGAGAGAAACTAGAAAAGGATGCAAAACGAAGAAGAGAGTGAACCAGCAGATACAGCTGATAGGATACTTCAATTTTAGTGGCAAAGAAGCTTTTGAGTTCCTTGCACTTGCTGGCGATGAGGGTGGAGGAGACAGGAGACAAGCATTTAAGCCAGTTAACAGTAGAGAAAAGCTGGGGGCTATCTTTGCATTCCAGAACGATCCTAGAATAGTGCGCAGTTTTGACAAATGAAAACAAGACCCAGTAATGCGTGTTTTTCGGCCAGATATGGCAATGAATAGTGAATGGTTCACGTATTTATTTTGGTAGTACTCTTGGTTGCACTCTTGTTTCCAAGTCAGAAGACTCAAGGATTTAGCACATCATCCAGGCTGATCAGTGCCACATTGTTCCACATCGCAGTTTTTAGGTCAGGTGTTCCAATCCTGATTATTGACTTATCAAACCTACCACAAGTTGCTAAACTGGGCAACTATCAAAGTAATTTACCTGTCTGCTTCATCCTGCTCTTTCAACAGTTCTTGCACTTTTATGCTTGGTTTCTGAAATAATAGATTAAACAGGAAATGTTACACATTCTGGTCTGCCATAGAAAATTTCTCTGGCTTAACAATGTGCGTTACAACTATAAATGGATTCCATGCCCCTTATACACCTGAGTTTCGCAGCCCAATATCTGGTTATGTGAATGCATACGCCAAGGTTGCAACAAAGTTTCTCATGTGCACCTCTCAACTTTTGTCAAAGATGAACTGAGAGAAAAACCTAGTAAAACAAGGTCAGAAAAGTTGTGAGCTACGTTATTTCACATCAAGTGAAAATAGAGAAAAACAGCTACAGCATCCCTGCTCCTTACCTTCACTTTACTGAACTTGAAAAATAATCCTTATTTCTGTGTTCGCTTTCCTTCTGAGTCAGGTTAAAGTTTGCTCTCTCAGCTTTCTATTTGGAGACTAACTTATTAAATCACTCTGTTCAACTTTTTTGTTCACAGCTAAAAAGGAAGATCTGCCAAACAACTCCTGCCGAGTGAAAAGGACAAAAGACTCCCAAAACAAAGGTTGCAAACCTTACCAATCACCAAGGTAACTTGGCAAAACGCGATTATTCAGCATTTTGGGGGAAAATTAACATTTTAATTTTCAATTTTCTTTTATTCATTCATGGGATGTGGGCATCGTTGCCAGCATTTATTGCCCACCCCTAATTGCCCTCGAGAAGATGGTGGTGTGCTGACTTCTTGAATCACTGCAGTCCACATGGTGTAGATACACACATAGTGCTGTTAAGGAGGGAGTTCGAGGATTTTGACCCAGCGACAGTGAACGAAGAGCAATATATTTCCAAGTCAGGATGGTGAGTGGCTTGGAGAAGAACTTCCAGGTGGTGGTGTTCCTATCTGTCTGTTGCCCTTGTCCTTCTAGATGGTATGGATGTGAGTTTGGAAGGTGCTGTCTAAGGAGGCTTGGTGAGTTCCTGCAGTGCATCTTGTAGATGGTACACGCTGCTGCATTTGTGGTGAACAGAGTGAATGTTTGTGGGTAGGGTGCCAATCAAGCGGGCTGCTTTGTCCTGGATGGTGTCAAGCTTTTCAGTGTTGTGGGAGCTGCACTCATCCAGGCAAGTGGAGGGTATTCCATCACACTCCTGGTTTGTGCCTTGTAGATGGTGGACAGGATTTGGGAAGTCAGGAGATGAATTACTTGCCGCAGGATTCCTAGCCTCTGATGTGGTCTTATAGTCACATAGTCACACTATTTATATAGCTAGTCCAGTCAGTTTCTGGTCAATGGTAACCTCCAGGATGTTGATAAGAGGGGGGGGGGGGGGGGGGGGTGGGATTCAGTGATGATAATACCTTTGAATGTCAAGGCGATGGTTAGATTCTCTCTTGTTGGAGACGGTCATTGCTTGGCACTTGTGTGGCACAAATGTTACTTGCCACTTGTCAGCTCAAGCCTGGATATTGTCCACGTCTTGCTGCATTTCGACATGGACAAATAGTTGTTTGGTAGTACAGGCAAGTGCAAGACAAAAAGCTTTGACAGCATGTTCTCTTTTTCAGCAATTTTAATCTTCCCTTGCTCTCAAGAGCCGCGGTTCTCAAATTTTTTGGCTGTGGGCATTTAGTCAGGACAAGAGACCCTGCGGACCACCTAATGCTTCTACCACTGCTCGCTTTTGCCTGCCACTGCAAAAACACTCATCAGTTAATGGGGAGAATGGGGCTGCATTTGATGGGACACCAATGAGGTGTTTCAGGTTGGACATCTTTAGTCTCACGTCAGGGCCCGTAGCCCTTCAGCCAGTTCCCCCTCTGTTTTCAATCCATAAGTGATGAAAATCCAATCTTGCAGTTGAATGTTCTAACAGTAACTTAAATCTTGCTTATAAAACTACATTGTTGCTGCTCAGGCTTTTGACAACCCGTGCATGTAAGCAAGAACAAGTCCTGTTGCATGATGTTTCACGAGTGGTGAGGATGACGGTTTTAGGCAGTACTCTCGTATGGCCTCAGCCCTGATGATGTATGCAATGACTTGCATTTTGGCCCATCCCATGCTCCGCACTTTTGAGAACCACTGCCTTTTTTGGTGCGCACAGTCTGAAAGGTTAATGGAGGCACATTGGTAACTATCAAAAGGAAACTGAATATATACTCAAAAGGAGAAAAAAATTTTTTGGGCTACGGAGCAAGAGATGGGGAACATGAGTAACTGAACAGCTCTTTCAAAGAGCTGGCATGAATGGCCTCCATCTATGCTGCATGACTATGTTATACAGCACACATGAGTGCTTTTGAAAAGGAGACCTACCACTGAATTATATTAATATTTATTCTAAAAAGTTGCCAATCTATCAAACAGTTATGTCAGTTTAACTACTTTAATGCTTAAGAAAATGCTTAAAATTTAAGCAAGGTATTGCTTACCTTTAATACAAGTGTCTTGTATTTCTGAGAAGCATCAACCGTTACTTTTCGACCATGGAATATTAAAGGCGTTTTCTTGTAGTGTTTAACCATGTCTACCATACATTTCTTTGACTCCATTTCCAGAAATGCCTGATGGTTACAATATTGATATATCAGGACAAAATCCATGTAAAATTAGCCACAACCATTCACATTATTAACATATAATGTATGTAAATGAAAGAAATAATTGAGAAGTCTCGCCTCTGCCATGTTTCTCCTTCCAGATGAAGGATTACCTTCTTCACAACATTGTTCCTTACACCTCCCCCCCCACCCTCTTCCCGCAATCGTGGTTACAAAAGTAGCTGTTACTGAGGAACTCATCTCAGTTAATAAATTATTCCTTTATTGGTAATACCTTGCACAATTTATAGTGCTGCTTTTTTTTGTATAGGGAATAGATCCATTTGTATAGACATTATGGTACCGGGGCAAATTTAAACAGGGGTTAAATGTGAAATCAATAATTTGCACCTACGCCAGTTCAGAGATACATAGCAGAAAAAAACGAATGAGAAAAGAACTCAATGCTCCTATAAGAGAAGATGGGCAAGAGGAATTCCATGATGGATTAATTACATAAGACTCTGAATAGAGTGGGCTTAATGGGTCACAGGCATATTTTCATTTGTTTCTTAAGCACTTTTAATCTTCTTTGGTGTATTTTTTGCATGTTGCACGCTGCGCTTAATTTAAATAATTGAGATAGGTTACAGTAAATTTTCAAACCAAGAATTCCCAGCATACAACTGAGCCCTTCATCTCCCTTAAACAAAAATACTTATGACAGTACCTGGTTCCTGAGTCTCATCACAATGTAATTCAGCACTTTCCCAAAGCTAGTACCAATTTTCACAATATCAGCATCTGAGTAACCAGAGGGAGGGAGGTTCTGGAGGAGTGCCACCCTGCCACCGCTCCGTTCTTGCTTTTGCTTCTGGAGAGATAAAAACCGTATTACAGACAAAGATTATAATTTTAACTGCTGAACTTTCATTTAAAAAAATGATTCCTTGTAAGGTAATGCAAAGTACTCTCCAAAGTATCTTCCTCACAGAAATTTTCTTTACAATAGTTCTTATCCATTAGAAGATATCCGCAAAGACCAAACATTTGGGCTCAGTTGCAGTCCACATAATCACTCAGTTGATGCAATCAACATGACAGGTCGTAGGATCATAAAATCTGAGGAAAGGAGGAGGAGCAGGCTATTTGGTCCATTGAACCAGCTCTGCCATTCACTAAGATCACAGCTGATCAGATTGTGGCCTTAAATCCACTTTCCTGCCTCCCCCATAGCCTACTATTGATCAAAAAGTCTGTCTAACTCAGCCTTGAATATATTCAATGACCAAGCCTCCACTGCTCTTTGGGGAAGAGAATTCCAAACACTAACAACTCTCCAAGAAAAGAAATTCCTCCTCATTTCTGTCTCGAATGTGAGACTTCTTATTCTGAAACTGTGTCTCCTGGTTCTAGATTTCCCCATGAGAGAAAACATCCTCCCAGCATCTACCCTGTCAAGACCCCTCAGAAAATTATATGCTCCAATAAGATCACCTCCAGTCAATCCTCTATCCATGCTAATATATTACCCCTAACACCTTGAGCTCTTTTTAACTTGTGTAGAAATCTTTTATGTAGCACCTTACTGAATGCCTTCTGGAAATCCAACTACACCACATCTACTGCTTTTCCATTATCCATCTTGTTTGTTGCATCCTCAAAAAAAAAATTAGTCAAACACAATTTCCCTGTCACAAAACCATGTTGAATCTGCCTGATTGTATTATGATTTTCTAAATGTCATGTTGCTTCCTCTTTAATAATGGGTTCTAGCATTTTCCCAGGGACAGATGTTGGACTAATTGGCCTACAGTTTCCTATTTTTTGCCTCCATCTTTCTTGAATAGTGGCATTACATTTATGATTTTCCAATCTGCTGGGACCTTTCCAGGATCTAGGGAAGCTTGGAAGATTAGAATCAATACATCCACAATCTCTATAGCCACTTCTCTTAAGACCAGAGGATGCAGGCCATCAGGTCTCGGGACTCATTAGCCTTTAGTTCCATTAGTTTGTCTAGCGCATTTTCTCTAGTGATCGTGATTGTTTTAATTTCCTCCCTCCCTTTTGCCTCCTGCTTTTATACTATTCTTGGGGTGCTTTTTGTGTCTTCTACGCAAAGACAGTCTCTGCATTTTCCTCGTTTCCCATAAATTCGTCAGACTCACCTTTTCAGGTACCAACACTCACTTTAGCTACACTTTATCTTTGGAGTTCAGTTAGCTCAGATGGCAGGTTTATGATGCAGGGTGATGCCAACAGCACAGGTTCAATTCCCATACTGGTTGAGGTCATCCATGAGGCCTTCTCAACCTCACCCCTCACCTGAGGTGTGGTGAACCCTCGGGTTAAACTCACCACCAGAGGCTAAACCCACCAACGGCTGTCTCTCTCTAATGAGAGGGCAGCTTATGGTCTTCTGCGATTATGGTGACTTTCTAAGTGCCATCCTCTGTTATTCAAACTCTGGTCAGCTACAGAAGATACCTGGCAAGTGGACTCATGGGAAATTAACTTGTGTGGGAAACCCCTGTGTTAGTTTAAGGAGAATATAGAGAGGCTCTTCATTTGAACATTAGATTTAAAAAATACAGAATGGAAAATATTGAGGAAAATTTCATTGGTTGTATTTTGCTCACTTGAACGCAAAATACCTCTAAGGTTGATCAAGGTCCCTGAAACTGACAAAAACCAAGAACCTTGCTTGATGGGGAACTGGGAGCTTGTGCCAAAATTTGAAATGCACCATTTATATTAATATACCAGTTTTCGTATCATCTTAACTGCTTTGATTGCATGTTTGCCCCCCTCTGTCCGTCCCAACAGATATTAAATATTTCATACCCATATTGCTACCCTACATCATTGGCTTGTCCTTTCTCTTTAACTTTCCAAGTCTCCTCTCACATGAACTCCCCCCACTACGTACCACTGTTTATTTTAAAGCCCTCTCTACAGCCCTAATTATACAATTTGCTGGTCAGGTGAAGGCCATCCCAACAGTACAGCTCCCTCTTTCTCCAATACTGGTGTCAGTGCCCTATGAATCAAAATCCATTTCTCTCACGCTAATCCACCTACCCACATGGATCACAACAACCGCATCCTTCCCCTCACGCTCCAAGTTCCTCTCCAGCCCCAAGATGCCCTTAACCCTGGCACTGGGCAGGCAACACAGCCTTCAGGATTCACACTCTCAGCTGCAGAGAACATTATCTATCCCCCTAACTATACTGTCGCCTAGTACAACTACATTCCTTTTCACTCCCTCCAACTGAATAGTTCCCTGCACCACAGTGCCATGGTCAGTTTGCTCACCCTCCTTGCAGTCCCTGCTTTCGTCTACACATGTTGCAAAGACAATGAACCTGTTGGACAACTGTAAGGGTTGAGGATCCTTCATTGCTGCCTCTGGACCCCCATACCTGATTCACTTACAGTCACACCCTCCTGTCCCTGACCAAATGACCAACTCTGAAGTATCTAGTCTAAAGGGTATGACTGCCTCCTGGAACAGTGTGTTTGCACTAGAAGGTCATGGGCTGGCATTATTTTGCCTTTGTGGTATATAGCTGGAAAGAACTTTATTTTTTCTAGGCAAGCCCAGATAAATGCACAACAATGCAACAAAGTGGTTGGGAGGTCTCCAATCTGAAATCCAATTAATCATACAATTGCAAGAATTAATGAAGACTTCACATTCAATTTATTTTCTGTCATGTTGGAGTATATGTTTTCAATATTTAGCCTTCAATCATTGTCCAGCCAGAGACTGGGGAAAGAAATCAGCATCAATACACAAAAGGCATTAAGGATAGAACTGAATAAACACCTTTTCTGTACTGATTTTTAATGGTGGAAAAACACTGGGGGAAAAACATGTCTAAAATATTCAGCAACAATATTGTTACCTTCAAATCTATCTCCTTGTATTTGTGAGACATGTCCACGCGAACCCTCTTGCCATAAAGGGTTGCTGGTTTCATACTGTAAAAGGCGACTGCTGTTTGTGCTTGCGCATTTGTAGCCATTTCCACAAATCCCTAAATTTGGGTTTTAAAAACAAAGTTCATAGTTATGACTAATACAAATTCTGCGCTATCAAAACAGTCATATGCTAGAAATGCAACCAAAAATTATGGAATCCAAAAGAAAGAACAGTGAAGTCCAAAAATGAAAATCAAACTGACATTCATTTGGGGTTCAGCTTTAATACACGTTTGAAACCAGATAAGCAAGAGTCAGGTTGTCACCATCCCTCAGTTACAGCATCATTGGACTGAATCTGGTTTGCTAATTTCTCTTTATAGAAAAGACAAATTTATTTTACTCACCTCGCTCTTGGTATTTAAAAGTAAATATTTTGTAATGATTCCAAAAGGTTGTGCGAGTTTGAGGATATCTTTCACTTTGCATTTTCCTTTCGGTAATTCTGTCATATGAAGCACTCGGCCAGGTTCATCCAATGGCTTTTCAAAGGAAGAACAACATAACAGCTTATTTGAACTTACAAAATATTTCATCGTAAAGAAAAATTCAAAACTACTTTTCCCCTCAATTCTCAAGCTCACCAGACACGAAGAACGAAAAAAGGGCTGCTTTAACTTCATTTGGCAGCAGCAGCATTTCATTTGAAGATTACAACAAACAGAAGAATTTTAAAAGCTTTTTCACTCTAACATTTCTTTTGGTATAGGTATTTGGGATTGGTAGATTAGACATGGAGATGTTTTCACTTTCAGGGAGTCCAGAACTCTTGTAAGACATGTACTAATAAATCCAATAGGGAATTTAGAAGATTTTTTTAAAATTCAGAGTCAAATTCACTACCAAAAGGAGTAGCTGAGGTGAGTAGCACAGATAAATTTAAGGGGAAGTTTGATAAATACACAAGGCAGAAAGAAATAGAAGGTAATTTTAATGGAGTTTAATGAAGGGTGGGTGGAGGCTTGGAGGAGCATAAACACTGGCATGGGTTTGTTGAGCCAAATGGCCTGTTCCTGTGAAGTAATTTGTATGTAACCATATGATAAGCAATTGTTTCCTTGAATTCTGGCTAAAATATGGCAGAAAATAGCATAAAGACAGAATGCCAGTTTGAATCACAGAATCGTTAAGAGTGTAGAATGAGGCCCATTTGCCCCATCAAGTCTGCACTGGCTTGCTGAAAGTGCAATTTACCTAATCCCACTCCCCTGCTGTATCCCCGTAACCTTGCACCTTCTCTCTTTTCAGGTAGCAATCCAATTTCCTTTTGAATACCTCTATTGAACCTGCCTCCAACACCCTTTCAGAAGCTTGTTCCAGGCTCCAACTGCCATCCAGGTGAAAAAAATTTTCCTTATATCACTTCTATTCCTTTTGCCCATTATTTTGAATCTGTGCCCTCCAGTTCTTGATGTACTCTTGAGTGGGAACAGTTTCTCACTATTTACCCTGTCCATGCCCCTTAGGGTCTTGAATACTTCTTTCAAGTCTTCTCTCAGCAGTTTTTCCTCCAATTTAAACAGACCCAACCTCTCCAATCGATCCTCATAGCTACAGTTCTTCATCCCTGGAATCATTCTTGTGAATCTCCTCTGTACTCTCTCTAATGCCTTCACATCCTTCCTCAAGTATGGTGCCCAGAACTGGAAGCAGTACTCCAGATGAGGCCTAACTAGTGTCTCATAGAAGTTTAACATGGCCTCCTTTCTTTTGTACTCAATACACCTATTAATAAAACCTAGGATATCATATGTTTTATTAAGTGCTCTCTCAACATGCTCTGCCATCTTCTATGACCTACATACATATACACTGGTCCCTTTGTTCCTGCACCTCTTTTAGAGTTTCTCCCTTTATTTTACACTATCTCTCCACATTCTTCCTGCCAAAATGAATCACCTCATATTTCTCTGCAGTCAACTTCATCTGTCATTTGTCTGCCAATCCACCAATTGTCTTTGTCCTTTTGAAGTTTAAGACTATCCTCATCATAGTTGACAACGCTTCCAATCTCTGTATCATCCGCAAATTTTGAAATCATGCCCTGCACACCACAGTCGATGTCATTAATATATATCAAGAAGAGCAAAGCTCCCAACACTGACCCATGGGGAACTCCATTACAGACCTTCCTCCGATCTGAAAAACAACCATTTATCACTACTCTCTGTTTCCTGTCACTCAGTCAATTTCTTATCCAAGTGCCTATTTTCCCTTTTATTCCATGAGCTAGAATTTTGCTCACAAGTCTCTTGTGTGGCACTGTATCAAAAGCCTTTTGAAAATCCATATACACCACATCAACAGTGTTGCCCTTATCAACCTTCTCAGTTACATCCTCAAAAGCCCCATCAAGTTAGATGAATAGGATTTTCCCTTCATGAATCCAGGCTGGTTTTCCTTAATTATCTCGCAATGTCTAAGTGACTATTGATTCTGTCCCAAACTGTAATTTCCAAAAGTTTCCCTACCACTGACTGGTCTGTAGTTGTCGGCATTATCCTTGCACCCGTTTTGAACAAAGGTGTAACATTGCAATTCTCTAGTCCTCAGGCACCACCCCTGTGTCTAAGGAAGACTGGAAGATTATCACCAGTGCCACTCTCACCTCCCTTAGTGTCCTTGGATGTATCTCACCCGGTCCTGGTACCTTACCTATTTTAAGGTAAAGACAGCCTTCCTAACACATCCTCTTCCTCATTTGTAAATTGCTCCAGAGTACCAGTTACCTCCTCTCTCACCTCAGCCTTGGTCGCATCCTCTTCCTTTGTAAAGACAGATGCAAAGTATTCATTTAACACCTCTACTACTTCTCCTGCCTCCACATGTGAGTCTTTTTTATCCCTAATCGACCTTACCCTTTCCTTTACCACCCATTTATTATTTACATGCTTATAAAAAGTCTTGGGATTACATTTTATCTTAACTGCTAGGTGCCTTTCATGCTCCCTCCTTGCTTTTCTGATTAGTTTTTTCACTTCCCCTCTATATTCAGCCTGATTCTCCATTGTATTTTTTTAACCTGACATCTGTCATATGCATACTCCTTCCTTTTCATCTGCACCTCTATCTCTCTCATCATCCAGGGTGCTCTGGATTTATTTGTCCTACCTTTCCCCTTCAAGGGAATATACCAAAGATGAGAAAACTGTTTGTATTATTAGTCTAGGATCAATATACACTAAATATTTTTAAGCCATGATCTTTGCTCAACTGGATTTTCTCCCTCCCTGTGCCTTATTTTAATTTTTTTTTCATTTTTTTAAACATTTGCATCATTTGATCTTTTGAGCAAGAGGAATAGTTTCCCCCAACCCCACTAAAACAGCTTAGAAGACCGAGAGCCAATGGAATTTTTTGCCTGACACTATTCATACTGTAATGAAGTGAAAACTGACCATGTTTCGTTTGTTCTGCATTTGACCTTTTCTGTTGCCTGAAAAACACAAAACACATCACAAAGTCTGATAAAATACAACTACTTTTACATGCTGAGGCATTCAATTTTTATTTTTTGATAGGCAATGAATTTAAATATAATCTGTTACATAACAGCTAGCATCTCCCAATTTCAAACAATTCATACAGCTCAAAAGTTTAGATATTAAAACCAGGGATTCTAGTCGCAACAAGAAGACGACACCAAGTAGAGTGCATAACTCCGCTTCGCTGTGTTAACTCAACATTTATGACAATTACACAGCTCTTGAGGCTTTTCCCTACCTAGCTAATGATCTCTAACTACAAAGCTGAAAAGGAAATAATTTTGTTAAGAGCTCCATCTCACTGAGGAGGCTTCAAGCCAATTCATACCCAACAACCTACCTTCAGTGGCAGAGGTAATAATTCAGCTGCAGCAGTGTAAAACAAGGCTGCATTTATACATAACAATGCTACAATAATCTGGTGGAAATGATTGCCTCAAGTAGCTACCTTGTCAATAACTTATTAACTTATGTCCTCAAGAAGCTATCTTATCAAACAGATATCCTATCTGTTTGCATGGGATACATAATATATGCAAGGGATTGACATAAATTGATAATGATCAAATTTTGGCAAGACTCAAACTTGCATAATGTAGTTTGGGAGTGAAACTATTTCACTTACACATATACCTTACACAGTCATTAAATGAACATGACAAATTGAAAAAGTTGCTTCAATTTTTTTTAAGGCAGACCCTTATGTCTCATGACTACATATAATCAGGAAATTAAATACCACCCACCCCAGCCTGGTTCAATGGTTCAGCAGGACTTTTCCATAATAACATTAGCACATGACTCTCAATGCTTGGCTGTAGATCTTTCTAATTATGTTTTGCAAAAATGTCCCAACTTCTAATACTAAATGAGGCAAAATAAGGCCTGATAAAATTATTGGACTACAGACTGTATCATTAAATGAACATGACAAATTGAAAAAGTTGCTTCAATTTTTTGTGAGAATGCAAGTAACTCAATTATTCACTGCAAAAAAAACTGCAAACAGTTGGCAGATAATCAAGTTTATTGGTAACTCCCAACTCCTGATCTCATGGCTGCTCAAAGCTGAAACCCAGTAGTTAAGATGTGGCTAAACTCTACTGATACATTTCTGGATAATGAAACCTTCACTGCATATTCACATTTAATAGTGAGACTAGGGGGAAAAAAATCATGTTATACATAATAAACCTGGCAATTTCATCTGAATTAATGAGCAGATTTTTCAATCGTGTCAATACCATGCCAATCTCACCAATGCCACAGTAGTAACCAACAATCTTTTTGTTCCACATTTTTTACAAAATTGTTCCAAAAAACTTGCCCACAACGAATTAAACTCTGAGGAGTACAAGGGATGAAATGTGCTTTACATTGCTGGCATTTGGAAATTTTTTTTTAAAAGCGAGGAAATTACTAGGTAGGCGTGCAAAGCTATCTTTGGCAGAGAGTCACTGCCGGGCCAACTGTTATGCATCTGATAGCAGCTAGTTCAGTATTACTGGTAGATGCTTGAAAAGTTGTTTAAGGTGTAATGCAGAGAGACAACTGTGAATAATAGGATGAGCACACACAAAAATTTCAGTTCTGATCTGCCAATATCATTTTTAGACAAGATCATTTTATCCCAACCTCCATGAGGGTCCAGTGCATCCAGCTGTCTGATGGCTGCAAGGAGCGCTGATGCAGCATCTGGAGCAATGCTGGTCTGTCGTGCAGATGGATTGGTCCTACATGGAACCCAAAGGAAAAGCAAACTTAAAATGCAAGTAGGATCAATTTACCAATTACAAGTTGCAACATATAACTTTCTAACCTATGCATTAGCAATGCAATCAAACTAAGGGTGTTTATAAGCAATCAGCAGAATGACTGCAGAACTATCTCTAAAGTAATAAGGCAGGGACTCAGTTGTATTGCAAAAGCAGAGGCTACATCATGCACCAGGTCATTCTTCACATTACCAGTTTAGTTCACTCTTAAGCTTAGTTTTTACATGGTTTTTAAACTGTCATAGAAGCTCCATATTGAGGGGTGACCAAATAATATAGATCTTTAAAATTATGAGAAGTATTGATAGATAGGACACAGAATGCTTCCACTTGTGGGGAAGAGCATAGAGGTCATTAATGTGAGACAGTCACCAAGAAATCTAATAGGGAATTCAGAAGAAACTTCTTCACTCAAAGAGTGGTGAGAAAGTGGAACTTGTTACCACAGAGTGGTTGAAACTAATGCTATTAATGCATTTCAGGGTAGGCTAGGCAAACATATGAGGGAGAAGGTAGTAGAGGGTTACACGGATAGGTTTAGAAAAGTAAAGACAGGAGGCGGCTGGTGTGGAGCACAAATGCTGGCATGGACTGGTTAGGCTGAATGGCCTTCATCTGTGCTGTATGTCCTACATACTTATGTTGCCAGGTAGTCGTTGTACAAAAGTTTCTAGATTAACTGCAACGGGAGAGGTGGTGAAATGGTGGCAAGTAAGACAGTGATCAGCAGGCATCCTGGCACTGATTGCATGTGTGATGAGCATGTCCCCTGCAATTGCAGTGGCAGCAAGTGGAGCCTTTTACTACTATAGTGCCTTTGGAATGAAACATACTTTTGTGGTACAGGGGAAAGGAAAATGCAGCAACTACAACATTTTAGTAACAATACACGGAATGAGGTCCTCACAAACATGACATAACTACCCAGGTATCACAGGAAGCAGTTTGAATTTACCTTGTAGTGGGTACATCTTCTGGAACCCATTGTGGGTAACTAGAAATAAAAATAAAAAGAAGAATCTGTTATGTGCACATTACCAATCATCCCCCCTCCAATTCCATCAACCATAGTCAATGATTAAAATGCATACAAGTTTGAAGAACTGTATCCATTTCTTGGCATTTGAGGTTGAACATTATTTAACCATTAAGTTGTGCTGCATTTGAAACAAATCCTTATAACATTATCGCCCTGAATCAACATCCTGGAGGTTGCCATTGACCAAAAATTTAACTGGACTAGTCACATAAATACTGTGGCTACAAGGGCAGGTCAGAGGCTGGATGTTTTGTGGCAAATGATTCACTTCCTGACTTCCCACAGCCTGTCTACTGTCTACAAGGCACAAGTCAGGAGTGTGATGGAATACTTTCCCCACTGACCTGGGTAGCTGCAGCTCTAACAACACTCAAAAAGCTTGATACCATACAGGACAAAGCAGCTCGTTTGATTGGCACCCCACTTTTTTTTTCAGGGGCAAGCGTGAACGCAGTCCCCCACTACCACAAATATTGCAGTCAAGTATTCCGCATTTGGGGACATCGCAGGTGTCAGAACACCCGGAGTGCAATGGGTTAGCCTCATACTGGGAGCACCACCGTTATGGTCATTGTCTCACCCACTGTTGGGAAAGGAAACAATTAAAGGAGTTCAATTGCTAATTATTAGTTAACAACCTAAGTACCCACTTGGTTGTATAAAAGAGATAACGGGTGAGACAAGTTCCCTCTGTAGAGTTTTACGCACTAGAAGTAAAACTATCTGAAGGAGTCAATCTTGGTCTCAGTCCTTATTGCCAAACTGCTAGTGGAGCTGAACAGTGGTAGCAGAGGATGGTTACTCCTTGTAAGTAAAAAAAAAATTAGAAACTAAGCTTTCTTCGGACAAAAGACTGTTTTTAGAGTTAACTTTAAGAGCAGAGTGATTTGGGGTCACTCAAAAAATGCCTAAATCAAATCGTAGAGTTTCGGGATATGTTTACCCACCAATGTTTTCTGAGAGTGAACCCTATGAGCAATGGAAGAATGAAGTAACTATGTGGACACTGGTTACATCCTTGCCAAAGATAAAACAGGGAATGGACTTGGCACTTTCGATACCACAGAAGTAAAAAAAGATGCAAAGTATTTTTGCAGTTAGAACCTGACTATTTGAACATGGATGAAGATTTGGAAACATTATTAGATTTTATAGATAAGATCTATCAGAAGGATGACTTATTAAGTGTTTAGGAAGCGTGGTCAGATTTTGACAAATTTAGGAAGTTGGAGGTTAGTTCCATAGAAGATTACACAGCGGAATTCAGTAGACTATATGCAAGATTGCAAAGTTCCATCTAAGAATTCCCTAACCAGTGCTGGCATTTAAGTTACTAGACTGTGCTAGAGTTTCGAATATGGACAGGTTTCTAGTTTTGACGGGAGTTAAATTTGCAGAAAGACACACGTTGCTAGAACAGATGTCCGGAGCTCTAAAAAAATTCCTCGGAAAACATTCCTTTCCAGCAGCGTTCATGGCGCAAATGGGTCATTTAGCAGTAAGACAGAAAATGGAGGATAAAATGTTAACAAGGATGGCGAGATAGTCTAGAAACAGGACGCAAGCATCAGTATAAAAGGAGATTTGTAACTGGAAACCACGAGGACAGAAACGCTATTGACAATTGTGGCAAGAGAATAGAATTGGGGAATTACAACAAAAGGATGAATTCCAGAAATGCGCAGGATGCGGTCAATCAGTGTTTTAGGTGCGATTCAAAATACCATTATGCAACGAACTGTCCTAAACGATATAATGTGTTCGAAATTAAACATGAGACAGAAGACTCAGAAAAAGATGAAGATATTTACCAAAAAGAGGACACTGGATTAGTTACAAGAAGTTTCAGCCCAGTGGTGAACGTCTTGGTTGCAGAGCCCTTCAAATATGCAGTGCTAGATAGCAGATACACATCTACTGTGTGTAGAATAGGCTGATTAAAATGCTACCTGGACTCCTTAAATGACAAGGTTGAATGAGGTTAAGGAATTTGAGAGTTCCACCAGCTTTAGATTTGGAGATGATAATGCCCTAAAATCTTTAAAACAGGTAGTGATTCCCTGTAAGATAGCTGGAGACAATCATTTCTTCAGTATGGAAGTAGTGTCTAGTGAAATACTGTTACTGTTGAGCAGGCCATCGATGAAGAGAGCGCAAATGAAGCTGGGCATGGAGAACAACATGGCTATTTGTATTTGGAAAACCTGTGGAATTGCAATTTTATGCAATTTGGACACTATTGTATTCCTTTAATGAAACCTAACTTATCTACTAAGGAAATTAAAGTAGTGCTAGTAGCATCAGATCATCAGAATTTACAGCACAATAAGCTAATTGTGTTAAAATTGCATCGGCAGTTTGCCCACCTTCCTTCCCAAAGATTAAAAATTTAGCTAAGGGAATAGGGATGGAGTGTGCATTAAACTCATAGAAGAGATAAGTGATAGATGTGATATATGTAAGAAATACAGATGGACACAGCCAATAGTGAGTCTACCCTGAGGGAGGGATTTCAATGAAGTTGTGGCGATTGATTTAAAGGTGTGGGATAAAGAAAAGAACATTTTTATTTTACATTTCGTAGATTTGGCAATAAGGTTTAGCCAGTCGACAATCATAAACAGTGAAGAGAAGAAAATAATTGTGGATCAGGTAATGGAAAAGTGGATAGGGAGTGGATTGGGACTAGCGGCAAAATTCCTCATTGATAATGGGAGTGAATTTAATAACGATGAGTTTTGGGATGTGTGCAGAAACATGAATAGAATAGTTATGAGTACAGCAGCAGAAAGCCCTTTTAGTAACGGAGTGTGTGAAAGAAATCACGTAGTGATAGATGAGATGCTTCATATGATTTTAGCAGATAGACCAAGCTGTAAATTAGCATCTCTAGCATAGGCTGTCCATGCCAAAAATTCACTGCAGATTGGCTGGAGGCTACAGTCCATATCAGTTGGTTTTTGGCAGAAATCCAAAAATTCCTTCAGTCCTGGGCAATCATCCCCCAGCTTGGGAGGGAACTACAATTAGCTCTACTTTTAATGAGCATTTAAATGCACCACACAGAAGAGCATTCCTAAAAGCCAAAGTTTCAGAAAGAATTCGGCAAGCCTTAAGATTCAATGTTCAGCCATCAGAAACTATTTTCAATCAGGGAGACATGGTATACGATAAAAGAGTAGTTTAATGAGTGAAAAGGCTTGGGGGAAAGGTTATAGGTAAAGATGGTAAAACAGTCATTATTCAACATGGGTGCCAGACTTTTCAGGTGAACTCATCGAGGCTAGTTGGTGTGGATTACAAATTTGCGGGAGCGGAAAGGGTTGTAGGAAGTGATGAGGAACCATGTGCTTCTCATCCCCATATGTTGCACGATTGAGGGGGCCAGGTAGCTGAGATTGGCAGGGTATCTGAAGATAAACACAGTAATTTAGATGAATAAGATGAGGCGATTTGTCCCAGAGGACAACTGCCAAAAACTGGCACTAAAGTTACATACTTGCCAGAAGGGGCCAGTCAATGGCAGGATGTGACCATTTTAAGTAAAGCAGGGAAGGCCACTGGAAAATATATAAACTGGTTAAATGTATAAGATAAAGGACAGGAGGTTAGGCCTATGGATTGAGAACATGAAGTACAAAAATGGAAGGCACAAAAACGTAGTATCAGTTCAGACAGTCAGTCTGGGAGTGAACATGCCTCTGGGAAGAGATCACAAACGGTCAAAAGAACATCTATAAATAGGAGGAGGAGATCAAGCAGTAACAGTCTGGAGCGAGATAAAAGGCAGGATAGAAGGCATAGTTTAACAAGGTCAAGGAATATGGCACAGACTGGTAATGATATGAGGAGCAGAAGCCCATGTGATTGAGAAGTCTTAGTAGGTTCAAATAAATTAAATAATAAATTAATAAAGGATGCCAAACAGCAAGAACTACATAGTTGGAAAGAATTTGGGGTGTACACAGAAGTGCCACATAGGGGGCAATCAGCTCTATCTCATAGATGGGTATGCACGGAGAAGGTGCTTCCTAATGGGGCTTATAAAGTTAAAGCTAAGCTAGTGGCACGAGGGTTTGAACAAAAATTGGATGACCAGGGTATAATAGTAGATTCACCTATGGCAGGAAAAGTTATTCTGAAGATCTCTTTAGCTCTGGTAACTACAAATGCTTGGGAATGTAAGCCCATTGATATTAAAGCTGCTTTTTTACAGGGACATCAATTTCAAAGGGAAGTGTTTCTCCTTCCAGCATAAGAGGCGTCAGACGCAGAAGGGACACTCCGGAAGCTAACTAACTGCACTGACGGTTTAGATGACACCTCCAGAGTTTGGCATTTCTCAGTGAGATCAATTTTGTTAAAGTTGGGCTATCTTCAGTTGGAAGCAGACCTGGCAATGTTTTATTGGCACCATGGAGGGAAACTTGCAGTCATCTTTAAGATGCATGTAGCTGATTTTTTGTGGGGTGGCAGTAGCGAATTTGAAACGGTTGCCATTAATAGGCTCAGAACAGAGTTTAAAATTGGAAGTCAGGTTTCTGGTGCGTTTAAATGCATTGGATTGGAAATCAGGCAGAGCGGATCACACGTCATTTTACATCAACAATCCTACTTAGAGAATGTCAATCCCATTGCAATTAGTCACGATAGGGCCTCCCAGAAAGATACAGCGGCTTCTGAAATGGAAAGAGGAACTCAGAAGACTAATTGGGCAACTCAACTGGTTAGGCAAACAAACAAGGCCAGACATCAGTTCTGATGTTTTGGAATTGAGCACTAAAATGAATGATCCCAAGGTTGAAGAAGTCATTCGAGCAAACAAAACACTGACAAAATTAAAAATGGGAATTCCCATCTTGGGGTGGTCTTAGGAAAATCAAACTGTTTAGTGATACATCTTATGCAAATCTATATGGTGGATTTTTGAGCACAGGGAAAAGGTAAATGTTGCTCTTTGGCATGGGAATCTAAAAAGATATAAAGAGTCGTAAAAAGTACGTTGGCAATGGAGACTTTCGCCCTTATTGAGGCGGTAGATATGACATTCTTTATATCAGATGCTGGCAGAAATTTTAAATGGAAAAGGGTATTCTTGAACGGTACCTATCGAATGTCTTATTGACAATAAGTCACTTTAGGAAAATGTTTCCTCTACGAAGTGCGCTAACAAAAAGAGATTGCCAAGATCAAATGGATTGATAGCAGCTACCAATTATCTGACTGCTTCATGAAAAGAGGAATGAGCTCAAAAAGTTACTGGAGATCCTCAAAGAGGGACATCTTTTTCTTTGAGGGGACAAAAAAAGGAACATTCCTTTTGTATGGACATTTCTATATGTGTTTTTTTAAGGAGGGGAATAAGGTGAACTTATTGAACGAAAAATATACATTGATGTTTGTTATTAATTTATTTTTTATGATTATATAAACTTGACTTTCTTTTTAAGAAGAAGGGAAGCTGTTGGGGAAGGAAACAGTTAAAGGAGTTCAAATACTAATTGTTAGTTAACAACCTAAGTACCCATTTGGTTGTATAAAAGGGGTAACAGGCGAGACAAGTTCTCTCAGTTTTATGCACCAGAAATAAAACTCTATAATCTGAAGGAGTCAGTCTTGGTTTCAGTCTTTATTGCCAAACAGCTATTGGAGCTTAACACCCGCCAACACCTTAAACATTCACTCCCTCCACCATCAGTTCACCATGGCTGTAGGGTATACAGTCCCCTGCAGCAACATGCCAAGACTTCTTCAAAGTTCCTCCCAAACCATCTAGAAGGCACATGGAAATACCACCATCTCCAAGTCTCCTACCATCCTGGTTTGGAAGTATTTTGCCATTGCATCATTGTCACTGGGTCAAAGTCAAACTCCCCTACGCAATAGCTTTATGTGAGTATCTCCACCGTACAAACTGCAGTGGTTCAAGAAGGCAGTTACCAACCTTCTCAACGACAATAAATACTGGCCTTGGAAGCGAAGTTCACATCTTGTAATTTTTAAGCATCATGTATAAAAAAGTATAATAGCTGTTGGAATTAAATTGATGATGGCAGGATTTTTTTTCTTGTCTAGGATTGTTTTCTTTGGAAAGGATGAGGGGGGACCTAATTAAAGTGTATAAAATTATTACAGGTCTTGATAGAGTGGATAAGGTTGCCCTATTCCACTCGGTCAAGGGGCCCATAACTAGGGGGCACAGATTTAATGTAAGAGATGGGAAGTATAGAAAGGATTTAGAGGAAATTGTTTTCACCCAGAGGATAGTGTGGATCTGGAAGTCACTGCCTGAAAAGATAGTAGGGGTAGAAACTCTCAACATTTAAAAGTACTTGGATATGCACCTGAAGTGCCTTAATCTTTAAGGTTATGGGTCAAGAGCTGGAAAATGGGATTAAGCTGAGTGGCTATGCATGAAAATGCACATGCATGATGGACCGAATGGCCTCTTTCTGTGCTGTAAATTTCAATGGTTCTAAGAAAAAAAGAGTATAGATCACCATCATAAACACTGGTTGACCTTTGGTTACTTTCAGAACCCCACAGACCTGAGAGTTCAAAAACCATGTCTACAGCATAAACTACGGCAGCAGGGTGGGAGTTGCAGGGGATGGGATGGTGGGGAAAGACAGAAGGGAAGATAACTTACTTCTGAACTACCCTCCAAAAATAATATTTCCCTTAGGGATAAGAGCATGGAACAGAATTAATAAACAGCCAGTTTTGCTAATTTTGATTTTTAAAAAGCACCAGGATAATGAAAAACATTTTGGGACAGGAATGTAATAAATTTAGTTTACTAATAAAATGATTTAAAACAAAAGGAGGGTGATCAATGGTAAATGCACACAAGTCAGGATTTAACTGTTTCTAAGGAAAACTCTAGAAAAAAACTCTATAAGCTGTCAGGTCGGCCGAATAAGAAAGACAGAGCTGAAGGCCAGGAATTGGCTCTCGCCCTTTCAAAAAAGGGGATATTATTCTTTCATCTCTTGACATCTAGATTCTTAGCTGAAAATTGTATGACAAATATATTCCTGTCCTCCTCAGCTTCCTATTACCAACAACTCAAGTTCTCTCTCAATCTAGTCAACACATCTAGGAGCAGCATTTCCAACCTGCTCATATAATCAATTTTTTTCTATTCAATTATGGGATGTGGGCTTCACTAGCTGGGCCAGCACTTATTGCCCATCCCTTGTTTTATTTGAGAAGTTGGTGAGCTGCCTTCTTGAACCACTGCAGTCCATGTGGTGTAGGTACACCCACAGTGATGTTAGGGAGTTCCAGGATTTTGACCCTGCAACAGTGAAGGAACAGCGATATATTTCCAAGTCAGGATGGTGAGTGACTTGGAGGGGAACTTTCAGTTGGTGGTGTGCCATCTATCTGCTGTCCTTGTCCTTCTAGATGGTAGTGGTCATGGGTTTGGAAGGTGCTCTCTAAGGAGCCTTGGTGAATTCCTGCAATACATCCTGGAGATGGTGTACACTGCTGCTATTGTGCGTCAGTGGTGGAGGGAGTGAATGTTTGTGGATATGGTGACAATCAAGCGGGCTTCTTTGTCCTGAACGATGT
This sequence comes from Cetorhinus maximus, assembly GCF_964194155.1. Classification (NCBI taxonomy): domain Eukaryota; kingdom Metazoa; phylum Chordata; class Chondrichthyes; order Lamniformes; family Cetorhinidae; genus Cetorhinus; species Cetorhinus maximus. The sequence continues at coordinate 79,876,432 of NC_135888.1, read as the reverse complement.
CAAGCTTCTTGAGTGTTGTGGGAGCTGCACTCATCCAGGTAAGTGGGGAGTATTCCATCATACTCCTGACTGGTGCCTTGTAGATGATGGGCAGGCTTTGGGGAGTCAGGGGGTGAGTTACTTGTCGCAGGTTTCCTAGCCTCTGACCTGCTCTTGTAGTCACAGTATTTATATGGCTAGTCCAGTTCAGTTTCTGGTCAATGATAGCCCCCCCAGGATATTGATAGTGGGGGATTCAGTGATGGTAATGCCACTGAACATCATGGGGCGATGGTTGGATTCTCTCTTGTTGGAGATGGTCATTGTCTGACACTTCTGTGGCGCGAATGTCATTTGCCACTTGTCAGCCCAAGCCTGGGTATTGTCCAGGTTTTGCTGCATTCAAACATGGACTGCTTCAGTATCTGAGGAGTCATGAATGGTGCTGAACATTGTGCAATCATCAGTGAACATCCCCACTTCTGATGTTATGATGGAAGGTAGATCATTGATGAAGCAGCTGAAGATGGTTGGGCCGAGGGTACTACCCTGAGGAACTCCTGCAGTGATTTCCTGGAGCTGAGATGACTGACCTCCAACAACCACAATCATATTCCTTTGTGCTAGGTATGACTAACCAGCGGACAGTGTTGTAGCTGTACTGGAACAGCTTGGCTAGGGGCGCAGCAAGTTCTGGAGCATAAATCTTCAGTACTATTGCCGGAATATTGTCAGAGCCCATATCCTTTGCAGTATCCAGTGTCTTCAGCCATTTCTTGATGTCACGTGGAGTGAATCGAGTTGGCTGAAGACTGGCATCTGTGATGCTGGGGGCCTCTGGAGGAGGCCGAGATGGATCATCCACTCGGCACTTCTGGCTGAAGATTGTTGCGAATGCTTCAGCCTTATCTTTTGCACTGCTGTGCTGGGCTCCTCCATCATTGATGGTGGGATATTTGTGAAGCCTCCTCCTACTCCAGTGAGTTGTTTAATTGTCCGCCACCATTCACGATTGGGTGTGGCAGGACTGCAGAGCTTAGATCTGATCCGCTGGTTGTAGGATTGCTTAGCTCTGTCTATCACTTGCTGCTTATGCTGTTTGTCATGCAAGCAGTCCTGTGCTATAGCTTCACCAGGCTGACACCTCATTTTTAGGTATGCCTGATGCTGTTTTTGGCATGCCTCCCTGCACTCTTCATTGAACCAGGGTTGATCCCCTGGCTTGATGGTAATGGTAGAGTGGGAGGATATGCCAGGCTATGAAGTTACAGATTGTGTTCAAGTACAGTTCTGTTGTTGCTGATCCCCCACAGTGCCTCATGCATGCCCAGTCTTGAATTGCTACATCTGTTAAAAATCTATCAGATTTTGCACAGTGGTAGTGCCACACAACACAATGGAGGATATCCTTAATGTGAAGGTGGGACTTCGTCTCCACTATGACTGCGCGGTGGTCACTCCTAAAACCATCTGTGGCAGGTAGATTGGTGAGGATGAGGTCAAGTATGTTTTTCCTTCTTGTTGGTTCCCTCAGCACCTGCCGCAGACCCAATCTAGCAGCTGTGTCCTTTAGGACTTGGCTGGTTCGGTCAGTAGTGGTGCTACCGAGCCACTCTTGGTGATGGATATTTAAGTCCCCCATTTAGAGTACATTGTGCGCCCTTGCCACCCTCAGTGCTTCCTCCAAGTGGTATTCAACATGGAGGAGCACTGATTCATCAGCTGAGGGAGGGCAGTGTGTGGTAATCAGCAGGAGGTTTCCTTGTCCATGTTTGACCTGATGCCATGAGGCTTCATGGGGTCCAGAGTCGATGTTGAGGACTCCCAGGGCAACTCCATCCTGACTGTTTACCACTGTGCCGCCACCTCTGCTGGGTCGGTCCTGCCAGTGGGACAGGGCATACCCAGGGATGGTGATGCTGGTGTCTGGGACATTACCTGTAAGATATGATTCCATGAGGATGACTATGTCAGGCTGTTGCTTGACTAGTCTGTGAGACAGCTCTCCCAATTTTGGCACTAGTCCCCAGATGTTAGTAAGGAGGACTTTGTAGGGTCGACAGGGCCGAGACTGCCTTTGTCGTTTCTGGTGCCTAGGTCGATGCCAGGTGGTCTGCCTGGTTTCGTTCCATTTTTGTGATTTTGTAGCGGTTTGATACAATTGAGTGGCTTGCTAGGCCATTTCAGAGGGCATTTAAGAGTCAACCACGTTGCTGTGTGTCTGGAGTCACATGTAGGCCAGACCAATATTAAAATGAACTGAGATTAGACCTTCCAAACAAAATCAAAATGGAAATTGCCAAATATTCTTACATGATCAATATTGCACGTACAACTCATGTATCCCACATAAACTTGGGATGCAATTTAAAAAAAGTTGAAGTCAATCTTTTCAAAGTAAATTAAGAAGAAATGCATACATTTCCAAAAGCAGCAAGCAACGCCGTTTGTGTGCTGGTTCGTTCTTATGCTGGTTCCAATCCTAAATAGGAAAGAAAAAAAAAATCACAAATTTTACATTTATGCTAAAATCAAACTGTGATACTACATACGGTATAGGGGTACTAACAAGTGCAAATCTTTACCAGTACAGTAAGAAAGGTTGGTTCAATACAGTGGGACATAGATAAAAACAGAGTGGCTGCCCAGCAACAATGCTGAAGGAAATCTTAGTTTATAAATGCCATTTAAATCTCAGGATTAAGTCATAACCTGTTATTTAATAATATACACTGTGTATGACTGTAATTTGAATATTTAGGCTGTTTCCTCATTCTGAGCATATTGTTCAACCTCCATATACAAGTGGATATGCCATAATCAAAATAAAGAAGGAATCACTGAGCCACTGAATTTTAACAGTTTGGTATTACACCGGTCATACGTTCTTCCCTGATCTGTTTATAGACTGATACTGTATCCTCCATATATACACCTATACCTTTGAAAGGAAAAAGCTAGTAATGATGACATTTGCATTGCTCCTTGATCAGCAAAAGCTAGCTACATTACTCAAAGTGATTCAATTTATCTATCATGATACATGTCTGGTCCACATACTTGTTTTATCATCCCTGAATTAGATACTCTTGCACTAAACATGTGTCACCAGGACATGGCATGGTAGGTGGAGTTTACAACTGGAACACACATAATAACATTGCTACTTTTGGCTGATGGCTATTCTAAAGCAACAAAATGCACCTAGAGGCCCAATTAGTAAGGTATGTGGCCAGGAAGTACGAGGGTCAAACAGAGTTTATTGAACTTAATCAAGATGGCAGCAAGAGTATTATAATAAGTTTCCACATTCCTGATGTAGGACAATCAATCAACCATGACTATACTCCCAAATACTATCCAATCAGCCCTGCTGGAATTGCACAAGTGAATGTTGAGTGAGCCTATTATTAGTCTATATCTTAATGCCCTTACAGTCAAATAGCCAGATGACACTCCATCATATACCAAGAACAGAGGGAAATAAGCTGGCCAGAGTCTGAGGAGCTGTACCCAAATTAGAAGGCCTTCAGGAAGGATGGGACAAAGTAAAACCAGCAAAGAATCAAGGGTAAAGAAGGAATATCTTAGGAGCCTTCCATTCAATGCTTTGCCAACAAATGTAGGCATCAGCCCAGGATCAATAATGTAGTATTGACCTCAAATCAACATTGCAATTGTTTGACCCAGAAGCAGTTCAGTAGTAGCAAGACAATGTCCAATAATGGCTGGAATAATAGCAGTGAAAGGAGAGTGCTGTACTAATGTTAATTTGGATTTGTGTGAATCTACAAGTATGTTATCCCTCGTACCTTAGTAACAGCTAAACTGTCACAAATGCAACATCTTGCTGGGGTGGTGGGGACAGGGAAGGTGAGTGGTTGTTGGATTAGCTAAAAATGTAAATATGGATAGATACAAATGTGGACCAAGTGGGGCTGCCATAATGGGCACCATTAAGCCAAACAGAACAGTTTGTACTCCCTTTACAATGAATTTCAGCAATTTTCTATGGAATGCCCATTCTGATCTGAAACATCACACACTTAACAACTATTGCTGTGAGGTTCTATGTGCCATTTGAATCCTCAATTTTCTCCTCCCCCACCCCCCCTAAATTTTTTCCTTTGGGATGGAAGGATATAAAATCCATTAGTAGGCAAGTACATTCTGTTTGTAAAAGAAAAGTTGCAAGAGTAGAACCTTGAATTTTCTTGGCTCAAAAGAAAAATTTCCAAAGACTTCAAGGCTGAACTTCTGAAGCTGACAGCACGAGGAAAGCCATTTTCTTGTGTCATGGAGCAATCCTACTGAATACAGTAAGTGAGTCGTCTGCCCTTGTCAAACATGACTAGTTTCCTATTTGAAAAGAAAATTGCCTGCCAAGCGATTTATCATCAGCATTAAGAAAAAAAAGTTGAAGTATCAAAGTATGCCTGGTGGGCAAATGGGACCTACAGTGCACTTAAGTTGCACCATAACAATAGGGGGCAGGCTCTATGTATCAGCTGGCCTTTTCTGTCCTTTATTTTTAAATGTTCATAATTGGAAATGAAGGAGCACACCTCCAAAATTGGAGAAAGTTGTAAACTCATTTCGGAACAGATTATTCAGCACCTCAAGTCTGTTCTATCATTTTATTAGCTCATTTGATGTTTGTGTACTTTAGCTCCATTTACCCACCTTTGATCCCCGAACCCAAAAAACATTATCAGTCTTAAAAAATAACTGGCCTAGCATTCTGTCTTTAGGGGGAAAGAGTGCTCCCGATCTCCAGTACACTGTGTGGAAATGTGTTTTTCTTCCCATTCCTGATTGCCTTTGTTCCAATTTTAAGATTGGGAAGTCTTGTTCTGGATTTCCCCCACCAGAGGAAATAGCTTAATTATACATACCCTCAGATCTGTTCTTCATTTTAAACACCTCCATCAAATCACCCTCAGCCTTTTAAACCCAGAATATAAACCAGGTTTACACAACGTGTCCTCATACTTTAAATCTTTAAGCTCTTGTATGTTTCTGCTGAATTGCACTCTACTCTCTAAAAGACCAATTTATTCTTCCTGAAGTATGTTGCTCAAAATTGAACAGTATTCCAAAGCATGGTTGTGTACAACTGAAGCAGCACTACCTTACTTTTGTTGTTTAAATCCTTGGGATAAAAGGCCAACATTCTAGTAACCTTTTTAATTGCTTGCTGTATCAGTATATTGACTTTTACTCATTTACGTACCAAGACACCCTAATCCTTTTGCTGTTCCAGGATTCCTGGTCTCGTAAATAAAACATTCCTATTTGCCTTTGTCCAGTCAGGTAATTGGATATGAGAAGCCCACTTGATCTTTCCTTCATTCTAGCCCAGTCAGTTTTACTGCAGCCCCAGTTGTAATTAACCAAGTGGACCAATCAACCTGGCACTTTTCTGATCTGTTTGGCTCAGTACCACACTATATGGCATAGTAACCATGGGGCTATTGGAAGATTATACCTGTATAACAGTTCTGGTGTTACTGGACATTGGCATTAAAGTGAATAATCTTATGCAAAAACAACCAAGCAATTTAAACGTGCACAAGACCTGAGTGAACTGAAATGTTGAATGAAACTTGCTAATCATAAGACTAAGACCAACATACAAGCTGGATATGTTTTTTTCTCCCCCCAAATAGAGGGGAGAAACAGTAGTACACTTCTAGACAAACAGAACGGAGGGTGAAGCAAAGGAGACAAAAAACTCAAAGCAGTCAGCATATGTGCAAATTATTCAGCTTTTGGCGACTCCCTATTCATTTGTATATGGAGGCTGGACAAATAATTATACCATTTTGTGCAACTGCAATTGATTGGGGCAAGGCAACTAGCAGCTTTCCCATGCTTTTTAAAAAAAACTAAACCAATCATGTGCACCTGACAGTGACTCACTCTCTTTTCTTTTTTTCCTTACCATTTCTATTCAGAATTCTTTCTAATCTGCTACAGCTTACATTACCCTCCCCTGTTCAATTCCTAATCAATTAAGTTGTCATTTTTCAAAGAAATGTTCATCTTTTAATTTTTAAACAAATATTCATCTTTTAACATCCTAGTGACTTTTGATGTAATGTTTAATTTCCCCTCTAATAAATCTCTATCATTTTAACTCACTTGACCAAAGGAAAATTACATACACAGTATACATTATGTAAATAGCCAGATTTCCTGTAAATAGTGAAATAGTAACAAAAGAAATAATCACTATCCTGAACGTGGTGTTTTCTGAGAAAAGTGGGTTTTTAATTATTTGTGGGACAAATATATATCAAAAGGAACCAAGTGTAAATTGTGCGGTTAGAAAACTTATAATTAAGTCAGTTCATGAAAAAGTATATTATTACTCACCCCAAATGCAGTCAACTTCATTCTTCAAATGAAGTTTTTCCTCCATACGACTGTTTATCCATGTCATAGCCCACATGGTAAATTTATTTTGCCAATCACATCATCTCATTAAGGGACTTCCATGTTTATGGACCACCCCAATGCAAACTCTTCCACTGTTTTCCCATATGTTGACTGAAGATACTTCAAGCACACAAAACAAAGCTCTTAAACACAACCAATTTTTTGGGGGAAGTGAACGGGGCAGGCACTTACAAGCCTGCTACAATGTGAAGAACTACTGTGCACAGGTTGTGAAAAATATACTTCCTTCCAGTTTTATTCTCTATATATAATGTTGGTATTGTATAAAACACTGGTGAGGCCACAACTGGAGTATTGTGTGCAGTTCTGGTCACATTACAGGAAGGACGTAATAGCTCTGGAGAGAGTGCAGAGGAGGTTTACAAGAATGTTGCCAGGGTTAGAAAAGTGTAGCTACGAGGAGAGATTGGATAGGTTGGGGTTATTTTCCTTAGAACAAAGAAGGCTGAGAGGTGACTTGATTGAGGTGTACAAAATTATGAGGGGAATAGATAGAGCAGACAGGATAAAATTGTTTCCTTTGGTGGAGAATTCTAGAACCAGGGGACATAGATTCAAGATAAGTAGCAGAACGTATAGGGGGGACATGAGGAAGAATTTTTTTACACAGAGGGTAGTGGGCATCTGGAATTTGCTGCCCAAGTTGGTGGAAAAGGCAGAAACCTTAAACTCTTTTAAGAAGTACCTGGATCTGCACCTAAAGTGCCATAAACTGCAGGGCTATGGGCCGGGTGCAGGAAGGTGGGATTAGAAAGAGCACCTGGGTGTCCTCTGGCTGGCACGGACAAGATGGGCCGAATGGCCTCCTTCTGTGCTGTAATTTTTCTATGGTTCTATATCCTATGATGGCTAAACAGTGAATCTCAAAAGGAAGGGAAGAGCATTTTTTTCATTCATTCATGGGTTGTGAGTGTCAATGGCTAGGCCAGCATTTATTGGCCAATCCCTACTTGCCCTTGAGGTGGTGGTGAACTGCCTTCTTGAACCACTACAGTCCATGAGAGGGCTTGTCTGCTTAACCACAGCAGGAATTCAAATACACTATTAAATCAGGTATCTTTAGTAGCTGAAGATAGTATGTGGATGACTGTGCTTGTTGCACTAATATTCTGAAAAGACATTTTCTCAAAATTAAGATCAGCTCGATTGAAAGTCTTTGAATTAATATTGGTGGAAACCTGGGATATTTGATCACTTAATTTCAGTGTGTTTTCTTACATTAAAGCATTATGGCACACATCCACAACTTTGCATTGAGATTTCTAAAGGAGTGCCATATTTTTACTCCTAACTATCAAGTAATTTGTCAGTTATTTTAAAATTATAGTGCTTTCGTAAAAAAAATCCACTAGCTTTGTGAATGCCACATTGATAAGCAGGAATGTGATGAAGGGTAGAGAACTAGAAGGCATCAGAGAAAAAAAAATTACAGCGTACCTACTAGTTACATCTTCCAAGGATTGAACCATGTGTTAACCTGGGCCTTCCACATGGTATCAGGAGTAAAACATTTCTCTATTTATCTCCAGCTAGAGACAAAGAGAATGATTCTCAAGAACATCACTGTGATCAAGTCAACCAGCAGGTTTTACCCTCAAGTTGAAAGCATTTGGTTCCAAAAGCCAGTTTTGAAAATGGTTACAGACTGCTTTTGCACTTTTAGCCACCAGATTCAAAGTTTTTGTAGCCAGTTTTGCAAATCAACGCTTACTAATCAAGTATCATAGTTCTTTCCTGGAACAAAATAGTGGTCACATTTTAAAAAGAAAATATCTCTTGGTTTTTGCTTTTTTTTTCCTGATCCTTTTTTCTCTCATGTGTTAGTCAGTTATAATTGTTCTTTTTCTGATAAACTTTGCCCTCTCATTTTTAGTTGCTCATTTTATTTGTCTCCCTGTTGCTTTTGCTTCATCACCTTCCCACCTCTCATATTTTCCATGGGTGGAGCTCTACGCTGGTGGGATTTTACTGTCCCACCAAAGTCAATGGACTTTTGACCGGCTCACCACATTTTACTACCCCGCCATAATAGGGCCGTAAAATTCCGCCCGATGTTTTTATGCTGAATTCTAAATTCACCAATTTTATGCAGAAATCTGTCATGTTTCACCAAATTTATGTCTACGTCACAAAACTAAATTGGAATTAACGTGGACACCCAAATCTTTACTGTATTACTAATCTGTATATCAGCCCCACAAACATTAATAGGGAAGAGGTGCAAATTATTTCAATCACATCTCTCAACAGGTTTAGTTAAAGTAGAGATCAGCAACTGAGACAATTTTTTAAGTTAACACCCTGAACTGGTCAGATGGCTTTAATTTCTTCGCTTCTACGTACCAAAGATCTCTAGAAGAATTGGGCATGGAGATAAACATAAAACAGGCAGCTGTTGCTACTTGGTAGTTTGTATCATTTAGACTCTTCGGAAATCCGAATACAGGCAGAATTGAGTGCTTTGTTATCTGGGGCAATGAATTAAAGAAATCAAAGAATTTTTTCAGAATCCAATTATAGAAATATAGAAACAGAAAATAGGAGCAGGAGTAGGTCATTTGGCCCTTTCAGCCTGCTCCGCCATTCAATATGATCACGGCTAATCCTCTATCTCAACACCATATTCCCACTCTTTACCCATACCCCTTAATGCCTTTAAGAGTCCAGAAATCCATTTCCTTCTTAAATATATTCAGTGACTTGGTCGCCATAGCCCTGTGTCGCAGAGAATTTCACAGGTTCATCACCCTCTGAGTGAAGAAGTTACTCCTCATCTCAGTCCTAAATGGCCTAACCCATATCCTAGACTGTGACCCTTTGTTCTAGACCCCTCAGCCAGAGAAACATCATCCCTGCATCCAGTCTGTCCAGCCCTGTCAGAATTTTATAAGTTCAATGAGATCCCCTCTCATTCTTCTAAACTCCAGTGAATACTGGCCTGGTCGACCCAATCTCTCCTCATACAACAATCCTGCCACCCCAGAAATCAGTCTGGTGAACTTTTGCTGCACTCCTTCTATGGCAAGTATATCCTTTCTTAGGTAAGGAGACCAAAACTGTACACAATACATGATGGTATGTGTGGTCTCACCAAGGCCCTGTACAGCTGCAATAAGACATCCTTGCTCCTGTACTTAAGTCCTCTCACAATGAAGGCCAACATAACATTTGCCTTCTTAACTGCTTGTTGTATCTGCATACTTGCTTTCAGTGACTGGTGTACAAGGACAGAAAGGTCCCTTTGTACATCAACATTTCCCAATTTATAGTCTGCCATTCTGATTTTCCTACCAAAGTGGATAACTTCACACTCATCCACGTTATAATGCATCTGCCATGCAGTTGGCCACTCACTCAACCTGTTTAAATCGCCTTGAAGCCTCGTAACATCCTCCCCATCACTCACATTCCCACCGAGTTTCATGTCATCAGCAAACTTGGAAATATTACATTTGGTTCCCTCATTCAAATCATTTATACATATTGTGAATAACTGGGGCTGTACTGATCCCTGTAGTACCCCACTAGTCACTGCCTGCCATTCCGAAAAAGACCCGTTTATTCCTACTCTCTGCTTCCCGTCTGCTAACCAATTCTCAATCTATGCCAATATATTCCACAATACTACGCTACACATAAAAGAAAATTACATTTCTATGAATTACTTTCACTATTACCTAGGCAAATACAACGGTCATTTTCACAGAGTAAGGCCTTATAAACAAGCATGACAAATGCTTTAATGTCTTTGGATGAGAAATTATGGCCGGACAGAACAGAAGAACTTCTGAAATAGTGGCGTTGGAAAAGTTTTACATCCACCAGAGATGCGATTTTGGTTTAACATTTCATCCAAAAGATGGCACCACACGACAATGTAGCACGCCTCAGTACTGCAGTGCCGAGAGCCCAGTTATGAATAGGGGCTTGAATCAAGGACTTAGAAGACGAGAGTGAAGACAATACAACAGCCAAGGCCAAACTTATCAAGGATATTCAGGATGCTTAGCCAGTTCAAGGATTTTATGTTTAGACTTCAAAATCATGATATCAGAAAGAGGGAGGGAGGGGTTGAGATGGGGAGTGAGAGTGTGCAAGTGTGTGTTTGGGGTGGGGGGGGGGGGGGGGGGGGGGTGGAGAGAGAGCAGGGTTGGTGCAATACAATAGTCTCACAATGAGCTCATATCCATGCATCCTCAGATAATATCTTCAATGCTGTATACCAGTGGTGCGAACAAGGTGGTGGTACTAAGTATGTTTGAATTAATTATTTCTCAATCAGGTGAATAGGTCTCGATCAAGTCACTTATGGGGCCTCAGACTTTTTGGGGGGAAAATATGGGAAAAAATTATATTCAAAACCACTGTCTGATGAATTTTTATTAATCTTTCACCCGATTCAGACCACAAAACTTGTCAGCCTTCTGTCAAGTTAATCGTTTGTTTCCAGAACCTTCTGAATACAGTACTGGTATTATTTAGAGCCTAGTGCCAGACAATGTTGCCTATGGCAACTTTAAACTCTTTCCTGGTGCTGACAATCTGGTCAGTGGGTAGAGCTTGATTCAAAAAGGTTGCCTACTATGGTTAATCCTTTAGTATGAATCCTTACGTACACAGAATAAGTTAGGTTATTGTCTTGTGTTTTTTGAAGGTTTGCTTCCTAACCCAGAAAGGAAAGCAAAGCTATGCAAAGACAACTGAGCATTTCTGGATGTCGGTATAAATTATTAAATCCAAAACCTACCTTCCTGTAACACATGGAGATTTGGAACCCAAGAACTGCCATAAGTTTGACAAATTACAAAAAATTTAAAATATCTGAACTTTTCAACCGAATCTTTTGCCCAGACAGAAAATGGTCACAATGCGATAAGGTTCACTGAAGACTAGCCAACAGGTACCAAATTGAAAAGCAACATTGGCATGGGTAATACAACCTTCATAGACAGGGAAAGTAACTTAATGAGATGCTGTCATGGTCAATTGGAGGTGAACACCCCAAATTATAATTTGGTAAGCATTTATACTATAAAGAATTTTGTGTTTGATCAGCTGTAATATGATCACGTGAATTTACCTGGATCAAGTGATTATTTCTAATGTTATTTCGAAGCAGCACTTTTAAAAAAACACTTATACAGCACTCTTCCATAAAAAAACTTAAATTCTGGAATTCTTTTTCTTATAACAAATATCTACGGACTCAATAATCTACAACAGAAATGGTAAAACTTCCTGATTAATGAGATTCCAGTCCCTTCAAAAGGAATGTAAACCACAATTAAAATTTCCAGCTAACAAAAACACATTTTGCAACATAAAAAATCAAATGTGTGCACAGTACTGTACCACTCATGTCGATAAACATTTTCACGTACATTAACCTTCATGGTAGAATTTTTTTTAAAAAAACACCTAAAAGTATCACAGAGCCAAAGCAGACTCCAGTCACCTGGTTAAGTAAGAATCCCAAACAGATGTTGGAAATAATCTTCTCTTACTGTAGCTAAGCAACTGGGTGCTGGACTGCAGACATCAGTACCAACTTAAGCTTTCTTTTATATAAATATCTTCACTGGTGACATTTCAGAAAGCTCCATCTTTAGTTAATAAGGGAGAAGAGAGGACATTGTCACAAGGCAAACTGGAAAACATGGTGAAGAGTTGAGTGTTGAAAGGAAACCAGTCTTGTATTTAGATGTGCATTACACACCATCCTCTCCTGAACATGGTCCTTTGGAGAAAGGTATTTTGCATGTGCCAAGTTGCACCATATATTGATGTGTCAAAACATTAACATAGAAAAAAATTTGAGACCCAAGGCCCGATATATTCATAACATATGCTCTAACCGCCAAGGTGGGCACATAATTTCTGATGGCGAAAAGTCACTTCCCCTCTTCTTTTAATTGATAAGCAATGTCAATGGGTTACAAGTACTGCACACCCTTTTGATTTCACCAAGTCCAAAATACTATAGTTTCCATCAGCAATCTGTGCATGAATTTGAGATGCATACTATAAATGACAACTGCTTTTAAATGGTTCTCAGTTGTCATTAAACTGATAATAATGAAGAGATCCTGTGCAGCATTTCACGTTGCTAAGACGTTCCAAAGAGTATCTGGAACAAATTAAGACCAAATGAGGTTTCCACAAGTCCAACAAGAGCTGTTGTTTGTCAGAATTATACTTAATAAAGCAATTTTTAAATTAGAAGTCACTCACCTTCACAGAATGAACAGTTACATCACACAGCGAACACAAATGAGGGAACATTGTTGGCAAGAAACCATGGTAATCGTTTATGTTGCTCAGTGAAGGAGATCCTCGCTTTCTCTCAAAAAGAGACCTTTCTTGCCCACGGGAAGGTGAGGGCCCCATTTTTCCATAATCAGAATCATAGATTGGCTCAGACATACGCATATCATCTCTACGAAAGTCATCACCTCTTAATCGTTCAGTCTCATAGTCCTTCCTGTCATAATATCTAGAACTCGACTCTCGAGAAGAACCATGGTCATAATTGACCACAGGATCAGCGTCAGGATCACGACCTTCAAAATTACTCCGAAAGCGCCTTTCTTCCTCCCATTCATTACGGGAGGGTCTGAAGGAACGATCATCCCGAGGAGAACTGTCACCTCTGCCGTAATTCAAAGATGTTCCTTCATCATTTCTTTTCTTTTTAAGCTGCATAAGAATGTCTGGCAAGGATTCAGGAGTAAGTTTGTCTTCAGGATAGCGGCTCAGTTCATCCAAGTCCCTGGATGAAAGGCCAAAGGTAGCTAAAATATTACTGGCCCTGTCCGCATCAATCCGTTTCTGAACGGCAAGTGAGTTTTGATTACGACTGCCTACATCAAACAAGGAAGGCAAACCGCTGCTGGATCGAGAGGGCCCACCACCTGAAGACATATTTTGATGTCCTTGTCCCACACCTTGTAGGCCCATTGCCTGACCCCGTCCAAAATTCATATAGCCACCCATTCGTGCACCCTGGTTCATTCTCCCAAGATTCGCAGGGACATTTGCAGACTGCGCTGCAGGAAAGAATCCAATATTATGACTGTCTTTCTTCATGCCACGACCATGATCCTGCTGGGCTCTACCCAATGACATTCTGGCACAAGAGAGAGTCTAGTTCAAAATTGGCAAGAGCAGGAAAAAATAATTCTTCAGTAGTTAGTAGGTAGCCTTTGTTGGCTCTGTAGAAAGCTGTTTCGCTATCTAAGTTCGTCTAACAGATGGCTGATGCGAGTAATGGCACAGATTCCTCAGAGAACTTTGCCAGGCTGAAAAGTTAAAACAAAAATGTTAGATCAGGGATCTCAAGGCCTCAAAAGGACCATGCATCTCGATCCATCTTGAAAGTCAGAAGTCCAAAACTGGTCTGCTGAAAGACAGTTTAAACAACAAGACTGAATGCAACATTTCACAGTTGCATGCAAAATCCAATGCAGGGGATAATTTCTTTGTACTCTATAACAACCTCTTAACGAGAAACGATAAGAATCTCAAAAGGCATGTCAGTAGGAAAACATGGCCAGTGTCAACATCAAAAATGGTAACTGGCCACCAAACTATTTCAAGCAAACAAGATATTTCCAACCCAAGTTTATACGATATCTAAGCCATTTTGAAGATCACTAATAAATTTATAGTAACATTTTAGAAAATACTTTTGTAAAAATTAAGATATTGCAACCATTCCCAGAAAGGGAAGTAACACATGGATTGGATGTGTTGTAAGCCACTGAAAAAGAAAGAGGTTGTGTGCGCATTATAGCGCTCATTTCAGACTTCAATAAAGTGAATATTTTTATTAAAGGACCTATAAATGGCTCATTTTGCAAGGACATGTCTCTTGAAGATATTGTTCAGTAAGTAGTCTGCAATCTAAATTAACTGGTAACAAATAAAAGTGAGCACGGAATTCAAGATATATACAATAAGGGAATAAAGCCAACAAAGAGTATTAAAACAGCAACTGGCTTGCAAGGAATAGCTGCAATGATGAAATGCAACTACTGTGCATCCAACCCAAAATAGAATTGTTTGTTGGATAATTACATTTAGGACACTGCTGATGGTCAGCATATTTTGTCTTTGCTTGATTGACCAATTGCTTACAAATAAGTGTCTTCCCCATGATTTTCTTGTACTAGTTGAAAGTTATATATGGAAATGTAATTATCAACATTACTCATCCCAGAAGTTGTCTGAAAACCTTACCTCTGCACAGGTTTGAAAGCCAACCCAAAATTTCAAGACTAAACAACACATCCTACCTTGTTGATTCATGCTGTTAAGCACGAAGTGCATATGCACTACAAAGATGGTAGATAAGGCAATGAGAAATAACCAGCATTGTATACTTTTCTGCATCATTGCCAAAACATCAAAAGATCTGAATCCAAACATCATCAAAACAAACTAAGTAGCAGAAGAGTGTATTCTTCAGAGCAAGGCACCTTGATGTGATGTGGGAAATATTTGTGTAAGTGTACATTTTTGGATTTCATTACACACTCTATGGTGTGAAAATTTAAAAAACATTTCAGGCATTCAAGTCATGCAATACTGAAATTCCTCAAAAATAAATTGTCTGTACTGCAAACACTACACTCCAAATCTGCTCGATGACTTTTTCTACAATTTGGAACAATAAGGAGCATCGGTTCCATTCTGTCTTGCAAACATGTTGTCACAGCATGGTGGATCCCTGTTGTATGCAATGTACAAAGCTTTTCTGACCATTGCAACAAGACTTACCTGCTACAGGACCAGTTGTACCACTAGATTATCAATAAAGAAAACTGAGATGTGATAACTTTCCTGCCAAGATTGCATGTGACTGAAAACAACTTTAGAACACTCAGAAAGCATCAGCCATGTGACATGTACAGAATCAGATTTTCTTTTGTCAAAAAAAAACACAATTGGTGGAATGCCTCATTTCAAGTGCTGGTGGAAGCTTGACCAAGCATGTTTCGGCAAGTATATGCAGTGGGATCCTCAATAATCAGTTTAGACATATAATTTTTTCAATGCAACATTAGATTCAGGTGGGTTAGAAACAAACTATCAATTGAACAATTTTCAGGGCAATTATTTCTATTTTGACAGAAATTTGCAAAATCCTCATCTATAAATTAAATTTTCTTTTGGAATAGCTGCATCATCAAAATAAATACATTCTATGGAAGAGATTTCCTTAAAAGTGCAATTATTTTTCTTACATTTATTCCATAATTGTTTGTCTGATAAGTACTCTCCTTGATACTTGATGAATGAGAACATTCCAGTTTTTGGGGGCATGAATGTCTCAAATAAGGGGAGATACTTCTCTTATCATAAGAACATTTTTGGAAGGGAAAGGAAAGCATTTTAATACCATTTTTAAAATTCTCATTTTATTAATTACATCTGGGGAATTACAACTATGTTTATCAATTGCTCAGGCCCTTCTGGAGACCTGTCATCACATTACTTCAGACCTCAAATCTGCAAGAAAGCCATTGATGTAGGTGCAAATCTATCAAGTGTCTGACTATGACAGCAGGTACTGATATCTAGGAGTAAGTATTGGTATCCAAGTGGAATGCCTACTCCCTTTTCCGCAGTAAAATATCCATTGTCCATGTTAGCAGAACTGCTCTCTTCCAGAAAGAATAGAAAAATCAAATCTCCAACAAGTTCCCATAATTGATAAAGTGGTTTGATTTGACAGGTTAAAATGCATGGATGGTTCAACACAAAAAGGCCTGCTCTCAATTGCCTAGGAGTAGTTGATTGTTGATTTAGAATTTCAATTTTGTTCAGTGTGGTTTTTTTTTTCCCAACAGATACATCTTTCTAGCTCGACAATTTTATCAGAATTCTTTGGGTTTATATACATTTTGGTACATAATAAGTTACATAGCTGATAAATATTTTGTATCTGCATTGCAGTAGGGCTCCTGTTTGGTTCAATCAGAATGCAAAACCAGCCAGGACAGTTCCTCCTCTATAAAACTGGGACTGACAACAGCAGAAAAATATTCCAACATTTGGATAATATTTCTACCCTAACCCCCAGTGGCACCAAGACATACAGAACAATAATTCTTCAATCCTGTCTCCCACTAACCAGTCTTCATGTTCCAGTGCACAGTGTCCATGAGCAATACCAAGGAAGATCAATGCAGCAAGATAAATATAGGCTCAAACAGCTTAAAAAGAGAAAAAAAACTTATATTTTGACAGGGTATATCATGAGAGACATTTTATACACTGCAAAAGAGGGCTTGAACCCACAACTTCATTAGAGGCAAGAGTGCTACCACTGAGCCAAGCTGAAAAACTTAAGCAAAACTGGGGCTTAAAATGTGCTTCTGGTTGCTTCCTCCTAAAGCTGGGGGTAAGTTTTTTGTCTTTCTTGAAGGAAAATTAGGATCCAACTTCATTTTTATCCACTAAAACTACGATCATAAAACAAACTTAAACTGCTTGCTAAAATTGCACAAAAACTCAAAGCTTTCAGGCCACTTTTAAAATTGAGATGACACATATATATCAATATTTCTCTGTTTTTAGCAAACCACAGAACCATAGAAAAGTTATAGCACAGAAAGAAGCCATTCAGCCCATCATGTCTGCGCTAGCCGAAAAATAATTTTTAAAAAACTAGCTGCCCATTTTAATCCCACCTTCTAGCACCTGGTCCAAAGCCTTGCAGGTTACAGCACTTAAGGTGCAGATCCAGGTGCCTTTTAAATGAGTTGAGGGTTTCTGCCTCTACCAACAAACCAGGCAGTGAATTCCAAACACCCACCACCCTCTGGGTGAAGGGGCTTTTCCTCATGTCCCCTCTAATCCTTCTACCAATCACCTTAAATCTGTGCCCCCTGGTAATTGACCTCTCTACTGGAGAAACAGGAAAGTCCTGTCTACTTGATCTAGGTTCCTCAATTTTGTACACCTCAATCAGGTCACCCCACAGCCTCCTCAGTTCCAAGGAAAACAACCCCAGCCTATCCAATCTTTCCTCATAGCTGCAATTTTCAAGCCCCGGAAACATTCTTGTAAATCTCCTCTGTACTCTCTCCAGAACAATTATGTCATTCCTGTAACACAAAATTCCAGTTGTGGTCTAATCAGCATTTTATACAATTCCATCATTACATCCATGCTTTTGTATTCTACACCTTGTCCAATAAAGGAAAGCATTCCATATGCTTTCTTCACAATCTTATCCAACTGTCCTGCCACCTTCAGGAACCTGTGGATATATACACCAAGGTCCCTCACTTCCTCTACCCCTTCCAATATCCTCACATTTATTATGTATTCCCTAGCTTTGATTGCCTTCCCCAAATGCATTACTTCACACTTCTCTGGATTGAATTCCATCCGCCACTTTCTCACCCACTCGACCAAACCATTGGTATAATTCTGGAGACAACAGCTATCCTTTTCACTATCAACTACATGGCCAATTTTTGTGTCATCTCCAAAATTCCCAATCATGCCACCCCACATTTAAGTCCAAATCATTAATATATACAATAAACAGCAAGGGACCTAACAAAGACCTGTGGAGCACCACTGGAAACCGTTTTCCATTCACAAAAACATCCATCAACCATTACCCTTTGTTTCGTGTCGCCAGCCAATCTTGAAACCAACTCGCTACATTCCCCTGTATCCCATGGGCTTTTACTTTTCTGACCAGTCTGCCATGTAGGACCTTGTCAAATGCCTTACTGAAATCTATGTAGACAACATCCACTGCACTACTCTCATCAATCCTCCTCATTACTTCCTCAAAAACATTGATTAAATTAGTAAAACAAAAAAAAAAGGAAGACACAACCTTCCCCTAACAAAACCATGCTGACTATCCCTGACTGACCTGTTCCTTTCTAAGTGACAATTTATCCTGGCTCTCAGAACTTGATTCTAATAATTTGCCCACCACCAAAGTCAGACTGACTGGCCTATAATTGTTTAATCTATCCTTTGCACCCTTTTTTAAAACAATGGTACAATGTTCACAGTCCTCCAATCCTCTGGTACCTCACCTGTATCTAGTGAGGATTGGAAAAGGGTCCTCAGAGCATCCACTATTTCCTCCCTGGCTTCCTTAAGCAGCCTCGGATACAATGCATCCAGCCCTGGTGACTTATCCACCTTCCAGGATGTCAGTCCCTCCAGTACATCCTCTCTCACTATGCTTATTGTATCTAATATTTCACATTCCTCCTCTTTAACTAGAATATCAGCTTCATCCCTCCTTAGTGAAGACAGAGACAAAGTACTCATTGAGAACCATGTCCACTTCTTCAGCATCAGAGTACAAGTTATCATATACATCTCTGATCGTTCTTACCCTTTCCTTAGTTATTCTCTTGCTCTTAATGTACTGGTAAAACATTTTTTGGGTTTTCTTTGATTTTACCTGCCAATACTTTTTCATATCCTCTCTTTGCTTTCCTAATTACCTTTTTTACATCACTCCTGTGCTTACTATACTCTTCTCTGCTTTCTACAGTGTTACGTTTTGTGTGACTATCATATGCTCTCTTTTTCTGCTTTATCTTACCTTGTGTTTATGGCAACATGTATACACTGCGCCCGCAGAATCTCGCTTTTGAATGCCTCTCAATGGTCTCTCACTGATTTTCCTTCAAGTAGCTGTAGCCAGTCCACTTACACCTGATCATCCCCCAGCTTTGTAAAATTTGTCTTTCCCCAATTTACAGCTTTTAGTCCTGTTCTATCTTTATCCTTTTCCATAGTTATATTAAATCTAAGTGTATTATAAACACTATTGTCGGGGAAGGAAACAGTTAACTCAAAGATTTCAATTGCTAATTATCAGTTAACAACCTAAGTACCCACTTGGATGTATAAAAGAGGTAATAGGTAAGACAAGTTCTCTCCGAAGAGAGTTTTATGCACCAGAAATAAAACACTATCTGAAGGAGTCTGTCTTGGTCTCGATCTTTATTGCCAAACAGCTACTAAAGCTTAAAAACCATCTCCAAAATGGTCACCCACTGCTACTTCATTCACTTACTTAGCTTCATTTCCTAATACTAAATCTAGAATCGCACTCCCTCTCATTGGGCTTGTTATGTGCTGGCTAAAAAAGTTCGCTCGAATACAGTTCAAGAATTTTGTGTCCTCTGTGCCTATCCCAGTTGATTTTAGGTTAGTTGATGCCCCCAACTATTATTGCCCTATATCTTTGCACTCAGAAATATGCCTGCAGATTTGCTCTTTTATTTCCCCCTCACTATTCCAAGGTCTATATTATGCTCCTAGTAGCGTGGCTGCTCCCTTTTCATCCCTGAGCTCAACCCATATGGCCTCATTTAATGATTCATTCAGTATGTCATCCCGCCTCACAGCTGCAATTGATTTTTTAACCAATAATGCTACACCCCCACCTTTTTTGGCCCTCTCCCTAAAAATTATATATCCAGGGATGTGAGCTGCCATTTTTGCCCCTCCTTAAGCCAAGTTTCCGTTATAGCAATGATATCATGCTGCAACATGTCTATCTGTGCCCTCAGCTCATTGGCTTTGTTTGCTAGACTCCTTGCATTTAAATAAATACCTTTTAACATTGACAAATTCCTGTGCTGTAAATCTTTTATTCTTCTGTCTTTCAGTCACCCGCTAAATTTCTGTCTCCTGCTCCCTGCTCTGAATTTGTCCTATTCAAATATACCCGCAGGTTCCCATCCCCCTGCCAATCTAGTTTAAACCCTCCCCAACAACACTAGCAAATCTCCCTACAAGGACATTCATCCCAGTCCTATTCAGATGTAGACCGTCCGGCTTATACAGATCCCACCTTCCCCAGAACTAGTCCCAATGCCCCAGAAATCTGAAGCCCTCCCTCCTGCACCATCTCTCCAGCCACGCATTCATCTGGTGCTTTCCCCTATTTCCATGCTCACTATCACAAGGCCTTGGAAGTAATCCGGAGATTACTGCCTTTGAGGTCCTGCTTGCTAATCACTTTCCTAACTCTCTGAATTCGGCCTGCAGGACCCCATCTTTTTTCTACCTATATCATTGGCACCAATGTGAACCACAACCTCTGGCAGTGCACCCTCACCCTCTCGAATTGTCTGAAGCCACTCAGTGATATCCATTACCCTTACACCAGAGAGGCAACACACCTGTCCTGGAATCACGTCTGCAACCACAGAAGCACCTGTCCATTCCCCTAACTACGGAATCCCCTACCACTATTGCTCTTCTCTCTTTTCTCCTCCCTTCCCGCACAACTGAGCCACCCATGGTGCTCTGGTCATGAATCTTGCTGCTCTCTTCAGAGGAACCCTCTCCCCCATTGGTACTCAGAGCTGAGTACCTGTTAGAAAGGGGTCTGCTGCACTACCTGGCTTGCCTTTCTTGTCTGTCCAATCCTTCTCTACCTGCTCTTTCATAAGCTGTGGGATGATTACCTTCTGAAACATGCCACCGCCATAGCTCTCATCCTTGTGAATGCTCCTCAATAACTCCAGCTGCTCAAGTTCCAAGAATCGGCGCTCGAGTTTTTTTCCATTCGGTGGCATTTTCTGTACATGTAGTTGTCCAGGACATGGGTAGCATCCTGGAGTCCCCACATGGTACAGGATGTACACTCGACAGGTATAAGCAGCCCTGCCATGCCTCAAATTATTTACTTACCGTACCAAAATTGGAATTTAAGTAAACACAATAAAATGTTAATTAACTCTCATTCTGACCTTGAGCTAGTTATTTTTAAAACCCCAACTCTTGCCCTGTCTTCGCAAGAATATCAAAGATCTCTGGATACTAAGAGCAAGCAAAAATTGTGGATGGAATTATAAAAGTAGTCAGTGCCTAGAACTAAATTCTACAACGTATTTTGTATCAAAAGTTGGAGCATAAAATTTCTCTTTAGTTATGAATTTAACCTAGGATATTGTGCTATCGTAACCCATGCTCAGCTACATACAGTCTGTGACATGTCAAGGAAACTATGGGTAAATGGGTCTATGTACCAGTTACAAAGCAATGTACAATCCTGGCTTTAAATCGACTTGTTTTCATATCTGTCAATTGTAATTTGTAATGAAGCACAAGGTATTCCCTCTGATTTTCCTTCCTAGCCAAAGCAAAGCAGATTGTTTCTGCTTGGCAGTATGACTGAAAGTAGAAGGCACAAAGGTTACAAATTCTTTTATCTGTGCTTAGGTGGAGTAACCCAATTTCCATTAGACTAATCTAATCAAAATTGTACTGTTTTGAATATCCAATTTAGTGTTAAACATTTTAACATGCTTTAGAAAAAAATACAATTTTCATAATAATGTTGGAAGAATGAGGAAATTCAACAGAAACTAAATAGTACAATTTTAAATGGGGTTTCAGAATCTGGGGTTTTCACACAAAGATGCAAAGGTGACAGGACAAGTTAAAAAGGCTATTGAAAACACGCAAGGGGTCAGTGTCTCTTTATAAATAGAAGCATAGAATACAAAAAAAATGTCATGCTAAGCATTTATAAATTCCTGATTCAGTCTCAGCTGAATTTTGTTCTAGACACAACATTTTTGAACATCTTGGAGGGGGTGCAGCACAAATTCACCAAAATGATACTGGGCTGAAGGGTTAAATTAGAAGGACAGATTGCATAAACTCAGCTTGTGTTACTTTGAACAATAAAAGGTAGTCCAATTGAGGTATTAAAGATGAGCAAAGGAGTTGATGAGGAACTATTTTATCTGGTAGGGGAGTCTAGAACAACAGGCCATCACCTTAAAATTATAGCTAGGCCATTCAGGGATGATAACAAAATGCACTTCTTCGCACAAGCTGGGACTTTTTCCTCAAAAAGATTGTTGAGGCTAGGCCAACTAAAATTTTAAAACTGGTAATATCTTTGTCTAACAAAAATTTTAAGAATTACAGAACTAAGGCGGGTGGATGGAGTTAGATCAACATGATCTAACAGAATGGCAGTAGAGGTTCAAGGGACTGAATGGCCTTCTCCTGTTCCTAGAAAGCAGCACAGAGAATTACTAGATTGATAGGCTGGATGAGGGACTTCAGTTTTACGGAGAGACGAGGGAAATTAGAGAAAAGAATTGTTCTCTTACAGCAGAGAAGGTTGAGGAGAGATTTGACAAAGGTGTTCAAGATTGACAGGGGAAAACATTTTTCACTGGTAGGAGGATCAGTAGCCAAAGGCATTTAAGGGAATTGGTAAAAGGACCAGAGGGGAGGTGAATTTTTATTTCCCTCAGCAAGTTGTCATGAAATGGAAAGCATTACCTGAAATGGTGGTGGAAGCATTCCTTCAAAAAGGAATTGGGTAAACGAGGGGAAATAATTGCAGAACTATGGAGAAAGACCAGGGAAGTGAAACAAATTGGTTAGCAGCACAGGCATGCTGGGCCAAATGGCCTCCTCTGATGCTGCATGATTCTGTGAAATGAGGATTCTTACCTCTTTTAAACCTCTTTGCTTTGAGGTTTCATGCCTCCTTCGCCTACCTGGGGGTCTAACTTTCATTGCTTTGAAATATTCCCAATGATACATGAACAATACCCAATTCAGAAACCTAATGTTTTTATAGAAAGCAACTGTCATACAGGGCAAGAATATTGTAAGCTACCTGCATACCAGAAGTGTAGTTTATCAAATTTACTGATCGTTAAAGTGAATTTATGAATGCTGGGTTAGCCATTATTTTAAAAGAAAAGCTAAACTGTGCTAAAATGTGTAATTTTATTGGTCAATGTGATTAAACTCTCTCTTAGTTATCAGAATTCCTAGCTGGATTTTTTCTTTTACCAGTCCCAGGGACACCAGAGTCTTTGCTGTACATAAAACTCTGCATTCAAACTCAAAGAACAGCAAAATATATGATCGGACAGAAAATTTATGAATCTATTAACAAAAGTCTATCCCCACCATTACAATGTAGTGTAAGCATGAGCAAGAATGGCGGAATGTGTAGAATTGAGCAAATTTACAAATCATGCAAGAAACTTTATATGGAGAACTCCAAAGCTTGAATTTCTTTCCCCCTCAGCTTGGCATTACACTATCTTAATTTCTCTCTATCTTAATTTCCTCACATACATTAATCTTTCATCCTCTCTTCTCATGGTAAATTTTTGTCTCCCTTGCATTTTGTACTTCCATTATCATATCCAAATGTTAAAATCAATCCTTCACTGCCAAGGTCCTCTCCAGCAGCCTCAATTTGATTGCATTCAAAATCATCATCTTGTATCAACCATGGCTTCAATTTTTCTGAATTGTCAATCTCTCCACAGTTCCTCAATTCTTTTACTCTTCCAATAATTTTTTCCACAGTTGATTAACTCTTCCATTTCAGTTGTTCATTTGCGTGCCTCCTTTTGATTTTAGTACTGGCCAGTTCAATGCCTACTTGTGTATGGAACTTACTTTTCCAGCCCCTACATTTTCTAATCCCTCTGCTTTTACCGATTTCTTCTCCCTTATCTCTGGACGATACTGACTTGCTGGGGTATATTCCCATGAGTACTTGCTGCTCCTCAGTACCTCACCCAAATGGCAAATTATTCTTGCGAGACATGGAGAGCATCGAGAGGTAATCTGACTGGATAGCAGCAAAGACAAGCCTTTTCCTTACCAAGTATCCATCTACTTGAAGTTGAAACCTTTCCTAGAGTGCTGTCTCATTAGACTGAAGCAACGAGGCTGATTGTGGTGTTCCAGCTGATAGGAATCATCTCACCACAGGCCAGGAATACAAACCTAGCACCGTCTGATCTGTGTGGCCTACTCCTTACTACAAGTATGGACTACTTACTCTACCCAGTCTCATCCACCCTCTGCCTGCCCCTATAACTCTCCCTTGTTGATCAAAAATCTAACTCAGCTTTGAACATATTTAATGACCCAGCCTCCACTGCTCACTGTGAAAGAGAATTCCAAACACTAATGACCCTCAGAGAAGAAATTGCACCTGGCCTCTGTCTTGAATGAGAGAATCCTTATTCCGAAACTGTGCCCCCTAGATCTAGACTCTTCCACGAGGGGAAACATCCTCCCAGCATCTACCTTGTCAAGCTCCCTAAGAATCTTATATATTTCAATAAGATCACTTCTCTCATTCTTCTAAACTCCAATGAGTACAGGCAAAATCTGCTCAACCTTTCCTCATAAGACGACCCCTTCATCCCTGGAATCAGCCTAGTGAACCTTCTCTGAACTTCTTCCAAAGCAAGTATACCCCTCCTTAAATAAGGAGACCAAAACTGTACACAGTACTCTAGATGCAGTCTCACCAAGATTTCCATATTTTTACACTTCACCCCCTTTGCAATAAAGGCCAACATTCCACTTGCCTTCCTAACTACTTGTTTTACCTTCTTGCTAACCTTTGTGATTCATGTGTAGATACCCAGATCCGTCTGTACTGCAGCATTCTGCAGTCTCTCTCCACTTAATATTCTGCTTTTCTATTCTTCCTACTAAAGTGGACAATTTCACATTATACTCCATCTGCCAACTTCTTTTGCCAACTCACTATACCTATCTGTATCCCTTTGCAGACACTTTGTATCCTCCTCACAAGTTGCTTTCCTACCTTTGTATTGCCAGCAAGTTTGGCTATAATCTCTTCATTCAATTAATACAGGCTATAAATAGTTGAGGCCCCAGCACTGATCCTTGCCAGTTTGCCATCCTGAAAATGATACATTTATCCTAACTCTGTTTCCTATTAGTAAGCCAATCCTCGATCCAAGTTAATACATTACTCGCAACACTATGAGTTCTTATACTGTGTAGTAGCCTTTTACGTGGCATCTTATTGAATGCCTTTTGGAAATCCAAATACAGTGGTTCCCCATTATCCACCCTGCTTGTTACATCTTCAAAGAGCTAAAACCATGTTGGTACTGCCTGATTGGTATTACCATTTTCTAAATGTCCTGTTGCTACCTCCTTAATAATTGATTTCCAATGACAGATGTTAGAATAACTGGCCTATAATTTCCTGCTTCTGTCTCCCTTCTTTCTTGAATAGTGGTGTTACATTTGCAGTTTTTCAATCTGCTGGGACCTTTCCAGAATCTAGGGAATTTTGGAAGATTAGAACAAATGCATCCACTCTCTCTGCAGCCACTTACTTTAAGATCATAGTATTCAGACCATCAAGCCCAGAGTGCTTATCAGTCTTTAGTCCCATTAGTTCCTCTGTACTTTTTTTCTAGTGATCGTGATTATTTAAAGTTCCCCACTCCTTTTTGCCCCTTCTTTACTACTATTCTTGGGATGCTTGTCGTCTACTGTGAAGGCAGATACAAAATA
Source organism: Cetorhinus maximus (assembly GCF_964194155.1). Classification (NCBI taxonomy): domain Eukaryota; kingdom Metazoa; phylum Chordata; class Chondrichthyes; order Lamniformes; family Cetorhinidae; genus Cetorhinus; species Cetorhinus maximus. Next base: position 79,850,650 of record NC_135888.1, on the reverse strand, counting down.
CTTGTTCAAAATTTCTGCCATTTCCTTGTTTCCTATTATTAATTCCCCAGTCTCATCTTCTAAGGGACTTATGCTTTCTTTAGCTACTTTTCCTTTTTATATACCAGTAGAAACTTTAACTATCTTTTATATTTCTTGCCAGTTTTCTCTTATACTCTTAATTTTTCAGTTATCCTTTGCTGGTTTTTAAAATTTTCCCAATTTACTGGGCAGCCACTTATCTGTGCAGCATTGTACATCTTTTCCTTTAGTTTGATACCATCCTTCAATCCTTAAGTTAGCCACAGTTGCACATCCTTCTTGTATTGTCTTTCTTTCCTCAATGGAATATATCTTTGTTGAGAGTCATGAAATATCTCCTTAAATGACTGCCACTGCTTCTCTACCATCTTACTTTTTCATCTATTTTCCCAATCCATTTTAGACAACACTGTCTTTATACCCTCATAATTGCCTTTATTTAAGTTTAAGACACTAGTTTCAGATCCAAATTTCTCACCCTCAAACTGAATGTGAAATTCTATCTTGTCTGACGTATAGGATCCTTTATTATGAGGTCATTAATGAATCCAGTCTCATTACTAGGTCTAAAATAGCCTGTTCCCTGGTTGGTCCAGAATGTATTGCTCTAAGAAACTCTCCCGAATACACTATGAACTCATCCTCCAGTCTACCTTTGCCAATCTGATTTGTTCAAACCTATATAAAGACTACAATTTATACAATTATTGCAGAACCTTCCTTACAAGCTAACATTATTTCTTGATTTATTATCTGTCGTGCAGTTTAGCTGCTACTTCTCTCTCATTTTCCCACCTCTCTTTACAAATTTAGGCCTGGAGGTTCTAGCCTACAAATAACAGCCAGATCTTTTAGGAAATGCTTTTACATGCAAAGGCTAGTAGAAATTTGCAATTCCCTTCTGCAAATGGCAGTTGATGCCAAGAAAAATGGGGAAAATTTTGGTATATGAGTTACATAACAGATGAGTCATGATCTTCATGGAGGGCTGAATAGGCTCAAGAGCCGACTCATATTGCTGTTTCTTCTCTCTCCCTATTTCTTAATTGCTTCTCATTCCAAAGCTTGCAATAATTTCTTACTCATCTCTGTCCCATTTGCTTCTTACATGTTCTTATTCCTCTAGCTTCCCAACCTTTGAGGTTATCTTTCAGTCCATGCATGCCCCACCTCCATGCGTTATATGCCAGGTCCTTTCTTTTTAAGAAAAGGCATTTTTATTGTCTTTTGATTAATTGCCTCTTTTCTATCCCCTTCCTACTTTCTTTCTTATCCACCTCCCATCTCTATTTGCCTTCCCGCATCCTTTATCTCACTTCACAAAGGTAAATCAGTGAGCTGGTTAGGAGATTGTCTTCTGCTACCTAACCAAAGTGTAGCAATAATGCATGTGTACTCAAATTGGAAGGAAGTAACTCGGGGTGTCCAACAAGGATTTTGTGCTGAAGTCTAAATTATTCACTAGATTTATAAATTACTCATAACACAATAGAGTCATATATCCAAGTTTTCCCATGATACAATGATTGGTGGTACAGTTAGTGTAAGCACAAGCAGGTTACAAAGGGACATTAAGTGAGTGGACAAAACTGGGAAGGTTGATATCAATGCATGCATGATGTTTTCCATTTTGAACCAAAAATGTATAGATTCAAGTATTATTTAAATGGTGAAAAGTTAGGAATAGTGGAGCTCCAAAGAGATTTAAGGGTCCATGTATATAGATCACTAAAATATCAGACTAAGGTGCCAACGGAACAAAAGCTTCGATAACTAGGAGGCTAGAATATAAAAAAGGGAGAAAATTTTGCTACAACTATACAAAGCGCAAATTAGACCTCATCTGGATTAGTGTACAATTATAGGGAGCTGGAGTGGCTCAGTGCGTAGCTCTCTTGCCTGAGCCAGAAGAACCCGAGTTCAAATCCCACTCCAGGAACTACGAAAGAACCCAGTCACTGATGCATGCCCACAAATGTGTGTCAATGGTAAATGAGGGGGGTTAACCACGGGAAGGGCACCTGGCCACAAAAAAAAATTCACCCACCAAATCAAAAAATGAGGGTTGATATGAAGGTGACCAACCACATAACATGGGGAAACGCTGAAAGCAACCAATTTATACGGTCCTGGCCACCAGAGGGAAGTGGCATTGAAAGGAATACAGATTCACCAGAATGTTACCAAGGATCCATGGATTAGATTAGATAGTTATATATATTTTTATATAAACTAGCTGTGTCTTTTCTGCAATATAGAACATTAAAAGGTCATTTGATTCAGGTTAAGATTTTTGAAAGGAATTGACAGAGTGGGGGATTTTTAGACAACAGGGTAAAGTATTAAATCAGAGCCCAACGATTCAGGGGATAAGTTAGAAAGCACTTCCTGACACAAAGGAGATAGAAGTGTATGGAACTCTCTCCCACAAATAGTAGATTCTAGCCTAATTAATAATTTAAAATATGAGACCGCTAATATTTTGCTAGCCAAGAGCATAAATGGATTTTGCTAGCCAAGAGCATAAATGGATCTGAAAACGGCGGGGGGGGTCAAAATGCAGGTTAGCCAAGGTCTTAATTAATATGCTCGAATAGCTGAATGGCCTACTCCTTCCTGATCCAATCACCCTCCTTCTCCACCACATTTTCTCTGCCTTTATTTCTCCGTCTCCATACCTCCCCATATCGCCCTTATTCTTGGACTAATTGCCGTTCATAAGATTCCCTCCTTAGCTTCTTTTCCCTGCTGTTTCTCTCACCCGTGCTTTTACTCCTCTGATGCTGTTCCAGTCCCATCCGTTTATTCTCCCTCCATTAGTCCCTTACTCCTTCCTTCTACGCCTTTTATTCCCTTCACGTTCGCCTTCCCCCTCCTCCCTTCCAATGTTTTTTTTCTGGGGTATTAATATCCTTTATTTTGTCGGGGTCCCTCTATTTCACTCTAACACCCGTCCTGCCGCCAGTTATGTTATTATCTCTACGGGTTTTATTTGGGGCAATTTTTTCTCCACTTCAACACAAAATGGCGCCGACTCCGACGGCGAAAATAACAAACCACCCCCAGTCCAGAGACAGCCGGACATTGCGGCTCCGTCCCCTTATAGGAGCATCAACCCAGCCGAAAGTATTTCTATCCCTCCTATATTCATCCCCATTCCCACTAGAGTCGGCTTAGCAGCCCTTTTACCCTCACTTTCTGCTCTATCTCATTTCGCCATTCTCCTCCCGCTTTCTTACCTCGAGCAGCGCGTCTTCACGACCAAACGGTGTGCGCACGCGCAGCCCGCTTCGACCCGCCGCTGCGCCTGCGCCCCTCGCTCAAGCCCGGCTCCCGGCACAGCACGGTGCTGCGCATGCGTTTCGCGCCCACTCCCTAACATGGCCTGCCCTGATCGGACGAACTAAGCATGCGCTTCTCCGGCAGGGCAGATTTTTTTTTTCTGCTTCCCATCCGCGCTCTCATTTGGAGCCTATTTGGGTTGATTTTTGTTGCCGGGCATTTCAGATACTTTCACAAATTGCAGGCTCCAAAACAGATTTTATTGTTAACCTTACAAGATTTGATCAAAAAAAGGTTGCTGCGATTCATTAGAGTTACAATTTTATGTGTTTTTTTTACACTTTATTTAGTATGCATAGGATTTAAAAATATAATTGCTTTTATCACCCCAACAACCCCTTGATTAATATTTTAAAGGTTTTTTTTGTTGGCATTATGCTTTCTCCTAATTTCAGTTTCACTAAAGCCCAATAACCATCCATTCCCGAGGGAATACTGTAAAGCTTCATGCTGTGTACAAGAGCAGAGAATTTTCCCAGTATTCTGGTCAATTTTTCTAACAAAAAAACTTAATTGTTAAAGTAACATTACAAATGTTCTGCTCGAGTCAGTCACGTTAAAACTGAATATAACATAACAATCAAGAAAGAATACTTATAAAAATAAAGATTTTCACAAAAAACATTAACTGGCATAGGCCATTTGACCTTCAAGCCAGCTTCACCAATCAATATAATCATGGTTGATCTACATCAACTTTACCTTCCTCCATTATCCCACATCCCTTAATTCCCTTAGTAACCAAATACCTATTGATTTTAAAAGTGAATATGTTCAGCAACTTTGTAGTGCATTATCTGAGAAATAGCTTAAAATCAATTCGCATACAATGAATTTATTTTAAATGAATTGAAATGAGAAATGTGACAGCTGTTTTGCAGTGAGCAAAATCCCATAAGCAGTAGTGAGATGACTGATCAGTTGATCTGCTTTTGGTTGAAGGAGGAATGCTGGACTGGACAAGTCCCTGGTATTCTTCAAATCTTTTGATTTATTCATTCATGGAATGTGGGCATCACTGACAAGGCCAACACTGATCGCCCATTCCTAATTGATTTGAGGTGGTATTGAGCCACCTTCCTGAACTGCTGCAGTCCATGTGGTGAAGGTGCTCCCACAGAGTTGTTAGGTTCTGAGTTCCAGGCTTTTGAACCAACAATGATGAAGGAACAGCAATGTATTTCCAAGTCAGGACGGTGTCCGACTTGAGGGGAACTTGCAAGTGGTGGTGTTTCCAAGCTGCTCTTGTGTTTCTAGGTGCAAGGTTTGTGGGTTTGGGTGATTCCGTTCAAGGGGCCTTGGTGAGTTGCTGCAGTGCATCTTGCTGATGGTACACACTGTTTGCAATGTGCACTGGTGGTGGTGAGAGTGAATGTTTAATGTAATGGATGGAGTGCTGATCAAACAAAATGCTTTGCCCAGGATGGTGTCGAACTTTGAGTATTGTTGGAGCTGCATTTATCTAGGCAACTGCAGAGTATTCCATCACACTCGTGACTTGTGATGTGTAAGTAGTGGAAAAGCTTTGGGGAACCAGGAGGTGAGTCACTCACCACAGATCTGAACTGCTGACATTAGCTGATATTGATTAAGGTTCTCTCCCCTCAGGTACTGTCCCACTCTACCCAAAAGAAGAATCCTTGATCCCTCCATCCTTGCAAACTACCAACCTCTCTTTCCTCCCCAAAGTCCCCAAATGTGTTCTCTCCTGGCAAATCTTTCTCATCTTTCCCTGAACTCCAGGTTTGGATCCCTTCCACCCCTGCCACAGTACCAAAACAGCTCTTACCCAAGTCACAACTAACATTCTATGTGACTGTGTCAAAGAAAAACTATTCTTTCTTTCTCATCCTTCTTGACCTTTCTGCAGCCTTTGAATTTGTTGACCACACCCTCCCCCTCCAATACCTCCCCACCGTCGTCCAGCTGGGCGTGAACACACTCACCTAGTTCCAGTTTACCTACCAGAGAAATGACGCACAATGGCATCACTTCCCATGACCACACTATTACTTCTGGTGTCCCTCAGAGTTCTATCCTTGGCCTCCTCCTAAATCTCATCTGCATGCTGCCCCTCAGCAACATCGTGCAAAAGCACAGCATTACTATTCACATGGATGCTGATGCCACCCATCTGTACCCTGTCACCATCTCTCTAAATTGTCAGACTGCTTGTCTGACATTCAGTGCTCAAGCAGAAATTTCCTCCAACTAAGTATTAAGAAAATTGAAGCCATTTTCTTCAGTCCCTGCCAAAAGCTTCATTCCCTCACCACTGACTCCAGCCCTCTCCCTGCTAACTGTCTGAAGCTGAATTAAACAGTTTACAACTTTGGTGTCATATTTGACCCTGAGATGCATTTCCACCCCATGACTAAGACCCCCATATTTTCACCTCGACAATATTGCCCAATTCTTCTCCTGCTCCAGCTCGTTTCTGCTAAGCTGTCATTCAAGCCTCTGCCACCTCCAGGCTTAACTATTCCAATGCACTCCTGGCCAGCCTCCCACTTTCTACATTCGATAAATTAGGACTCACTCAAAACTCTGCTGCCTGTGTCCTTTCTCACACCTAGTCACATTCACACATCAACCCTGTGCTCACTGACCTACATTGGCTCCTGGTTAAATAATGCCTTTGTAAGATTTTGATAATTTTTCAGATTTTATGTTGGGCTGAGGTAACATTTATGGATTTTATCTTAGCCATCTTTTTAAACAGTTCAGGTTGAACTTCTGCTAATGGGACAATTAACAATCAAGGTAGCTGTTTGCGAGGAATTGGTCTTGATGACTTTACTACTTTAAAGGTACAGAAAAGTCTGGGTCCATGTTTTAATTACACTGTAATTGAAGGCTTCTTTGTCAGTTTTAAAGGAATAAACAAATGACACCTTGGCTGGGATTTTCCGCCCCCGTTGGCAGTGGGCATCATAACAGGCAGAGGGGACAATATGGCGGGAAGGCCAAAAATTGGTTTTGCGCCATTGTGAAACAAGTTTGCAATTGTCCACTGTGCCCGTCAATGGCAGACCGTGTTGCCTACCATCAACGTCAGGATGTAATTTTAATGCATTTGCATCTCATCATTGTGCCTAACTACCGGAATCATCCCCCCTTGCTGGATCATCCGAGCATGTCGGCATGATTGCACACTAACGTGTTTCACAACTGAACATAAGCAACGTCCACCTGATGAGCTGCACTTCACTCGGAACTTTGAGGTTTGTTTGTCTACCTTGCTTCGGGCAGCACTCGTGGTCATCAGCGCCAGGCTTCACAATCAGCACCACATCACTTTTAGGGTGGGGGGATGGGAGTCACGGGCAGGTCTCTACTTACTGGCCGGGGTGGCTTTTCAGGGCTAGGGCTTGCTTGGGGAATAGGGAGAAGTTGCCTGAGACAAGGGAAGAGGCTGTAGGGCTAGGGCTGTACTGGGGGAAGAGGGGTATCCCAGGCTACGTGTGGGGACACATGTTGATCTGTGCAAGTGGCCTCAAGAGGGTGACGGCTGAGGATGCAGTCTCCAGAGGAGATGAGACCAGATGGAGATGTGAGGTTGTGGGTGTGAGAGAGTGAGCGGTGATGCCCCTAGAGCTGGCAGTGAGTGAGATACCAATGAATGTGTGATGGCCTTGTGAGTGTGTGAGTTTAGAGTGATGAGATGGTTACTTATCCTGGTGGTATGGATGAGATGATTCATCCTATTTCTGCACTGGATGATGAACCTCTTCTGTGCAGCGTTAGCACTGACCACCACTGACACCACCTCCCAAGCCGGAATGGTAACACTGATGGGTCTCCTGTGCCCAGAGCTGGGGTGGAGGACATCACAGCGGCCATCAGTGGCGTCCAAAAGGCATTCCAGGGATGCGTCAGAAAAACGGTGGGCTGTAGTCTTCTTGCCTTTCAGGACCATGTCTTCTGTGCAGCAGTCCTGGGCTACAAGCATTGAAAGTTGTACGCATGGCTGCAGTTCAAATATGGCATCCGATGTGAGGAAGTGGTGAGATGGCATGGTGGGTGAATTGGAGGAAGTCTGCCAGCGCGACGGCATGGTTTCCCATGACCGCACAAATAATGAGGCAGGAAGGGGACGATAAAGCACAGAAACCAATGGCCACATTATTTTACATGCCCACTTAGTGCAATTGGACGATTCTGCCCCTTATCTTTAAATAAAACCATGTATGATTAGGTTTAATTGATTAACCAAATCTGTAGGGCAGAACATCTGTATTTTCTTTGTAGTTATCTGTATTTAGATATTTTAATTAAAAGGGTTTTATACTTCAAAGCCCTAAAACTTACACCTTGATTTTAAAACTCTCAGCCTTATGTTTACATTCCTCCATGGTCTCACCCCTCCCTATCTCTACAATCTCCTCCTGCCCCAGAACCCTCAAGAGTTATCCAAGCTCCTCTAACCCTGGCCTCTCGGGCATCCCCAGTGTTTTTCACTCCACCATTGATAGCTGTCCCTTCAGCTGCCAAGCTCTAAACTACAGAATTAAAACAGAAAATGTTGGAAATATTTAATAGGTCAGGCAAAGAGAAACAGAGTTATATTTCAGGTCGCTGACCTTTCACCAGAACTGGGAAAAGCTAGGGATGTAATCATTTTGAGCAAGGGGTGGGTAGGACAAGGACAAAAGGAAGGTCTGTGATAGGGCGGAAGACAGGAGAGATTGAATGGCAGAAGAGTTAGTCCTACAGGCCAAAGGGAATGGTGATGGGGCAAGAAAAAAAAAACAAAGAAACAAAAGATGTGTCTAGAGCAGGCGTCGTACTATCTGAAAGCAAATAGAAGAGAATAACTGAAACATGCAAAGAAAAGGAAACAAAATAGGGAGACAGAGTTTATGGTCTGAAATTGTTGAACTCAATGACCGGGATTTTCCGTCCCTGTCATGACGGGACCCACCACGGGAGATTCAGCAGCCCAGTCAAAAGTCCATTGACTTTTGACAGGGCTGGAAAATCCCACCCAATGTTGAGTTCGGAAGGCTGTAAAGTGCCTAACTGAAAGATGAGGTGCTGTTCCTCAAGCTCATGCTGAGCTTCATTGGAACAGCGTAGCAGACCAAGGACAAAGATGTCAGCACAGGAACGAAGTGGAGAATTAAAATGACAGGCCATCAGAAGCTTGGGGTCATGTTTACAGACTGAATGGAGATGTTCTGCAAAGCAGTCACCCACCCTGCATCTGGTCTCCCCACTGTAGAGAGGACCAGATTGTGAGCAGCGAATATAGTAGGCTAGATTGAAAGAAGTGCTAAACTCTGGAGTTCTCTCCCTAAACCTCTCCACCTCTATTTCCTCTTTTAAGATATTCCTTAAAACCTACCTCTTTGATCAAGCATATGGCCAAATGCTCTCATACTAATACTTTCTTATGTTTCTCAGTGACAAATTTTGCTTAATAATGTTCCTAAGAAGCTCCTGGAATGTTTTACATTGCTAAATATATAATATAAATGCAAATTGTTGTATTGCAAGTTTAAGTGGGGTAAAAGAACAAAGGGATCTCAGAGTACAAATACCCCTACCACTAAATACCTACTACTAAAAGTTGGGCCACAGGTTAGCAAGGCGATAAAACAAACCAAGCACAAGGCTTTAGGGGAAGTTATTGGAATCGATCATTAAGGAGGTTATAGCTGGGCACTTAGAAGAGCTCAAGTCAATTGGGAAAAGTCAACATGGTTGTGTGAAAGGAAAACCATGTTTAACCAATTTATTGGAGTTTTTTGAAGGAGTAACATGTGCAGTGGATAAAGGGGAGCCTGTAGGTTGTACTGTACTTGGATTTCCATTTTGATAAGGTGCCACATCAGAGATTATTATGGAAAATAAAAGCACATGGTGTAGGGGGTAACATATTAGCATGGATAGAAGATTGGCTGGCTGGCAGAAAACAGAGAATATGCATAAATGGGTCTTTTTCTGATTGGCAGGATGTGATGACTGGCATCCCACAGGGGTCTGTACTGGGGCCTCAACTTTTTACAATTTACATCAATGACTTAGATGGGGGGAGTGAAGACATGGTAGCTAAATTTGCAGATCATACAAAGATAGGTAGGAAAGTATGTTGTGAAGAGAACATGACGAGGTTGCAGATGGAAATGGATAGGTTGAGTGAGTGGGAAAAGGTCTGGCAAATGGAGTTTAATGTGGGAAAATGTGAAGTTGTCACTTTGGCAGGAAGAAATAAAAAGCAGAGTACTACTTAAATGGAGAATGGCTGCATAATTCTGAGGTGCAGAAGGATCTAGTTGTTCAACTACATGAGTCACAAAAAGTTAGTATACAGGTACAGCAAGTAATTAAGAAGGCTAATGGAATGCTATCCTTTATTATGAGAAGGATTGAACATAAAAGTAAGGATGTTATTCTTCAGTTATACAGGGCATTGGTGAGACCGCACCTCGAATACTGTGTGCAGTTTTGGGTCTCCTTATTTAAGGAAGGATGTAAATACATTGGAGGCGGTTCAAAGGAGGTGTACTAGATTGATACCTGGAATGAGTGGATTGTCTTATGAGGAAAGGTTGGACAGACTGGGCTTGTTTCCATTGGAGTTTAGAAGAGTGAGGGGTGATTTGATTGAAATATACAAGATCCTGAATGGCCTTGACAAGGTGGATGTCAAAAGGATGTTCTTCTTGTGGGTGAGTCCAGAACTAGGGGGCACTGTTTTAAAATTAGGGGTCATCCATTTAGGACAGAGATGAGGAGAAATTTTTCTCTCAGAGGGTTGTGCGACTTTGGAATTCTCTGCCTCAGAAGGTGGTGGAGGCGGGGTCATTGAATATTTTTAAGGCAGTGGTAGATAGATTCTTGTTAGGCAAGGGAATCAAAGGTTATCGGAGTTAGATGGGAATGTGGAAATCGAAACACAAAAAGATCAGCCATGATCTTATTGAATGGCGAGCAGGCTCGAGGGGCCAAATGGTCTATTCCTGTTCCTATTTCTTATGTTCTTATGTTTATTTCTATAGGGATAGAATTGAAAAGTAGGGAAGTTATGCTAAACTTGTATCGAACTTTGGTTAGACAACACTTTGCGTATTGCGTACAGTTCTGGTCACCATATTATAAAACAAATTTCGAGCCACTGGAGAGGATGCAGAGAAGATTTACAAGGATGAAACCAGAAATACATGGGTGGACATATCAGGAAACGTTTAACAGACTGGGTCTCTTTTCTCTTGAAAAAGGAGGCAGAGGGGTGTCCTAACACAGGTTTAAAATTATGAAGGGTTTTGATAGAGTGGATACAGAGAGAATGTTACCACTTGTGGGGAAGAGCATAACTAGACGCTGTCAATATAAGATAGTCACCAAAAAGTCCAATAGGGAATTCAGAAAAAACTTTTTGGTGAGAATGTGGAACTCACTACTACAGGGAGAGGTTAAATAAAATAGTGTAGATGCATTTAAGGGGAGGATAGACAAACCTATGAGGGAGAAGCGAATAGATGGTTACAATGATAGATTTAGATGAGGAAAGATGGGAGGACGCTCGAGCGAAGTATAAATGATGACATGGACTGGTTGGGCCAAATGGCCTGTTTCCATGTCATATATCCTATATAGTCCTATGCTTTTATGGCCACAGCATTTATGTGGCTGGTCCAGTTGAGTTTCTGGTCAATGGTGATGCCCAGGATATTGATAGTGAGGGCTTTGGCACTGGTAATGCCATTGAATGTCCACAGGAGATGGTAACTCTCTTTTTTGGAGACAAGTCATTGCGTGGGTGCTTGTATGTCACCAATGATACTTGCCACTTATCAGCCCAAGCCTGAAGTTGTCCACTTCTTGCTGCAAACAGGTGTCGGTTGCTTCACTATGAGAAATAGGGAGTGGAAATGAAAAATGCACAATCATCAGCTAGTATCATACTACTCATGATGGATAGAAAGTCATTGATGAAGCAGCTGAAGACAGTTGGACTGAGGAACTCCTGCAGCGATGTCTTGGGGCTGAGACAATTGACCTAAAACAACCACAACCATCTTCCTTTGTGTTGGGTATGACTTGAACCAGCGGAGAGATCTCTGCTACCCCAATTATCTTTAGCTACATTTTAAATAATTGATACAACCCCCATAGAGACTGATAACTTTTTAAATGAAAGGAATCCTCACAACGCCAATGGAAAGAAAACGGATGGACAAGGTTTCACTTTTTAAAACTTTTAACGTAATAAACCAACTAAAATAAACATAACTCAGACATTAATTAACAGGTCAATAATATTTCAAATAAGAAAGGTAAATTTCACTTTAGTAGTTGATATGCATCATGCAGGCACAAACATTTACATCACCTCTGGCACAAATGTGGCACCTCATGCAAACTCAAAGTCTTTCCAACTCGGCCTCCGGTATTTCAGATCTCTTAATTCCCACTCAATGAATTTGGCTCTTGAGTCACTTTCATTGGCAGCCATATTCTATCCGAGTTCCCAGTTACAGTTGACACTCAAACTACACACCCTGCAGAACCTCCCCAGCTAGGCTCACAACAGTCTTAATGGCCCAGACACTCCCTTCTCCAAACTCACTAAATGGTCTGCTTAGCTCTGGCAAAACTGAAACCGTAGCAATAAGGGTTTTGTCCAATCCACAATCCCTACTCTCCCTGTCTTCAGCTCTTTGTCCTTTCCAACTGTACAATGCACATGGTAACACAGTTTTGCTCTATTCTCAGAGTCCTCTCCCTTCGTTTTCAACAGGGATCTGTCCTGAACTGCACATTTGAGACCAGCTATAATTTGGGGCAGGATTTTCCAGCCCCACCTGCGCCAGGATTGTCCAGTCCTACCAAAAGTCAATGGACTTTTGGTTGGGCTGCCGAGTCTCCTGCAGAGGGTCCTGCCATGACGGGGCCAGAAAATCCTGCCCAAGATCTCTCAATTGGCTGTCTATTTGCCCTTTTTTTTAAACTATCATCCCCATAATAACCTCTGGTCACACGGGTATTTCTTGGAACTAAAATGCTTGCTAGGAAGTCCAATTACACCATTTTCAGAATACTTCCCAGTCTCACTATGGAATTAGAGGCACATTTTCAAAAGAAAATGTAGGCTTTTCTCCAAAGCACAAGGATATCACATAATGCTGACTGAAATCATCCAGAATGAGCTGCAGCATCCTTTAGTTTAACACTGGAAAGACCAAAGTCATTGTTTTCAGACCCCATCACAAAATCAATACCCTCACCACTGATTCCATCCACCTGTCTGCCCATTGTTTCAGGTTGAACCAGACTTTTCACTATCATGATGACCTCCTTGATTCTGAGTTGAGTTTCTAACCCTACATCACTTACATGACAAAGATCACCTAATTCCACCACTGTAACATCAGCTGTCTCAGCACCAGCTTCAGCACAAGTACTAGAGAGACTCTCATCAATGCCTTGTTACCTCCAGAGTCAGTTATTCCAAAGCTCTCATAGGCTAGCCTCCCATCCAGTGTTACATACCTTGTGCTGATGATCCATAATGGAATGTAGGACAGACAAATCAAGGCTGCATAACCAACTTCACCCCAATCAAAAAATATGCTCCACAATCCATGTTGTGGAATCCCTTTTTGGTGCGGAATATATACTGCATTGGTCAGTTCCACTGGTTATACTAAATGGCAATGACTCAACTTGGGACATAAAGTAACATTCTCGGGTCAGAGGCCTTTTGGAATGTGAAGGTAGGACACCAAGTGCTGGTTACATATATGTGTCATGGTGACATTTTTGTGTATATGCTCTGTTTGATGTTTCTCCAAAGCCTGAGTTTTACTCCAGCAATCTGTGCGAGTGATTAAACAAAATGGTTCTTGCTAGTGTTCCCTTGGTATAAATCGCACTTCTACCTTAGAAGATTGTTCAATTCCCATTTCAGAACTTGTATCTTATAACCAAACCTGACAGAGAAGTATTGAAAGAGAGCTGCAGTGTTGCATGCGCTACCTTTTGGATAGGACTCAGCCTATCTGCAGGTTAGGAGGATGTAAACAAAAATCTCATGACAGAATCTGAGAAAGAGCAGGGATTTATTCTGGAACTTCTCAACCAACACCACCAAAAAGAGGATAACTGGTATTTCATTGAATCTGCAGTTTGTCACTTCTTGTTGTGTGAAGATCAGCTGCCACCTTTAGCAACAAATCAGAAAATATGCCCCGTGGTCCAAGTTGTGGAGCCCCTTAGCCTCTTTACAACAAATGGAACTTCAAAAAAGAAATCCATGTCTGTGACTATCATGCTACATCCTGAAGAAGTGAAGGTGTAAGAAGTGTTCTACAGTGGCACTGGCCCACGCAAAATCCCAGCCTGCTAAGAGAAGCAAAAGAGGAAATAGGGAAGGCTCTGGCCATCATTTTCCAATCCCTTGTGACAAGAGGCATGGTGCCAGAGGACTGCTAACATTGCACTGTTGTTTGAAAAGGAAGGAAGGGATAGACCGAGTAACTACAGGCTGTAAGCCTAACCTTTATGGTGGGAACATTATTGTAAAGAATTCTGAGGGACAGTATTAATTGTGGGTGGTGTAGTGGTTAGTGCTGCTGCTTCAAAGCTCCATGCACCCAGGTTTGATTCTAACCTTGGGTGTTTGTCTGTGTGGAGTTTGCTCATTCTCCCCGCGTCTGCTTGAGTTTCCGCAGGTGCCCCAGCTTCCTCCCATGGTCTAAAGACATGCTGGTTAGGTGGATTGGCTATGGTTAAATTGCCACTTAGTGTGAATGAGTGCCCTGCGATGGACTGGCGTCCTGTCCTGGGTGTACCCTGCCTAGTGCCCTTTTTCTGTTATATAGGATCTGACTCCCTGTGACCCTGAATTGGACAAAGTGGTTCTGGAAAAGTGAGTGAGTGTTAATTGTCATTTAGAAAGGTATGGATTAATCAAGGACAGTCATCATGGATTTGTTAAGTGAAGCTCTGCCTGCCTAACTTGACTGAATTTTAAGAGGTGGTAATAAAGAGAGTCAATGAGAATAGCATGTTTGGTACAGTCTACGTGGATTTTCGCAAGGCTTTTGACAGGGTCCCATGTGGTAGACTTATCAGAAAAGTATAATCCCTTAAGATCCAATGGAAAGTGGCAAGTTGGATCCAAAATTTGCTTAGTGGTAGGGTATTGGATGAAGAGTATTCGTGACTGGAAGGCTGTTCCCTGACTGGAAGGGGACTGGAGTACAAGAACAAGGAAGTCTTGCTACTTCTAAGGAGCTTTGGTGAGACTGCAGCTGGAGTACTGTGCGCCGTTTCGATCTCCATATCGAAGGAAAAGATATACTTGCCTTGGAGGTGCTAAACAATGGTTCACTAGATTCTTTCTCGGGATAAGAGGGTTGTCCAGTGATGAGTAAATTGGGCCTATACTGTCAGAACTTTAGAAGAATGAGAGGCAATTTCATTGAAACATAAAAGATTTTGAAGGAACTTGACAGGATTGACACTGAGAGGTTGTTTCCTCTGGCCGGGGGATCTATAGTACATGGGTCAAAGCTTGATTTCTTGTCTAGATTTTTTTGAGTTTCATAGTCCCCATCTAGTATCTAGTGTAAGTTTTAACATTTGGGTGTCACAATTACCCAAAATATGCGGTCGAGAACACATAAGTGACTTAAAGGTCATTTATTAAGTTAATTAAGCAGTGCCAATTTACATATGATGCATTAGCTAAATAAGAAAAGCATATGACTTGTGACATGAGAGCAGTTGACTGATCCTGGAGGACAAACAGACAGATGACGTAAAGTATGTTTATCTCTGTGGCTTGTGCCACAGCATTCTGCTCAGTAGCCAAAGCGTTAGGAAGCTCTTCCTCAATCTTCTCCATCTTCCCTGATCTTCCTCCATTTAAAGAAGGCAGCTACCTCAGGAAGACTGCCCTCTGCTTTTGAACACCCATTAATACATTTTATTTCCAGGGACTAGTGGTTGATCCATGTTAATCACTTGTTTGACATTTTCTAGCCAATATGGTACCCAAGATGTAAGGGTAATTATCTCCCTCTTGTCCGGCACTTTAGCTCGAGATTAGCTCTTAGCTTATATCATGCTAGGAACCATTTATTAGCCTTTACTAGACACTTGTATAGACAAAAAGATACAAGACGCATTCTATCGACTTAGGAATTTCAACATGGAAACCTCAACCAGGAGACCTCGACATTTTTAGGGACTGTGTTTTTCCAGAGAGAGGGAAAGAAAACAGTTTCTCTGCCAAGGTGGTTTTATGCTATGCCTATCAACTCCATTAGAATTCTATACCTATTCTGAAAAGTACCATTTATTAAAAGGTCTGATTTCTTACATTAGAACCAGGGTGAATATTTAAATGATGTATCTGAAGCAAAAATTGCATGTTCAAGTCTCAAATTGTGTTATTGAGAAATTGCCAAAGAAAATGAAAAACAAAACTTCTGTGGACTTTTTTCACTAGCATAAGAAATGATCAAAAGTAGTATCTTTGAGGATATCCGAGATGAGGAATTATCTTACAGTGCACTTATACACAAATCAAGTTATTGTTCATATCCATTGTAAAGGAAAAAGAACCTAATATACCAACCATTTATTCCATGTAAGATTATTTAAACTTAAGAGGGCCATTTGCACTCAATTGTGATCCAACATACCCATATTTACCTATTTCACTGTAAATAGTCCTTATATTATAAAGGGGAGGGTGGTAGAGGTTGGTGGCTGAGGTGGTGGGATGGTGCAGGGTTGAGGGTGTAATCTTTCCCATACTTTTGTTTTCTCATTCATTATTACTTATTTGCTTATTGTGTCTAACATTTGCATGTCGATGAATCGTCTTCATCTACTTCTTGAGCCCTAGAAGTCTCATGCAAAGATGTGGCATTGTCACATGTACACACAGGTAGATGTTGGTGCAAGGTAGTTTGCTGAGAAGACAAGAGCATTATGCGTTATATTATCAATGATCTCTGTTGCAGACTTGTACCATTTTTCATAAGGAGCTGGAGCAGATTTTCCTTGTTATCACTGCAAAACAGAAATTTTGTCCAGTGCTTTGGGATTTTCTGGTCAGTAAAGAAAATTTTGGTGATTTGCTTTCCTCCAACTGATCTCTGACCCCCTTCACCACTCATGATACTGTTGGCCTTGTATCTGTCCAGAACAAAGTGGGTCACTCTTGACTTATCCATCTCCGCATGTCTCATAAGAACTCAGTACTTGGTCAGCAAACTGTCCAAACATTGATTGTGGCTTCATGACTTGAATCAATACAATAGCATCCCATACCCATGTTATAGATTGTAAGTCAGGTCTTGCTCATCATCTGGTAGAGTTTTGATGTAAGCCTGCCATCTTAATCTCTGTTGGGCTTCACACACTCGAGTTCTATCACTCCTGTTGCAAAGATGGTTGCTTACAACACCATTCATGGAACCTGCTGCATCCAGTTCGGATTCAATGACAATGTCCTGAAGACTGGCAAATCTCTTCCTGTGAAGTCTACAAATGCCCTTGCAGTGTGAAACTAGCCCATGCAAAGAATAAATCTCTGCATGAAGAGGGCCTTTGTTCAATGAATCTCCTGTGCCTTTATGTAAGTTGCCTGGCCCATTACTATGGCAATCTTATCCAGTCAAAGTTTGTCTGCAATATCAACACATCATTATAAGATTGTATCCACTACACTGACCTCAGTTAGGCTGGCATCAATGACTGGGAAGGAGCCAATCACAGGGTTATCATGCAATTTTGGCATATTTTATAACAATGTTTTGTACAAAATGCTCACTTTTTGAAAATGGGAACATTGATTTTTGTCATAAGTAGTCTCTAAAGTAATAATGGTGTGAATTTGAAGTACTTTCAATGAGGGGACTAGGGAAATGCATTTTTGAGACTTGGCCCATGGTCTACTAGAACATGGGGGCACAGCCTCAGGATAAGGAGTTGATGAGCAGAAAATTCTTCATAAGAAATAGGAACAGGAGTAGGCCATTTAGCCCCTTGAGCCTGCTCCATGGTGATTTGATTGTGGCCTTAACTCACTTTCCTGTCTGGCCCCAATGACCCATGACTCCCTTGACAATCAAAAATCTTTCTAACTCAACCTTGAACATATTCAATGACCCAGTCTCCACTGCTCCCTGGGGCAGAGAATTCCAAGCACTAATGACCCTCAGAAGAAATTCCTCCTCATCCCCATCTTAAATGGGAGAGCCCTTACTTTGAAACTATGCCCCCTCGTTCTAGACTCCTCCACGAATGGAATCATCCTCTCAGCATCTACCCTGTCAAGCCTCCTCAGAATCTTATATCTTTCCATAAGATCACCTTTCATTCTTCTGAACCCCAATGAGTATAGGCCGATTCTGGTCAATCTTTCTTCATAAGACAACCCTTTCATCCCAGGAATCAGTCTAGTGAACATTCTCCGAACTGCCTCCAATGCAAGTGTGTCCCTCTAAGTATGGTGACCAAAACTGCACACAGTACTCTGGGTGTGGTCTCACCAATGCCCTGTACAGTTGTATCAAGACTTCTCTATTTTTATACTCCATTTCCTTTTCAATAAAGGCAAACATTCCTTTTGCCTTGCTAGTTACTTGCTGGACCTGCATGCTAACTTGTTTACAATTCATGTACAAGGACACTCAGATCTCTCTGTACTGTACCATGCTGCAGTCTCTCCATTTAAATAATATTTGCTTTGCTATTCTTCCTGCCAAAGTGGGCAACCTCATTTTTCCACATCAAACTCCTTCTGCCAAATTGTTTCCCACTCACTTAACCTACCTATATCCCTTTGCAGACTCTTCGTATGCTCCACACAACTTGCTTTCCTACCTATCTTTGTATCATTAGCAAATTTGGCCACAAGACAGTTGATCCCTTCATCAGAATCATTAATATAGATTGTAAATAGTTGAGGCCCCAGCACTGATCCTTGCGGCACTCCACCAGTTACAGTTTGCCAAACTGAAAATGACCCATTTACCCCAACTAGTCAATCCTCTATCCATGCCGATATATCAAGCCCAACAATACATGCTCTGATGTCATAACCTTTTATCTGGCACCTTAGTGAATGCCTTTTAGAAATCCAAATATACTACATCTACTGGTTCTCCTTATGCACTCTGCTTGTTACATCCTCTAAAGTTGTCAAGCACAATTTCCCTTTCACAAAGCCATGTAGATTCTGCCCAATTGTTTTATGATTTTCAAAATGGATTCTAGCATTTTCCCAATGACAGACATCAGGCTAACTGGCCTACAGTTTCCTACTTTTTTGTCTCCCTCCTTTCTTGAACAAAGGTGTTACATTTGCTGGTTTCCAATCTGTTAGGACCTTTCCAGAGTCTAAGGAATTTGGGAAGATCACAACCAATGAATCCAAAAACTGCAGCCACTTCCTTCAAGACCTGAGGATGCAAGCCATCAGGTCCAGAGACTTGTTAGCCTTAAGTCTCATTAGTATTCCCATTACTTTTTCTCTAGAGGGAGTGATTGTACCAAGTTCCTCCCTCCATTTTTCCTCTTGACTTTCAACAGTTCTTAGGATAGCTAAAACCCCCAACTCAGAGGGTTGTGAATCTTTAGGATTGTCTATCCCAGAAGGTTGCTGATGCTCCATCCTCAAGTATGTTCAAGGCTGAAAGAGACAGATTTTTGATTTCTAAGGGAATCAAATGATATGGAGAATGGGCAGGAAAGTGGAATTGAAGCAGGAGATTAGTAGAGCAGGCTCAAGGGACAATATGGTCTATTCCTGCTCCTTTTGCTTATGTTCTTATGTTCCATTGGGGTTCTGTAGGATTCAGTACTAGGTCACTT
Organism: Cetorhinus maximus; assembly: GCF_964194155.1. Taxonomy (NCBI): domain Eukaryota; kingdom Metazoa; phylum Chordata; class Chondrichthyes; order Lamniformes; family Cetorhinidae; genus Cetorhinus; species Cetorhinus maximus. Next base: position 79,831,447 of record NC_135888.1, on the reverse strand, counting down.
GCTTTTCATGGTATATATCAATGATTTAGACTTAAACATAGGGAGCATGATTAAGAAGTTTGCAGATTTCACTAAAATTGACCATGTGGCTGATAGTGAGGAAAAAAGCTGTCAACTGCAAGAAGATCAGTGGATTGATCAAGTGGTCAAAAAAGTGGCAAATGGAATGCAGTCTGAAGGAGTGTGAAGTCACACATTTGGGGATGGAAAGCACAAGGGGGAAACAATAAATGGTAGGATACTGGGAAGCATAGAGGAACAGAGAGACTTGGAATGCATGTCCACAGATTCCTGAAGGTAGATAAGGTGCCTAAGAAGGCAGATGTGTCACTTGCTCTATTGGATGAGGCATTGTATATAAGAGCAGGGAGATTCTGCTAGAATTGCAGAACCACAGTAGTGTGTACAGTTCTGGCCACTGCATTACAGGAAGAACATGATTACACTAGAAACAGTACAGAAGGGATTTACAAGGATGTTGCCAGGAATGGAGAATTTTAGCTATGAGGGAAGATTGGATAAGCTGAGCTTGTTTTCTTTAGCGCAGAGGAGGCTGAGTGGAGACGAGGACATGCTGCTGAAACTACAGGGCTACAAGCTCAGAGCTGGGAAGTGGAATTAGGTTGGACAGCTCTTTCTTGCCTGGCACAGATGTCATAAGTCAAATGGCCTACTCTGTGCTGTACATTTATGTTTCTAATGCAGCTTCCTTCTTATTCTGTCCTGTCTTGTTTTAACCAATTTCACAAAACAAATTGTTCCAGTTATAAGTTTGAGCTCCATGAAACATGCAGCATTTAAGTGGAAAGAATTATTCCTATGCTTACATTGCAAGACAACATGTCAGGCTACTGCTTCAAGCACAGAATCAGAACCAACCAAGTTTTTTTCAGCTGCATTCATTAGGAGTGATCAACAGGTCCAAAAGTGCAATGTGCAGATGTACATTTTTATAAAAATATAAAGCACTCCTGTGCAGTTGACCAGAGCACCTTGAGGGCGTAATCTGAGTGAGTGGTAAATGGAGCAAGAGTTTATAGCAGGATGAAGTAATAATTCAACAATAAAGCCCCACACAGACTGCAATGGAAAAGAATGCTTCAGGCAGTGCAACCTCCAAATGCCTTTCGACATGGAATAAGAGTAGTTATTGAAGAAAGGGAATGTCACAGCTAACAGCCACAAAAGGCAGCCAGAATAAGAGTGACATGAATAAAATCATTGCTTTTCCTCTGCTCACTTAATGGAGGAGGAAAACTCCATACACTTCTTCAGTTCTCTGCCCAAAGGCAGGTCTGACCCACACGCATAGGGCAAGGAGGCAATTCCAAAGTCCACCCCAGCCAGAACGGGGATCAAACCGTGCTGTTGGCACCAATCTGATCCACCAGCCAACTGAGCCAACCGACCACACCAACTGCTCCCCACACCTCCTAATCGCCAATGCCAAGGAATATGTAAGTTGCCACAGCAACTCACTTTTTTGGCAGCATTATTTGGCTTCATTATGAGTGCACCTTGCATAATACTGAGCACTCAAGTACTTCACCAAAAGCCTATTTTTGAAATTTTAGCCTGGATAGTGAATGTTCCACTCCACAATTACAACCTTAGTACAAATTTGTCTTTTTTAATATTACATTCATTCTTCTCACTTCTGTAGAAAAGAAATGGAGCAGAATCTTTAGCATTATCTTTTCCAAAGTAACACAACATGCAAAGGATTTGCAAAAATAGAGTTGCTCCTTTTCAACATAACTACTGCCTTAGTTGGATGACTTTCAATATCTGGGAAAAATAATTTTAAAAGCCTTATAATCAATATCAGTAATCAGTATATAATCATGCTTTCTTTCATATTTTAAACTATCTGCTTAACTACAGCTTTTAGCTGTTCTATGTTTAGGGACTGTAATTTTTGCCAAGTTAAATTCTCCTCTTGCAGACATGCATTTGCATCGAAAGTAGCCATATTACTTTTTACTGTTAGTACTCACAAAACTGATTGCTGCAATTTCTTTTAAAGATCAGATATGGCTCATGTCATGAAGTTATTAACGTATATAATGTGATTGGAAATTACTTTAAATTGGGCTTGTAGTGGAGCCTGTATCTGTGGCTGTGTGAGTGAGTCTTAATTGGATTAAAGCCAGCTTTGATGTATAGTAGTTTTGAGATGTTAAACAGTAAGGTAGAGGGGGCATTTGCATTTTGTTGAATAAACCATTCAAAGACTGGAGGGTGGATTCTTGCACCTAGTAGGAGACAACAAGCATTTTGTTTATATTACTAATAAAATTGGTACAATGGAAGGGATTTTATTCTTAGAAGAGGTGGAGCTCAAAGGGCCTGGTGATGCAATGAGAATTTGCATTCAAAGGGAAGGCTACGTATATACAGAAACAGTTGTGTGGGTCAGAGGCATGTAATATCTAAGCAGCCTGTAAACCTTACCACTGTGTCCGCAAAGGAACAAATTGAAAGGGACTTCATTTTGAATTTGTAAGATAAAATATGCTTTGCCTAGTGTCTGTCTATGGGTCATTGTTGCCTTGGGAAGATTAACTGGGAGGATTTGTTTAATAGTATTTATGGTAGTAATTTGTAGACATGTGTATGTGTTTAATATCTTGTTAAATTAATAAATGTTTAATTTAATTTATATAAAAAAACCTCTTGAGGCATGGTGGTTTTTATTCCTAAATTCAGAGCTGCATCTCAAACATACCAATTGAAAATATAGATTATGACAGTTGTTTAAAGTTTCCCTCTGGGATTTTAAATAACTCAGTCTTTACCAACTGCTGGGTCATAACACATTTGCAATGGATTTAATGGCAGATGTAGCCCTAATTTGTCATGGACAAATTTTACCTTTTATTGCCCATGATCAATATTTGGATGTGGATCTGTGTTTTTGAGTATTGCTGAAACTCGGTTCAATTCTAATCACACCATGTATGGCCAAATAGATGGCCCCTCTAGGGCCAGCTCTAGCCAACATCTTTGTTCAGTTCCATGGGAAATGTGTCTTTGATGGGATGACATGTAACCTCCTACCCCTTTCATATTTCCGATATGTGGATGCTATGTTTGATATATTTAAATCTGCAGCTGCATGTAATAATTTTCTTACATGTCCTAATGGGCTCCATCCTGCGCTCAAATTCACCTTTGAAAAGGAGCAATCAAATGAACTTCCCTTCCTTGATGTACTAGTTGAGAAATCTGCCAGGAGTTTCTCTACTGCAAGCCTACCTTCACAGGTCAATATAGGCATTGGGATTCTTACAGTTCCATGTGCTATAAGATTGGCCTTATTGGCAACCTTGTAAATAGGGCCCCAAGTCATTTGCTCGCCATACAAGCAGGGTGCAGCAAAGGCATCCTGCAGGATAATAGCTACCCTGATCAAAGCATTTGGCACTGTACATCATGCAAACTCATGGGCGGGCCTAAGGCTGTCACTTTCAGCCATGATATGTGCCCAGTCTACCTCAGATTACCCTGGAAGGGAAAAGTATCTCAAAATTCGAGCAACAGGTGAAGCTACTGTTTTACATTGCTACTATGTATAGCAACATGAGTTGTGGTCACCACTAACAGGATGCTGCCACTAAGCCAAAAAGATGCTTATCACACAATTGAGAAATATGGCATGGAAATTTCAGTGCCAGTGTAATGCTAGGTATGTAGGTTGTATGTCCCAAAGACTGGTGATCGTATCAAACAACATGTCCCAGCCACTGCCTGCAACGGGCAGGGTACAGACTGTACCCCACCAGCACATGCTTGCAAAACTCCAAACAGTGTTCAACATTAGTTGTGATTCTGCGATTGGACAATATTTGCTAAATAATCCTCAGTATGCTAAGATAATGCTGACAACCAATTTGAGATTCAGTCAGGCTTGCAGTGTGGTGCATTTGCATGTACTAGAAGCCACATATATTAATACACAGGGCCCTGCTTTTTGCAAACAGAAAGAATATGTACACAGATTGTGCCCATTTCAGCTAAACAAAATCAGTGGCAGCCATTCAGTTGTCCATTCCTCAGGGCAATGCCTTGACCTGTCAGAGTCAAGCAGCCTTGTTTAAATTTCAAACAACACTTGGCAGTTAACTGTCAGTCACCATCACTGGTGCATTCTCCATGGCAACGCCTCTACCAAACATAGCCCATTTGCCAACCAATCAGCACTCTCTTCTCATACAGTATAAAGTTGTTGTTTCCCTTACTTACTTTGGTATTCATGCAAATTGTCCTGATGAGCGCAAGATGTGAAACTTTGACAAAAATGTCTTTTTTCACAGCAACACTCAAATTTTGTACGAACAAGCTACTATCTGTGTATTTCCTTACCCTCAGTGATTGACTCAATTTTAAATTCCCAACAGCAAACTTTTGTGTATTTAAAATGAAGGTTATTTTATTTCTCACATTTGCGGGGAGGTTAACAAAAACTTGGTGCCTCACTCGCTCACTCACCCACAATCATGAACACAAAATTAGATATAGATGAAGATAAAACAGTAATTATAAAAATGGAATTTAACACTGTCTATTTCAGTGCAGGCCTGATGTTTCTTAGTTAAGTTGACACTTTGGCAGGGGTGAAAGTCTTGTAAACATAAGAACAGGAGTATGCCATTCAGCCCATTGAGCCCGCCCCGTCATTCAATAAGATCATGGCTGATCATCCACTTCAATGCCTTTTCTCCCCCCACACTATCCCCGTATCCTTTTATGTCATTGGTATTTAGAAATCTGTCAATCTCTGCTTTAAACATACTCAATTACTGAGATCCCACAGTGCTCTGGGGTAGAGAATTCCAAAGATTCCGATCCTGAGTGAAAGAAGTTCTCCTCATCTTGGTCCTAAGTGGCTTCGCCCTTATTTTGAAACTGTGTCCCCTGGTTTTAGAGTCATAGTCATAGAGTTATACAGCACAGAAACAGGCCCTTCTGCCATCATGTCCATGCCAGCCATCAAGCACCTATCTATTCTAATCCCATTTTCCAGCACATGGCCCGTAGCCCTGTATGCTATGGCGTTTCAAGTGCTCATCTAAATACTTAAATGTTGTGAGGGTTCCTGCCTCTACCACCCCCTCAGGCAGTGTGTTTCAGATTCCAAACACACTCTGGGTGAAAAAAAATTCATCAAATCCCCTCTAAACTTCCTGCCCCTTACCTTAAAGGTAACCCCTGGTTATTGACACCTCTGCTAAGGGGAAAGGTTTCTTCCTATCTACCCTATCTATGCTCCTCATAATTTTGTATACCTCTAACAGGCTCCCCCTCAGCCTTCTCTGCTCTAAGGAAAACAATACTAGCCTACCCAGTCTCTTCATAGCTGAAACGCTTAAGCCAAGGCAACATCCTGGTGAATATCCTCTGCACCCTCTCCAGTGCAATCACATCCTTCCTATAGTGTGATGACCAGAACTGCACACAGTACTCCAGCTGTGGCCTAACTAGCGTATTATACAGCTCCAACATAACCTTCCTACCCTTATATTTTATGCCTCAGCCAATAAACGCAAGTATCCCACATCCGAAAGCATGACGATACTGAAGTAGAGGTAGGGGTTTTCAGGTTACGTGTGCAAATATTTGGTGTTCTGGAGCCGTGCAGCTGAGCAGGATTTGGAATAAAAACCACCCTGTACTAGAGTGCTCTGTGAAAGGTAAGTTGCAGAATTATTGGTTTAAGAGGACGAAGAGCGTGCTGGTGCCCAGGGTGGGCAAGTGAGGGCCCAAAGTGTTACTTTAAAAGCCCGATGAGATTGTTTACTTTTTCTGGTACTTACCCAGGGTGAGATATTTGACACCCAGAATTGGTGAAATCTGTCCCTACTGCCTTCAATGTCTTTGAGGAGATTTGCATCACTAAAGGTTTATTCACTGATGAATGCAGCTCTGGACTGCTGCCGTCAGCTGCTACACCAGTTTTCTGTAAAATTTATGTCAATAACCCAACTAATGCACATCAGCAGACCCAGGAATCCCACGTGACTCCATCCACAGGCTACCAGATGGCACAATTTATTTCAAGAGAGGCAACAGTGGCATAACTTATTCTGTGGAAACTCTAGGTTAACATTTTATTATTTGAGATTCTGGGAGTATTTCCAAGGGTGCAGAGAAAGCTATGAGCAGATTTAAGAGAGATGTTCTTTTTTTAAAAAAGTATTTTGATAAGGAAAGATTATTTCTTCTGATTCATGAGTCAGGGGCGAGGTGGTTATTAATTTAATATGGCCACTGAGAGTAAAGAGATGTTCAATGAATTTTCTTTCTGCATCGAGTTGTTGCAGAATGGGCTGCTTTACCAGGGCTAGCAGTTGAGGCAGAAACCACTGCATTTTTACTAGAAAAGTGTTTAAGTATACAAGGAAATGAGAAGCAAGCAGCTCCATGGAATTAGGTTGGTTTGCTCCAACAAAAACACAAATGACTGAATGTGCTTTGAATTTCTAAGGTTTTATAAAACACACAAACAATTTGAAGGTGCAGACATTTCTGTTGTATTTCTCCCTTCACCACACTTTTCTATCTACTTCATTCCTCTTTATCTGGTAGTTTCCTTTCCTCTTCCTTTTCATTCATCTTTGGATGCAACTCCTCAGCATTGTGTCCTTTGTCACCTTCTGTCCAAATTAGGTACTCCCAGTGGCTGTAGCTTTCCAGTCTATCCTCTGCAGAAACAGCTCTGAATCTTTCTCCGTATTGCCAATGTTTTGTAGAGAATCTCTGCCAGCTCATCTGTGGCTCCTTTTGTTCTGCCTACATATCTCTGAGCTCCTGGCATGGGTTCTTGGTGAGAAACAGTGTCTCAGTAGGATCTTAAAATGCTGATAACTGGGAAATTTTTTATTGGAGTGCAGCATGCCAAATCAGAGGCAAGCGTTGCTCCAGCTGGTGGCTGCAAAATCCCTATCTGCATCCATTCTTAAACACACAGAGCCAGAGCTTGCTGAAAAAACTAATGGTGATGAACGATCCACAGCATATTTAATGAGCGTATTGGCCAGCAAATTCAGAGAGTTAAGTGATATACCAAAAATTGAAAATGTCCAGAACTTGCTGGTTGACATACGCTGCTCCATCATTTGCTTTGCACAAACAGCATCTCATCCATAGCCTCTGTTATTTTTAAAAGCTCGCTGGATTTACAAATTAATTGCTCATGAAACCAGTCAGATAAAGTTACATCCAGCAATTAATAACGTATGTTTTAATGACTGCCAATCAATCTCTCTGTGGCCCAGAAAGCGAACAGTTTAAATTGTGGTGCCTCATTCCTTCCCATTGACTCTACCCAATGGGATGAGGCCATCCAACCAATATGATGTGGTATCCATTCATCCTGAATTGTACAGTCTAAAACACATCACTTAAAGGTCAAGACATGCACATTATTCAGGTTCTTTAACTCTCATGTGAACTCAACCTTTGTAGGCTGGGATAGGCTGATGCTACCCAATGTCATCACTTGAGATGTCATCATCAGTAATCCCTCGTTTTGAGGATGATGATTCCTTGTGGATTGCTGGGTTGAAGTGAGATGTCAGGGTTCAGTGAGTTCGCAAATGGCTTTTGAGACCTATCTTAGCCTTGCAGGCTCTTCTACAGTGAGGGTGGTAGAGGTGGTGGTGGATTATTATCTTGAGCAGCTGTCCTGTTTCTCCATATCTTTCACCATTCTCTCTTTGGTTGCTCTCTTGGTTGGAAGGTTTTGACATCATGTTCAATGATGGATCATCATTTTAAGCACAATTGGGCACCTGCTTCACATCTATTGTTGTTAATAGAGCAGACCTTCAAGGAGACTCTGAGATTGGTTTTTGAAACATTTCTTTAAACTTGCATGTGAACAGGCTCCCTGACGTATTTCTGAGTAGGGCACCTGTTTGGGCAGTCTTGAGTTGGGCATTCTGACAACATGTCCTGTCCATCTCAGCTGTCGTGAGATTATCATGGCCTGTATACATGGCATATCTGTGTCTTGGAGGATGCTGATGTTTGTTCTTTTGTCCTCCCATTTGATTTGCAAGATCCTTCTAAGGCAGTGTTGGTCATGTTGTTCTGGGGCCTTGATATGCCCCAAACTACAACACTTTAAAGTAGCACGGGGAGAACCAAGACCAGTGCCTGAAAGACTTTGAGTTTAGTGCCGGATCTGATGTCACAGTCCCCAAATTCGAGTACATAATTTATAGGCTGAGCTAGCACATTGGATTTAGTGGTTACCTCTTCATCTATGTCACTTGAGATGTAAGCTGAAATCATTCTCAAAGCTTCTGGGTTCAGGTTAAAAAAAATACACAATTCAAACAAATTACAACAGATGGAGTCAGGTTTTTTTAATACCCAGTTTCCAAACTACATGACATTGTTAAAGATATCCAGTTGAGTCACCAAATGCTGGTTCAAACTAGTTCAAGCCAAGTCTGGGCGTGTGGAGTTTAAAAAAACACACAGAAAATGCTACTCTTGTTAACGGTTTATCAAAAAAACTTCACTGACAGTCAGTCATTGCTAATGTTAAATAATTGTATTTGTTTTGACTTTAAACAATTTGTTGTAGAAATATAATCTTTGGACCCACGTTGTCTCTTGAGGTGTGCAGTGAGGAAAGTATAACCATTAATCTAATCATGGTTACAAAAGATGTGAGAAGAAATTTTTGCTGGAGACTGGAGAAAGGAAACAGAAGCCTGAAGACACTCATGTTTGACACAGCTACGGCTATAACCCAGGTAATAGGTAAGGTACAGGTACAGCTCCACCTATGGGCAATGCCTAGGTCACGTGTGACCCCTATTTAAGTTTAAAGGGTTGCAAAATAGTTCATGCTGCATAGAAGTTAGCAAGGGACTCAGTTCCAAATTCTAATTGTTACACTTCAAACCAGTTCTGTGGATCAATGGGCGGAATTGTCCCACATTTGCACTAAGTGTGGTAGCGGGCGGGTAAAACAGCCAGCTGCAATGGTGGCTTTTCATGCTGTATCATCCCAAACCCGCCGCATTAATTATGCATTCCCGGGATACACACCTTTTTGATGGCTCCGATTTGCCTGCCACGCCGTCACCTCAACGCTTCATCACACCAGGCACCACATTTAAAGTACAGCCACACTCAGTGCTTCCAGCCCAGGACTGCAGCAAAGAATACATGGCCCCAAAAGGCAAGAAGACTGCAGCCCTCGAGCGCCTTTTGGATGCCGTGGAGGCCCGCTGTGATGTCCTCTAACCCTGCTCTCGCCGCAGGAGGGGCAGTTACATTACCACTGCGGCTTGGTAGGCAATGGCAGTGGTGATCAGTGCCAATGTTGCACAGAAGATGTTGGCCATCCAATGCAGAAAGAGGATGAATGATCTTATCACTGCAGCCAGGGTATGGCAACCATCTCATCACTCTAAATGCACACACTCAAGCCCATCACACAGTCACTGGCATCTCACTCACTGCCAGCTCAAGGGACATCACCACCCATTCTCACACACATACCCTCACATCTCCATTTGGCCTCATCTTCTCTGGAGACTGCCTCCTCAGCCCTCACCATCTTGAGGCCACTTACACAGATCAACTTGTGGCCCCCCAACACCCACCCTGGGATACCCTCCTTCCCCAGTACAGCCCTCTACCTGCAGCCTCTTCCCTTGCCTGTGGCCACTCCTCCCCCTTCCCCAAGCAAGACTTTGCCTTGCAGCCATTGAAAATCCACCCACATATGGCTGATCTGGTAGGTAGAGACCTGCCCATGAGGTCCCCCTAAAAATGATGTGGTGCTGTCTGTGAAGCCTGGCGCTGATGACTGCGAGTGCTGACCGAAGCAAGGTAGGAAAACAAACCTTGAAGTCTGGAGTGAAGTGCAGCCCACCAAGTGCCTTATATATGCTGTTGTGAAGCACATTGGTATGTTCTGCTGCCAACGTGGGTGGATGATCCAGTGGGGTGGGATGATTCCGGCGGGCTGGCCTTATGCTGATGTATTACAATGAGGTTCCTGACGTCTGATGGCGGGGAACGTGGCCCACCATCGGCAGGCGGAGTGAACGATTGCAAACTGGTTTCACGATGTTGTGAAACTGATTTTTGGCCTTCTTGCTGTATTGTCCACTCACAACACTGAACATGCCCGACACCAGCCGGCACGGAAAATCCCAGCCAATGTGTCTGAATTGAGTTTTACTGGTTTGTAATCAAAATGTTTAGCAGGGTAACCACACTAGTCAAGTCCAGATGAAAAGTATTCATGAGTAACTGAAGATTATTCAGTTTAGGTATCAAATTTGTTCCACAGCCTCAAGCTTCTGAACTTTGGCCACCCAGTGCAGAGGGATGCGGGCAGGGAGGAGGACTTCTTTGTAAGCCTGCTCCTGGGACTGGTCAAACTGGCCATTAACAGGTCCAGGCGTGGGCAGTTGAGGGGTGGTCTGGCCCAAATATCAGTCCCTCTTCTGCGGCTACATTCATGGCCAAGCGTCCTTGGAGAGGACACATGATATTCACTGGCACACTTGCGCCTTCTGAGGCCAGTGGGCACCGCAGGGGCTGGAGTGCTTAATCAGCCCCCAAAATGACATTTTGTTTTAGTTTGTTAAGTTGTTTTAAATTGTTATCCTACATTACAATGCCCACCTGAGGGGCTGTCAATTTGGTTAATTTGATTAATTGTTCTTAGTTCATAAGTACTCAAAAGAGTATAAAGAAAAACTACCTATTCCTCAAGTTTTGGCTGCACTTCAGCCCCACACTCCCGATCTTTGGCCACCTGGTGCTGAGAGGGACGGGCAGGGAAGACGACCTCCTTGTGAACCTGCTCCTGGGCTTGGCCAAATTGGTCATTAACAGGCCCAGGCAGCGGGCGGTCGAGGGGGTCATCTGGCTTTACTGTCTGTCCCTCTTCTATGGCTATGTTCATGGCCTGGTGTCCTTGGAGAGGGAGCATGCGGTGTACACTGGAACACTTCAGGCCTTCCTCGACTGGTGGCACCGTGGGTCTGGAGTGCATCATCAGCCTCCAAAATTAATTAATTAATTGATTCAATGAGGTTCCTTTAAAAAATGTATCCTTTGTTACAGCGCCCCTTTAAGGGGATATTTATTTTATTTGATCTGTTTACTTGTTAATTTGTTAAATTAGTGACAAGTATACTCAAAAGAGTATAAAGAGAGACTGCTGGGACACAGTAGGGGGAGGTAGTAGTTAGGAAGCAGACATATGTAATGCTAAATTATGCAAATAAACTTATTATCAAGAAAACTATTAGTGTCTACTTTCATACTTACCTTTCTAGCTTACCTCAGGGATTCGCGGCCTTGTCTCCAGGGAGCAGACTCAGAGGGAGGAGCACCGGAGCGGTGAGCATAAATCTAGCTTACCTCAGGGATTCGTGGCCTTGTCTCCAGGGAGCAGACTCGGAGGAAGGAGCACCGGAGCGGTGACCTCGGGGTACATAGTAACTAAAGCCAAAACTGAAAAAGTGACATCACAGGAAAGCTGTGAACTGATTGGTTGGTAGGAAATCTGCACCAAATTTGAAAAAAAAACACTGCAAAGCTAATTAATAAATTAATTAACTAAGTCGAGATGGCTGGGTAGGTGATGTGCTGTAGCTGTATGATGTGGGATCTGGCAGATCCCATTGCAGTGACCACATCTGCATCAAGTGTTGATTGCTGGAGGAACTCCGGCTCAGAACTGATGAGCTGGAGTCCGAGCTCCAGACGCTGAGGCACATCCAGGAGGGGGAGAGTTACCTGGACGCTTTGTTTCAGGAGGCGGTCACACCCGGTAGATTAAGTACCTCAAATTCGGTCAGTGGTCAGGGTCAGCAGGGTGTGACTGCAAGTGAGGCAGGTAGAGGGATCCTGTGTTTAGGAACAGAGGAGCCTCAGCTCTTGACCTTGTCCAACAGGTACGAGGTACTTGCTCCCTGTGTGGATGAGGAACAGGGCTGTAGGGAGGATGAGCCAGCTGACCACGGCACCGTGGCACAGGAGGCCATTCAAGAGGGGGGAGCAAAAAGACAAGTGGTAGTTGTAGGGGATTCTATAATTAGGGGAATTGATAGCATCCTTTGTAAGCAGGATCGAGGGTCCCGCATGGTATGTTGGCTGCCCGGTGCCAGGGTGAGGGACATCTCTGACCGGCTTCAAAGGATATTGGAGAGGGAGGGGGAGGATCCAGTTGTTGTGGTCCACGTCGGGACAAATAACATAGGTAAGACTAGGAAAGGGGACCTGTTTGGGGATTATCAGGAACTAGGAACTAAATTAAAGAACAGGTCCTCAAGGGTTATAATCTCCGGATTACTACCTGAGCCACGTGCAAATTGGCATAGGAATGCGTGAATAAGGGAAGTAAACACGTGGCTAAAGGAGTGGTGCGGGAAAGAGGGGTTCCATTTCGTGGGGCACTGGCATCAGTATTGGAACAGGAGGGATCTGTATTGTTGGGACGGTCTCCACCTGAACCGATCTGGGACCAATGTTCCAGCGAAAAGGTTAAATAGGGTGGTCAACAGGACTTTAAACTAGGAAGTAGGGGGGGAGGGAAGGGTAAAACTCCAAGAAGCATGACTAATGGGAAACAAAGCAGCAGGTTAGCATGTGGGAGGGGTGGATTCAACTTCATGGAAAATTATGAAAAAACTGAAAAGAAAGGAGAGCCCAGGAGAGGCTATTAAAGTCTCCAGAACACAAAATAGGACAGAGTGTTTGGAAAGGGCTAGGAATCTAACTTCAAGCACATCAGATAAAGGGATGACAATGAGTAAGGGGATGGGAAATACAGGACTGAAGGTGTTGTATCTGAATGCACGCAGTATGTGAAATAAGGTAAATGAGCTTGTGGCGCAGATTGAAATTGGCAGTTATGATGTGGTGGGCATCACGGAGACATGGCTGCAAGGGGATCAGGACTGGGAGCTAAATATCCAAGGATATACATCCTATTGAAAAGATAGGCAGGTTGGCAGAGGGGGTGGGGTTGCCTTGTTAGTAAGAAATGAAATTAAATCAATAGCAAGAAACGACGTAGGGTCAGATGATGTAGAATCTGTGTGGGTAGAGTTGAGGAACCGCAAAGTTGAAAAAGCCATAATGGGAGTTATGTACAGGCCTCCGAACAGTAGTCAGGATGTGTGGCACAAGATACACCAGGAGATAGAAAAGGTGTGTAAGAAAGGCAAGGTTACAGTGATCATGGGGGATTTCAATATGCAGGTAGACTGGGAAAATCAGGTTGGTAGTGGATCCCAAGAAAATGAATTTGTGGAATGTCTACAAGATGGCTTTTTGGAGCAGCTTGTGGTGGAGCCCACTAGGGAACAGGCAATTCTAGATTTAGTGATGTGTAATGAGGCAGATTTGATAAGGGAGCTTAAGGTGAAGGAACCCTTAGGAGGAAGTGACCATAACATGATAGAATTTACCCTGCAATTTGAGAGGAAAAAGCTGGAATCAGATGTAACGGTATTACAGTTGAATAAAGGCAACCACTGAATCATGAGGAAGGAGCTGGCCAGAATTGGGAGATGAGCCTAGCAGGAAAGACAGTGGAACAGCAATGGCAGGAGTTTCTGGGAGTAATTTGGGAGACACAGCAAAAATTCATCCCTAGAAGAAGCATACTAAAGGGAGGATGAGGCAACCATGGCTGACAAGGGAAGTCAGGGACAGCATAAAAGCTAGAGAGAAAACATACAATGCGGCAAAGAGCATTGGGAAGCCAGGGGATTGGGAAGCCTACAAAGACCAACAGAGGACAACTAAAAAAGAAATAAGGAGGGAGAAGATTAAATATGAGGGTAAACTAGCCAGTAATATAAAAGAAGATTGCAAGAGTTTTTTTAGATATATAAAGGGTAAGAGAGAGGCAAAAGTGGACATTGGGCCGCTGGAAAATGACGCTGGAGAAGTAGTAGTGGGGAACAAAGAAATGGCGGAGGAACTGAATAGGTACTTTGCGTCAGTCTTCACGGTGGAAGACACGAGTAACATACCCAAAGTTCAAGAGAATCGGGGGGCAGAGGTGAGTATGGTGGCCATTACCAAGGAGAAGGTGCTAGGAAAGCTGAAAGGTCTGAAGGTGGATAAATTACCTGGACCAGATGGATTACACCCCAGAGTTCTGAAGGAGATAGCTGAAGAGATAGTGGAGGCATTAGTGGTGATGTTTCAGGAATCACTGGAGTCAGGGAGGGTCCCAGAGGATTGGAAAATCACTAATGTAACCCCCCTGTTTAAGAAGGGAGTGAGGCAAAAGACGGGAAATTACAGGCTGATTAGCCTGACCTCAGTCGTTGGTAAGATTTTAGAGTCCATTATTAAGGATGAGATTTCAGAATACTTGGAAGTGCATGGTAAAATCGGGCAAAGTCAGCATGGTTTCATCAAGGGGAGGTCATGCCTGACAAATCTGTTAGAATTCTTTGAGGAGGTAATGAGCTGGTTAGACAAAGGAGAACCAATGGATATTATCTACTTGGACTTCCACAAGGCCTTTGACAAGGTGCCGCACAGGAGGCTGCTCAGTAAGATAAGAGCCCATGTTGTTAGAGGCAAGGTACTAGCATGGATAGAAGATTGGCTGTCTGGCAGGAGGCAGAGAGTGGGGATAAGGGGGGTCCTTCTCAGGATGGCGGCCGGTGACTAGTGGAGTTCCACAGGGGTCAGTGTTGGGACCACAACTTTTCACTTTATACATTAATGATCTAGATGAAGGAACTGAGGGCATTCTGGCTAAGTTTGCAGATGATACAAAGATAGGTGAAGGGACAGGTAGTATTGAGGAGGCGGGGAGGCTCCAGAAGGATTTGGATAGGTTAGGGGAATGGGCAAAGAAGTGGCAGATGGAATACAACATGGGGAAGTGTGAGGTCATGCACTTTGGTAGGAATAGAGACATAGACTATTTTCTAAATGGGGAGAGAATTCAGAAATCTGGAGTGCAAAGGGACTTGGGAGTCCTAGTCCAGGATTCTCTTAAGGTTAACTCGCAGGTTGAGTCGGTAGTTAGGAAGGCAAATGCAATGTTGGCACTTATTTCGAGAGGACTAGAATATAAAAGCAGGGATGTGCTGCTGTGGCTTTATAAGGCTCTGGTCAGACCACATTTAGAATATTGTGAGCAATTTTGGGCCTCGTATCTCAGGAATGATGTGCTGGCCCTGGAGAGGGTCCATAGGAGGTTCACGAGAACGATCTCAGGAATGAAAGGCTTAACATATGAGGAACTTTTGAGGACTCTGGGTCTATACTCGATGGAGTTTAGAAGGATGAGGAGGGATCTGATTGAAACTTACAGAATACTGAAAGGCCTGGATAGAGTGGACGTGGGGAAGATGTTTCCATTAGTAGGAGAGACTAGGGCCCGAGGGCACAGCCTCAGAGTAAAGGGAAGACCTTTTAGAACAGAGATGTGGAGAAACTTCTTTAGCCAGAGAGTGGTGAATCTATGGAATTCATTGCCACAGAAGGCTGTGGAGGCCAGGTCATTGAGTGTATTTAAGACTGAGATAGATAGGTTCTTGATTGGTAAGGGGATCAAAGATTACGGGGAGAAGGCAGGAGAATGGGGTTGAGAAACTTATCAGCCATGATTAAATGGCAGAGCAGACTCGATGGGCCGAATGGCCTAATTTCTGCTCCTATGTCTTATGGTCTATTATACATCACCAACTGGATTGAGATTGAATTAGCAGAGACATGGGTGAAGTCATAAGCATCAATTTTAACTCTGGGCCAGCTTTCGGCAGGTAAATTTTGGTTTCAGTTTAAAATTCATCCACTGCAGTCATAAAAACAGGCCCAGGGTATTTTAACTCTCAGGTTTCATTTATAATCTCGATAGTGTGTTTCAAATTGACTAGCCCCATGGGAAATATACCCTCTTCCAGGGTATATTGTTTCCAGTGGGTTAGACGGAGGCCTACTTATAGCATGGAGGCATCTCTTAATATGTGGTGCTTTCTCTTTTGGCTTGCTTCAACAGCAAGACAAAGAGAAATCTTCAGATAAATGAGTCAGAGGAAGGTGCCTAGCTTCTTTGAAGCCTCCATCACAGTGACTGTGGAAAAGGTGAGCGTGAGAACTGCTATTCCCCAGTAATACCAGCAGGATTGTCAAATATATTTTCCACCTGGCATCAAGATAGAGCGTTAACTCTAGGAATGTCATCCCAGGTCCTGAGTGCAGTGCAGGAAGTGCGTCCGTGACCTTGCTGGAGTAGCAATGGTCAAAATACTTCTTAATTTCTCCCCCTCCAGAACATATTGCAGCTGCTTCACCAAAGTCAGCCAGGACTAATGATTCGGAGACATCAGTTCAAATTCCACCAAGGCAACTTGGGAATCTGAACTTGATTAACTAAATGAATCTGGAATAAAAAATTAGTATCTGTAATGGTGACTGTGGAACATTGCAAAAAACGATCTGGTGCACCAATGTCCTTTAGGGAAAGAAATCTGCCATTCTTACTTTGTATGGCCTGTATGTGACTTCAGAGCAACTACAGCCATGGCTGACTCTGAAATGGTCCAGCAAGCCACTCATTTGTACCAAACAACAACACTTGCAATAGTTTAAGAATGTGGCTCACCATTACCTTCTCAAGGGCAATTAGGGATAGGCAATTATTGCTGGAATTGCTAGTGATGTCCATGCCCTGAGAATGATTTTTTTTTTTAAAAGTCCTTCTCCACAATTAATGATAATCCCTTTCTCTGAATCACTCCCTTCACCACCAAGCACAAGGGCATACTCTCATTTGATTACAAACACATTCACCCCCTCTTTGTTCCCTTCACAGCTATCACTAGCAGCATTCTCCTGTCACTAACTAGCCTTTGCAGAATCAGCAAACTCTCTCAAGATGCTTTAATTACTTCACAGACCAGACACTTGCTTCACATTTAACATTTCATCAAGTTGGCATCTTGCGTTTGCTTCCCCTCAGCATGTGCACAGGCAGCATAAGCTCCACAAAACTGCACTCCTTTTCAGTGGCCACTCACTACCTCTCGCCCTCTCTTTCTGCAGGACAAAACCCTAAGATTTTGGGAGGACCAGCTAATCACATAACCCAGGCTGATCTGGAGCAGCCAGCTATGGAAATCTGTGGGCATTTTGAAGCGGAGGGCTTCACCAAACAGGATCTCTGATAATTCCTTGTAGTCTTTAACCACTGGGAAAAAGCACATTCAGTCAGCTTGATTGCATCAAATAATATTGTGGCACGTCTTTTGCAATTCATTCTTCTCCCTTTCCTCTTTCTTCTCAGTGCTTCTCAACAGCCAGAGCCTCTTAAGAACACACCTCAGAGAATAAAAACCTGTCTGAGGAGGCACCATCATATGCTCCATCACTGTCAAGCACCAACACCATAGCTGGTATGTTAGTCAGTTAGCAAGATCTCTATGTGCGATACACTTAGTGTTAACTTGAAGGAGGTGATAGTGGTAATAAGGACAGGCCAGAGCTCAGCTTGTTAGATCGTATGCCATCCTATCCCTATCTGAGGGGAGATGGTGACATAGTTGTAATATCACTGGACTAATAATCGCAAGGCCCAGGCCCAGACTTATGCTCCAGAGGTATGGGTTCAAATCCCACCACGGGAGCTGGTGGAATTTAAATTTAATGAATAAATCTGGAATTGAAAGCTAGTCTCAGTAATGGTGACCATGATAACGATCATTGATTGTTGTTAAACCCCATCTGGTTCACTAATGACCTTCAGGGAAAAAAATTTGCCATTCTTATGCAATCTGGCCTACATGTGACTCCAGACCCACAGCAATGTGGTTGATTCTTAACTGCCCTCTGAAATAGCCGCAGTTCAAGAGCAATTAGGGATGAGAAATAAATGCTGGCCTTTCAAGCGACACCCATATCCCATGAAAGAATTAAAAAAGGTTGCTGAAGACAATGATGCTGACTATAGAGACCCAGTAGGAACTCGTAAACTCATTGCCTCACCCAAGCTGTACAAGGTATTGAAAGTTCTGCCAAGGGCTTTCACTATAGGTCAAAATATAGATGAGTCCACTTGCAGTCTGAGTTCTGTTATCCCACTTAGCATCAGCTCTCTACCTTGGAGAGTGTGGCCACCTACAATTTGCAGAAATTCTTGTTTGCATGCCTTAGTAGAAGCTAAAATGGCTGTCAAGTAGGCTTTGGTCTCCAATCTTTGCTCTGACTTGAATAGATAGATGTCCACCTTGGAGAAAATGGTGGACATGGCTAGGGATTTTCAAAAAGAGAGGGATTTTCTGCATTCTGCCTTCCCACAGAACAGTGGAAATGATGAGACCCTGCCCTTGAGAGCGGCAATTGTTCCTCAAAGGATGTCAACACGTTTGTTAGCCCTTGAACAGAAAGCTAGCTGGACTAAACTCCCTGAAGAAGTCCAAAGTGCAGCTCTCTGCAGCTTTGCCACCTGAAGCTTGAGCACCCATGAATTATCAGCCATGAACACCTCAACTGTCAAAATGGCCCTAATGAGCAACAGCAGCCTTTTGCCAGCTCTGTTGTAGGCACTGGGTAAGGGCATTTCATAGGGGTAGTAGAGTGAGTAAACCTCCTGTTAAGCACCATGAGTTGACACTTGGGTGTCAAATGATTTTAGTTCAATCACCTTCTTCACATTTTGAAAGCTTAGCATGTAGCCTATTTTCAATACAGCTAATTTGTCTGCATTTTAAGAATGCCAATGATATCCCAGAAGGGAAAAAACAGTAAAAACTGGGAAATAAGAATACTGGTCTGAACTGTTTTTTCCTTCTGGGATAGAGGTTGGCTGGTTTTGTTGTCCCTTAAGCAAAACAAAGGGAGTGGTGAAAGAGATAACGAGGACTGTTAACGTTGAAGAGCCTTTTACTTTTCAGGTGGATTGAACAGGTTAACAAGAATGGTTCAAGATCAGCTGCTCCCTGCCTATATGGCTTTGAGGTGTTGTTCCTTCTTCGGGTTTACCTTCACCCAATTCATCCTTGGGATATTTCTTTTTTGATGCTGTGCCTCCACCCTTTCTAATCCCTTGTTACATATTCATGTTGTTTAGAATTTAGCACACTACTAGATTAAGACCTACTTTGTCTTGGAGTATATTGCAGGGTGCCCTCAGACCAATCAACAAGTCTGAACCTTAGCTTCACAACAATGATGTTCCTGTTTGTTCTATGGTTATTATTGTAGTCATGCTGCTCAAACCTTGGTGGGGTTGTCGAAGAGGTCGTCAGCCAAATATGCAACATGTATCCATTGTCCTCTATGTAGAAACACGCTCTGGGAGGCTTCTTAGTCAAACAAAACAAGCTTTATTTACATTAGAGCTTCCGTGATTGCTTGCATCCAGCTAGCCCCTCGTACAGCCATCTTTTCATAGGAAGCCCCTCCCTAGAATTTATTCCCCCGCGTTAACCACACATTGGTTGAACAAATCACGTGACCCCAATGCAGTTGAACTGATCTTAAAGTGACAGTCATCACACCCTAACAGTCTCCTTTAATATTGCTGGAAGACTGAGATATTGGTTGTAGAGAGGGAGAAAGATGGTGGATGGTCATATACACCAGTTGGAGATGGTTGTAAGAAGACCCTGGTCATCTTCTGTTGACATGTTAAGTATAGGTTTGTAGTCAATGGCACCCTGTTCACAAGGGAAGCTACCCACTGCAAGTCCCAGAACGCGCATTCTGACCATTGGGAAAGTGATGTACTGATTGGCTATGCCTAAGATGGCATTGGTGATCTGCTAATGCAGCTCTGCATTGCAAACTGGGAGTTGCGGGTGATGCCTCCAATAGCAGATTGGAAGGAGCATGGTTCCCCAGTCCAGCATTTCATGCAGCAGAGGGCTGCACAGTGCTGTAACAGCTTGCCTGATAAAGCGCAGCCTCTTAAGGAAAAAGCAGCTCACCATCTCAAGGGCAATTATGGATTGGTCAAGCTGGCTAGCCAGCAAAGCCCACATCCCATGAATGAATTAAAAAAAAACAAAATTTCTAAAGTGATAATGTATTCAAATCAACACAATCTTTTCCTATCATCCAATTCCTTCACAACGCAATCCATTCAAAATCAATGCACTTGGTTGGAAAAGCAACTGCTTCTGGCCAGATCCACATTGGCTTTCTCAAGAAGTCATCGATCTACAGAGATTGCCATTTCTTAACAAATCTGAATCTCTCTGAATGGACATACATCAGAACTGTTTGCCAAATGAGAGCTGGTTTGTGGGTGGAGGTGGAACTGCTGACAAGCCAGTCTCTGTAAACATTTTCCTGTTCTGTGAAAAGACTGACCAGTATGAACTGTACTTAGTGAGGACCTCTCTGTTTATATTTTTACTGGCTTTTCAGTCTGGTACAAGTAGAGTACTACCTTTCACATCGTGGGTTACAACTTCCTCCAGTACGGATGTGGGACAGATTTATCTTATTTACTTCTGTTCAAAATCATGGGAGTCAAATTTAACCCTATCGAGCCGGGTGGATGGGTAATTGAACAAACTGAATAGTGAAATGTTTGGGACTCAGCCCTGTTCTTATGTCTCTGATCTCAACCTGCAGGGTCTGGAGAAAAATGAGATGTACTTAATGAATTTATGCAGAAGCAAAAGACCGCAGATTATGAAAATCTGAAATAAAAACTGAAAATACTGGAAATACTCAGCTGGTCAGGTAGCATCTGTGGAGAGAGAAACAGAGTTAACGTTACACGTCGATGTCCTTTCATCAGAACAAATTAATTAATCTGAAACATGAACTGTTGACTGACCTTCTATTAAGTCAATGGGATCTCGCTGGCATTTTAACTGGGGCCTGAATAAGGAAATCAATGCTTTCCCACGAGGCTGAAGCAAGTTGACAACTGGTGGAAAGGACAAATGGGCCCTCAAGGTCAGTCAAAATTTCCTTTGTGGGGCAGGACATCCTCGCAACCCCCTGTTTTGTCCAGCAAGTCCCTTCTGAAGCCCCTGCCAGTTACCCGGTGCTGACAAGCTGCCAGGAGCCATCCCATCTGCTCTGCATTCTGTCTGTCCATTCTGCACAGGATGTGGACAGGTGGCCCAATGAGGCCCTGTGGTTAACATTGCCAATGTCTCTTGCCACTTCAGGCGGGCAGGAAATGATCCTGTCAGAGCAGATTCCCACTGGAAACTCACTCCAAGTTAAAATTCATCTCGTGATCTCTTCATTCTAAATCAACCTGCAGACATTATGTGTTGGTAAATCTGATTCAATGGTGTAACTGAGAGACACATGGTAATGTGGTTATGTTCATCTCTGGGTGGGACGACAACTATCCTTCTACTGTGCACTCTTGTGCAACAATAGGCACAGCACGGAGATAAGGCCCACTCTAGCAGAACCCATGAGAGAAGATATGGGAGGCCATCAAACCCATGCACTATATAGGCCTAAATACCCCATAGGCTGGTATACAGATGGTTACAGCCATGGAAGAAGCATTCATGTTGTGTGTGAATCCTTTTACTCCATTGCCTTATTCTCCAAAGGGTGAGGGTGAAGAAATTAATGGCACAACAACCAAAACATTGACCTGCAATGGGTTAATTCTTTGAGCACAGCGGATGCCTTATTCACTTTCACCTCATTATCTAACCTCTAAGTTTATGATATTTCATGACTGATACCAAATATTAACCACTTGAGGAGAAGGAATTGGTTACAAAAATGAGAAGAAGCTAAGGAAAGGTTGTGGTATCAACCTTCTTTCTCCTTGGACTCCACTTATTTGAGGAAGCACTAAGGAAACATTCAGGACACTTTGGCTCACAGATCAATTTATCCTGCTGCCGTGACTGTTGGCAATAGTAGTAAATATCCCAAACCATCAAAAGATTATTTTAAAATTTTTATTTCACATTAAGTTGATCTGCTCTTTCATGCGCTATGATACGAGTCTCCGTGCTATGCCTTGGTGGCCCCTCATGCATAAATTTTGATAGTGCTGGCCAGCAGAGCCCAAGACTGTCCTATACTGATATACATATACAAATTTTCACAGTAGGGATCACTGGCAAGTGATTAGGGGCTGGAAACCCAGTTGAATTTCCTCTCCCTATTACACATGCACTGACACCAACTGTAATGCCTTCACTGTTTCTCTAGTTGTGACTAGATAACTTAATAATACAAAATGGGGATGAAACCTGGGGCTTTTCTAGTCTATACGGCTCAGCTGCTCAACAGGCAAAATCACTTAACCAATATTTGTGGCCATTACTGCTTCTCTTCCCCTATTCCCCATCCCAACCCAATTTTCTCTTTTCTCCTTAGAAGATAATGTGCCGACTAAAAGTTAACTATAACCAGCACAGTACCTTCTAAGTTGGATCGACAATTTCTAGATGTAGCCTGAAACAGATTGAGCTGTGAGCCCGACTGCACAAGCCATCACTGCACTTTCAGTATAACTGGCCTCTATGGCCTCTCCATGGAATGGGGAAAGTACTATGCTTTAACTGTTTGTGCCAGAGGTTTATGCTTGTGCAGTATTGTTAAAGTTACATTACTTTGGAGAACTCCTCACACACAAATTGCACGTATGCACCATTTTCTGCTGTTGCTAAAGCTGTGTAACAGTAGAAATGGAGCAGAATCAGCACAACAGAAGCCACCACAATTACTAAACCACTTATATAAAAGGTTTTTAATGATTAAGCTGCTGGCCAAGTACTCCTCTGGTGTGTTTGCCCACCTGTCCTGTATATCTCTGGTTTGATAAATATTTCACTGGTAAGACTGAACACAAATATCACCATGGACCTGGCCCCACATTGCTTTGCTTTGTGCCAAAGGAATTCATTTTGAAGGTAGGGGTCTTCACATGGGGAAAGAGAGAATAGGAAAGAAAAAGTGTAACTTTGAATATTTTTCAAAAGGAGGATAAACCTCCAGGTTTGATGTGATGTAATGCAATGGATATGAAACACAGCAAGTGCAACAAAGTCTGATAATGTATAGAATGTGTACTGCTCAAAAATGGTGAGGCACACCACCTGGTATTTTCAGCACACTCTATTGAACATGCTTTAAAACATTCAGAAATAAAACAAAATCAACATTACAGTAAATGGAAACCTTTTGCCCATCTTCTTTGAGAGGAATGCAGTGGTCAGCACAGATTAGCAGGGTAATGTAAAGAATACTCAAGGTAATATTGCCTGAAAGGCAAGACTGAAGTTTGCAACACATTGGATCCTTTATGGATGACAGTGTTGCACACTACAGGGCACAGACATCCAAACTAGACATACATAAACACAAAACCACTGCTTCCCAGTAAATGTCTGTTGTAACTTCTCCTACACTGGCTAGATCAGGCTCCTCCTTTTATTGTTAAAAACAAAAAACTGCGGATGCTGGAAATCCAAAACAAAAACAGAAATACCTGGAAAAACTCAGCAGGTCTGGCAGCATCGGTGGAGAAGAGCAAAGTTAACGTTTCGAGTCCTCATGACCCTTCAACAGGACTAAGTAGAAATAGGAAAGGGGTGAAATATAAGCTGGTTTAAAGGGGTGAGGTGGGGGGGGGGGGGCGAGGAAGGGTTGTTGGGACAAGCAAGCAGTGATAGGAGGAGATAACCAAAAGATATCACAGACAAAAGAACAAAGAGGTTTTGAAGGTGGTGATATTATCTAAAAGAATGTGCTAATTAAGATTGGAGAGCAGGACAAGCAAGGTAGCTCTAGTGGGGGTGGGGTGAAATAAATCATGGGTGGAATACATTTAAAAATAATGGAAATAGGCGGGAAGCTCATCGCAAACTGGAGGAACAGCACCTCATCTTCCGACTAGGCACTTTACAGCCTTCCGGACTGAATATTGAGTTCAACAACTTTAGATCTTGAACTCCCTCCTCCATCCCCACCCCCTTTCCATTTCTTCCCCCTCCTTTTTGTTTTTTCCAATAATTTATATAGATTTTTCTTTTCCCACCTATTTCCATTATTTTTAAATGTATTCCACCCATGGTTTATTTCACCCCACCCCCACTAGAGCTACCTTGCTTGTCCTGCTCTCCAATCTTAATTATCACATTCTTTTAGATAATATCACCACCTTCAACACCTCTTTGTTCTTTTGTCTGTGACATCTTTTGGTTATCTCCTCCTATCACTGCTTGCTTGTCCCAACAACACTTCCCCGCCCCCCCCCCCCCTTAAACCAGCTTATATTTCACCCCTTTCCTATTTCTACTTAGTTCTGTTGAAGG
This sequence comes from Cetorhinus maximus, assembly GCF_964194155.1. Taxonomy (NCBI): domain Eukaryota; kingdom Metazoa; phylum Chordata; class Chondrichthyes; order Lamniformes; family Cetorhinidae; genus Cetorhinus; species Cetorhinus maximus. The sequence continues at coordinate 79,807,175 of NC_135888.1, read as the reverse complement.
GTCATGAGGACTCGAAACGTCAACTTTGCTCTTCTCCGCCGATGCTGCCAGACCTGCTGAGTTTTTCCAGGTATTTCTGTTTTTGTTCCTTTTATTGTTCCTTTGTTGTTTTAGATCATGGATACTTGTGATTCCTTACTCTTTTCCTGGCTGAGATCATTAATCCATGCGATTACTGTTTACTGTGACTACTGATGTCCTTTTATTGGCTCTAAAGATAAATACTCTAGAAGTGGATCAAACTGATGCTTACTCTTTGCTCAAACACTCAAAACTGCCTTGTTATGAATAACTAGGATTAACTGACATGAGAAACACTGGAGTCCTGTTATACAGATGAACTAACGATACAAAGTATTGCAGGTAGTTAGTAAATAAGTGCAGGCAATATGTGTCTCTAGGAACCTGCATATCACTGCAGTAACTATTCTCCTAATGAAAAAGGAGTGTCTGACAAAATCTTTTTCATTCAGAGGGGAAAAAAAGAGATTAGATGCAATCAATCCGGATGTGAAAAAAAATTTGTCAAATATTTTGACATGGAACTTTAAGCAATTTTGACCATTTAAACGTATAAGACGTGTGTAAATTAGTCATGGAGAAAAACAGCTTTATTTTAAAATGAGACTACCATTCTCTTTATATAGAGTGCAAGTGAGTTTTAGGACATCAAATACATTCTCTATAAACTGGTCTCCTAGATTAAAGGGGGCCTGATGTGGGTAGGCACATGAATCTTTGTGATTTTTGGCCAAGTACCCTTACATACTTGCAATATTTTGTAGACTAAGACAGTTTCCACAGTAACCATTGGCATATGTTCCTGAGATGGAAACCTATTAGTCACAGTCCACATCAGTCAGTGGAAATTACATCATGGGCAACATTTCCCCCCCGTTGGGGGGGATGTGCAGGAACGGGAGCGGGTGCAGGTGGGCGGGTTCCTGATCGGCGTCCCCAGTCGGAGGCGAGCCACCATTTTATGTGGGCGGGTCAATTAAGGCCCGCCCAGCATGACATCCACCAGGAAGCGCTATGCCCTCCCTGTGCGGGCGGGGGGATTCCCTGAGCTGGGAGTGCGCTCTTTTGCACATGTGCACAAAAGAGCGCACAGATCTCCCTGAGGCTAAGTGCTGCCCCAGGGAGATCGGCTCAGCTTTGATACATAGAATAAAGATTAGAAAAAAAATTAATGACATGTCCCCTCAAGTGCCACTGTCTCATGAGCTGGGACATGTCAATTTCTTTTATTTAGACATTTAATACAAATTTTAATACCCTCATGAAACCTCATCCTGCCCATGGATGAGGTTTCATGCTTTATCGGAAGCCCGCCTGGGCTCCCGGCCTGCCCGCCAACCCTAAGGTTGGACGGGCAGGTCCATTGATTGATTCAATTGCTTTATTAATGGCCTTAAGTGGCTGTTGACAGGTTGGCGGGCACGCAACCTGCGCACCCGCCCACCTGAAAATGTAAAAGATGCGGGGTGATGTCGGGACGCCCGCCCGCGTCACCCCGCGTCATTTTGCGCGTCGGCGAGCGGGCCCCGCCCCCTGCTCGCCGACTGGAAGATGCAGCCCCATGAAAAAGTTTCAAAGTGATTTTATGTTATACATGTACATTCATGGTTCTCACTATCACATCTACAATTGAAATATAAAAGGGGGCAACTCATCCTGTTCCAGCAAAGGTGCAAACTAGTATATTGTGGGTTTTGGAACTACTACTGGATTTTCAAGCAGTGCATCTGGGTGACATCTACTGCAAACTGTACATAATGGATATGTAAATCAAGCAGAAAAGAGGCAGAAGCTGTGTTGACCTGCTCTGCTGAAATAACATAAAAATAGCTTCACGCGCCAATCTCTGGGGCTCAAGCAGCAAACTAGGGCTTTCAGGCTTCTACATGACAGAACTTAGCTCTAGTATATTTTTTTCTCCTCCTTGTAGCCAGCCATTTGGCTGCACTGACTTCCCCTTGCAGAAACTGCAATGGACTGAATCAAACTAATTACGAATGACACCTGTGAAATTGATGATAGTGTCATTGATTATATTAGCTACATGACCTAACTAAGAGTATATGGTCCATCCTGATGTGTTGTTAGAAGGAGGACTTTAATAACTCACTAAAATAACATGCATACTACACTGGCCTGTAGTATAAGTTGAGCCTATAGTTTATTATACAGTGTATTTACATTTACAAAGTGCATACTATTTAGCCTGCTATATCAGGTATAGTAATTTTCCTGGTAATCCATTACTATATGTCATATGATGTCACACAACATCAATTCCTATATCACTACCATGTTTATTACTCTTTCATTTATGTCATATCACCTCAGCCACACTCAGTAAACCCACTGGTAATCAGTAGAAAGATAAAAATAAATAAAAATAAAAGTTAATTCATTTTGTCTCGAGGTTCTGGCAACATTCCATAAATCAGTCTTCCTTTACTCTCAATGTTTATGGCATCATCAAATCCTGTTTGACTGAATCACTGTTTATAGCTCACTGCAAGCCATCTCCTAGAAACGACCGGGTGATTTTGGAAAGGGTTGTGGTATTGATGTACTGGCTCTAACTGTCCGCAGAAAAATGAGGAAATACTATATCATATTCACAGTGTATACCTGAGACATGCAAAAATTCAAGAGAAGATCATCATTACACCAACTTTAACCTGAACCCTGTAGATGTCATCTGGAAATGGGGCAAAAGAATCTCAATGGATCCCATTTCATTTAATGAAAAAAAGGACAAACAGCTTCAATTCTAGCTCAAGATCCCAATATAGCAAACCTTTTCCATTTTGATCAACCAAATCTTTGCAACTTCCGCTTTACGGAATTTCAATCTTACAAACCATTGCTACAAATAGTCAGTGAAACCTTTACCCACCTCTCCTACTGAATACAATTCCAAGGGAACAATCCTCCTCTCATCACTCCCACTGTACTGATTTCCAACAAACCCAAGTCACTTTCTATTCACTTCCACTAAATAGAACACTAAAGCACTTCCTGTTTACTACCAATGTATATAATTCCAATATAACAAACCCCCTCACATTCATTCCCACTGTACCGAATTCCAATGGATCAAATCTTTTCCCATTTTTCTCCCTTTCTGTAGGATGCTAATTAAGCACAGTCTTCCTGTTCATTCCTACAAATGTGAAATTTCTGATCAAAATATGAAATATTGTCCAGTTGCATAGTTTTTAATTATCAGTCTCCAAATACAGTGAATCAACTATCAAACAAAGTCTAAAGATGGCACCACACTTTAGAAGTTTTTATAAAATATATTCTCCCTGGATGTTCCGTGTTAAATGTTCAGTTTAATTATTGAGTGAATGATTGATTCATTAGTTTACGGTACAAAGATTTGAAATCTTAGTGTTCTTGTCTTCAGCTCATAAGATTTCCTGAATAATCATAGTCCAGGTATAAAATACCTTAACACTTTTTCTGTATCAGGATTCAACTGGACTGAAAACCAAAGCCATTTAAATGGACCTTAAGTTCACAGCTTGCAATGGTTGCTGGTCATAGGTTTTCACGACCACTTCCAGGTGAAACACTAGATAGCTACCCGCAATCAAAGGTTTTTTAAAACAGTTCGTTGAAGTTAAAATTAACATGGATGTGGATCCTGTGCTCTCTTTCCACATAAAAGGAGAAAGAAAAGATCAACCCAAAGAAAAGATAGTGATTAGTGCAAACTTAAACACAGATTAATGTTTTCCTGGGAACATCTTGGTGAAACTTCAACTTGAATACTTGTTTCTGTTGGTGAAATGCTGATATAACACTGAACAAGACTGTTTAGTCTGGTCTCTCATTGGCTTCCCTAAGTACTGCTGTGCTGTGCTGACGCCTGCATTCCCCTAGACCTGCTAAAGACACGCCCCATAGCTCCTATTTACACGACGTGGCTTCTCTGTGCTTTAGCAGTTTCCTGCTTCAAGCAAGACTCAAATCAGTGATGTACTGAAGGCAGATGGAAAGACTTGTTGCACTCTGCACGGCTTTGTCTCCACATCTTCCAGTTCATGCAGACTCAGTACTGCTAGTGGTGCCTGTGGCCTTCTTCTTGGTGCGCAACTTAACACTCTTTGATTGTGGCTGAAAAACAGATATTAAGAGGCAACTAATTAGGTGAGCTTTTCAGGAGTTGCTCACACGCGCACACATGAACCTAATACATTACCTCAGCAGAAAGGTGATTCACACTGCATCATCTAGTCCCCATCAGAGAGAGATCTATTGCCTGTACTGTCCACCACTGGCCTCAGCACTATTATGTTCAGAAGGGGTAAAATTAACCAGTGCATCCACTTCCTGATGCTATTTAGCAATACCAGGTTTCCCAGCTCCTGATTTTTGAAAAATGCTCCTGCTTATTCCTAGTTAACTGTAAGCAACTGTGTGTTTTCTTTTTTATGAAAAGAAAAATCCAGCCTAAAAAATTGAAAACATTGTAATTTTGTTAAGTAATTAAATAGTTTCTGGTTAACAGCTGGTTATCACTCATAGTAAATCCAAAGTAAGTAAACATCTGCCCTCACATTTATATATAGTCCACCAATACCATGTCTAACCAGATATCCAAAAGGTCTTTCTTAAAAGTGCAAATCAGCAGCATTAACTGATTTGACAGTTTACCTATACTACGTATCTCCATTATTGGACAAAATAAATCTCATTCTATTCTCAAGATTGATTCAGATTTGGAAATTTCATTTTCATATCCCCTGGTTCTACACAAACCACATTAAATAACTGGCTTTTATCCACTTGGCTGAGTATGTTATAAATCTCCATTACATTACCTCTTAATTTTCTTTTTCTGTCTACTTCGGTTCTATGGTTCTTCATTATATCAAGTCCCATTCCTAGATCATCCTTTTCATTGTTCTCTGAATCATGTCTAATACATCCATTTCCTGGTTCAAGATCCACAAATGAGTTCCAATGTTCCAAATGTGACCTCACAAGGGATTCACACTAAGCTGGAATAAATTGTTTCTACCAATAACCAAATACTCTTGAGATGCACCCCCTTACACTTTGGTATAAATTGTGATTTAGGGCTGGATTTTCAAAGAGTCGTGGAGACTCCGGGCTCGTTTAAAAATGGTGGGCCATCCCCATTTGCGGCTGATCCTATTTTCGGTCGTGGGTGGGGGAAATGGGGGCAGGATGTGACTCCCACACAGGAACATAAGAGCCAGGAGTAGGTCATTCAGCCCCTCAAGCCTGCTCAGCCATTTAACCACATCATGGCTGATCTTCTACCTCAATGCCATTTTCTCACACTATCTCCTTATCCCCTGATGTCATTGGTATCTAGAAATCTATCGACCTCTTCTTTGAACATATTCAATGACTGAGATTCCACAGCCCTCTGGGGTAGAGAATTCCAAAGATTCACCACCCTCTGACTGAAGAAATTCCTCCTCATCTTGGTCCTAAATGACCTACCTCTTATTCTGGTTCTAGTATGGTGTCCCCTGGTTCTAGACCTCCCCAACCAGGGGAAACATTCTCCCTGATTTTACTCTGTTGAGCCCTGTAAGAATTTTGTACACTTCAATGAGATCACCTTCTCATTCCTCTAAACTCTAGAGTGTACAGGCCCAATCTCTCCTCATAGGAAAATCTCCCTATTCCAGGGATTAGTCTGGTGAACCATCATTGCACTCCCTCTATGGCCAGTATATCCTTCCTTAGGTAAGGAGACCAAAACTGCATTGGCTATATACAGCTGCAGCAGACTTCCTAATTTCTGTACTCAAATACCCTTGCAATAAAGGCTAATATACCATTTGCCTTCTTAATTGCTTGTTGCACCTGCATGCTAGCTTTTAATGACTCATGAACAAGGACACCCAGGTTCCTTTGGACATCAACATTTCCCAACCTCTCCCCATTTAAGAAATACTCTGCATTTTTGTTTTTTCCTGCCAAAGTGGATAACTTCACATTTTCCCACATTATATTCCATCTGCCATATTCTTGCCCATTCACTTAGCCTGTCTAAACCCCCTTGAAGCCTCTTTGCATTCTCCTCACAACTCACATTCCCACCAAGTTTTGTGTCACCAGAAAACTTGGACATATTGCACTTGGTTTCCACATCCAAATCATTAACATAGATCATGAATAGCTGGGGCTCAAACACTGATCCTTGCGATATCCCACTAGTCACAGCCTGCCAACCTGAGAATTGATTTGTTTACCACTACTTTGTTTTCTGTCCATTAACCAATCCTTAATCCATGCCAACATATTATCCCCAATCCCATAAACTCTAATTTTGTTTATTAACCTCTTGTGTGGGACCTTATCGAAAGCCTTCTGAAAATCCAAATACACCACATCCACTGGTTGTCCTTATCTATTCTGCTAGTAACAGCCTCCGAAAAACTCCAACAGATTTGTCAAACATGATTTCCCTTTCATAAATTCATGTTGACTCTGCCCAATCTCACTATTATTTTCCAAGTGGCCAGTTATCACATCCTTTATAATAGATTCTAGCATTTTCCTGACTACTGATGTCTGGCTAAGAGGTCTGTAGTTCCCTGTTTGCTGTCTCCCTCCTTTCTTAAATAGTGGGGTTACATTTGCTACCTTCCAATCCACAGGCACCTTTCTGAATCTGTAGAATGTTGAAAGATGACCACCAATGCACCCACTATCCCTACAGCCACCTCTTTCAATATTCTGGGATGTAGATCATCAGGTCCAGGGGATTTATCAACTTTCGGTCCCATTAATTTCTCCTGCACTACATTTTTATTAATACTAATTTCTTTCAGGTCCTCAATCTCACTAGTCCCTTGGCTCCCCAATATTTCACGGTGATTTTTTGTATCTCCCTCCATGAAGACAGACACAAAGTATTTGTTTAGCTTCTCTGCCATTTGCTTACTACCTGAGATAAATTCTCAATTCTCTGCCTGTAATGGGCCCACATTTGTCTTTACTAACCTTTTCCTTTTTACATACCTTTACAAGCTTTTACAGTCCTTTTTTATGTTCCTCACTACTTTACTTTCATATTCTATTTTCTCTTTCATTATCGATTTCTTGCTTCTCCTTTGTTGAATTTTAAAATGCTCTCAATCCTCAGACTTAATACTTTTTTTTGGCAAGTTGATATGCCTCTTCCTTTGATCTAATAGAATCCTTAACGTCTCTTGTTAGCCATGGTTGGATCACTTTTCCTGCTTGCTTTTTTGGGGCTTAAAGGAATGTAAATTTGTTGCAAACCATGTTTTCATTCTTTAAATGCTAGTCATTGCCTGTCTACTGTCATACTTTTTAATGTCGTTCCCCAATCTACTTCAGCCAACTTGCCCCTTATACTTTCATAGTTTCCTTTGTTTAGATTAAAGACCCTAGTTTTGGATTAAACTACACCAATTTCAAACTTCATGTAAAATAATATCATATTATGGGCACTCATCCCTAAAGGCTCCTTTACAACAAGATTACTAATTAGCCCTTTCTTATTGCACAATACTAGATCTAAAATAGCCTGTCCTCTTGTTGGTTCCTCAACATACTGTTCTAGAAACCCATCTTATATACATTCTAGTAATTCGTCCTCCTCAGCATCAGTGCTAATTAGGTTTACCCAGTCCAAATGTAAATTGAAATCCCTCATGATTACTGTATTACCCTTGCTACATGCATCTCTAATTTCCTGATTTATAACCTGGCCTACATTACCACAACTATTTGGTGGCCTATAAACAATTCCTACCAAATTTAATGCCCCTTCCTGCTTCTTTGCTCCACCCAAACTGATTCTACATCTTGATCTTCAGATCTAAGATCCTCTCATACTACTGTACTAATTCCATCCTTTATTAACCACCTCCTTTCCTTTTTGCCTATCCTTCTTAAATGTCGAATATCCTTGAACTTTCAGTTCCCAACCTTGATCACCCTGCAGCCACGTATCTGTAATGGTAATTTGTGCTGTCAATTCATCCACCTTGTTGCAAATGCTGCGTGCATTCAGATAGGGTGCCTTTAATTCAGCCTTATTATTTTTGCAATCTCTAATCTTAACTGCTGAAACACTTTTAAGTTTGTACACTCTGTCCCTTCCTGCCACACTCTGATAACCATTTCCCTTATTGCTACCCTGCTCTCTTACCTTCTCCTCTCTCTTTAGTTTACTACATCTTCCCTTACTCCCACTCTTTAGTTTAAAGTCCTCCCTACTTCCCTAGTTATATGACTTGCCAGAACACTGGTCCCAGCACGGCTGAAGTGAAGACTGTTCCCAGTGGTACAACTTTCATTTTCCACAATATTGAAACCAGTGCCCCAGGAATCAAAGCCCATTTCTCCCACAACAATCTTTGAGCCATACATTTAACTCTCTAATCCTATTTACCCTATGCCAATTTGCTGATGGCTCAGGTAGTAATCCAGAGATAATTACCTTTGAGGTTCTGCTTTTTAATTTAGCCCCTAGCAGCTCATAGCCTCTAAGTAGAACTTCCTTCCTAGTCTTACCTATGTTGTTGGAACCTACATGGACCATGACCACTAGATCCTCCCCCTCTCATTGCAAGTTCCTCTCCAGCTCAGAGAAGATGTCCAAACTAGACATTGGGCAGGCAAGACAGCCTTCTGGACTCTCACACTTGGCTGCAGAGAACTGTGTCTATCCCCCTCACTATACTATCCACTACTACCACTACATTCCTGTTAGCTCCCCGGCTTGAATGGCTTCCTGTAACATGGTGCCATGGTGAGTTTGCTCAATCCCCTTGCAGTACCTACTGTTGAAGTACAGGGCACAAGCACCTCAAACCTATTGGACAATTGCAAAGGCTGAGGTTCCTCCACTTCTACCTTCTCAATCCCCTTACCTGCCTCACTTGCAATCACACCGTCCTGTCCCTGACCACATGTGGGAAATCTGAAATCAGCAGGGCTATTTGAACTCAGTGCTGAGCCTGTGGAACTGTCAAGCAGTCATGTTATTTAAATGGCCAGCCCTTTAAAAGCTTGAAAAAAAAACTGCTTGCCCATGTGTCTGAGAGCTGAAAAAAATCTGTTCCAGCAGTTTCAATAACTGTTTGTTTACATAACCCTAAGTGCTAGCATTATAGCATTATTAATGGTTTGACTGCTTTCCATAATCTATCACGATCAGAATGTGATGTGGGGACATGGGGTGGTGGGGGCCGGGTGGGGTAGGAATTATAAGTTCACAGCTTGATTGACAGCTCAAAGACATTATTAAAGGTCTTTGATGTGGATTTATGAATAAAAATGTTTTCTTTTTATAAGGGATTACGTACTTGAAGGGATTTAAATGTGCTGAATGGACTTTCATGAATGGGACTGTTCGTTTAATATAGTGAAACATGTAATAGATATTTAGGTTTTTATTTTATTTAATCTCAAAATGGCTCCAAAGGTCTACTCATGGTGGATACTGGGTGAGCTAGCATGGAGAATATAAGACCAAAACATTGTGGATGATGGGGCATGAACTGGCATTAAGTTGGCAAGGGGTCTATAATATGCCATGGGAGTGCATGTGGAATGAGTAGGCATTAATTTGGCAAGGGGCTATAAGGGCCATGTGGTGGGTGGGGGACATGAGTTGGCATAGAGGGGGTGAGGGGCTAAGTGGGGATGGGTGGGGAGGATGAGTTGGCATAAGACATTTGAAGTGGGTGGGGGGTTGATGATAGTTACAGTTTGCCAAGTTGAAAATGACCCATTTAGCCTGACTCTCTGTTTCCTGTTAGCTGACCAATCCTCTATCCATGCTAATATATCAACCCCAACACCATGAGCTTTTATCTTGTGTAGTAACCTTTTATGTGGCACCTTATTGAATGCCTTTTGGAAATCCAAATACAGTACATCTACTGGAACCCCATTATCCACCCTGCTTGTTACATCCTCAAAGAATTCTAATAAATTTGTCAAACGTAATTTCCCTTTCACAAAAATATGTTGACTCTGCCTGATTGTATTATGATTTTCTAAATGTCCCAATGACAGATGCTAGGCTAACTGGCCTATAGTTTCCTGCTTTCTGTCTCCCTCCTTTCTTGAATAGCGGTGTACATTTGCTGTTTTCCAATCTGCCGGGACCTTTCCAGAATCTAGTGAATTTTAGAAGATTACAACCAATGCTTCCACTACGCCTGCAACCGCTTATTTTAAAACCCTAAGGTGCAGGCCGTCAGGTCCAGGGGACTTGCTGCCTTTGATCCTATTATTTTCCACATCGCTTTTTCTCAAACGATAGTGATTGTGGTAAGTTCCTCTCTCCTTTTTGCCTCTTGACTTTCTGCTATTCCTGGGATGCTTTTTGTGTGTTCTACTGTGAAAACAAAATACTTGTTCAAAGTCTCTGCCATTTCCTTGTTTCCCACTATTAATTCCTCAGTCTCATCCTCTAAGGCAGTAATGCTTACTTTAGCTATTCTTTTCCTTTTTATGTAGAAGCTTTTATTGGCTGTTTATATATTTCTTGCTAGTTTTCTCTCATACTCTAATTTCACCTTTTTTTTAGTCAGCCTTTGCTGGTGTCTAAAATAAATCCCAATTTTCACTAATATTTGCTGCATTGTAAGCCTTTTGTTTCAATTTGATACCATCCTTAACTTCCTTAGTTAGCTACAGATTGCGCATCCTTCTTTCTCAGCGGACTATATCTTTGTGGAGAGTTATGAAATATATCCTTAAATATATTTACCTAGAAGGACAGAGGCAGAAGATGCATGGAAATACCACCACCTGCAAGTTCTCCTCCAAGCCATACACCATCCTGACCTGAAACTTCAGCACCATTCCTTCACTGAAGCTGGGTCATAATCCTGGAACTTCCTTCCTAACAGCACTGTTGGGGGTTTATCTACACCACATGGACTGCAGAAATTCAAGAAGGCAGTTCACCACCACCTTCCCAAGGGCAATTAGGGATGGGTAATAAATGCTGGCCAAGCCAGTGACGCCTACATCTCGTGAATGAATGAATTAAAAAACATCTGTCACTGCTTGTCTACCATCTTACCTTTTAACCTATTTTTCCACCCAATTTTAGCCAACTCTGTCTTCACACCCTTGTAATCATCTTTATTTAAGCTTAAGACACTAGTTTTAGACCTGAATTTCTCACCCTTAAACTGATGTGAAATTCTATCATGTTGTTATCATTCCTACCCAGAGGACCCTTTACTATGGGGTCATTAATTAATCCTGTCTCATTACACATTATCAGTTAAATATAGTCTGCTCCCTGGTTGGTTTAAGAGTGTATTGTTCTAAGAAACTGTCCTGAATACGCGCGATGAACTCATCCACAAGGTTACCTTTACCACTTTGATTCATCCAATCTATATAAAGATTAAAATTGCCCACAATTATTGCAGTGCCTTTTTTACAAGCTCCTGTTATTTCTTGATTTATACTCTGTCCTACTGTGTAGCTAATGTTAGAAGGCCGATAAACTCCTCCCACCAATGACTTTCCTTTGCTATTTATTATCTCCACCCAAACTGATTGTACATCTTGATCTTCTGAACCAGGATCATTTCTCACTACTATGCTAATCTGATCCTTTATCAATATAGCTACCGCACCTCCTTTTCCTTTTCTTCCTGTCTTTCTGAAATGTCAAATATCCTTAAATATTCAGGTACCAGGCTTGGTTACCTTGCAACCATGTCTCTGTAAAGGCTAACATATCATACTCATTTATTTCTATTTATGCTATCAACTCATCCATCTTGATAGGAATGCTGTGCACGTTCAGATAAAGAGCTTTTAATTCTGTCCTTCTACTGTTTTCCCTACTCTGACCTTATTTGCTGGTGCTCTCTTACATAGGTATCCTCTGTCCCTCCCTCACACTCTGGTTATCAATATCCATATCGCTAGCCTATACTATTGCCTTGTCCTTTCTTTTTAACTTTCCAAATCCTCCCTCACATAAATCCTCCGCTCCACTATCTAGTTTAAAGCCCTTTCTACAGCCAACCTATGATTTGCCAGGACACTGGTCCCAGTGCAATTCTGGTGAAGACCATCCCAACAGTACAGCTCTCTTTTCCCCCCAGTACTGGTGCCAGCATCCCATGAATTGAAACCCATTTCTCCCATACCAATTTCTGAGCCATGCATTCAACTTTCTGATCTTATTTACCCTATGCCAATTTTCTTGTGGCTCAGGTAATAATCTAGAATTTATTACCTTTGTATTTCTGCCTTTTAATTTAGGTCCTCGCTGCTCATACTCCCTCAGCAGAACCTGTTTCTTGCTGCTACTTAACTCATTAGTACCCAGGTAGACTATGACAACTGGATCCTTCCCTTCCCACTCCAAGTTCCTCTCCAGCCCCGAGGAAATGTCCTTCACTCTGGCACTGGGTAGGCAACACAGTCTTTGGTTCCCGAGTTCTCGGCTGCAGAGAGCCAGCATCTAGTTCTAGTCAGACCTCCGCAAGGTACTGTATGGGCATGGGATGTTGGGCCTTGAAATGGTTCCTTGTTGCCCCAAGTTTAATGGGTGCAGCTATTTGCTACCCTTGAATCTTCTTGGCCAATAATTTTGTTGTTTCGTCAAATAATTTCACGGGTTTAGTCTGTAACAACTGTTGCTTCTAAATCCATGCTGATGCTTTCCTATGGCCTGTGCATTATTTAAATCCCCATTAACAGAAGGCTGAATGGCACCACTGAAGATAGAGGATAGGGATCAACAGGAATCAAGGTTGATGGGGCAGAAGGGTATTAACTGATGGGGACTAGGAACACTGACTGTCGGTTAACAATCATCTATAAAGCAATGGAATGGGACCAATGGAATTGGGGTCAGTGATAAATGAACATGTGGGATGGATGGCATCAACAGCATTGGGTATAGACAGAGAACAATGAAATATCTAAAGTTGATTGAGGCTAGCAGTCATGACAAGATACCTCTGAACGCTGCAGCTTTTGTTTAGGGGCTTTAAGGCTCTGGGTGCGTTTTGGCACTTTCTCCACATCTTCATCCAACGGTTCAGGCTTCATTTCTGGCTGCTCCCCATCTGATTTCTGAGCCTGCGTGCTCCCTACCTCTTCTCCTGAAGGAAGCCAGTGTGTGTCTGAGAAACAGCAAGGCAAAAGAGGAAGGGGTTAAAATTAAAAGCAATATTTTATAAGAGCACACTCAATAAAGATATTTCTTCTCAAAACAATGCTGAAATATTGAAAATGTAATTCTCAAATAAATGCAGGCAAGTTAACCATTCCATAGAATATGATATCTAAAATGATCTCAAATATCTTTTATATTTTGATTTTGTGAAGTTCCTTGGGACATTTTAAAATGTTACAGGTGATATATAAATATATTGTTGTTGTATGCATGTAAAAATATAGCTTTTTTGACTCATGCCTTGACAATGTCAGACACACCCCTTCATTGAGCATGATCCAGTTGATCCGGTCACAACTAAAAGATAAAATAGTATAGATGGTATCACAACCAAGTATTCCTGCCCCACTGGTGTAAAATAAAAAAAAACACTCTCTTTAGTCTCTGCAGTGAAGTCATAACAGTCACTGTGCTTCAAAGTAATTCACTGTCTGTTAACTGCTCTATGTTCCTTGGGTATAATGGGGTGCAGCATAAGTTAAGGCTCTCTGACAACAACTTCTATAACTGGAACTGTTAAAATGGACAATTCATTACAATAAGCTTCAACATTAAACACCTCCATTACAACAAATTATTGTCATCACGAACATTGCATTTACATGTTGGCATGACAAATAATAAATAATTAATTATTGCATTCCATTATGACAAAGTGCTTGTTGCCACACTTTTTTTTATTTGTTTATGACTGTAGGCTTCGCTGACTAGGCCAGCATTTATTGCCCATCCCCAATTGCCCTCGAGAAGGCAGTGGTGAGCTGCTTTCTTGAACCGCTGCAGTCCATGTGGTGTAGATACACCCACCGTGCTGTTAGGGAAGGAGTTCCAGGATTTTGACCCAGTGACAGTGAAGGAATGGCGATACATTTCCAAGTCAGGATGGTGAGTGACTTGGTGGGGAACTTGCAGGTGGTAGTGTTCTCATGCATTTACTGCCCTTCTCCTTCTTGGTGGTAGAGGTCGCAGATTTGGAAGGTGCTGTCTAAGCAGCCTTAATGAGCTGCTGCAGTGCATCTTGTAGATGGTACACACCGCTGCCACTGTATGTCGGTGGTGGAGTGAGTGAATGCTTGTGGATGTGGTGCCAATCAAGTAGGCTGCTTTGTCCTGGAAGGTGTGAACTTCTTGAGTGTTGTTGGAGTTGCACTCATCCAGGCAAGTGGAGATATTCCATCACATTCCTGACTTATGCCTTGTTAATGGTGGACAGGCTTTGGGGAGTCAGGGGATGAGTTACTCTCCGCAGAATTCCCAGCCTCTGACCTGCTCTTGTAGCTACAGTATTTATATGGCTATCCAGTTCAGTTTCTGGTCAATGGTAACCCCCCACCCCAGGATGTTGATAGTGGGGGTTTCAGCGATGGTAATGCCATTGAATGTCATGGGGCGATGGTTAGGCTCTCTCTTGTTGGAGATGTTCGTTGCTTTGTACATGCTTGGCACAGATGTTACTTGCGACGTATCAGCCCAAGCCTGAACACTGTCCAGGTCTTGGTGCATTATTAGAAATGATTAACATGCATCTGAAGCTTCAGTGCAATCAGTAGGGGAAGTATGTCCTTTTATCAAGTGACCCTATATAAAAGTATGCTTTGCTGGTTCCCTTCGATTACTAATAAGGAGGTTTGGCTGTACATGTTGTGATTTGAATGATCAGTGGAGCAGTTTGTACAATAAATGTAGGCTTAATAGCGAAATTGGAACTTACATACATTTCCCAGTTTGAAGCACAAAGGAGGAGAAAAACAAGGGTTAAAACATTGGAGATGGAGCAGAACCTGACCTGAACATTTTAACACAGAAGGGAATTAAGCGCTCTGGTTGCTTTAACAATATTGTAAAGCCACAGGTGGGGACCTGTACAGTACCAGCAAAGGTCAGAAAATCAGGCATGGCATCATCATCAGTGCTTGTTGCATTAGGCTTTGAATTTGGAGGGTAGTTTGAGGTTTTTTGAGGTTTCAGGTTTGTGCGAATCTCATAAACATTTATTAATTAGCTCCTGAGGTCCTCCACCCAATTGTGTGATTGTGTTTATTGCACCAGACTTACCAATAAAAGTTTAATGGATCATACAAGAGCATACCCTTTATACCACACCTCAAGCCAACCATAAAAGGATGAATCTTATTTCCCAAACCTAATGCCATCCACACAAGGAGAGATACAAGGACCCAAATACCAATGCTAACCACCCAAGGGAAAATCCTATATACTCAGCATACATGAATGCATTTAATGACAAACTTATTCAAAGTCCATCAGTCACAGAGTAATAACTTGTGTCCTCATGGCACAAATTTGTCATAAACCAAGGCTGCACAATCATGAAGATCCCCTCTAAGCTACTCACCATCCTGACTTGGAAATATATCGCCGTTCCTTCACTGTTGCTGGGTCAAAATCCTGGAACTCCCTCTCTAATAGATACACCTGTGGGTGTACCTACACTAGATGGACTGCAGCGGTTCAAGAAGGAGGCTCACCACTACCTTATCAACGACAATTAGGGATGGGCAATAAATGCTGGTCTAGCCAGTGACGCCCACATCCCATGAATGAAAGAAAAAAAAGATAGGAGACTGAGTCCTCCACTTGGTTGCTCCACTGGCAGAGGTGTAATGGGTTGGGACCTCCACATGCCACAAGCATGTGGCCCTGAACTTGAGCAATTTTCTGCAGTGATGGGGGTAAGTTGGATATAATTGAGTGGAGAAAAGCTGTTAGAAGTTTTGGAGAGGCTTCTATGGTAGCTGAAATTTATTTTCTGGAAAATATTTTATGCTTGGGGTGGGGAGGGGAGTTCAACAAATCTCCTTGGGATTCATTCAACTCCACTGGGGAATATAACTCTAAATCTTCCTGCAGCCCATAGCAATGCTGGAAACCAGGGATGTAGAGGCATTGCTAGTACACAAAGGACTGGAAATAGTTCCTATTATATAACCTCATCTTATCCCATAATTATAATAAGGTCTGTTTAAATGTACCAAGGGACGCTGAGGTGAGCAGGGAGATGGTTAAGCAGCTCCTATGCAATATCCTGTCACGTACTTTCAATTATACGCAGGAGCTGGTGGAATGAGGCAGAAAATCTAAGCCAGTGTCTGCACAATTGTCAGCCTGGTCAGTCAATCACATGGTCTCTTTAGAGGGCTGATGAGATGCTATTCTTGTGCATTATCACAGAATCACATTGACTGAATTCCGTGTATGCATGCACATTTATGGATATATACATACACACTCACCCTGCTTATTCCAGAACAAACTGAAAATCTGGACCTTCATCCTCTCAAACATCCAAATCCATCTAATTTTGTACATCAATAACCATATTAATTTCATCCCCTATGCCCTTGGCACAGCCTAGCTGCTAACCTTGCTTCTTACAGACAACAGAGCATTCTCTGTTTTCCTGCAATGAATCAACTGTTACCATGAACTGCCAACAAATTTCCTTTATCCAAAGACGACTGGCACAGGATGGTGGACAGTGCTCATTGCATGTCTGCATCAGTGATCATTAACTGAGCAGGCACAATGGAGAGATACCCACTGAATGATGAAGAAGGCAGAACTTGGATTCATTCTGGCCCATATAGAGCTGAACTAATGTCTGACTGGTTACTTATCATGCTACAAAAGAGCTCATCAATAGTCAACACACATACAGTGCTGCTGAGCAGCTTTAGCCAAACACTGAATCCAAGTAACTAATCTTTCTTTACTTAGTTCCAACAGACCTCATGTTTATTCAGACCATGTAATAGCCCAGGTGATGCTAAGGTATTGCAATAACAGAGCTCCTGCAGCACTCGGTTCAACTATTTTAATCTGTAAGGATACAGTAAATGTAGCCCACTGAATTTCCAGGGTCACCTCTATGCGTCTTCCCATTGTCATGTAGTTTAATTCTGTACAGAAACTCTTTGCACATATGAAAATATACTGGGGGTCATTTTGACTGTATGTGATAGTGTGAGTTGGGTAGTAGCAAATCAGCAGACTGTTTTACATCTCTCCCCGTTTCGTTATATTGGAACTAAAAATGGGGAGATATAAAACAGATAGGCAATTTATTTTCAGCCAATTCACACTATTGGACAGTCAAAATGACCCAATTTTTCCACATTTAGTTCAAATGTAATAAATAACACTATCAAGAATGAATAAGCAACATTTTCAACAATGTCAGCTGAAAGTACAAGAAGCTCTCTCCAAAATGGAATTTTCCATAGTCTGTTAATCAAATCAATAATTGTCAGGATTACCATTTAAATGTGTGCATAGTCAGACAAAAGCAAAATATTGCGGATGATGGAAATCTGAAATCAAAACACAAAATGCTGGAAATAATGAGCAGGTCAGGGAGCATCTGTGAAACCGAGTTAATGGGCAGAAATTTGGGTTATTTTTATTCATTTTATGGGATGTGGATGTCGCTGATTAGGCTGACATTTCTTACCCATTCCTAGTTGCCCTTAAGAAGGTGGTGGTGAGCTTCCTTCTTGAACCGCAGCAGTCCCTGTGGTGTAGGTACACCCACAGTGCTGGTAGGGAGGAAGTTCCAGGATTTTGACCCATTGACAGTGAAGGAATGGCGATATATTGCCAAGTCAGGATGGTGAATGGTTTGATGGGGAACTTCCAGGTGGTGGTGTTCCCATGTATCTGTTGCCCTTGTCCTTCTAGATAGTCATGGTCATAGGTTTGAAAGGTGCTGCCTAAGGAGCCTTGGTGAGTTCCTGCAGTGCATCTTGTAGATGGTACACACTGCTGCCAATGTGCGTCAGTGGTGGAGCGAGTGAATGTTTGTGGAAGTGGGTGCCAATCAAATGGGGGTTCTGTTGAAGGGTCATGGGGACTCGAAACGTCAACTTTGCTCTTCTCTGCCGATGCTGCCAGACCTGCTGAGTTTTTCCAGGTATTTCTATTTTTGTTTTGGATTTCCAGCATCCGCAGTTTTTTGTTTTTAATCAAATGGGCTGCTTTGTCCTGGATGGTATCAAGCTTTTGAGTTTTGTTGGAGCTGCACTCATCCAGGCAGGTGGGGAGTATTCCATCACACTCCTGACTTGTGCCTTGTAGGTGGTGGACAGGCTTTGGGGGGTCAGGAGGTGAGTTACTCGTCACAGGATTCCTAGCCTCTGACCTGCACTTGTGGCCTCAGTATTTATATGGCTAGTCCAGTTCAGTTTCTGGTCAGTGGTAACCCCCAGGATGTTGGTCATGGTGGATTCAGCAATGGTAATGCCATTGAATGTCAAAGTCCCGATAGGAGCGGGAATGGAGGCAGGCAGGTGCTAAAAGTATCCCACCCAGCCAACATGCCCGTTTCACGCCATTCCTACTGCTGGTGATTTTCTTTAGTTTGGGGGAAAGTGGGTCCCAGAAACCTGTCTGATTTGGGAATGAGGCCAATTAACATTATTGAGCTCATTTCCAGCTCATTATGGGGCATTTTGGGATTTTGGAGAGGGTATATGGGTTGTACATTGGATCAGGGACAGTCTAGGTGCATAGAGGCGACAACGCAGCTGAGAGCCATTCCTGGATGCACCACGATATCAAGTAGGCCCATAAAAGGAGGTACGGCTGAGAGGGGCACTGAGCCATTGGATATGTAGAGATTTGGGGGGGCTGGTCTGTACATGCTTGGGCAGTGTAGGAGATGTTATGCTTCAGTTATACAGGGCATTGGTGAGATTGCATCTTGAATACTGCATGCAGTTTTAGTCTCCTTATTTAAGGAAGGATGTAAATGTGTTAGAGGTGGGTCAGAGGAGGTTTACTAGATTGATACCTGAAATGAACGGGTTGTCTTATGATGATAGGGTTGACAGGCTTGACTTGATTCCACTGGAGTTTAGAAGAATGAGGGGTGACTTGATTGAAGTATATAAGATCCTGAACGGTCTTGACAAGGTGGAGATGGAAAGGATGTTTCCTCTTGTGGGTGAGTCCAGAATTAGGGGCACTGTTTTAAATTTAGGAATTGCCCTTTTAGAACAGAGGTGAGGAGAAATTTTTTCTCTCAGAGGGTTGTGCAACTTTGGAACTCTCTGGTGAAATCATCCCATATTTGCCCAAACTGCAGTAGCGGGCGGGTAAAACAAAGTTTTACCTGCTGGCTGCAATGGCGGCTTTCCACACCGTATCGTCCCAAACCCACCACATTAATTATGCATTCCTGGGAAACACGCCAATTCCATGGTGGGTGGGCTTTCATTCACCCGCCTCGCCATCACCTCGTCGCTTCATCACACCAGCCACCATATTTAAAGTCCAGCTGCGTGCACACATCTCACTGCTTTCAGCCCACAATTGCCTCAAAGAGGACATGGGTCTGAAAGGCAAAATGACCACAGCCGCCAGGTTCAATGATGTGTCCCTCGAGCGCCTTTTGGACACAGTGGAGGCTTGCCGTGATGCCCTCTACTCCTGCTCTGGCTGCAGGATGGGCAACAACCTCACTGACCCGGCTTGGGAGGCGGTGGCAGCTGTGGTCAGCACCAATGTGCTGGAAAAGAGGACAGCCACCTAGTGCTGCAAGAGGATGAATGATCTCCTCCCTTCCACCAGGGTAACTCCCTCTTCTCATCACTCTCAACTCATATACTCACAAGGCAAGGACTTCCCAGGTGTCTGGCATTTGGAGGACTGCTGGAGGTCAGAAATTTGCTGAGTCTGAGTCAGATGACGAGCCTCTGGACTCGGTCATGTCACAGCTGCTGGAGCTGCAAAGGCAAGCTCGGGAACATCAGGAAGGGATGTCCGCTGCACTCCTCTGCCTTCAGGCTGAGGTGATAGTGCCGGCATGCCAACGTATCGAGGTCAACGCTGATAGGATGGTGGCTGCCAAGGAGACCCTGGTCCAGGACGTCACTCCTGCACTGCTGCGCGGGTTCAACTCTATTGCTGATGTCATAGTTGGCCTCCAACAGTGGGTATGTGAGAGGGGTATAGGGCAGCTCGATCTCACTCCAGCTACCCCTTCTCCTCAAGGAGTCAGCTTGGGCCCCTTGGGCACCCACAGGGAGGAGGATCAGCAGGTGCACACTCTGGGGCATCCATCCAGGTGATTCCAGGAGTGTCCAGCCCACCCGAATCCCCTCTTCCTGTGACCTCAGTAGCTCCAGCTCCACAGGCCGAGGAAGGTGCCACTGCCACACAGGACCCCGAAAGAGGGCAGGGGCCCTCCAGGTCTCAGCCCTCCAGAGGACGCCAGCCAAGGTCATCACAGACAGGGCGTAGCAGTCAGCAGGCTGCCTCCACCTCTGCTATGGATGTCCGGGGAGCACCAAGACGTAGCAGCAGGATTAGGAAGGTTAAGAAGATGTAGTTGCAAAGCTGGATATGGGTGTTAATCACTTGTACATACTGTTACTATTGTCAATCAACTTCCAACAATGTCTCCCTGCCTATGGCTCCTTGTTCTGATGAGCAGTGTTCTTGTCACTTAGGTGTGAAATCTTTCTGCACAAGATAGAGGCAGGTGTCTCAGTCCAGGGACTCTTCCCTGTGCTTTGTGCAGCCTTCAGACCAAAGTGACGGTCCAGTTTCACACACTCTGGAAACATTACTGATGCCTGCACCTCAGCGGTGCCAGTCATTGCTGCCAGAATGTAGTAGGCAGGCGTCACAGAGTTCCGTCATTCTCTCTGTGTGCTCTCAGCACTTTTAAGGCCCCATCTTCGTCAGCATCTGTGTTCAGTGATGCTGTGCTCCTGAAGGGGTCACATGCTAAAGGCGGACAAAGGATCAGGTGCTTTTAAAGTTTCAAGGCTGTGTCTCTATGAGATGACTCTGATATAGCTAGACAGGAGTCAGACATTCTCAGAGGCTTTGTGAAGATCTATGGAGTGTCCCCACCGCATGTCGTCATCATCCCCTTGCATTCGAGCGACTATTAGGGTCTCCACTGCGTCTCCAGGAGAGGAGCATTATCACAGAGGGTATGTGCACTGCTATAAGCCAGACTGGAGTCAAATGTTCACAAATGCAATGTGAGGATCTATGATGTCTCCTCCCTGAATGTCGTCATCATCCTCCACAAATCTAGCAGCCATGAGGGCCTTCCGAGTGCATCTGCCTCATCTGGCTAGTTTGAGGGCCTCATCCCCGTCATCGTCGCCTTCGAGGACCTCCTCACCCTCATCCCCGTCAGCGTCCTCCTCATTGGAGGTGACCTCCAGCTGCTCCTCAGCCAGCTCCTCTCCCCGTTGCAGCGCCAGGTTGTAAATGGCGTAGCAGATGACGATGATGCATGACATCCTCTGCGGACTGTATTGCAGGGCTCCACCAGACAGGTCCAGGCACCGGAACCCCACCTTCAGCATCCTGAAGGTCTGCACCATCAAGTTGCGAGTTGCAGCATGAACTTTGTTATATCTTCGCTCTGCTGCAGTCTGAGGCCACCGCACAGGTGTCATCAGCCACGTCCTCTGTGGGTAACCCTTGTCCCTGAGGAGCCATCCCTGCAGCCTTTGTAGATCCTGGAAGACATCAGGGATTTTTCACTGACTGAGAATGTAGGAGTCATGTACACTCCCTGGAAACTGTGCCCAGACCTGCTGGATGCATTTGTGGTGGTCGCACACCAGCTGCACATTCAACGAATGGAATCACTTGTGATTGATGTAGTTGACCACGTGTTGCCATGGCGATCTGAGCGCCATATGAGTGCAGTTGATGGCACCTTGCATCTGTGGGAAACCCGAGATCTAGGCAAATCCAATCGCTCTTGCATCCTGGCTTTCCTGGTCCCGGGCGAAATGCACAAAGCTGTGTGCCTTCGCAAAGATGGCATCCATGACCTCATGGATGCATTTGTGGGTGGAGGCTTGTGATATCCCACAGAGGTCACCTGTGGAGCCCTGAAAGGAGCCACTGGAGTAGAAATTGAGTGCTGCAG
Organism: Cetorhinus maximus; assembly: GCF_964194155.1. Taxonomy (NCBI): domain Eukaryota; kingdom Metazoa; phylum Chordata; class Chondrichthyes; order Lamniformes; family Cetorhinidae; genus Cetorhinus; species Cetorhinus maximus. Next base: position 79,785,048 of record NC_135888.1, on the reverse strand, counting down.
TCACTTTCACAGCCACAGGCAGTGGAAGCCCTCCATGTCCCCGTGGCGCCAAATCCTGCAGTAGCTGGCAGATGTGATCGACCAGTAACCTAGACATGCGCAGTCTTCAACAACACAGATTCTCCGTCATCTGCAGGAATGAAAGATGGTGTCTATAGACCGTGGGTGTAGCTAGGCGCCGACCAGCGATGGCTCGCTGTGGCTGTTCAGCGCCATGTGTGGGAGCTCCAGCCGCCCCTTCTTCCTGAGGGTTCTTCACCTCCGTATGTGCAGCCAGGAGCCTCAGTCGCTCTCTTCTGCATTGTCTTCATTCTCTGTATGCCAGGAGGCATACAGCTAGTTCACCAGGCTCCATGATCCTGATGTACTCCTCCTGAAGGATGAAAGAGAGACATGTGGGTTAGCATGGGTGTACTAAGGACCTGTCCTGGTTAAGTGTGACGGCCTATTAACACGTCCCGGAGAGTGCTGGCCACCACTTGGATGGCCAGAGACTAGTGCGCTGCATGGCTGCCTGAAACCCCACCCACCACCCACTCCATCCGACCGATTGACAGTAGCTTCACCCACTAGATTGCACGCTGTGCTCTCAGCTCAGGTACAGGCATTCTCCTAACCCACACTACAAGGCTGCATTGTTAGCTTGAATCATCGGGGAGACTGGTCCAAACCGGGATGATGACATTGCAAGGGGCTGTGCGCGCCTCCACCAGTGACTGATCCATGGCCAGCTTTAGCAAGGAGATTGTACAACATGCCCAGTCGACAACTGTTCTGCAGTCCACTAAAACGCTTAATATTTTGCAGTCTGTGCCCAAGGGGTGAAAAGCTCTGGAGAACTTAGTGGCACTGTGATGCCTCTGCGTTGCTTGAGTGGGCAGAGAAGCTAGAGGCCCAAATCCAAGCATGTCAATGTGGCTGCGCCTGAACTGTCTCAGCTGCAGAGGAATGGTCACTTTATACAGGTTTCCCTAATGCATGGCCATTTCCCCTCTCCCACTCCGCACGTACTTGCGTGCTACCTTCAACTGTAGGGCAGCCCTTGTCCCCATCCTCCAAAGACCCCTCAACCGCAGTGCATCCCTTGCCCTCCACCCCTTCAAGTCAGCTCAACTGGAGGGCAGCCCTTGCTCCCCCACCTCCCCAAGCCGCCTTAACAACAGGGCTGCCCTTGCACCGCTCCCCCCAAAATGCACCTCAACCGCAGGGCAGCCCTTGCATTCCCCCCCGAGCAATGTGCCTCAAGCTTGAAGTCCAACAGGCGACCCTGGCAAGCGCTGCGCAACATTACTGTGCACTCGCCTCCGAGTTCCCCTCAAAGTGCAGCCCACCAAGTGCATGCCTTTTATTTGCTGCTGTGAAACCCGTCGGTGTGCAATCATGCCGTGGGCGGACAATCCAGCGGGTGTGGGGGGACGGGGAATGATTCCAGTGGGCAGGGCTTATAATGATATGCAGATGTATTACAATGAGGTTCCCGATGTCCGATGGCAGGATACGTGGCCCTCCATCGACGGGCTGAGCAGACGATCGCAAACTGGTTTCATGATATCATAAAACCGATTTTTTGCCTTCTTGGCATATTGTCCGTTCATGTCACCGAACACGCCCGACGCCAGCGGGCACGGAAAATCTCGGCCTCTGCCTCAGAAGGCAGTGGAAGTGGGGTCACCAAATATTTTTAAGGCAGAGGAAGATAGATTCTTAATAGGCAAGGGAATCAAAGGTTATCTGGGGTAGATGGGAATGTGGCATTTGAAACACAAACAGATCGGCCATGATCTTATTGAATGGTGGAGCAGACTCGAGGGGCCAAATGGCCTTCTTCTGCCCCTATTTCGTATGTTTGTATGACCCACCTAACATCATAGGGACACAAGTGGAAGGGTTAACGCTCCAGAGACTATTGTGAGTAAAGTAAGGTGACAGCTGGTAACAGGAACACTCAGGAGTTGGTTCCAGGAGGACCTACCCGGGCATGACAGAGAACCACTGTCGCAGGAAACTGCGACCCTCTAACGAGATGGTAACTAGAGATCTGTGCCCTTGTCATGAAAGACCTCACAACTTGCAGCACTGCTCACCATGCCCGGCCAGTAGCTGTTAAACTCACTGTGCTCTTGAACATCATTGCCTCTAGTTCCTTCCAAAGATTCTCCAAGCAACTGCAGACCCTGGTGGCATCTCACACACTGCTCCACACCATTGCATCTCACAGGTCACTGATGCCCTCTATGCAATAGCTGGACAGTTCATACAATTTCAAACAGATGGGCTCACACAGGCACAAAGGGAAATAGGATTTGCCTCCATCATTGGATATCCCCAGGTGCAGGACATCATCGATTGTACCCATCTTACCATCAAGGTGCCGGCTAAGCGGCCAGTGAGAACCATCAACAGGAAGGGCTTCTCTTTCCTCAAACTTCAGCTGGTTTGTAAGCACACGAGTTTCCCCCATGTCTGTGTTCACTTTCCTGGCAGCTGCCATGACTCCTTTATCCTCTGGCAGTCCATGGTGCTGGGCTATTCACATCACCAAAACTCTGTGATGGATTCTAGGGGACGTGGGAAACCCCTTGAAGAGATGGCGACTCAGCTCCTTAAGTGACCCTGAGATGCAGGCACAGATGCTCTCCAACCTATACCGCCTGCTCACAAGGAGCAGAGCATCAGGCTTCTGAAGATGTAGTTCAGTGCCTGGTCTGGCTGGTTGGCACCCTGCAGTACACTCCTGCAAGTGTCTTCTGCAACGTGGTGGTCTGCCGCTCCCTCCATAACATGATCCTCCAGAGCGGTGTGGACCTTGAAATGGCACAGCTCATCGAAGGGAGAGAGAAGCAAGAGGCAGAACAGAATGAGGACGAGATGGACATTGCAGAACAGAGCGGTGCCCCAGCTGTGCAGGGAGGTGGCCAAGGCCAACAGAGGACTCAAGAGTCCTGTCAAGTTGCCGACAACATCAGGGATCATCTGATCCAGGCACATTTCAACTCAGCCCTTCTAACCCGGGAGGACGGCATGGTCTGGAACTCAATTTCACCCACCTGAGAACACTTGCATTGAAGACGCAGCCTTGACTGGATCCATTCTTACTGCCAATGAATGATGCAGATCTGTCCAAAGGTCTCACTATTTCTCCATTAACGATATTTGTGCTCCTTTGCCATCTCTTCCCTTTTTGTCTAGGGTTGTCATTAAAGAATGCAAGCTCACATCTGGCATTATGTGTCAATATTTAAGTGTCAAAGTTACAAAGTGTACATTTACAAATGAAGCAAACTCCAGTGAAATACTCAGCACTCTGCTCGACTTTTCATTCTCGGTCACCTCTATGCGGTACTCTCTTTGTGTCCTCGGTTGAGGTGGAGGCATCCTGCTTGCTTGACTCGGCTCACGGATGAGGTGCACGTGATGGTTATCCTCGTTGTGGAGATACCATTGGAGACACCTGCAGAGGCTGCTGTATCAGTGTCATCACTGGGCCCTGCCGTATAGTTGGCCCCTCAGTCAGAAATGCCAAGGAGGCTGATGATAATGTTGGCATCCCGAGGTCTTGCACCTTTATCCTCTTTGGTGACTGTCTCAGCCTTTGGTTGGCACTCTGGCTGGAGTGCAGCACCAGTTGGGGTGCAAATGCCATCCACTCCAAACACCTTTGTGGCATCAGTGTCACTGACCAGTCAATGCTACCGAGTGTGGCATATGTTCTATGCACGTCTGTGCACTGCTCCTGCAGCTACCTGTGACTCTCTATGAGATTGACCACTCTCTCAATGGAGAAACTCATACGGTCAAAGCCTTGAACCATGATGGTGCACTTGAGCTCCATGGACTACTCTATTCTCAGCCCATGCCCCCCCACTGCCTCAGGGAACTCTGGCATGTGGACACACACCTGTTGCTGCTGGTCTAAGTAAAGCTTTCTTTCATGTGACTCCCGAAGCCCTTCATCTGCACCATGCTGAGCATGGCTGTGTCTGTCCTCCATCCTCCAAGAGGAACTGCCCACAGCTACCTCTGCCTCTCTCACCTCCTCTTGCATACCAGTGCTGTGCTCTTCAACTAGTGCCACCCTATGTAATCACGCACGGGGACCCACCATTGTGAGTGCATCTTTTCACCTTCTCCATCTCTCCTTCCCCAACTTTCTCCTGCAGGACCACCCTGGCGATTTCCATGGCTCTCTTCTTGATGTGGAGATGGGGCACTCCTCTGATGGTGTAAACCCCCTCTCATGAATTGTGCACCCTTTTTGCCTGCAAGGACAAAAGGGACAGAGAAAGAGAGAGAGAGAGAGAGGTGGCATTGTTGGCCTTTCTGATCAATGCCAGGTCCGTACAGCACTATGGCTCTGAACCTTGCTGATGAGTCAGTAAGTGCCCTGGGCACATTCCAGTGGCATTCCACAAGGCTCAGTGTTGGGTCCTTTGCTGTCTGTGGTATATATTAATGATTTGGACTTAAGTGTGAGAGGCATGATTGGGAAATTTGTAGATGACACAAAAATTGACAGTGTAGTTGATAGTGAAAAGGATTGCTGTTGCCTCCAGAATGATTTCAATGGTTTTGTTGAGTGGGCAGGAAAGTGGAAAATGGAATTCAATCCAGAGAAGTGTGAGGTAAGGCATTTTGGGAGGGTAAACAAAGCAAGGGAATAAACAATAAACAGGATGATATTGAGAGGGGTAGAGGAAGTGAGAGTTTTGGAGTGCCTGTCAACAGGTCCCTGAAGGTGGCACGACAGGTAGATAAGGTGGTAAAGAAGGTATGTGAATGCTTTCCTTTATTGGATGAGGTACAGAATACAAAAGCATGGATATAATGCTGGAACTGTGTAAACCACTGGCTAAGCCACAGTTGGAGTTTGGTGTAGAGTTCTGGTTGCCACATTACAGGAAGGACATAATTGCTCTGGAGAGAGTACAGAGGATATTTACAAGAATATTGCCAGGGCTTGAAAATTGCAGCTATGAGGAAAGGTTAGGTAGGCTAGGGTCGTTTTCGTTAGAACAGAAGAGGCTGACGGGTGACCTGATTGAGGTGTACAAGACTGAGGGGATATTAGGAAAAGGTTTTTCACCCAGAGGGTGGTAGGTGTCTGGAATTCACTGCCCGGATTGGTGGGTTGAGGTAAAAACACTCAACTCATTTAAAAGGTACCTGTATCTGCACCTGAAGTGCTGTAACCTGCAGGTCTACAGACCGGGTGCTGGAAGGTGGGATTAGAATGGGTGGCTAGTTTTTTCAGCTGGCACAGACATGATGGGCTGAATGGTCTCTTTCTGTGCAGTAACTTTTCTATGGTTCTATGGCACATATTTCTCCTATGTTCAGGAGCAGCATGTACCCTCATGGTCCTTGGCTGGAGCATCTGCTGGAGGTTGAATACCCAGAGACCTGAAATCAGGGTCTGGTGTGGCGCTCGCTCTGCCAAGGCGAAGGTCATTGAACATTTTATGGCACCAGATTAAATTCCTTCGGCCATACTTCATCTGCTGATGGCCTCTCCCTCACAGCCTCCAGGATGACCTTGAGGTAGGCATTAGAGAATGGGTGGCAGGCCCCTGCCTCTCCTTCTGACTCCCTGGTGCAACCATTTTTTTTTTTTCAAACGGCAGCCACAGCAATGGCTTTAAATGAGACCTCGCGCTTGCACAGTCCCGCCTCCATCCTGCACCCATGGCTGCTAAATGGCTGCCCAACCTGCCCTCCAGCCAATTAGAAGCCCACCTCCGCACAAATCGCGGGCCGCGACTACACCGCCCCTCTCCACCGCCCCCCCCACACCATGGCAGGATCGGAACCTGGAAACTATCTTGACACCCGTTTCCAGACCCCAGAGGGAAAATATTGTCCAATGTTTCAGGACAATCAAAGGTCATCAACCTGAAACGTTAACTCTGTTTCTCTCTCCACAGATGCTGCCTGACCCGTTGAGTGTTTCCAGCACATTCCATGTGTATAATCAGCTATCATTAGACATTCTCAAGACCGACCAGCTTCGGTTAACAAGATCATTGCTGCTGAACCTCATTAACACCAAAACCAGCCAATCATAAATGATTACTTGCAACCAACCTTATCAGATGCAGAGCACTCTGCCAAAGTGGTTATGGGGAGGAAAGTAGTGGAAATGGTTAATTAGCCTTTTCTGAAGGCTGGTGACTGTGTTGTGTTCGTGTGTCTTCTTACCAGAAGCCATTTCCATCCCAGTTACATTTTAATTAATGTTAAGAGCAGGCTGGATGAATTGCTGATCTGTACAGGGTCTGAGGGCAGGGCACTGTAGGTTGGCATATTGCTCCTCTAAGCAGGGTTTAGAAGCATGAGGTGGCCAGTGCAGACAAATCACTGTGTCTGAACCTCCAAACCTGATTGAAATAATAACAATGAATATAATGCCCACAATGAACTCATTAATTCATCACTGCACCATCGTTTATCAGCATACCTTGTGAGTGAACAAGAGGTTAGAACCTTAAAACAAAAATAAAAACAAAAAACTGCGGATGCTGGAAATTCAAAACAAAATCAGAATTCCCTGGAAAAACTCAGCAGGTCTGGCAGCATCGGCGGAGAAGAACAAAGTTGACGTTTCGAGTCCAAGGGTCATGAGGACTCGAAACGTCAACTTTGTTCTTCTCCGCCGATGCTGCCAGACCTGCTGAGTTTTTCCAGGTAATTCTGTTTTTGTTGTGAAGAGGTTAGAACCTGTTTCTATTTGTTGAATTTGTTTGCCCTTGTGGCTGATTTAATGACGACAGTAATAATGTGTATTGAAAAGTGATTGTTCGAAACTTACCAGGATCGTTTATCATTTCTGGGATGTTGCCAAAGGAAGTTCTCATACGGGGGTCAGTACTGCGCAAGTGGATTGTGTCTTCATCTCTGAGCAATGTCAGATCCTGCATGCTGAAACTCCGCAGCTTGTCTGAGAGCACTCCTTGACCCTGGGCAAAAAACGCAGATGGATGATTTTATCAGCAGGGTGAAATCTGACAGCAGCATCAAAATTAACTATTAAAGATGGTGAGTGAGGACACAACTGGGAGTTAGTCTCCTTGTCAGCCCGAAAGGCCAGATACTTGGCTCCCTTGAAATCAAAAGACATGTCTTAATTTAAATACTGTTCTTTTGCAAATCAAAATTCAAGACAGTTTTATCTATACTACTGAGCAGAGGTGAAGGTACCCTGTTACGGTTATAAACAAAAAGGCTTTAACTATGCAAAAGAGAACAAAGAACAAACAACAAAGAACAGTACAGCACAGGAAAAGTAGAGCATCAGAAATAATTGCTAATTTCTGAATTACACACTACAGATCAAAGAAATACACGATCTTGGGGCAGGGGGTGGGGTGGGACTTCACTATCTGCTTCTCTTGAGAATATTCAGGATCCTCAAATAGCAACCACATGCAAATAGCATGCCCCTTCTGCTAGTTAGAAGCTACAAGGGCACCTTGCGCCTTCATTGGAAGGTTGGAAGCAAAGATGTCAAGGAGAATACAGGGTTGATTTTCTGTCCACATGCTGAAATGACAGTGGGCTTTGCTGACCTGACTTCAGTGGATTTGATGAGAGTGGTTATATTGTGCCAAGCACACTCCTGGCCCAAATTAAGCTGCCATAGGGAACTTACTAAACAGTATTCATTAGTACAAGCTGCATAATTAGACAGGAAATAGCTTGAAGTGCAGCTGCTTACGCAAACCTCCAAACAGCTGTGACAGGAATGCTGAACAACTGCACTGTGCGTCAAGGGTGCAAAGCATCACCATCTTCTGAAGCTTCTTTACTGCTTATGAAGTAAGTGCAGTAAAGGAGGACTGCAGGGCAATCAATCAACAGGAGCTCTGTGTAGTCCAATCGCTGGTTGGTGGGCAGAGTTACAGTGGGTAAGAAAGAAGTTTAACAGTCCAATGATGTCTGTAATGATGAAGCTGGTCACCATTTCACCATACTAAGTAGACAGGCAAATTGTGTATAGCACCATGAGTTTCCACTTATCCTGTCTCACCATAACTTGTTATGAGACATGTGAGCGTCACTTTACATGTGAGACTACATGTTAAGATCTTACAAATCAGCTTTTTCCAGTGTTCATATATGTGTCCATAATGCAATTTATTACTACCGCTTGAAACTGCAATCACATTACCTTTTGGAAATGGAAATACACAAACCAACATTTCACCTATCTGCATGATGAACATTGAGTTACTCACATGCAAGATGGGATACTGGGCAGACTCTTGTGACTCTCCTGAAACTTCCCAACATCTGAACACTGGGTAATAGGGGACAAACCTTCGTTTTAGATCTCTGGGTCAGTTTGAACAGGCCATCCTCGATGTCCTTTGGCCTGAGAGTACAGATAAGTGGGTCTGTGTAAAGCGAGACTCAAAGCTAGTGCTATTCTGTTCCTATTTATCTTTCCCTTATTCACTGAATCATTCATTCACCTACACACATAGATTCCAGCGCACCACCATGACACATATTATTAGAGGTGCAATCGCTTTTAGAAGGGCAGATATATCGCAGACAGTTTTATTATTTATTCTGGGGACGCCCATGACATTGGGAAAGCTGCATTTATTGACCATCCCTAGTTGCCTCAAAAAATGATGTTGGATGTCTCCTTGTGCTGATGGTGCTCCCATTATGGTGTTGGGAATTCCAGAACTCTGACACAGGCAACAAAGGTGCATGTCTGAGTTATGATGGTGATTGCCCGGCAGGGGAACTTGCCGCTTTTGTCCTTCTTGGTGGATGTTAGACCTAAAGGTCCTTACAAAATTAGTCCAGTGAGCTCCTACAGTGCACCCTGTAGGCAAAAATAAATCTTGCCATAACGTGCTGCTGATAAATGGGGTTAATGTATAGGACAGAAAAAGTGGACTATCTATCCTCAATTGTGTGTCAAGCTTGTGCATTATTGCATCTGTACCTATCCAGGTAATTGGTGAGTATTCCACTTTAGTCTTATTTTGAGCCTTTCATGTGGTATAGGTTTTTGTGGTATTGAGGTGGTTCAGTTACCTGGCAAATGCTGCCCCTGCCCCCTCCACCTTCACCCACAACACACACCCCCCCGATCACCCCTCTCCATGATATTGATGTTGAAGCTCAAGGATGGGATATACTTATGTTTTTTTCGCCTTCCACATTTGTGGCACAAATGCTACCTGTCACCTGTCAGCCCAAACCTTAATTCAGGTACTGCTGTAGGCTTGCAAGAGCTGCTAAATTATCGGAGGAGTTGAGAATAGAGCTGAACGCTGCACTATACAACTTTCAGCAAACAATCCCATTCCTGACCTTGTAATCGAAACTATTCGTGAGACAGCTGAAGATAAATAGGCTGTGATAGCTGTCCTGATGAATTCTTTGAACAATATCCTGGGACTACAACAATTAGCATCCAACAACCATGGCTATCTTCCTTTGTGATAGGTATGACTCTAGTCATTGCAGAATTTTCCCTTTGATTCCCATTGACCTCAATTTTGTTAGGCCCCCTTGCTGCTACACTCCATCCAACACTGTCTTGATGTCCGGGACCATTACTGTCACCTCTCACCTTACATTCAGTTTATGTGTCCAAGTCAAGATGAAAGCTGTGATAAGGCCTGCAGCTGAGCAGTTCTGACAGAGCCTGAACTCAGTCAGCAAAGCGGTTATGGTGAATAGATATTGCTTGATAAAACTTATTGATGACTCCCTCATCATATGCTCATGATTGGGTGAAACCTGACTGGGAAGGGCTGGCAAGGTAATTGGCCAGTTTAAATTTGTACTTTGAGGATAGGAAATATTTGGGGGCACTTTTTTAATCAGCTGGTAGATACCAATGTCATAACTGCATTGGAATAACTTGACCAGAAATATTCTAGTTCTGAAGGTTAAATCGTCAGTACCACATTTAAGATGTTGTTTGCATCCCCAAACCTTTGCTACATTCAGTGTACTCAACCACTTCTTAATGTCACAGGAGTGAACCAAATTGGTTGGCATTTTATGCTAGTGGGGACCTCAGGAGAAGACCAAGTTGGAACATCCCCTTGGCAACTCAGATTAAAGATACCAATAAACATCTTAGTCTTGTTTCCTGCACTTACATGTGAAGCTCTGCCTTAGATGAAAACAAGCTGAGTATGGAGCCCTCTCTCCTGTTATTTGCCTGATTGTCTTCTACTATTTTTGACCAGATGTGATAGAGCTACCAGGCATTGTTCTAATGTGTCAGTTATGGGACCTAGCTCTGTCTAGGTGTTTTTGATGTTGATTATGCAACCCTGCATTATAGCTTGCCTAAGTAGGTTCCTCGATGTAAGGTATGCCTGATGCTGCCCTAGAAATACCTTTCTACACTTCCCAGTGAACCTAGGTTGGTCTTCAGGCGTGATGATTTTGGGGAGATGTGAAAGATGTGTCAGGCCAGGAGAACACAGATTGTGATGGTATACAATTCTGCTGCTTATAATGTTGGCCCACAGTGCCTCAGAGGTGCCCTCAGTGACAGACTCCCAGATCTGTCCTTAGTCCGTCCCAGGAGCACTGTTCTAATGTCATACAATGTCACTGAGGATGCCTCATTGTGAGGGCAATACATTGTGTCCACAAATACTGTGGGTGGTAACTCCTATCAATGGTATGACAGATGTTTCTATGACAAATAGGCCAGGTCAAGTAGATTGCTCACTTGCATTGGTTTCCTCAGCACTTGACACAGGCATAGGTTGACAGCTATGTCTTTGAGAATTTGTTCAGCTTGGTCAGTGGTGGTACTACTGAGTCACTTGGTGGCTGAGATTGAAGTCCCCATGTCCCATCCCCAACTTGGATTGCCTTCAGTGAAATAAGATATACCTATGAATGGTGATGAAGGAGTACAAGGTGTTGGCTGATGGATATGATTGTGAGTGCAACTAGATCAGCCTGTTTTATGAATGATCTGTGGGATAGCTCTTCATATTTGGGCACCATATGTTGGTGAGGAGGACTCTGTAGGGTCAACTGGGCTGGGATTGTCCAAATCTTGTTCTGGGTGTTGCTGGTAGGTCCATCTACTATTTCTCTTATGATCCAATTCTATAGTGATTCGTGTACAACTATGTGAATTGCTGGGCATTGAGAGTGGGACTAACGTTATGTGTTGGCCTGAGCGAAGTCAGATTGTCTCCATACAGAGTTAAGTGGGTTTTTCTAACAATCTGGCAGCTTTTATGGTCATTTCATCTGGTGTCAGCTCACAAATGATCAGATCATTGAATTCAATTTCACAACTTGCCCTGGTGAGATTTGAACTGACCGTTTCTGCCTTGCTAGCCCTGTACCATAACCACCGCCCTACTGTTTCAGTGAACCTTATCAATCACTCACAAGGGCTCCCAAGAAACTCACGCCAAAGCATCACTCTGTATTGTCTTCTTCATCAAATGCCAACACTTGTGTATCTATCCAGTGAGATTTAAATTGTCAAGTGAGGAGTGTAGACAGGTGATTGACAGAGCATAATTAAGAAGAGCAGAAATGATCAGTGCACATGATCAGGATGTGTCAGCTTCTGGAGGGTGTATGGAGGAGACACAGATGAGTTTATTGTCCGTCTGGGTGAAGTCGCATCAGTCCATTCAGATGACACACTGAAATGACAAGAACTGTGCTAGAAAATAGGTAGGATCAGCAAGTGACTTTGGCTACAGCAGTAGTAGGGAATCTCCTACCCAACCCAAGCTAGTAGGGGGACACCTCAGTGTCAAGAATCTCTCACTGACACTTAGCTGCCGAACACCTCACTTACCTCTGGGGAAGAGTAGGAGCTGAAGAATGGCATGTAAAGCAAATATAGCAGTCACCATCAGTAACAGGGCAATAAGCCTTATTTCAGAGTTATTTCATGAAGGTGTGGAATAAGGAGTTAACAAAAGAACAGACTGGAGTGCATGATGTTCCATTGTTACTGATGGGGAGACTTTGGAAATCATTGAAAACTTCCTATATCTCAGCAGCTACCTTTCTCAAAAAGACACCATCAAAGAGGAAAACCAACACAGAATCAGCTGAGCCAGCGCTGTCTGCCAAAAATTGTGCAACTGGGTCTTGGACAACACAGATAGCAATAACAGGACAAAGGTGTTGTCACCATCCTTCTATATGGCACTGGGACTTGGGTCACCTCCAAGCACTGGAGGATTTCCACCAGCGGTGTCTCTGCAGGATAATCAAAGTCAAATGGGAAAACAAATGAACAAACTCCAGCATCCCCTCCAAAGCCAATTCCTCATGTGAAGTCAGCTCCACTGGTCAGGAGATCACATTCACGTGCCAAATAATCGGTTCCCGGATCAGATCTACTTTTCAATCTTTTTAAATCTTTTTTAAGGTTGGAACCGATTTCAAGGAAGACAAAGAAAATGTTTTAGGGACACTCTGAAGGCCTCACTGAAAAGGAGACAAATTAATATTGGTGTATGGTGGGGACTTGCCACAAACTAAGCCATGTGATAGCACCTCACCCAACAAGCAGCAATGTAGTTGGAAACTGACCGCATAAACTCCGCTGTGGAGAAGTGACAAAAGCAGAAGGAAAGATAGCAGAACCCTGGCTCGAGACGCCCCTTCCTTGGGGAAACTCTTGTCCTCTCTGCCCAAAGGCCTGTAGCTCTAGGATAGCTTTCTGAGTTACCTAACAACACACAAATCGTGAAGCCTGGCAGACACCATCCTCATTTCGAGGGACTGACGAGGACAACAATGACTTGAGTTAGTGTAGAGGCTAATGTTGCTGAGTGTATTTTGGTCATGCACTATGCGTATATGCAGCCTCCTTCTGAGGTCCCCAGCATCATAATTGCCAGTTTCAGCCAATTCAATTTATTCCACGTGATATCAAGAAACGGCTGAAGGCACTAGATAGTGCAAAGGCTATGGGCCCTGACAACATTCCAGCAATAGTACTGAAGACTTGTGCTCCAGAACTAGCCACGCCCCTAGCCAAGCTGTTCAGACAGTGGTCAGACAGGGGAGTGTTTTCTCCCGAGATTTATTCAATTTGTATAGAGAAAATATTCCTAGAGAGATTGAAGACCTTCCTAGATTATTAGCTGGAGGTTACAATCTTAATAATATAAACACGCCAATAATGCCGTTCTTACTGCTGACTGAAAAGGAACTGCAAAGGATTTTGGATGGAGTAGTAAGTGAAAGCGAGAAGAAAGGGTTGAGCTTAAATTGTAAATAAACAAAATGTCCTGTAGTGTCCAAAAAGAAAATCACAGCAGAATGTAAGATCACAGTGAAGAATGAAAAGGTCACACAGGTAGACAAATTTTGAATCTGTCTGAGTTGGATATGTTGTTATCTGCATTAGCATAGTCTGCCTTTATCTCTTATGCCATTCCACTGTACCTCCCAGTCCTCCTGTTTTTATTCTGGGGGCAGGGGAAGAAATTAAGAAGCAGCAATATGAAGAGTTAACTTGTCTCTTCATCCAATCCAGCATTCCCGAAGTAGCATGATACCCACATTGACAGTTCCCTGTCCTTCATGCTCATTACGTGCAGGTGAAGCAGTAGTATTTTAAACTGTCATTAAAACCACTGTAGACCCTTAGTAGTTAAAGTGCTCATCATGTCTACCATGAGGGGCTTAAGTGTGTCTTTACATATTGCCCCTTCTGTAACATCCTTCTCCTGGAGGCAAGGTAAACACATGCATTGGGAATGGTCAGAATTAATTCATTTCTAGCTGGCAGAGGTTGGGAGATTTACCTCTGCAAGTTGTCCAGAGACAGAAGTGGTGCTCGACAATTAACTGACACTGTAGTAAAAATCCCAGGCTAAGAAAGCTTACAATTACCTTAGCTGCAGCAGTCACTGCAGCATTGGCAGCGAGATTGAGTCCACGTTTCCCAAACCGCATCATGGTCTCATAGCTGCGATCTTTGGCTTGGCTTATGTACTCATCAATTTCCTACAGAGGCAGACAGGAAAGAGAAGAATTAGAATGAAAAGGACCAAATTCTTGTTGAAATCTACAACACAAAGGTAACTAAACATGCTGCAGAAATACCAGCTTTAAATTGTTCATGGTTATCATGACTCATGTATTGGCCTAAAGAGCACCAGCACGAACAGCAGAGTCCTGTTTCAGCGCCAATGCAGATATCTTCATTCATTCATGTCAGAAACACTATTCTGTGTAACTTCTAGTGCATTTTTTGACCTCTGGGTCATTATTCCTAATATGTTTCCAAGGAAAGTATGGCTCAGAGTGGCTGGCTTGCAATTCTCCACAATCATCTGAAGGAATGCAGCTATAATACTTCATACTCTAGGAGTGGAAACAAGTGCATCCCTAGTGTAGCCAGATATAGCATAGGAACATCCATTTTAAGTTAAGAAATCTCAGCCAATCAACGGGAAAGAGAAACCTTTATTCCCGATAATTCCCAGTTTAGAAAGATCCTGTAGTTAACTTAGCAGTGGTGTAATATCGAAACTACCCTCAAACTGCCTGATTTTCAGACCAACTATTACTAAGTGGGCGAACTGCTCTTGTCCACTTTGCTGGAAGGATGTAATCATATGCCACACCTCGAAGGATGTGGAGTTACAGAGATTGTGCTTACTGAAAATCTATGTTCAGAAAATTCAATCAGGCAAATCGACATCAGAATCAAGAAAGTTAACTATCTCCAACAGCTTTTTCTAAGAAAGCTACAGATTCAGAAGGTAGCTGGCTCCCAGGTAATTGTACCCAAGGGGCAAGTCAAACATATTCATGAGAAAACCTGAGCATTAAAAATTAACATTTCGTTTTCCATCCACTCTTACTCTATAAGAGTCGCACATTTTCTTTGCTTATACATGGTCAGCTCAATGACTTGGGGATCATGTTAAGTAAATCTGGGTCAAATATGGGGGAAATTACAGTGAGAAGAATTAATAAAGCTCAGCCCCACTTGTCATTAACAGCGATGTCTCTGTTATAAAATCACAATCTACTCAACAATGGAATATTAGACTCTTGGCTGACAGAGAGGGAAAAAAGCAACACCTCTTGCTCAATACAGTGCAGAATGAATTGGATCAGTGACCTTGATGAAGACAGTCTACTCCATGCTGAAATTCTCTCTCCTTGACATTGAAGAGTTGAGAATAGATTATTTATCAATTGCAAACAACACCAAGAGGTGGCAGAGTTTAGGCCAGACATTTATATTTATGCCAGAAACACAAGATCTGCTGGAACTATACCTCAAAGAGTTTAATTAATCTCAAAAGGTTCAACAGCATTCATGGTAAACCTTCAGAACACTACTTCTCCAGCCTACGGAACTCCCTGTACAAACAAATCATTTTGAGGAAAGACAGATGGTGCTCACTACCCAGTAAATGTTGAAGATGAATAAGAAGCTCATGCATTAGGTCCTCATATGATAAATACAATCCAAATGATTAGATGTTGGGTGAAAATAAAAAAATAGATTTTAAATTACAAACGAATGATATCAGTTCCTAATAAGTTATTCCATAAAATGTTCATGGAAAGCTGCATCCTTAGCTCTCCTCTTCAGGTTAAGCAATAATAAAGGATATTGCCAAGCTGTATTAGTGGTACCTTCTCTTTGCTGGACAAGGTCGGGTGGACAAACTTTCTGTACAGGACACTGGAGCCTTTTGTGTATGGGGACAGCAGCCAGATAACAAAAGCTATCTTCAACTCAAAGTAAAATGGAAACCTATGGGAACAGAAGAGGAAGATGATTAAGCAGAGAGATTTAGTGATTAAAGAGACTCACTAGCTTGTATCCCCAAAACACTTCAGTCCTCTCACTCCATCTTCAATTCCTACTCAGTAAGCTTACAAAGAATGCAAGTAGAGGATAGTCACCACATGTCAATAAATACAACACTTTAGGAATGATTTTTTTCAATTACAATTTAATATTCAGTGCTTTCTGAGTTTTATATTTATTCGAGCAGCATCTGTATCACACCGATGTCAACTTGCTTTCTGTGGTTAATGAACTTAATCCAGGAGACTATTTCAGAATGAGCCAGTGTGTTCGAACAAGATGGCACTGGTGAAAAGAAAACTTAGAGCATAGAAACATAGGAAATAGGAGCAGGAGTAGGTCATTCGGCCCTTCAAACCTGCTCTGCCATTCAATATGATCATGGCTGATCCTCTATGTCAACGCCATACTCCCGCTTTCTCCCAATACCCCTTGATGCCTTTAGAGTCCAGAAATATATCTATTTCCTTCATAGATATATTCAGTAACTTGGCCTCCACAACCTTCCGTGGTAGAGAATTCCACAGGTTCACTGCTCTCTGAGTGAAGAAGTTTCCCTTCCTCTCAGTCTTAAATGGTCTACCCCATATCCTGAGACTGTGACCCCCTTGTTCTAGACCCCCTCCAGCCAAAGGAAACATTATCCAGTCTGTCCATCCCTGTCAGAATTTTATACATTTCAATGAGATCCCCTCTCATTTTTCTAAACTCCAGTGAATCCAGGCCTAGTCGGCCCAATCTCTCCTCATACGACAATCCTGCCATCCCAGGAATCAGTCTGGTGAGCCTTAGTTGCACTCCCTCTATGACAAGTATATCCCTTCTGGGGTTATATTTGCCACCCTCCAATCTACCAGGACTGTTCCAGAATCTACAGAATTTTGGAAGATGACAACCAACGCATCCATTATTTCCATGACCACCTCCTTTAGTACCCTGGGATGTAGATTATCAGGCCCTGGGGATTTATTGGCTTTCAGTCCCATTAATTTCTCCAGCATTATTGTCTTAGTAATACTAATTTCCTTCAATTCCTCCTTCTCACTAGACCCTTGGTTCCCTGGTATTTCTGGGAAGTTACTTGTGGCTTCCCCCATGAAGAAAGAACTAAAGTAGTTGTTTAATTGCTCTGCCATTTCCTTGTTCTCTATTATAAATTCTCCCATTTCAGACTGTAAGGGACCTACATTTGTCTTCACTAATCTTTTTCTTTTTACATGCTTATAGAAGTTTCTACAGTCCACTTTTATGTTCCTTGCAAGTTTACTCATACTCTATTTTCCGTCTCTTAATCAATCTCTTGGTCCTTCTTTGCTGAACTCTAAACTGCTCCCAATCCTCAGGCTTGCTTCTTTTACTAGAAACTTTATATAATTCTTCTTTGGATCTAATACTATCCTTAATTTCTTTTGTTAGCCTTAGATGGTCTGCTTTTCCTGTTGTGTTTTTGCACCAGAAAGGAATGTATAGAATGTATACATTTGTTCCTTAAATATTAGCCACTGCCTATCCACCATCATGCCTTTTAATGAAGTTCCCCAGTCAATCTTAGCCAACTCATGCCTTATTTCTTCGTGGTTTGCTTTGTTTAGATTTAGGACCCGAGCAGATGGCAGGAAGAATTATTTTTCAATACAAAAACGGATGGTCAATACTCAGAATGGTCTTCTGTGTAGGGCGAAGGACAAAAATATCTTACATTCATTCAAGAGACAGTTGTAGGATCTCGTGGGGAAATATAGGTCTTTTGTCTGGGCAGATGAGCTAAGTTGGGGTACAAATCCATCCCCATATCAACCTATTTCTCATCCGTCACCAGTGCAGCCTCTTCGCTGATGGGGGAGGGGGGCAGTGATTGACGGACAGGTTAACCAAAGATTAGAAAGAAAGAAAAATGTACACATAGTATATCCCTTAATGGAGCTGGTGAGATCTGATTATTTGTTTGAATAATATCTTTTATATGCAAGTTCCAAAACCAGTAGTACTGCGAAACAAACTTCACTCACCATGACAGGATTATGTCTGTGAGGGTCTCCGCTGTAGTAAAAAATGCAAATACAATCCAGTACATCATCCACTTCACCTGACAGAGAGAGAAAGGTATCAATGAGTAACAAATAGCCCATTCGGGATTAATTCCATATTAATCCTAACCTGCTGAATGAATAGAAAGTTCATTTAGAGAGAGTGATTCTCACCCTGTTAAACAAACAGCAATTTGGTACAGTTATATAGTGAGTAGTACTTGATCTGCTTATCAAACAGGGACTCTTAGACAGTTATACTGTAAGGCAATAAATGCAATAAATGGGAACTCCATACAGCTACAAGGTAAGTAATCCCTATCCTGCTAATTAAAACACACACTTTAACCTTAGCAAATATTATCTAATGTTATTACTTAATGACACCACCAAATTAATTTTAGAATAATTTTCTTCAAAAATGCTGCAATGGGCAAAGGTTCCCACAAACCAGAGCATTGTTCTTGTCAAGCTTTTAACTGTCTTATAACATGCAATACCCTTTTGCTGCCACTAGATGTCCTAAATTTGCCCTTCAAAAGCTTGAACTCAGGAACAAACAAAATTGATAGACAGGAGAAGGCCAGCTGGTCCTTCAAGCCTTTTCCATTTCCCTTCTTGTCCCGCTATCCTGATACATCTAAAACTACTGTGATGAGTTTACTTTCCCCAATCTATTAAATAACTTGAGGGTCATCCAGGCTGTTATTGGTTTTCAAATTTCACAGTTATTAAATAATTGAAGCACAATTACAGAGGTATCACAAATTTAATGTTGAGGGAGGTAAATAATCACAATAACCTTCGAAGAAAAACACTAAACTTTGTACTTCCATATAGAGTGAATTCAGCAAAAACTCCAGAATGGCTGTCAGACATGTTTAAACAGGTTCTTGTGACCTCAAGTGGCTGTGCTGCATCTCAGGTGACAATTGCTGCATTTGTCATTCTTCAGCCCGTTGATGAATACATAAGTAAAAGAAACCTTGCTTTCCAGGGAAAACCACCTCCGTTACTTTCCCCGTGGAAAGAAGGCAGCAGCATGAGAAGCAGGTGGTCTGCTTTCCAAAAAAGCTGCGCTTCACTAATGGCTCATGTGCAGTCACCAGGCCTCCTATGAAGGTTTTTGTTCCGTAAATGTGCAAATGGAGTCTGACCACAGCAACACCAGTGCATCTTAATACATCGTATCCTAGCAGCAGCCACACTATCTTCATGTTTTCACAGTCCATTGTGTCACGACTATTTTAAGAAGCAAACAGACTGGATATTTGGCTTTTAGTGGCTCAAGGGTTCCCAGAAATTAGACCAGAATTGGCCTGGGCTTTCTGACAGAATTATGTTTGCATGCTTTTTAATAACATTATTTACAATTTTTGGATTTTAACCCTGACTAGTGATATTATTGAAAATCCCCGAACAAAAGCCAGAATACTACAATAAAGCTAAGACAGCCATTCAAATTTTGCTGTAACATACAGGACTGAGTGGGGAACTACTGCTCTATAACTTTAACTAAATGTTATGAAATAATCTGTATCTGCTTTACTTTGACGTCTGTGCAGCAAGACGATAAATATGATCATCCAGAATTGTTGGCACAACAGAAATAGGAAAAGTAGCTCCTCTGTTGCCACCTAAACTACTACTCACTCACTTCTGATGTGTGCTTCACAAGGAGCTTCATCCTGATCTTCTCAGTCTGATTCCCCTCCTGATGGATGTACCTGAGCTTGTGCCTTTATGGTCAGGAGCGTGTGACAAACACCCACAAGATCGCCCAGTTTCCTGCTCATCTCTGGTAACAGTTATCCCGAGCTGGAGGAAGGGAGGTGGGGGGCAGAGCAGAAGTGAGGGATTCCACCCAAAGGCAAAAGGAAGGCATGTTAATAGGATGTGTGCGTGAAAGGTTTCTGCGTACAGTAGCAAGCTCAATGCATTGAGTGCTATGCCACTGCTTGGTAGATGTGCCAATGTTACTGGGTGCGTAAACCTGAAGGGAAAGCAATTAAGAAGGAATTGAAGAAAACACTGGCCCACACACGCAACTGTCTCTACTCCCACAATTTGTAGGCCTGTCTTCTTATGACCACTGTTTTTTCTGAGGTTGTGAGTACCTTTCTCCCTTCAAAACCAACAGAACGCTTCCAAATCCTTAAAGTATGAGCACCATGCACCATGCCAGTCCACATCCCAGCAGTGAATGGGTGATTCTGGTAGTGTCAGTTAGCATTCTCGCTTCATGGAAAACTTGTGACAGTCATACGTTGGCTTAGAAGCATTTCACTGTACTAGTCACAAAGTTCAAACTTGCAATATGATGGACATTATTGTGTTAGTGTACAAGATATGAGGTGTTATGCCAATGCTTCCCAGGCTCCATTGCCCATAATCTGCAGACTGAATACAGACTTAATGTGTTGCCAAGGCACTCTCCTTGGTGCTCTTGCTCAGGCCTAGGAATTTTTGCTCCAACATGGAGGGTCACCTTCGTTCTATCCATCACCATTTGTCGTGTTTGTTGCACACCAATTTTCACAGCAAGACTCCCCTCATTCCCAAATACCAGTAATGTCCTCTGTTGCATGTCTTCCAGCAAAATATCTCACTATCAAAGGGCCGATGTTTGCCCTTGATGAGCTTGTATTCTGTTAATCCACAGAGACAGAAGCAAACGCCTCTGAAACTCATAGCTTTCACCATATGGAAGGAACAGATGCATGGGAACAACATCACCTTCAAGTTTCCCTCCAAGTTACACACCATCCTACTTGGACTGTTA
This sequence comes from Cetorhinus maximus, assembly GCF_964194155.1. Classification (NCBI taxonomy): domain Eukaryota; kingdom Metazoa; phylum Chordata; class Chondrichthyes; order Lamniformes; family Cetorhinidae; genus Cetorhinus; species Cetorhinus maximus. The sequence goes on along the minus strand of NC_135888.1, from coordinate 79,764,428 downwards.
TAGCACAGCAACTGGTAAGTGCTGAGCTTTTCAAATCCCAGAGGGAAACTTGAAACAACTGCCACAACTATTTTACAATTTGTATTTATTTTGAGATGCGTGCCTTGAATTCAGCAGTAATAAGTCCACCGAGTCTTGTAGGTTTCTTACAAAACTAAATTAAATCTTTATTAAATAAAAAAAATGATTTTAAGCCCATACACAGGTTTACAAATTACTACTATGATAACTCCTAGCTCCCCTAGTTAACCTAACTCCTAGTTACACCTCTGTTGAGGCAACAGTAAAATTTTAAAGACCCAGGCAAAGTAACACAATACTCTGAACAGTCAAATTCAAAGTGAATTTTCTTCACTTCAGTTTGTGTAGACAACAAGTTGAGGCTTAGAGGTAGGAGGTTTTTCACACTTGTCAGATCTTAGAATGCCTTCTTTCCTACACACAACCTCATCTCCTTTATACAGATTTCCCCTTTGAATGCAAATACCCCTTGTTTCACTACGTCTTTGGACTTTACCTCTCATAATAAAAATCTATCATAGTACCAATCTTACCAGTAATCTTTGGGAAAAATAAACACACTGTTTATTAACTTTTCCTGGCTAGGGGAAACATTTCACCCCCTCTTTTGAATTCAAGCTACTTGGTTTATTTAAAATTGTAAATGTTCCCTTTACATCTCACATTCTAAAACTTCACCCATATTTACCTAATTAACAGTTCAAACCTAGCTTCTCTTCTTACATCAAAGCCTTCAGAACAGCTGTCTCTAATTCTAACACACAGACACGCACACATACATAGACACAGACCCCACTATTACAAAAATAAAAGCAAAAAACTGCGGTACTGGAAATCCAAAACAAAAATAAAAATACCTGGAAAAGCTCAGCAGGTCTGGCAGCATCTGCGGAAAGGAACACAGTTAACGTTTCGAGTCCGTATGACTCTTCAACAGAACTAAATAAAAATAGAAAAGAGGTGAAATATAAGCTGATTTAAGGGAGGGGGGGGGGGGGGGGGGTCATGGTGGGACAGGTAGAGCTGGATAGAGGGCCAGTGATAGGTGGAGATAGCCAAAAGATGTCACAGACAAAAGAACAAAGAGGTGTTGAAGGTGGTGATATTATCTAAGGAATGTGCTAATTAAGGGTAGAAAGCAGGACAAGCAAGGTACAGATAGCCCTTGTGGGGATGGGGTGGGGTGAAGGGAATGAATTGAAATAGGCTAAAAGGTAGAGATAAAACAATGGATGGAAATATATTTAAAAATAATGGAAATAGGTGGGAAAAGAAAAATCTATATAAATTATTGGAAAAAAAAGGATCAGAAAGGGGGTGGGGATGGAGGAGAGAGTTCATGATCTAAAATTGTTGCACTCAATATTCAGTCCGGAAGGCTGTAAAGTGCCTAGTTGGAAGATGAGGTGCTGTTCCTCCAGTTTGCGTTGAGCTTCACTGTTTCACCTCACTATTACTCTACTTAACAATAAATTCCAAATAACACTATGAAAAATATTATATCTTCCTGACATGGACATATATCCTTCATTGTCGCTAGGTCAAATGCTTAAAGTATCAAAGAGCATTGTGGGAGTACCATCACTACATGGAGCAGTTCAAGAAGACCCATTACCACCTCCTCAAGAGCAACTACGATGGGCAATAAAGGTCAGCCACTTTCCGGGAATGAATTTAAGATAAAAGAAATTCAGAAAACACAAAAATGGCTGATAAGTTAATTTAGATGTGTCATTGTTCCACAAAGCAAAGAAGTTAATTACATTGCAGTCTTTTGAAGAAGTCCATCCTGTCGGTATCGAAGCAATCCTGAGTTTTCGCAGCTTTAGAAGATTCAATTGTGTTGCCCAAGGCAACCTTGAATTATTAATGACTCTCTTGGTGACTGATTCTGAGATAACACAGTTCAACAATGTTTAAGCAATCATTTGTGGAGACAACTGCCTGCTGTGACTTCCCACTTGAAAGGACTTTTAAACTTAAAGGATTTTTAAAGCAGGAATATACTTTTAACATTTTTCCTTAAAAATCCACAATATCATAACTGCATGGTCGTGACGTTAGTTTAAATCAAAGGAAAGGATAAGTGTTTATTTTCACAGCACCTGAAGTATAAACTCAACAAATTCCTACTCCCCAAACATGCGGTTACACACACACAAGAAAGTATAACTTCTGGAGATGCAACGTGTACTTAGATTACTGACAGAGTAACATGAAACAGGTCACTTGTTTACAGTCCTTAAAATGGTGGCTGAAAACATTGCAGGCCTGAAGGCTTCCTTGAAGACAAATGGAGGATGGAGGTTGGAAGTTTCGACTGTTTCAGTTGAAATTGTGACAGAGCTCCTGTAAGTGAAGAAATAAAATCTTGCAGATAAAATGAATTCGCCCCTGTTCACTTCCTGAGATGACTGTCTTTTTGAGGCAGGTTCTTTCCCTTTTATGGGCAATCTCTTCCCCGTAGGTGCTGGTCCCAGACTGCCTCCTGGGCTCCCCTGTGGATTAATAAGGAAACAGCTCCCTCTCCAGCCAGTTTCAGTAATGTGATAACAGTATAGATCCATTCCATTATCCACACAATGGCCTGAATTTTTCAGGTGGTGGGCACCGCTCGGCGGGAGCAGTCACATAGCTGATCACTGCCTGCGATTGGCTCTGCTCCGCCATTTTACATGGGCGGGCCGATTAAGGCCCGTCCAGCGTAATGTGCGATCAGTAGCGCTGAGCGCTACCTGTGCAGGCGGGGGGAGGAGGGAGTGTCAGGGCCAGCGCTCTTTCGCACATGCGCGTGAAAGAACGCTTAAATCTTTCTGAGGCAGTTCTGTGCCTCAGGGAGATTGAATGGATATTGAAATAATTAAATAAATGGGTCAAAAATTTATTTAAATATGTTCTCTAATGTGACTATGTCACATGAGATGGGACATGTTTTTATTTTTAGGGAAAAGTTTTTATTAAATAAAAGCTTTCGGAAACCTCATCCCGCTCGTGAATGAGATTTTCTAAAAAACGCGAAGGCTGCTTAGCCTTTTTGTCTGCCCGCCAACCTTAAGGTTGGACTGACAGCGTTTACAATAACCTTAATGAGATCCTTAATGGCCTTAATAGGCCGTTTACATTTCAACGGGCATGCAGTCAACTCCAGCGCGCCCCTGCCGAATGAAACATCGCTACTCAGCGTGATGACGTCAGGACACACACCCGACGTCATTGCGCGTCATTTTACACATTGGCGTGTCAGGCCCGCCCCTGCACGCCAATGAAAAATCCTGCCGAATGTGTTGGAGCCAATACAACTGACACACAACAGAGACATGACTGATACTCTATCTACATTCCAGTTATGAACAGCTCACTGAATTACTTTATTTGAAATCCTATCTTCATGGAGCCAGCATGCCTAGCAGCCATTGTCATTTTGATGCTCTTCCATTTAAAATGATGAAGGGTAGTCAATTAATGCCTAGGAAAGCCATTTGTGTTTTAAGTAACTTCCCATATTGTCTCTGCCTCTCTAGAAACCACAACAGAAGTCACCTGGCTTTCTGGAGTCCATTTTGTGAAGGTTAAGTGTCAATATTTCATGCTGCTATCTTCTTTGTTTGAAAAAATATAGTGTCCATTTTCAAATTAGCTTTATGGGCATGATGTGACTGTCACACTATTCAAAAATATAGCTGCAGTCCACTAGGCCATCTATGCATTTCTCTAGATCCTCCTGAAACCTATCTATTCTTCAATTACTTTTGCTGAATGCCATCAATTTTTTATTAAGTATTACTAGCAAGACCTACTTTCAAATGAATATGAATAATGGAAACATAAGGAGAGCAAGGACAGAGCCCGAGGGCAGAATCTGGTTGAGGCACTGGGTGTCTTGCCTGCTGGTGAGAGACCGGCACTGCCTCTTTTTGGGAAGGCCCACCTAACGACAGGCCAATCAAGTAGCGGCAAGACCACTGGCAGGCCTTCCCCTGGAATCAAGACCCGGGATTGGAAGTCTCACCTACCGAGAGCTGCGGGCCAATCAGAGGCCGGTAGCTCTTGTGCTCAGCAGTGCCACAGGGGAGGCAGTTGTTGCTGCCGGGAGGACAGGCACCGGAGTCCCAGGATCGTGGAGCGACCCAGGCCATAGGGGCAGGGGGTGGGTTTCAAGGGGTGGGTGTTGCAGAGAGAAGGGTGTAGGGGAGTGTTGTCAGCAACGGCAGGGGGCTGGTTTCAAGCAGGGCCCCACTCTTCCCGACGTCCAGTCCCTTGATTGGATAGAGTGCCTTTGATTGAGGGAGCCCACCACCTGCACCTCCCTCCAACCTCCCCCATCTCCACCCCAAGGAATGACGCAAACCACACTGGTTTACCTGTCGTGCATGCTGCACGGCAAGGTGCCCGCCTGCAGCTGGGTTAGTACCAGCGGCGGCAGGTTTTGGCCCTTAGATGGTCATTAATTAGCCACCTCAGGGTCTCAGTTGGCAGCGGGGCAGGAAGGCCGACCGTGAGCCTTCCCACCCAGAACTTAATTCTGGCTGAGGAGGGAAGACGGCAGAGTTGCGGTACACCACCATCCCGCCTCATTACATGCCCTTCCTGCCTCCAGCCTCATTGTAGCTTCTCCAAAAGCATCTGAAATGAAACTTTGCAGATCATTTAGTGAAATTTTGTACTGGTGGCTTTCATTCCAGGATCAGTTACCTCCTCAAGGAATTCCAATAGCTTCATGAGGCATGAGCTATTGCTCTGAAACCCATGCTGATTGCTTCATATCTTCTGTGCTCTCAACACAGCCGTACTCTGGACAGAATCATCCCAGATTTGCACTCAGTGCAGTAGCAGGGGTGAAAAATGACGTTTTACCCGTTGGCGACAATAGCGGGTTTTTGCGCCATATCATCTGCTTCCCACCTCATTAATTATGCAGCCACAGGGAACACAGCGTCCCCTTGGTGGACAGTCTCTGAATCGCCCGCCATGCCATTACCTCACCATTTCCTCACTCAGGGTGCCATATCTAAACTGCAGCCGCCCACACAGTTCTCAATGCTTATAAGCCCAGGACAGCTCCAGTAAAGACTTGGCCCTGAAAGCCAAGAAGAGCTCAGTGACCCGTCACGGGGATGCCTTTTGGAGGCTCGCCATGATTCCTCCATCCTGTTCTGGCTGCAGGAGGTCGAGCAAACTTACCACTCTGGCTTGGGAGGTGGTGGCAGTGACGGTCAGTGCCAATGCTACAGAGAAGAGGAGAAGAGGCTGGCCATCCAGTGCAGAAAGAGGATGAATGATCTCATCCATGCCACCAGGGTAAGGCAACCATCTCATCACTCTAAACTCACACACTCAGAAGGCCATCACATTCACTGGCACCTCAGCTCAAGGGACATCACCACTCACTCTCTCACATTTCCATCTGGCCTCATCTCCTCTGGAGGCTGCCTCCTCAGCCCTCAACATCTTGAGGCCACTTGCACAGGTCAACATGTGCCACCCCCCACACACACACACCCTTGAATGCCCCCTTTCCCCAGTACAGCCCACGCCATGCAGCAGTTGAAAAGCCAACCCCGCCTTACGGCTGGTCTGGTAGATAGAGACCTGTCCATGAGCATCCCCCTAAAAGTGATGTGGTGCTGTTTGTGAAGCCTGGCGCTGATGACTGCGAGTGCTGCTGGAAGCAAGGTAGGCAAACAAGCCTCAAAGTCCTGAGCGAAGTGCAGCTCTGCAGGTGCACATCGCTTAGGTACAGTTGTGAAACACGTGAGTGCCCGGATGATCCAGCGTGGGGGTGGTTCTGGTGAGCAGGGCTTATAATAAGATGCTAAGGTGTTGAAATTAGGTTCCTGGTGTGCATATTGCCATATTGTCCACCCACGTCCGCCACGATGCCCACCATCAATGAGACCGGACGATTCCGCCCCCTGTTTTGAGTAGTCCTGAATAGAGTAGTTCCTTATTAAGTAGTTAAAAAAATTACCATCCATTTATTTGTTTGAAGTACGAGCTATCCCATTATAAAGTTGTTGGGAACCGGGTGCAAATGTGTTTTGTAACCATCGGCATAGGTACCGGCTGGTTGAATCACCCAGACAGTATTCACTGGCTCTGCAACAAGAAGGGTTTCAAGGCCAAGAAGCTGCCCAGTAATGGGACAAGCGTCTGCGACCAGGAGGAAAATTAGCACAGGCAACTTGGTCATTTTAAGGGATGAAACAAGTTAACATGAGTGAGTATATGGGAAATCAATCTCACAAAAATACTCTGAACATCATGGGGTTGTATTTCGTAGCTTCATTTCAGAGCAATCAGGAACAAACAAAACCTGTTCTCTTTGGTTCTTCAATGAGAATGTAGAAAATGTATTTACATTGTGTTTTGTTTATTTCTTTTTGTTATGTTACATATTGGGGCTGAAAATCTTGGGATGGGAACTGCATCTCCTGATATTTAAATGGAAAACCTTGCTTCCACATAGGTAGCTTCAACTGAAGTGGTGGTTTCCCGGAACATATCTACGATTTAAAATGTAGAATTTCTGTATACTCTTCTACCATGCTTTCTGGTGTAGTTCACCTGGGACATTTGTGGTTTGCAATTAGAGAACTCGTTATACTAATTAGATATTAATGTAGCAGGATTGACTACCCCCTGATTAGCTGTGTTAAGTACAACTCTGGGACATTGTGACTACATTCAACTCTGGATATTTCAAAAACAACTTCAAATTATCAAATCATCAGAATTATGCAATAAAAATAACAGTGCAAAATGTAAACATTATGTTCAGAGCAATTTGAGTTATGAGTTGATTTAGCAACTGTGAATTACGAGCAGTCAGCTGTATTGCTTTCCACTGTGCATGTTTTCAAGAGCCTATTATTCAGCTCACTGGACAAATGCAATGACAGGTTAAAGGTACTGAACTGTACTGATCAGGGAGTATACAAGTTTTACTATTGGACTGTGTCTAATTTGCTGATTTTAACTGTGGCAGTCCTAAATTTGTACATCAGTATTCCTTGGCTCGGGAGAGGAAAGCTATAGGTACCTGCTCCTGATGAGCTCCTGAAGTGAAACCTCATTTCCCTCTCCATGACTGATTTGGCTTGACAGTGATTTTTTTATTCGTTCATGGGACTTGGGCATCACTGGCTAGGCCTGCACTTATTGCCCATTCCTAATTGCCCCATTCAGAGGGCATTTAAGAGTCAACCACATTGCTGTGGGTCTGGAGTCACATGTAGGCCAGACCACATAAGGACAGCAGATTTCCTTTGCTAAAGGCCAGTAGTGAACCAGTTGGGTTTTTACAACAAGCAGCAATGGTTTTGTGGCCATCACCAGACTTTTAATTTCAGATTTTTATTGAATTGAAATTTGACCATCTGCCATGGTGGGATTCAAACGCAGGTCATCAGAGCATTACCCTGGTCTCTGGAATACGAGTCCAGTGACAATGCCACTATGCCACCGCCTCCCCATGTGATATTCCCCCATGATCAAATAACCTGCCAACATTTGCTACCTGGAAAACAGCAGCCATTTGATAAGGCTCTGGATTTCTGCAAATGTCCTTTGAACTTCACCCAACCCTTTGTCGCAGCTTTCAAGTCAGGACTTAAATTTATTGAGTTTTACAGCCCAATCAGAAGCTATAGACAGATGCAACCGTGAGCCTTGAAAAATATTGAACTGTTTAAGTGGCATCAGATGACTTCCTCTCCCCATTATGTCTGGAATAGTGTTTTGCTGACAGCTGCATTTGTGGTTTCTCTAGACACCAACACTTGGGAATTCATTTAAAAGAACACTATGTTGCTCAGTTTAATGTCACCTGATTAGCTGTATGCCCCCATTATGGAGGAAATGGAAGTATCCCAAAATTATTCTGAAGCACAGAGCTTCCTTTCATATTCCTGCACTCTTATGTGTTATGCTCTTATCACATTGAAAGAGAGCCAGAGAGTGTGTAAAGGCGAGGCACGTAAATAATATAAAAGCCAATAAAGCAAAGGAAAAGAGTATGAACTAAGAGAATTTGCGATCTGGATCTCCCTTGGCTGCCCTGAAAAAGCAACTACAAATTTCACAACCTCCTGCAAACATAATTAATTATTACACACAGGGAGGGAGAGGGAGAGAGAGAGAGAGGGGTGGGATAATAAATCACTAGACGAATCTAATGATAACAACGTGGACACTGTGCACCATGAGCTAACATGCGCCTCACGTTACATCTTTGCTTTCAAAAGAAAAAGGCATACTACCCTATTTGAAAAAACAAGACACACAGGAACTCAAATTTAACTGATGAAATACACAATCTCAAGTAGGCACTATAAAAACCGATAATGGAGATGGAAGCTGACGCTGTCTTCCAGGTATGCAAATGGTGACTGGTTGTTCCGCCACCACATTTTGAATGTTGTAGGTGTTGTTACTTCAGGCTGTGGACAGTTCAAGCGACCACTGGTGATCTGTGTTGGTTCAGGAAAATCAGTTTTGCTTACAAGTGGCCCATCAGCATAAATCAACTGATGGTGATTCTGCAATATGTTGAGTCTAAACTTGCACACTGTAACTTAATTGAGGCACACTACACTTGTGCATGTTCCAGCACTCCAAGTACTCTGGCCAGGGAGCTTCACCCATCTCCAGGGTATGTTGCTTGAAGTGGTTTCACATCCCTGATTTATAATACTGCTGATGTTGCTTTATACTGACATGCTCACAAATGTATTCCAGTCAAATCGAGGCTTTAGGAGCGTTCCTGTTATTGGAAGGAGTATCTTGCACATATGGCCCATAAGTCTCTGTAAAGGACTTATACCTACACTTGCACTGAGAGTGTTTGTACCAATCTAGCAGAACTAGAAATTCCGATTAGCCAGACTCTCTGCTCTTTGTGAAGAGTCATTTGACTGTCTTCATGACATTCTTGGCTTTGCCATTGGACTTAGTGGTGAGATGATGACACCCATGTGTTTAAATCCCCATGTCTTGGTAAACACTGTAAATTGAGAACAATGAAGTGAGACTGGCTACTTTGATGAGGTTCCTGCGATAGTCGCACACAACAGGTAGGTATGGCCATGGAACTCATGAAGGGCAGTTCTAACATTTGACCAAAGCTCAACCATAATCTCTTGCTGTAGCAATGATTCTTTGCTTGGAGAACTGAGGAGGTATTGTAGCTGTGTTTGGCAGATCCACTGCCTCTGAGCCAGAAAGTCTGGGTTCAAGTCCTGCTCTAGGGCTTGATGACCATGGAAGCAGTGTTCATGACACAGCCAAAGAGGCTGATAAGCAATCTGTTAATCCTTCCAACATCCATAGCAGCTGGTAAGAGTGGGAGATATTCCTGGTCAGTCATACTTGATGTGGAGTGGTGCCCCTCAAGCGATAACCCTTGTCTCCCTCTAACAATGTGAGTGCCTACAGTTCTTCGTAAGACCATAAGATGTAGGAGCACAAGTAGGCCATTTGGCCCATTGAGTCTGCTCTGCCATTCAATGAGATCATGGCTGATCTGATAATCCTCAATTCCACTTTCCTACTTTGTCCCCATAACCCTTGATTCCCTTACTGATTAAAATCTGTCTATTGCAGCCCTGAATATGCTAACGACACAACCTCTACAGCCCTCTGTGGTAAAGAATTCCACAGATTCACTACCCTCAGAGAGAAGAAATTCCTCCTCATCTCTGTCTTAAATGGGTGACCCCTTACTATGAGATTATGCCCTCTGGTTCTAGACTCTCCCACAAGGGGAAACAACCTGTCAAGCCCCTGGAGTCTTATATGTTTTCAAAAGGTCACCTCTCATTCTTCTAAACTCCAATGAGTACAGGCCCAAACTACTCAACCTCTTCTCATCCCTCCATACCCAGGGTCAACCTAGTGAGCCTTCTCTGGACTGCCTCCAATGCTAGTATATCCTTCTTTAGATAAGGGGACCAAAATGGTTCACAGTATTCTAGGTATGGTCTAACTAGTGCCTTGTATAGTTTTAGCAAGACTTCCCCATTTTTATACTCCATTCCCTTTTAAATAAAGGCCAACATTTCATTGCCTTCCCTAATACCTGCTGAATTTGTATGCTAGCTTTTTAGGATTTAGGATTCATGCACGAGGACCCCAAACCCCTCTATGCTGCAGCTTTCTGCAGTCTTTCTCTATTTAAATAATTTTCAGCTCCTCTATTCTTCCTGCCAAAGTGCATAACCTCACATTTTCCCACATTATATTCCATCTGCCATGTTTTTGCCCACTCACTTAACCTGTCTATATCTCTCTGTAGACTCTTTGTGTCATCCTCACCACTTGCTTTCCCACCTATTTTTGTGTCATCCACAAACTTGGCAATAGTACATTCACTTCCCTCATCTAAGCCACTAATATATATTGTAAAGAATTGTGGCCCCAGCACTGATCCCTGTGGCACTCCATTAGTTACAGATTGCCATCCTGAAAATGACCCCTTATCCCAACTCTCTGTCTTCCATTAGTTAGACAATACTCTGTCCATGCTAATATACTATCACCAACACCATGGACTCTTATCTTATTAAGTAGCCTTATGCGCGGTACCTTATCGAACGCCTTTTGAAATCCAAATATATTGCATCTACTGGTTCCCCTTTATCTATCCTGCTTGTTACCTCCTCAAAGAATTTTAATAAATTTGTCAGGCATGATTGCCCCTTCATGAAGCCATGCTGACTCTGCTTGATTATATTATGCACTTCTAAATGCTCTGCTATTACATATTTTATAATAGACTCTAATATTTTCCCAATGACGGATGTTAAGCTAACTGGCCTAAAGTTACCTGTTCTTTTTCTCCCTCCCTTTTTGAATAAGGGTGTTACATTGGCAGTTGTCCAATCTTCTGGGACTTTTCCAGAATCTAAGGTTTCTTGGAAGATTACTACCAGTGCATCTACTATCTCTGTAGTTACTTCCTTTAATATCCTAGGATGCAACCCATCAGGTCCAGGGGACTTATCAGCCTTTAGTCCCATTAGTTTCCGTAGTACTTTTTCTCTAGTGATAGTTATTGCATTTATTTCCTCCCCCACTTTTGCCCCTTGATTATTTAGTATTTTTGGAATGCTATTAGTGTCTTCTACCATTAAGACTGATGCAAAATATTTATTCAACTCTTCTGCCATTTCTTGGTTCCCCATTATTATTTCCCCAGCCTCATTCTCTAAGGGGCCTATGTTCACTTTGGCCTCTCTCTTCCTTTTTATTTATTTAAAGAAGCTTTTACTGTACATTTTTATATTACTTGCTAGTTTACCCTCAAAATTTATTTTCTCCCTCTTTATTTATTTTTGGTCATCTTTTGTTGGTTTTTATAACTTTCCCAATCCTTTGGCTTACCACTAATCTTTGCCACATTGTATATTTTTTCTTTCAATTTGATACTATCCTTAACTTCCTTGGCTAACCATGGTTGGTTTATCCACTAGAATCCTTCTTCCTCATTGGGATATATCTTTTTTGCGAGTCTTGAACTATTTCCTTAAACGTCTGCCATTGTTCACCAACCGTCTTTTTTGCTAAACTCCGTTCCCGGTCCACTCCAGCCAACTCTGCCCTCATTCCTTTGTAATTACCCTTAGTTAAGTTTAGCACAGTTGTTTCCGACCCAAGTTTCTCACTCTCAAACTGAATGCTAAATTCCACCATGTTATAGTCACTGTTTCCTAGGGATCTTTTACTCTGAGATTCATTTATTAAACTTGCCTTATTACACATTACCAGATCCAAAATAGCTGATCCCTGGTTGGATCCACAGCATATTGTTCTAGGAAACTGTCTTGAATACACTCTATGGACAAAACCTTTAGCTCAGCAAGGGGGGGGGGGGGGGAGGGCGTGTGTGTGCGCCTGACCCGCTCGAGTGTAAAATGATGTGCGTTGACATCGGGCGAACATCCTGACATCAACATGCAGTTGCGCGATATTTCGTTCGGTGGGCGCGCGCCGGAGATGGCAGCGTGCCAGCCGAGAATTAAAAGCCTGTTAAGGCCATTAAATTATCAATTAAGTTTAATTTTTCACTGCCTGACCAGCCTTATGGGTGGCAGGCAGATGAAATGGCCAAGTGGCCTTTGCATTTTTTAGGAAACCTCATCCACGGGCGGGATGAGGTTTCCTAAATCAAATAAAAATAAAATAAAAATTTTAAAACTTAATTAATAACATTGTCCCTGCTCAGGGGACATGTTTTATTACATTTTATTTTCTTTTTTTTTATAACTCTTCATCTCCCTTAGGCATCTCTGTGCCTCAGGGAGATTCTCAAGCGCGCACTTGTGCACATGCACGAAGTTCGCGCTCGACCCGCCCGCACAGGCAGTGCTGAGCGCTGCCGCTCGCATTTCACGCTGGGCGCGCCTTAATTAGCCCGCTAGGGTGAAATCACCTTCCGGCCCCAATTGTCGGCTTCCCGCCCGCCCCCGCCGAGCCCACCTGACATGGGTGAAATTCTGCCCTATGAATTCTTGCTCGAGGCTACCTCTGCCAATTTGATTTTCCCAATCTACATGAAGATTAAAGTGATTAATATACTGTCTTTTTTATATGCTTTCATTATCTTCTGATTTATTCTCTGTCTTACAGTATCGCTACTGATAGGTGGCCTATAGGCTGCCGGTGTCTTCTTCCCCTTGTTATTTCTTACCTCCACCCAAATGGATTCTACATCTTCCAATTCAAGATCATTTCTTGCTATTGTACTTATTCCGTCACGTACTAACAAAGCTACCCCACCACCCTTTCCTTCCTGCCTGTTCTTTCGAAAAGTCATACACCCCTAAATGTTTAGTTCCTAGCTTTCATCTCCTTGTAACTATGTCTCCGTAATGGCTATAAGATCATACCCACTAACCTCTATTTGTGCATTAATTCATTTATTTTGTGCTGAATACTATGTGCATTTAAGTAAAGAGCCATTAATTTTGCCTTTTTACCATTTTTCCCCCTTTGACCCTATTTGCTACTGTTTTATTATGTTTGTACACTTCCTGTCACAATCCGGGTATCATTACTTAAATAGCTGCCCTGCAATGCTGCAATATCCTTTTGCTTTGTAGGCCTAGGTATCCCCTCTCCAGAACACTTCCCACCTCTGTTTAGTTTAAAGCGCTCTCTGCAGCCCTCGTTATTCGATTCGCCAGGACACTGGTCCCAGCATGGCTCAAGTGAAGCCCGTCCCACCGGAACAGCTCCCTTCTACCCCAGTACTGGTGCCAGTGTCCCATGAAATGAAACCTATTCCTCCCACACCAATCCTTGAGCCACGCATTTAACTCCTTGACTTTATTTACCCTATGCTAGTTTACCTGTGGCTCAGGTAGTAATCCCGACATGGACGATGACAACTGGATCCCTCCTCTCCCACTTCAAGTTCCTCTCCAACCCTGAGGAGATGTCCTTAACCCTGGCACCGGGCAGACATCACAGCCTTTAGGACTCACGCTCACGACTGCAGAGAACAGTATCTATCCCCCTAATTATACTGTCCCCTACCACTACTACGCTCCTAGTTCCTCCCCCTGCTTGAATGGCTCCCTGTACCACGGTGCTGTGGTCAGTTCGCTTATCCTTCCTGCAGTCCCCGCTGTTGTTCACACAGCTTGCAAGAATCTCGTAACTGTTGGACAATTGCAGGGACTGAGGCTCCTCGAGCACTACCCCCTGGGCCCCCATACCTGCTTCATCTGCAGTCACACCCTCCTGTCCCTGATCACAAACCAAATTTGAATTACCTAATCTGAGGGGTGTGACCACCTCCTGGAGCAAAATGTGCAGGTAACTTTCCCCCTCCCTGATGTGGCACAATGTCTGGAGTTCAGACTCCAGCTCCTCAACTCGGATCCGAAGTTCCTCGAGCTGCAAACGCTTACTACAGATGTGTTCACTCTGGATCACCTTGGTGTCCAGTGGATCCCACATGCTGCAGCAGCAACACATCACCCGTCCTGCAATCACTATTGTATTTTATTTAATTTATTAATTAATTACTCTAGTACCCTGCTCTTTACACTTGAAAAATCCTCTGCTCTTTACGCTTCATTGTAATTAATTTTTTTTATACCAGTATCGATCTTATACTTAACATGCTATTTTTAAGAAAAAGAGAGAGAAAAAAAGACTACAGACTTAAACACAAAGTAAAGGCCTTACTTTTACTTTATAGATAAGAAATCCCATCCATCCTACTCACCAATCAGCTGCTTTCCCTGCACTCACGTCACATTGTGGTTCGTGACGTCACTCCGCCACTGGTCTCACTGCAGGTAGGCCTCTTTATCCTCCCTTTTATCCTCTCCTGCTCACCTCTCATTCAAAATATACTATGCCGAGCTTTAGGAATAGAATAAACCTTAATCATTTGCCAGATACTCACCAATTAACCAGCTTCTTCTCCTGTAGCAGAGCAAGAATCAATTCCTGGAGGCTGAAAATGTTTAGGCAAAAGCAACCAAACACCTCTTTCCCTTCCTCTGCTTAACTCCCTGAAGTGCTCAACTCTGGCACTCTATTGTATGTCACACTCAAGTGCTAAGTCACACTAAGTTGGCTACTTAAATATGCTCCTACCTCAAAAGGCCTCTAGTGGACTATGGCTAATTACAGATGGATTTGGAGGACTGTGAGCAGCCAAACGGATATCACATTTTGCAATGTATTGTTTAAACTCTGCTGATACCCTGGGCCAGTAGAGGCTGTTGCAAACACTACAGATATGCTCTTCCATGCCAGTGTCTGTTGAATGGGTAACTGACATCAACTCCTTACACAGTAAGCTGGTACCACAGGTGGTTCAACTTTAAATATCAATTCCCCTTGGCCAGTCACTTCTTCTCAAAAGTCAAAGTCGGGTTAGAGGCATTCACGAACCTCTGACTTGATCCCAGGCCAGCCCTCCTCAATAATAACACATAATTGCTTATAGTCATTTGATCGTACAGAACTTGAATATTGCTGAAAAAAGAGACAAAGCTCTTCACTCGTCAAGACATGCAAGAACATCAATATAAGAGGAAGACAACAATTTATACTGTATGTGAAGAGAGTGCTTATTGGTTGGCAAGCGTCGTTGCTATGGAGAATGCAACACTGATGGTGACTGACAACTAACTGCTAAGCATTGCTTGAAATTTAAACCAGGCAGCTTGACCTTGATTGGTCAAGGCATTGCCCTGAGGAATGAGTCAGTGAATGGCTGTCACTTATTTTGTTTAGCTGAAACAGGCATGATGTGTGCACATGTTTTTTCTGTCTGCAAAGAACAGGGCCCTGTGTATTAATATATGTAGCTTCCAGCACATGTGCCACATTGCATGCCCGACTGACAATCTTAAGTTGGTTTTCAGTGTAATTCTTAGCACACTGAGGATTATTTAGCAAATGTTGGACAATCACGGAATCACATCTAATGTTGGACACTGTGTTTTGCTTTTTGCAAGCACAGGCTGGTTAGGTACGGTCTGTACCCTGCCTGTTGCGAACAGCGGCTGGGACATGCTGTTTGATACAATCCGCCAGTCTTTGGGACGTACGGCCTACATACCTAGCATCACACTGGCGCTGAAATTCATTAACCTCATCCCAAAGACTGGCGGATCATATCAAACAGCATATCCCAGCCATTGTTCACAACGGGCAGGGTACAGACCGTACCCAACCAGCCCGTGTTTGCAAAACTCAAAACACAGTGTCCAACATTCGATGTGAATCCACAATTGGACAACATTTGCTAAACAATCCTTAATGTGTTAAGTACTATGTTGACAGCCAATTTAAGATCATCAGTTGGGCTCACAATGTGGCGCATTTGCTTGTACTGAAAGCTACATATATTAATACACAGGGCCCTGTTCTTTGCAGGCAGAAGGAACATGTACACATACTGTGACTGTTTCAGCTAAACAAAATAAGTGACAGCCATTTGCTGACTCATTCCTCAGGGCAATGCCTTGACCAATCAGGGTCAAGCTCTTGGTTTAAATTTCAAACAACGTTTGGCAATTGTCAGTCACCATCAGTGGTGCCTTGTCCATGGCAACACCACTTGCCAACCAATCAGCACTCTCTTCACATACATTATAAATTGTTGTCTTCCCCTTACATTGGTATTCTTGCGAGTGTCCTGATGAATGCAAGACGAACAGCTTAGACATGTCTCTTTTTTCAGCAATACATAGTTGCTTCTAAATTGCGTTCACTGCAGCCTGACTGAGTTGGTTCCAGCACAAGTCCCCAACCGGAAGTCATTCATGATGATTAATTTCTTTTGGGCTCGTGTAAAATCACAGTTGTTAATTTCTGGCAGATTCAGTGTATCTGCACGAGCTATATTCTCTAATATGAAACCCTCGATCAATATTTTTGGAGTCTGAACAGCATTCTTTGAACTCTCTTCAGCCCATTGCTTAGTGGCTGGAGCACAACTGATTACAATGGACAGTGATCCCTTGCAATATTCGCTTTTCAGTTGTAGATGTAGCTTCAAATTTATCACAGGCAAACGCAATTGATAGTAATTCTTTCTCGACCTGTACGTATCTGGTCTCTGCTGCTATAATTTCTTTGACGGGCACCTGACTGATTGTTCATTCTCTATCAATGCTGCTCCAAATCCAGATTGAGATGTATTCCACTCTAGGGTGATGTGTTGAGATTGTAATATCTAAAAACCGGCATGCTGGTGACTGCTGCTTCAGGTCATTGAAACATTAATTCTCAGGATTCTCCCCAGAATCACTTTCTATGTTAAATCATTGAGTGGCTCTCTGATGCCTGATAGATGTAGGAGAAACTTCCTCAGATATTGAGCAAGTCCAAGCAGTGCCTTGAAGCCCACATCATCATGCCCATGACACCTGCAAAATGGCTTTACCTTTGGTTGGGTCAGCACAAAACCTTCCCCTCATAGACGCGCATCTAATGAAAAAAGTAATTCGATGAAGTTTCATTTTGTTGATGTTTAACATCACTCCACAATTGTTGCATTGATGCAGAAAAGCTCTTAGGCAGTTTAACGTAGTCTCAAAATGCTAATTCAAGCTTTTATCCAAAATCATCTTTTGTTGGAACACTTCTGATGCTGAACTGATCTTAAATGATACCTATTACCTAGCGGTAACATCCAAAAGCTTTGTGAAATGTTCCAACATATGATCACTTTTCATCGAGACTCGTGCACAAAACCCATTGTGGATGTTGAGAATTATTAAGACTTTAGCACCGTGTAGCTTCATCTTCACAGTACGGTAGCAAAATCTTTATGTTTTGGGGCTAGTGATCCAGATGCCTCTTCTCACGTAGTCATGAGTTCGAATCCCACTGTGGCAGCTAGGGGAATTTGAATCCAGTTACTACAATAAATCTGGAATAAAAAGTTGTATCAATAATGGCGATACGAAATGACAGGATTTTCATAAAAATCCATCTGGTTTCACGAAGATTCTTTAGGAAAAGAAGTCGGCCCTGTCTGGCCTGCATGTGACCTACAACAATGTGGTGGATTCTTAACTGCCCTCTGAAGTGGCCTAGAAAGTCACTCAGTTGTGAAGGGATAGGCAATGGTTGCCGGGCTTGCCAACACCCGTGAATGAATTTTTAAAAATTGTCACTAACTCTGACTTTCACTATTTGGGTGCACAGCTCAATGGCTGGCCCTGTTTTAAAGTTATGTGCAAACTAAAGGGGCTATATGATGACATCAGAAGGTGCCCTACTCCCACCTCAGGTTCTCAATCCACGACACAAATGTGGCTGAAAATTAGAAGAGATTCCTGGAAGATCTACTTCCTTGTGACCGAGCTTTACCAGAAGGTGGGACAAGGGCAGGTAGTGAAGATTGAAACAGTAATCGGGGAAACAGTGCATGAGGTCTGCTCCATGTGGTCAGATTGGGTCATGGATGGAGTTGATGACAAGTTAGAGCCAGTGCTGATGAAGTTTTCTCAGCATTGCCAACCGCAAAATAATGTTCCTTTTTTGAGAGAGACATCAAGATACTGGCGAAACATGTGACCGATGTCATACAGAACTGTCAAAACTTGCAAAGGCTGCGAGTTACAATTCATAATGCCAGAAGAAATGCCCTGTGACCAGCTTGTGTTTGGACTTGCAGATTCAAGGGTGAGAGAGAGAGAGGCTAATCTAACCTTGTTGAAGACCAATGAAAGTGTGATGATGCAACACAAAGTCATTGGGGAATTGAAGGGAGAAAATGTGGTGCAATATATAAAACCAAGGAAAGTCCAAGGTGCAACACGGGCAAGCTGAAACACATCAAAGAATCACAAAATACATGTCAATGCTGGAACTGTGGGAAGAAAAAAGAGACCATCTTTGGAAAGATGTGCAACAAGTGTGGAAAGAGCAACTATTTCCCAGTGAAATGCCATTGAAAAGATTTGTGTTCATACAGAGCAATAGGTAAAGAACCAAGGGTAAAATAAGTCACTGTTGTCAATCTCTTTAAATAGTAGGTGTTGAAAGATTTTGTCATTTTATTATGCACATAAAATCACAAGTGAACTGACAATACTTTCAGAAGTTAGACAAGGCTGCTGCTTTATGAGTCCACATAAGAAGGGAGACAGAAATCAAAGGGATCATTTGGCCAATCACCTGAAGAATTGCATGATGATGACTCAAGCAAGACTTCAAAACTCCCTCCCTAACAGCACCATGCGTGCACCGACACCACAAGAACTGCCGTGGTTCAAGAAGGTGGCTCACCACCCCTAGGGCAATTAGGGATTAGCTATAAATGCTGACCTTGCCTATGACGCCACATGTTATGAATCAATTAAAAGAACGTGGAGCTGTGTCTATTACATCAGAGGAGATTATGGGGTGATTGGATACAAGTTACAAAAATTACAGATGCACATAACAATGTATATAGTAACAGATCTTTTCCATTGGCAGTGGTTGTCAAGAACGAGGGCTCATAGGTAGAAGAGTAAACAAAAAAGTAAGACAAAGATCAGTTTTTTTTATGAAAGAGGGTTGTGAGTTTGTGGAGTGCACAACTGAAATTAATGATTTAAATAAGGATACACATGCACATTGTAAAGCAAAAGGATTATTTATCTGGTTTAAAAAGGGAAATTAAAAAGAAAAACCTTTTCCATAAACTCCTTTGAAATTTCATTTCTGGTTTGCAATTCAATTACAGTTAATGCTTACTTCAATCTCACATTCCTTAATCACTTGAAAGCACTCAACATTGGTCACTAATTAGTATGCAACCAAGTGCCCTTTCATTGGCCTCTTGAAAGATATATCATACAAAGTGTTTAGCTGCGTGATGGGACCAAATAGAAAATTAATCTTTCTTAAAAGCCAGATCCTAGAAAAGCTGTCAAGGTTTGTGCTTTTAGCAATGAACAGGCAGAGAAGTTGGCCTTTCACACTCTCCCAATGGATTAGATGTTTGGGTGCTTGAAGCCAAATCCAAGGAAACAGCTTGTGTGTTTGCAATTTCATCGTCCAGAAATAGTGTATATTTTTATGCCTAGTACAAAACCAGAGAAGCAGTCTTAAATTTTTGGAGCCTCTGTTCACATGTCAGACCTAAAGACCTCTTTTCTGACGAGTGGCTGAATTAGGTACAAGGCTTGCTTGAGAGTACAAACACATGACCACTGGGTGCTAATGATGTGTTAATTGTTTAATTGTATGCAGGTGGTGGGTATTAACTGTGATTTCACTTGAACACATATGTTGCATGTGTTTTGCATGTGTTTCCTGTGGCCAAGGGGAGTTTAAGCATGTGGGAGCAACGCTCCCTCTCCATTGCGGGTAAGAACCTGGTCATCAGGTGTGAGGCACTCTCGGTGTTGCTGTATTTGGTACAGGTCTGGCCCATCCCTCACTCCTGCATGGTGGCGATCACCTGAGCCATCTTTCGCTTTATCTGGAGGCCGAAAATGGATCGTATCTGCAGGGATGCGATGTACAAGCCTCTAGATAAAGGGAGAAAAAACATGCCCAACATCGCCCTCATCCTGATGACCACCTTTGTGTGCGCCGTGGAACGCTCCAAGCAGTTGGATTACCTGTCCCTCATGGAAAGATTTATGCAGAGAAACACCTTTGACCACAAGTCCATCAGGCAGTGGTCGGCACGTAACGTCCTAGAGGCCCTGAGGGAAAAGGAGAGGTTGGATCCTGTCGGATGGTTCCCCGAGCAGGCTGTCAAAGTCATTTGGCAGAATGCCTCATCGCCAGAACTTTCCAACAAGCACAAAGATGTAGCTTGGCTGGTGGTGAGAAAGGCCCTCCCCTTCAGATCCTTCCTACACGTCAGGAGTCTCACCCCCTCTGCAGGTTGATCTCGAGGTGGCTGTGGTGGGGAAGAGACTGTTCTTCACCTCCTTGTGGAATCTGCCTTTGCAAAGAAGGTCTAGAGAGAGATGCAGTGGTTTCTGTCGAGGTTCACCCCGAGCAGTGCTGTGACACAGCACTCTGTGCTCTACGGGTTGTTCCCAGGGACACACACTGAGACAAACATCAACTGCAGCTGGAGGATCATCAACTCGGTGAAAGACGCTCTTTGGTCTGCCCGAAACTTGTTGGTCTTCCAGCGCAAAGAGTTGTCCCCGACCGAGTGTTGCAGACTGGCACATTCCAAGGTCCAGGATTACGTGCTGAGGGATACACTAAAACTTGTGGCAGCTGCCGCAAAGGCGCAATGGGGAAAGGTCGCTGTCTAAGACCTTCCTGCCATAGTGCACCGAGGGGCTGGAAATTGTATAGACCCCTCGAGCTGTACAACTCACAATAAATGTATGCATTGAATTCTAAATGTATCATAATTATATTGAAGCACCTCAGAGTGCAACAGGATGTATGTCGATAACTTGAATACCACTGCACTGTCTGACTGTCTGTAATGATCATATTGAAATGTCTTTAATATTCATTGATTGTATTGAAGCACCTGGTGATCCATGTGTAAAAGTTGAATATGGTTGCACATTTTGTGAAGGCCATTTAGAAAGGTTTCGTAATGTTCTTCCAGATATTTTATGAATAAATTATATTTTTCCAGGGCCAGGATTTCCCAGTGGGCGAGTGAGGGGCGGAACTCCCGACGTCACCCCGCCCCATTTAAATTTTCAGGTAGGCGGGGGCTCAGCAGAATCAGCTGTGCGCCCGCCGACCTGTCAATAGCCAATTGAGGCCATTGACAAAGTAGTTAAAGTACTTAAAGGACCTGCCCATCCAATCTTAAGGTTGGCGGGCAGGCCAGGAGCCCTGGCTGGCTTAAGAAAAAGCATGAAACCTCATCCACGGGCAGGATGAGGTTTCACATAGGTTTTAAAATTTTTACTCTGTGACAGTGTCACATGAGGGGACGTGTCAGGGAAATTTATCTGTTCTGTTTTTAAAATTTTTTCACACAGGAGCTGATCTCCCTTAGGCAACACTTAGCCTCAGGGAGATGAGTGCACTCTTTCATGCGCATGCACGAAGGAGTACAGGCCCCGACTCAGGGAATTCCACCCCCGCGCCTGCCTGCACAGGGACGCTCAGCGCTTCCGGGCGCGTGTCGTGCTGGGCTGGCCCTAACTGGCCCGCCCACATAAAATGGCAGGGCGGCCCTGATCGGGGGCGGCGATCGGGTTCACGCCCGGCCCCGCCCCTGCACAACCCCCCCCCCCCCCGGACGGGGTGAAATTTCTGCCATTAGTTACAGTGCCCCACCAGGGGCTGTCAACCCCTTGATTATCAGTTTAATTGATTGGTTTTGAATTTGTTTATAAAAAGAGTTTATAAAGAGACACCGTGGAGGGTGTTGCATGCAGCAGTCCCATATGTACTGGTTCATGAACTCCCAAGTTGCCTACGTGTTATGTGGCCTTGTGGAGCCTGTAGACCACGCGTATGTTGGTTGTTCTAGGCTGTACCCCCTTTTCAGTTAATGTTCTGTTAATGTTTCAGTTAATATTGTCTGGTTGCCTTAGGAAGTGTATACTTGCAATGATTCACTCTAAATATAAGACTGAGGTAAGGATTGGCTCCAGCACCATCCTTCACCAACTGGCTTTTAGGAATACAACACAGGAACCTCTTACTGAAATGAGCTTAGCCCTCAGAAAATCATCACTTTGCATAAGATCAGGGAAAAAACTCACCTGACCAGGCCTAGCACTAATCTCAGATCAATCAATCCTACAGCTGCGATGCTTAAAAACGTGAAAGGCTTTGTCACAATTTGAATTCCATTAAATGGCTTGGACTCATCACATTAGTTCCAAGAGCACTAACAGATAATCTCAAACTGTAATTTCACAGCAGATTTCTTCTCATCTCTTCTTGGAGAAACATATGGTTGCATCTCCGGCTTTAACTACCAGCACCTCTAGACAAGTCAGTGCAATGAAGCATATATAAGAGAACATGATGGAAACAGTAGGAGAGCCTGTTAGACTGCCCTTTCTTCATGAATAAAGAAACTCACTGAGTACTTTTATGGAAAGCAGGAAGACTCATAAAAGATGCTGAGAGACCATAAATTAGTTGTCTCTACAAAGTCTTGTACTGCAACCTAAAATGGTAAAAGCTAGATTTATGAGAACCAGGAAGTTTGGAATCACCTAAGGTCATAGAAAATAGGAACAGGAGTAGGTCATTTTGCCCATCGAGCCTGCTCCGCCATTCAGTGGCTCATCTGATTGCGGCCTCATCTTCACTTTCCTTCTTGACTCCCATAACCCTTGCCTCCCTTTATAAATCAGAAACCTGTCTGGCTCAGCCTTCAATATATTCAATGACCCAGGGCTGAATTTTTGTCTGGGATCAGGAAAGTCTGACCTGCGCACTTTCGAGGCTCAAAATTCACACATGACCCATATCCCTTGAACCGGATGAGGTTTCCTGAAACTTTTATGAATTAAATTAAATTTTTTTCTGAAATATAAAAACATGTCCCATCTCATGTGACACCTCATGTGTGGGGACATGTTTAATCAAATTTTTGATACATTTATTTATTTATTTCAAAAGCGCTTCGATCTCTGCGAGGCAGCTCCGTGCCTCAGGGAGATTGAAGTGCCCTTTTGCATGCATGCGCGAACGAACGCTGGCCCCAATTCTCCCTCCTCCCCCTGCCCACACAGGTAGCTGCTCGCGTCTTATGCTGGGTGGGCCTTAATTGGCCTGCAGTGTAAACTGGCGGCACGGAGCTGATTGCAGGCGGCAGTTGGCTCCATGACCACCCCTGCCCCGCCCGCCGACTGAAAAATTCAGGCCTATCTGATTGCAATTAGACAGCAATATCCATTGATGAACAGGATCAATGGCAGTCTCTACTAATTCTATTTTCAACTGTAGGAGAAAATATTTTATTATATGCATTACAGCTTCAGTTTCTCTGCCAATCAGGAGAAATGATGAGTGGATCAATATGATTGGAACAGCCATTCCATGTGACAAAGATCATAGATTAATTTATCTCTCACCTGCATATTAGCTGCAGCTGAAATGACAAAATGTTTAGTGCATTAAAAACATTGACCTTGACACCAAATGCATAGGAACAGGATTAGGCCGCCTAGCCCTTTGAGCCTGTTCTGCCATTCAATGAGATCACAGTTGATCTGTGACCTAACTCCATATATGCGTACAGTAATCAATCTCTAGAAGGGGCAAATTATACACGCTGCATTTGTTAATTCACAGGTACAGAGAAAGTTACAAATAGTTTAACAAGGCTCTGCGTTGTACAGTTAATTTCTTGAGAATTTATAGGAAGTCTAGAATTGTGTGGAATAGCTGAGAGGACCCTTCTTGTAGTTGCAATGTCTGAATGATATTAATTGCACCCAAGAGTACATTTTGCTGAATAAGTACGGAAGCACATTCAAGAGTGTCAGAGCATTACAACAACTCATCAACTCAGAGATCCTGAAGAGTGCTAATTCCATTGGCATTACTAAGCCAACAACATCTGCAGTGGCTCAGCCACATTCATCGGATGAATGACAGTCGTATACCCAAAGACCTTCTATATGATGAACTAGTCACTGGCACGATCTGTTGGAGGTCTGTACCTCCCAAACAAAGGCACCTGCAAGTGAGAAATAAAGATGGCAGACATTGACCCAGGTAACTGGGAGACAATTGCTGATAGCAGTGACCTCTGGAAGCTGACTATTTGGGAGGAACACTGGAAGCCGAGAAGAGGGCCCAAGGAAACCTTATTGCACTGTCTTCATCTGCAGCAAGTGTAGTAGAAACTGCCATGCCAGAGTGGGGCTTCTGAGCCACACCAAGCCATGCTGAACATAGAGCTGACCCACGGCGCAAACCATCACCCCATGAGACAGAAGGCTGCTAATGCTCAATGTGTGTCAATGAAAGACTTTATGGTGACTTCGCAAAAGTTAGGATTCAAATTGAAATTGGAGTCCCACTGCTTATGAATCTTATGGTTCCCTGCTTCAAGTACCAGTGCTGTACATTCCCTACTGCAAGTACTTGAACTCACCAAGGATTCCCTGGGCTTGATGTTAACATTGCAACTCACTCAAGTGGTGACCAGGACACTGATATTGCAATCACTGATGATTCTCTGAAACATAAATAATAATTCACTTGAGTGTTCGTTGAACTTGAGATGTTATTCATCAAAGAATTCCCTGGCCTATATGCCCACTACACTCTTGGAAAAGTTTAAAGAAGCAACGAGGTGGGCTTCAAAAGGAGTAAAATTAGATTAATAAAAAATCTGCACATGGGACTGGCTGGTTAGAAATACAACACTAACAGCTCTTCGAAAGTAATCCATCAGCAGTGGAGCATTTTGGGATATCCTGAAGACCTGGTACGGTGCTACATAAATGCAGGTTCTTTCCTTTCTTCACTATAGAGTATCAAACCTATTTGTTCTATATGCCTTTACTCAACACAGTGATTGTCAAAGGGTTTCAATTCTTATAATTCATGTTTAAATAAATGGACCTGTTCTATGGAGCTCCATCTCACCCACAAGATGTGCAGTTAAAAAATGGAGACAAGTAAACTGATTCAGCCAAGGGTGGGAGTAAATATACTTGGTTCAGGCAGCTCCTTACCGCTCAGTATGAAAAAAAAGACCTTTAGCAAAATTCAAATGCATGAGGAAATTAAAAATCCTGTGCAAGAATTCAAGATGAATTAGTGCTATCCACCATATGTGGTTAGGAAACGGAAAAGTCTCTGTCTCTCTGTCTATCTGTCTGACTGTCTCTCTGTCTGTCTGTCTGTCTCTCTCTGTTTGTCTCTGTCGCTCTCTGTCTGTCTGTCTTTGTCTCTGTCTCTCTCTGTGTCTCTGCCTCTGTGTCTCTGTCTCTCTCTGTCTCTGTGTCCCTGTCTCTGAATGAGTTGTTTATTTAAGATCTGAAACAACACCTACTAGAATTGAAATCTGAAATGTTGCCTGTTTGCTGTGGCAATTAATTCATCTGCTCACATGGGTATGGGAAGTGAAGGATGGGATGGCATGGGATGGGGATTTATGACGACCTTTTGCAATAAAGATACTAATTTCACCACAAATATTTTACAGGTCTCTGCTAAAATAGAAATATTTCACAACTTCATACAGGACACAGTCCATGTGTATCAGATGCTCTTCTGCAAGAATCCAGGACTTTAATAGGGAAGAATGTTGAAGGGACATGATTTGCCTTATGTAGCTGGCACCTGTTCCTGTATCTCCTATATGTTATTACCAGGCAGAGAATCTAGCAAGTCTTCTTTCTGCTTCATCTTACTCTGTTGCTGACACTTCACGGGACAATTTATTGAAGATTGAGGAAAATTCCTCCCTCATTATCAAAATTCTTCCATGCCTGTGACTCATTACTGTCCTCAGAAATGGTTATGGTCTCATGGATGGATAAAAGCAACTGGACAAGGCTGACTCCTTAGCAGAGATGCATGGAATTTGCAACTTGAAAGTGCATGCACAGAGAATGAGAAATGAGATGCTAACCATGGGCTGAATTATATGGGGGGGGTGGGTGGGGGGAAACTGCATGCCCCCCCACCTCCCTGGAAACAATGCTGACGTGGAGCCGACATGCTCCATGCGAACCCACCCCGCAGTGACATAAAGGGCCGAGTGAGACTAAGTCCTGCCCTCCTGAGCTGCCAGCCAATTGGATTGGCCGGCAGCTCCATCACTCCTGGCAGTGCCAGGAAGGCGTCAGTGGCAGCTGCTGGGGCTGCAGGAGGAGGAGGATCAAGGCCCATGGATCCCTGGAGCAAGTAAATCTGGGGTCTTGGGCAGGGAGAGTTTGGGTAGGTTGGAGAGAGGGGTGGGTGGGAGGGGAGGGGGTGGGTTTAAGGGAGGGAGCGGGTAGGAAGGAAGGAAGGGGATCGACCTAAGCGGGGCTAACCTGTGATCGGCAAAGGACAGCCCCCGAAAACCGCCCCCTGCTTCCTTAAACAACTGAGTTTAAAAAAAAATCAAACTTCCCATTCCTGCCGAGCTGCCCATGCCAAACGTTTTATGGCGTGGGCAGCGTATTATCAGGGTGAAACTGCTTGATAACAAGCCTAATTGACCCTTGATTATTCATTTAAATATGGCGGGCAAGCAGCTAATTGTGGCACCTGCCTGCCTCTTGTAATATGGGGGAGAGCTTGGGGGTGGGCAGGAAGGCAGTGGGATGGCACCCCCCTATTTTACGTGCCCAAAATTCAGCACCATGTAAGAGAATTATATCCGCGGCACAAAAGTAGACTTTCCACATATGTGCTAGAAGTTTTGTTCAATGCCATCAGTAAGATACTTAAGTTAGATGATAGGCACAGTGTTCACCAACAGCACATCTAAGCCACTTCCATTTTCTTTGGACGTTTTAGAAATGCGTTCCACTTTCTCCTTTGCCACCCAATTCTGCTGTCACCAGCAATGTTTGCTTATTAGAATTCTTCTCATCTATTCATCAGAAACCACTGTCCAGGCATTCATCCACCCCTCTGGAATTGGCAAGATAGATCTGATTTTGAGGAAAGTGCCACTGAAAGTTATAAATTGTTCATTGAAAGATAAAGGGGAAAAATCTAAATATTTTGTCCATAGAATCTCAATATCCTTCATTTGAAGGTTTTCCATTTTTGTTGGGCCACAATAGATGCCATTATGCATGAAGTGGGTCATTGATTAGGTATAATGCCAGTCTGTTTAAATAACTGTTTACTCATGCATAAGCCTGTCTGGTCAGTAATTGACATTACAATCTTTGTAAACATAAGGAATAGGTGGGTTGGCTAGCTGGCTGGTGTGTGGTTCTAAATAACACCAAAAGCCTGGATTCAATTCCCATTCCGGCTAAGGTAGTTTTGGGACCTGTTTGCCTGAGGTAACAACAAACCACCACTGACAAAAAATGCCAGGAAAACAGCTCAGGCTGAAGCAATATAAGACAATGAACCAATGACCTGACTGAGCAGAGCACACATGACCTGATAAATTCAATGAATACCCCACAGATCCTCAATCTCAGTTCAGTATACCATTCAAGTCCCTTAATTAATATTATTGCTTTGTAATCTCAGTCATGTATTCCTTATTCTCTACATGAAACATGCGAGCCCCAGAATTGAACTAATACTAACAAAGGAAGTGACAGGGCAAGTGTGAATTGGGGTTTCAGTTAGAAATAAACATATTAACTTGACGTAGATGGAATTGGCAGAGTAGAGAGATGAGTTGGGACGAGGCACTGCCAGTTTGCTCAGAACAAATCAGAGTTGGGCAAAGACAGGGGGCAGAATTGTCCCAGATTTGCACAAAGTGTTGCAGCAGGCGGGAAGAAGGATGTTTTACCCACCGGCTGCAATGCCGGCTTTTCACGCCATATTGTGCCATTCCTGGCATGTCCTGCCTCATTAATAATGTTCTCAGGAAACACACCAGGTCACTGGCGGGGTGGCCTCTGATTCGCCGGCCCCGCCGTCACCTCAGGCCTTCAGTAATCTGGGCGTCATATTTAAGGGGTGCCCCTGCACAGAGCTAGCACTCTCTAAGGCATCAGAAGCTGCTACAAAGTCATGGCTGCCAAAGGGAGGAAACATGCTGCCTCCAAATTTAGCGACGCCTCCCTCGGGCACCTACTGGACGCTGTGGAGGCCCGCCATGAAGTCCTCTACCCCCACTCTGGGTGAAGACCAGCAAACAAAGTCACCAATCCAGCATGTGAGGCAGTGGCAGTGTGGTCAGTGCCAATGCTCTGCAAAAGAAGACAGCCACCCAGTGCCGAAAGAGGATGAATCCTCCGTTCCACCATCTTCTCATCATTCTCAACTCACACACTTACAAACCCTTCGCACATCCACAGGGATCTCACTCACTGCCAGTTCAAGGGACATCACGATTCACTCTCTCATACACACCTTCACCTGCCCTGTAGACTGTATCCTCATCCCGTCCATGACAGCACTCACCACCCACACATGCCAGGCATACTTTGTTTATTTCTAGCTGAAACTCCAATTCAAACTTGCCCTGTCACTTTCTTTGCAAGTATTAACATAGAAACATAGAAAATAGGAGCAGGTGTAGGCCATTCGGCCCTTCGAGTCTGCTCCGCCATTCATTATGATTAAGGCTGATCATCCAACTCAATAGCCTGCTCCCGCAATCTCCCCATATCCTTTGATCCCTTTCACCCCAAGAGCTATATCTAACTCCTTCTTGATAACATACAATGTTTTGGCCTCTACTACTTTCTGTGGTAGCGAATTCCACAGACTCACCACTCTCTGGGTGAAGAAATTTCTCCTCATCTCAGTCCTAAATGGTCTGCTCCATGTCCTCAGACCGTGGCCCCTGGTTCTGGACTGCCCCACCATTGGGAACATCCTTCCTGCATCTACCCTGTCTAGTCCTGTTAGAATTTTATAGATTTCTATGAGAACCCCCGTCATTCTTCTGAACTCCAGTGAATATAATCCTAACCGACTCCAGTGAATATAATCTTAACCGACTCAATCTCTCCTCAGTCCCGCCATCCCAGGAATCAGTCTGGTAAACCTTCGCTGCACTCCCTCTATAGCAAGAACATCCTTCCTCAGATAAGGAGACCAAAACTGCACACAATATTCCAGGTGTCATCTCACCAAGGCCCTGTACAATTACAGCAAGACATCCCTGCTCCTGTTTTAGAATCCTCTGGCTATGAAGGCCAACATACCATTTGCCTTCTTTACCGCCTGCTGCACCTGCATGCTTACCTTCATTGACTGGTGTATGAGGACACTCAGGTCTCATTGCACATTCCCCTCTCTCAATTTATAGCCATTCAGATAATAATCTGCCTTCCTGTTTTTGCTACCAAAGTGGTTAAGCTCATATTTATCCACATTATACTGCATCTGCCATGCATTTGCTCACTCACTCAGCTTGTCCAAATCACACTGAAGCATCTCTGCATCCTCCTCACAGCTCACCCTCCCACCCAGCTTTGTGTCATCTGCAAATTTGAAGATATTACGCTTAGTTCCTTCATCTAAATCATTAATATATATTGTGAATAGCTGGGGTCCCAGCACCGATCCCTGTGGTACCCCACTAGTCGCTGCCTGCCATTCGGAAAAAGACCCGTTTATTCCTACTCTTTGTTTCCTGTCTGCCAACCAGTTTTCTATCCATCTCAATACACTACCCCCAATCCCATGTGCTTTAATTTTACACGCTAATCTCTTATATGGGACTTTGTCGAAATAAACCACATCCACTGGCTCCCCCTCATCAACTCTACTAGTTACATCCTCAAAAAATTCCAGTAGATTTGTCAAGCATGATTTCCCTTTTGTAAATGCATGCTGACTCTGTCCGATTCTGCCACTGTTTTCCAAGTGCTCAGCTATTAAATCTTTTATAATGTACTCTGGAATTGTCCCCACTACCGACGTCAGGCTGACTGGTCTATAATTCCCTGTTTTCTCTCTACCTCCCTTTTTAAATAGTGGGGTTACATTAGCTACCCTCCAATCTGTAGGAACTGTTCCAGAGTCTATAGAATTTCGGAAGATGACCACCAATGCATCCACTGTTTCTAGGGCACTTCCTTAAGTACTCTGGGATGTAGATTATCAGGCCCTGGGGATTTATTGGTCTTCAATTTCCCCAACACCATTTTCCTACTAATACTGATTTCTTTCAGTTCCTCCCTCCTACTAAACCCTGTGTTCCCCAACTATTAGTTCAATTCTGGGGCTTGGATGTTTCATGCAGAGAATAAGGAATACATAACTGAGATTACAAAGCAATAATATTAATTAAGGGACTTGAATGGTATACTGAAATGAGATTGAGGATCTGTGAGGTATTCATTGAATTTATCAGGTCATGTGTGCACTACTCAGTCAGGCCATTGATTCATTGTGTTATATTGCTTCAGCCTGAGCTGTTTGCTTGGCAGTTTTTGTCAGTGGTGGTTTGTTGTTGCCTCAGGGACTATGTGAGCAAACAGGTCCCAAAACTACCTCAGCTGAAATGGGAATCGAATCTGGCCTGGCAGGCATCCTGCTTACACTCTCTCTATCTCTACTCATGCCGGACAAGCTGACACACAAAGGGAGAGGTCACAGACTGGTGGAGGAATGCCTGAAATCAAGGTCCGCACAGACTTTGAAAATAGAGTCATCCAGCTGGCTGGCGACGATCTGGACCATTCCTGTGCTGACAGTGAGGTCGGCGGTGCTCAATAAAGTGAGGGTCCAGCAGTGCAACATCCATCAGACAACCATGCTTTGAGTGAGTTCCTCTGTTCCACAGTCCCCTGCCATGCACTAATTATTTCTCCTTGCTTTCGCAGGCACATCTGGGAAGCAGCTGAGGGGGGTCCACAAGCCAGGTCCTCGATTCAAGCACTGAAGACATCTCGAAAGAAGAATCAGGTGACACCCTCATTGAAGACCCAACACAGCGCTCACCCACACCCTCCACCAGCACAGACACACACCTTGGTGGGACCTAGTTCTAGAGTAGCCTCGGGATCACAATCCAGTGAGCACATCACATTGTCTGATCCACAGCATGGAATTCCCAGGCTTCTGGCACTCGGAGGACTGCTGGAGGCCAGAAATCTGCTGAGTCCAAGTCAGATGACGAGCCTATAGACTCAGTCATGTCTCAGTTGCTGGAGCTGCAACGGCAAGCTTGGGAACATCAGGAAGGAATGTCCACTGTACTCCCCAAATTGCAAGACACAATGGAGGTGTCCGTCTGCCTTCAGGCTGAGGTGATAACGCCGTCATGCCAACGCACCAAGGTCAACACTGGTAGGATGGTGGCTGCCATGGAGACCTTGGTCCAGAACATCAGTCCTGTATTGCTGCATGAGCTGAACCCCATCACTGACGCTATAGTTGGCCTCCAGCAGTGTCAACACAAGGGGGGTGCAGGGCAGCTCGATCTCACTCTTGCTTCCCCTTCTCCTCAAGGAGTCAGCCAAGAGCCCTCAGGCACCCATAGGGAGGAGAATCAGCAGGTGCACAGCCCAGGGCCATCCACCCTGGTGACTCCGGGAGTGTCTGGCCCATCCGAATCCTCTCTTCCTGTGACCTCAGCAGCTCCAGTTCCACAGGCTAAGGAGGGTGTCACGGCCACACAGCAGGACCCAGAAAGCAGGCCGGGGCCCTCCAGGTCTCAGTCCTCCAGAGAACGCCCATCAAGGTCATCACAGACAGGGCATCACAGTCAGCAGGCTGCCTCTGCCTCTGCTGTGAATGTCCAGGGAGCACCAAGATGTTGCGGCAGGGTTAGGAAGCTTAAGAAGACATAGCTGCACAGCCTGGGCATGGGTGTTAATCACTTGTACATAATGTTCACTAGTGTAAATAAACTCCCATGAATGTCTCCTTGCCTATGGCTCCTTGTTCTAATGAATAGTGTCTGTGTCACTCAAATGTAAAACCTTGGATCCTGCACAAGGTAAAGGCAGGTGTCTCAGTGCAGGGCCTCTTTCCTGTGCTTTGCGCAGCCTTTAGACCAAAGTGATGATCCAGCCTCACACTCACTGGACACATTAGTGATGCTTGTCATTGCTGCCAGAATGTTGTGGGCAGGTGTCACAGAGTTCCGTCATTCTCTCTGTGTGCTCTCAGCACCTTTAAGTTGGGGCTGGTCCCCCATCTTCTTCAGCATCTGT
Organism: Cetorhinus maximus; assembly: GCF_964194155.1. Taxonomy (NCBI): domain Eukaryota; kingdom Metazoa; phylum Chordata; class Chondrichthyes; order Lamniformes; family Cetorhinidae; genus Cetorhinus; species Cetorhinus maximus. Next base: position 79,732,227 of record NC_135888.1, on the reverse strand, counting down.
GATCAGTGATGCTGTGCTCCTGAGGGGGTCAGGTGCTGAAGGCGGACAAAGGATCAGATTTAAAGTTTCACAGCTGCGTCTCCATGATATGACTCTGATCACAGAGTGCAAGCGAGCTGCCCTCAGCCAGGCAGAAGACAGACATTCACAGGGGCTATGCGGAGATACTCACTGCACATCATCATCATCCTACTGGATTTTAGTGACTATTAGGGCCTCCGCTATGTCTCAATGACATGAGCCTGAGCACTGAGGGTATGTGCGTTGCCATAAGCCAGACTGGAGTTAAACGTTCACAGATGCAATGTGAGGATGTCAGGACTGTCCTCACTGCATCTCGTCATCATCCTCCAAGAGTCCAGCGACTATGAGGGCCGCCCGAGCGCGCCTGCCTAATCCAGTCAGTGCGATGGCTTCATCACCTGCATCCTTACCTTCGAGGACCTCATCATCATCATTCCCGTTGACGTCCTCCTCATCAGTGGATACATGCAGCTCCTCCGTCTCCTCCTCAGCCAGGTCCTCCCCTCATTGCAGCACCAGGTTGTGAAGGACACAACAAGCGACGATGGTGCATGACACCCTCTGGGGACTGGATTGCAGTGCTCAACCTGTTGAGGCACCGGAACTTCATTTTCAAAATGCCTATTGTTTGCTCCACCAAAGTCCAGGTTGCGGCATGAGCCTCGTTCTACCGTTGCTCTGCTGCAGTCTGAGGCTGCCACACAGGCGTCATCAGCCATGTCCTCTTCGGGTAGCTCTTGTCCCTAAGAAGCCAACCCTGCAGTCTCTCTGGACCCTAGGAGATGTCATTGTTCTGAGACCTGCTAGAGGCGTCGGAGTCGTAGTTGCTCTCTGAGAATCGTGCGCAGACCTGTAGGATGTGTTTGTGATGGTCGCACACCAGGTGAACATTCAGTGAGTGGAAGCTCTTGCGGTTGATGTAGTTGACTGCTTGTTGCCATGGAGATCTAAGCACTACATGAGTGCAGTCAATGGCACCCTGCACCTGTGGAAAACCAGAAATCTGCGCAAATCCCGGCCCTTTTGCTTCCTGGTTTTCCTGATCCCAGACTAAATGCACAAAGTTCTGTGCTTTTGCAGAGGTGCCATCCGTGATCCCTTGGATGCACTTGTGTGTGGAGGCTTGCGAGATCCTGCACAGGTCACCTGTAGAGCCCTGTGAGGAGCGACTGGTATAAAAATTGAGTCCCATGATCACTTTCATGGCCACTGGCAGTGGATGCCCTCCATGTCCCCGTGGTGCCAAATCCTGCATCAAGCGTCATATGTAACCGACCAGTTCCCTAGTCATGCGCAGTCTTCAGAGATACTAGTTCTCAGTCATCTGCAGCAATGACAAGCGCCATCTATTGACCCTGGATCTAGCGAGTCGCCTACAAGTGATGACTTGCTGAGGATCTTCAGCTGCATGTGCAGCAGGCCCTGCTGCCCCTTCATCTTTAGGGAGATGTTCCTCCCTTTGTCGAGCCAGGTGCCTCCACCACTCTCTTCTTCTCTGGTCTCTGTAAGCCATGAGGCATACCACTAAATCACCAGGCTCCTGATCCTGATGTTCTGCTCCTGCAGGATTCAAGAGAGAGACGCATGGGTTAGCATGGGTGTACTAAGAACCTTTCTTGGTTAAGTCTGAAGGCCTCTTCATGCATGCAGGAGAGTGCTGGCCACCACTTGGATGGCCAGTCTGTAGTGCGCTCATTGGCTTTTATGAGGATGGATGTGTTTTTAAAAATATTTTTGGGGAATATTGTGTTATTCTGTGAAGAAGGCTGTGTGTGTGTAAATGGTTCAATTAAGCTAGGGAAAGGTTACTAGAAGACAGATTGTCTGGGAGGTTTAAAACATGGATGGACAGAGGCCAGAGGTGTGAGGTACAAGTGAATAGGTTGGATCTAACATTCGCATTTTTAGGTAAATTGAGATTTTGTTTGAATATCAAAGGGAAGGCGGGGGTGCCAAGAATCATGTTTGGAGTTCCATGGGTAAACTTTTAAAAAATTTGTTCATGGGATGTGGGCATCACTGGCTAGGCCGGCATTTGTTGCCCATCCCTAATTGCCCTTGTTCAAAGGGCATTTTTAGAGTCAACCACATTGCTGTGGGTCTGGAGTTACATATAGGCCAGACCAGGTAAGGACAGCAGATTTCGTTCCCTAAAGGACATTAGTGAACCAGATGAGTTTTTATGACAATCAACAATGGTTTCATGGTCATCATTAGATTTTTAATTCCAGATATTTATTGAATTTAAATTCTACCACCTGCTGTGGTGGGATTTGAACCCAGACCCCAAAGCATTATCCTAGGTCTCTGAACTACCAGCCTAGTGATAATACCACTACATCATCGCCTCCCCATAGTGAGCTGAAAGCAGAGACAAAATAGAAACATGCAAGTTTTTATATTTGGAAGGATTTGAATTTCAAAGAGGTGAGAACAATGGAATATGAGATGAAAGGGGGAAAAAGATATTTTAGAGTTACTATGGCAAGCTTAAGGGAGCTGTGGGCTGTAGAGCTGTTGAGCTGTTAGCTGTAGCTGTCGGCTACTGGCTGTGTCAGGAGGATCTCCTGGAAACAGCTCTAGGCTGGGAGAAGATGCAGTTTGAATCAGCCATCCAGTCAAGCCAGAGAAGTCTTGGGCTGCAACAAGTAGTCTTGCTTTGAAGTTTTGGATTTCCACAGCAGAGTGGGAGAGAGTTTAAGAGGTCGTGTGGTTTGCCTTTGTTAAAGCTACAGCAGTTTGCCTTGGGTAATAGTGCGGGATTTTTATAGTTAAACATCTATAAGGGAATGTTGCCTGGAAGGTGTTTACTTGTGGGTCTGACCAATTAGAGAGTCCTTTGGCAGAAAATTTTAACTATGCAACTGTAATCTTGTGTGCTTGAGTTTCTTTTATTCTTGTTATTAAAACTTTTACCTTTAATTTTTAAAATTCCAAAAGTTTCACTGGACTTCTTGCTGCTGAGATCAGTGTTTTCTTCTTGTTTTCAGAATAGAAAAAAGGTCTGGCCTATAAGTCAAGTTTCCCTCTGGGATTTGGTTTGTACAGAAATTAACATCTGCTGTGGTTATAACACTGTTTGATACCCCATCCGCCTCTGCTCCACTCCACTTGACTGATTGGCTGCAGCTTCAGCTATTGGGCTGCATGCTGTGCTCTTAGCTCAGGCGCAGGCATTCTCCTAACCCGCACTACAAGGCTGCACTGTTAGCTTGAATCATAATGGATACTGGCCCAAACCTTAATAAAGACATTGCAAAGGGTTGTGAGCACCTCCACCAGTGACTGCGCCATGACCACCTTCCGCAAGGGGATTCTACAACTTGTCCAGTCAGCCATTTGCTCTGCTGCCTCCTAAAATGCACATTAATTTGCTATCTGCACCCAAGGGGTGTAAAGTTCTGGAGCATTTGATGGCACTTTCATGCTTTTGCGTTGCTAGAGTGGGCAGAAAAGCTTCAGAGCCCCAACTCCAAGCATGTGATTGGAGCTGCTGCTGAATGCTCTCAGCTGCAGAACAATGCTCATTTTTGACAAGCTTTTCCAGTGCATAGTCGCTTCCCTCAGCCCCCTCCCGCCACCCCACTAGCATGTGCTTGAATATGTCCTTCAGGCTGTGCTGCCTTGGACCCCACCTCCCCCACCCTGGTCTGACCCGGACTGGAGCCCCTGCTCTGGCACTGCAATAAAAGCCAGCTGGGAAAAAGAGACATGCCTGTGCCCCACGCGAATGTGCGGCGCCTCTTCCTTGATGTCCTACGGGCTATGCGCACGAGCGCTGTGCAAGGTTGTGTGCACTCACCTCCGAGTTTCCCTCAAAGTTCAGGTTGCCAGGTGCACGCCTTTTAAAGGCAGTCGTGAAGCACGCCATTCTGTAGTCACGCCAATGTGGGCGATAAATTTGATGTGGGGGGATGATTCCGGCGTGCAGGACTCATAATGAGACGCAAATGTATTAAAATGACAATCTGGATGTGTGGTGACGGGAAACGTGGCACGTCACTGACGGGTGAAGCGGACAATTGCAAACTGGTTTCATGGCAGCATGAAACCGATTTCTGGCCTTCTCACCACATTGCTCCCCACCCACCCACCATGACGCCCGACGCCAACGGGGCTGGAAAATTCAGGCCAGAGGGTTGGAAGAGATCGAGCAAAGTAAAGGAACATAAATGAGGAGACTAGAAATCAGTTTGGGATAGTTACAGTTGGATGGAGAAAAGAATTTGGGAAAAAAGGGCATTGTACAGAGATGAAGTAAGTTGAGTCCCAATGTCATGGTGTACTTGATCAGCTGAACAGGAAGCTCCTAAAAAGTCTCAACTTATCTTCTTGAACTGAACCAATTTCCCAATGGTAGCTCTCATTTTCTGAATGGAAAGATCTGACCAGTGTATTGCAATGTGACAGCTGACATTCTGATACTTGTAATCCCAGAGGATTTTAAAAGGGCTCCTGAAAGGGAGAGAATTCCTCTTTAGAAGGATGCTGATATTTTCATGGTAAAAAGATTTGTGGTCGGTAAAACCTTACCTAAAAGGTCTCAGAGACCAGACCTCCTCTAAGGGAAATTAGAATTATAATCATCGCAAGCATGGACCAGCTAAGCAGTACTCACAGTGTGTGTATCCATACATCAAATTTCTTCCATGGTAAATTATTTGAGTCATAAATGATTGAGGTCTATAGAGAAAAGCGACAGGTGAGATGGACTGGCTAGAATTTTGCTCACAAATGCAGTTACTGCTGTGTTGATGGATTCCTGAGCAATGAAGCCTGAAGAGTCTCATTTCTGAGGCACGATTGAATAAACTCTGGCTCTTCAGCCTTGATTGTGAGGTTTGAGAGATAATCTTATAAAGATACAAAAATTACAAACAGTATGTGTGGTGATTGTTGCTTTAAGGCCAGCCTTACGGTGTAAAGGTCATGTGGTCGGAACAGCCAATCAACACCGAGTGCAGGGGAGCTTATAAGAGGTGGAGTTTTCCTGTTCTGTTGATGGGTCATTCGGACTCAAAACGTTAACTGTGCTCCTCTCCGCGGATGCTGCCAGACCTGCTGAGTTTTTCCAGGTATTTTTGTTTTTGTTTTTGTTTTGGATTTCCAGCATCCGCAGTTTTTTGCTTTTATCGTGGAGTTTTCCAAGTCTAGAGGGAGTATTGTAGCCTTGCTAGAGGCCTGCAGCTAATCCAGCAGCTCTGTAAATAAAGTTCATTGTCCAACAAAAGGAGTGTCTCAGTAGTACATCTCTACAGTATGGAAAAGATAAACCTGGAAAATCATTCTAAACTACAAGAATAGAACAAGGAGTCACAGGTTTAAAATAGTAAAAGGCAATTTTAAGACTGATATTAAAGAAGTTTTTCAAACAGATTGATAACTTGTGAAGTACACTTGCAGGCAGAGTAATGAAAACAAAATCTCTGGAATAATTTATGGACTGATTGGATGCTGAAACAAGGAGACTGGAGCATCATTCTGAGTTGATGAGCTGAGATGGCCGAAAAAAACTCCTTCATGCATAATTATCATGACATGGACACAGAACTGACCGAAGATGCAATGGATAAATCAACTCTAAATAGCATGGTTCCTGTCTCGTTCGAACAATGGGAATTTCTTCTGTAAAATACAATATCAAGCTTGTGTTCTGAAACTTTATTTAGTCATCCTTAGGAGTTGGAGAGAAATCTCAAGTTGCCTTGGAAGTTTTTGAACCCATGGTTGGTTAACTCCTTTAAAAGTAGTTGTGAGTCAAAGACAGTGAAAATACATTATGATATATTTGAAGGATGCGACTTTACAGTCTACCTGGCTTTTCTTACTTCTTACTCTCTCATGTCTAACCATATCTAAACAGTAGGATTCTCAGTACAGAGACCTGACTGCTCTTCTTGCTTCCTTATCCAAGATCAGATCTAACATGGTACTCTTAAAATCAAAATTACTCACATATTCCTTAACATTCTTCGTTTTCACTGCCTTGTAAGAGGAGTATGCAGGGTAGAGGGTGCCAAATATTAGCCTGTGGGAACACAAACAGTATGATTAGTGAATAAAAGGAGAGGGGAAGATTCATCAAATAGTATAGTTAGTAGCACGAAGGGTGAGCAGGACTCAAATCATTAGGTCAGTGAGCACAGTTTAACAACTGGTTTGTGAATGAACAGACAAAGTCAAGATGCTGTATTGCTAATGAGAAGGGACTACCAGGTTACTGTGAATTTGATCATACACCTTTGATACAAGAACAGTTGCATGGTGATTAATCCTTCCCTGAATTAATTAGAACTTCAGTTAGGCAGTAATCACAGAGTGGTTACAGCACAGAAGGGGGCCATTTGGCCTGTTGTGTCTGTGCTGGCTCTCTGAAGGAGCAATTCACCTAGTGCTATTCCCCCACCTTCTCCCCATGGCATATTCTTCCTTTTCAGATAATAATCAATTCCCTCTTCAATGCCTTGATTGAACCTGCCTCTCAGGCAGTGAATTCAAGATCCCAATCACTAGCTTCATGAAAAAATTTTTCCTCATGTCGCCATTGCCTGTTTTGCAAATTCCTTAGATCTGTGCCTTCTGGTTCTCAATCCTTCCACCAATGGGGACAGTTTCTCCCTATCTACTCTTCAGACCCCTCATAATTTTGAAAACCTCCATCAAATCTCCTCTCAACCTTCTCTAGTCCAAGGAAAACAGTCTGAACTTCTCCAATCTATGGTTGTAATTTTCCAGCCAGCAGGCTTTTCTGGTCCCGCTGATGTGAATGGAGATTTCAATGGCTTGCCGGCCGCCGCAGGGGAAACTGAAATTGTTGTTGGGGTGGCGGGGGAGTGGGGGTGCTGGAAAATTCTGGCCTATCTATGTACCTGAAGTTCCTCATCCCTGGAACCATTCTTGTGGAATCTTTTCTGCACCCACTCGAATACCTTCACATCTTTCTTAAAGTGTGGCGCCCAGAACTGGACACAATATTCTAGTTGAGGCCGAACCAGTGTTTTATACAATCTTAACACAACTTTCTTGTTTTCGCACTCTATGCCCCTAAAGCCTAGGATACTGTATGCTTTATTAACCGCTCTCTCAACCTGTCTTGCCACCTTCAATGACCACAATGTACATAAAGGTTTCTCTGCTCCTGCACCACTTTTAGAATTGTACCCTTTATTTTATATTGTCACTTCGTGTTCTTTCTACCAAAGTTAATCACTTCATACTTTTCTGCATTAAATTTCATCTGCCATTCCACTAAACTGTTTCTTTCATTCATTCACGGCTGGGCCAGCATTTATTGCCCATCCCTAGTTGCCCTTGAGAAGGTGGTGGTGAGCTGCCTTCTTGAACCACTGCAGTCCATGTGGTGTAGTTACACCCACAGTGCTGTTAGGAAGGGAGTTTCAGGATTTTGACCCAACAACAGTGAAGGAACAGCGATATATTTCCAAGTCAGGATGTTGAGTGACTTGGAGGGGAACTTCCAGGTGGTGGTGTTCCCATCTACCTGCTGCCCTTGTCCTTCTAGGTGGTTGTGATCATGGGTTTGGAAGGTGCTGCCTAAGGAGCCTTGGTGAATTCCTGCAGTGCATCTTGTAGATGGTACACACTGCTGCTTCTGTGCTTTGATGGTGGAGGGAGTGAATGTTTGTGGATGGGGTGCCAATCAAGCAGGCTACTTTGACCTGGATGGTGTCCAGCTTCTTCAGTGTTGTGGGAATTGCAATCATCTAGGCAAGTGGGGAGTATTCCATCACACTCCTGACTTGTGCCTTGTAGATGGTGGACAGGCTTTGGGGAATCAGGAGGTGAGTTACTAGTCGCAAGTTTCCTAGCCTCTGACCTGCTCTTGAAGCCACAGTACTTATATGGCTAATCCAGTTCAATTTCTGGTAAATGATAACCCCCAGGATATTGATAGTGGGGGATTCAGTGATGGTAATGCCATTGAACATCAGGGGGCGATGGTTGGACTCTCTTGTTGGAGATGGTCATTGCCTGACACTTGCGTGGAGTGAATGTTACTTGCCACTTGTCAGCCCAAGCCTGGATATTGTCCAGGTCTTTCTGCATTTGGACATGGACTGCTTCAGTATCTGAGGAGTCGCGAATGGTGCTGAACACTGTGCAATCATCAGCAAACATCCATACTTCTGACCTTATGGTGAAAGGAAGGTCATTGATGAAGCAGCTGAAGATGGTTGGGCCGAGGACACCACCCTGTGGAACTCATGCAGTGATGTCCTGGAGCTGAGCTAACTGACCTCCAACAACCACAACCATCTTCCTTTATGCTAGGTATGACTCCAACCAGTGGAGAGTTTTCCCCCTGATTCCCATTGACTTCAGTTTTGCTATGGGCTCCTTGATGCCACACTCGGTCAAATGCTGTCTTGATGTCAAGGGCAGTCACTCTCACCTCACCTCAGGAGTTCAGCTCTTTTGTCCATGTTTGAACCAAGGCTGTAATGTGGTCAGGAGCTGAGTGGCCCTGGCAGAACCCAAACTGGGCATCAGTGAGCAGGTTATTTACTAAGCAAGTGCTGCTTGATAGCACTGTTGATGGCCCGTTCCATTACTTTACTAATGATCGAGAGTAGGCTGATAGGGCAGTAATTGGTCGGGTTGGATTTGTCCTACTTTTTGTGTACAGGACATACCTGGGCAATTTTCCACATAGCCGGGTAGATGCCAGTGTTGTAATTGTACTGGAACAGCTTGGCTAGGGGCGCGGAAAATTCTGGAGCACAAGTCTTCGGTACTATTGCCAGAATATTGTCAGGGCCCATAGCGTTTGCAGTATCCAGTGCCTTCAGCCGTTTCTTGATATTGGAGTGAATCGAATTGGCTGAAGACTGGCATCTGTGATGCTGGGGACCTCCGGAGGAGGCCGAAATGGATCACCCACTCGGCACTTCTTGCTGAAGATTGTTGCGAATGCTTCAGCCTTATCTTTTACACTGCTGTGTTGGGCTCCTCCATCATTGAGGATGGGGATATTTGTGGAGCCTTCTGCTCCAGTGAGTTGTGTAATTGTCCACCACCATTCATGACTGGATGTGGCAGGACTGCAGAGCTTAGATCTGATCCGTTGGTTGTGGTTTCGCTTAGCTCTGTCTATCACTTGCTGCTTATGCTGTTTGGCATGCAAATAGTCCTGTGTTATAGCTTCACCAGGTTGACACCTCATTTTTAGGTATGCCTGGTGCTGCTCCTGGCATGCCCCCCTGCACTCTTCATTGAACCAGGGTTGATCCCCTGGCTTGATGATAATGGTAGAGTGGGGGATATGCTGGGCCATGAGGTTACAGATTGTGTTCGAGTACAATTCTGCTGCTGCTGATAGCCCACAGCACCTCATGGATGCCCAGTCTTGAGTTGCTAGATCTGTTCGAAACCCATCCTATTTAGCACAGTGGTAGTGCCACACAACACAATGGAGGGTATCCTCAATGTGAAGGTGGGACTTCGTCTCCACAATGACTGTGCGGCGGTCACTCCTACCGATACTGTCATGGATAGATGCATCTGCGGCAGACAGGTTGGTGAGGATGATGTCAAGTATGTTTTTCCCTCTCGTTGATTCACTCAGCACCAGACCCAGTCTAGCACTATGTCAGTTAGGACTCGTCCAGCTCGGTCAGTAGTGGTGCTACTGAGCCACTCTTGGTGATGGACATCACACAATCTCATGATATTTTGAAATGTAAATGGCCTATTAAGTCCATTAACATAGTCATTTTTGTGCTTGTTAACACCGACGAAAAGCCCAAGCAGCCTTCGCGTTTTTTATTTATAAAGTAAAATTTTTAAATTTATATAATAAAAGCTTTAGGAAACCTCATTCCGCTTGTGAATGAAGTTTCCTAAAGCTTATATTATATTAAAAAAAATCCCCTAAATGCTCTCCTACTGATACTTGATCCATTTAATGCACCTCATTCCCAAGAGCCAGGTCTAGCAGTGACTCATTTCTCGTTGGACTGGAAACATACTGCTGTTGAAAATTCTCCTGAACACACTCTAGGAACTCTTGCCCCTCTCTGCCCTTTACACTGTTACTATTTCAGCCTTTATTTAGATAAAGTCCTCTATTATAACTATGCTATAATTCTTGCAATTCTCTGTAATTTCCTTGCAAATTTGTTCCCCTACATTTTTCCCACTAGCTGGTAGCCTATAGACTGCACTGAGTAATGTAATTGCACTTTTTTATTCCTTAGCTCTAGCCCAATAGATTCTGTCCCTGACCCCTCTGGGATGTCCTTTCTCCAGCATTGCAATGCTCTCCTTAATCAATACTGCCACCCCTCCTCCTTTCCTTGCTATCCTTTCTTTCCTGAACACCTTATATCGAGAAATAATTAATACCCAGTCCTGCCCTTCTTTGGGCCAGATCTCCATTGTAGCTGCAAGATCATATTTCCACCTCGCTACCTGTACCTGCATCTCACGAATCTTATTTACCACACCACACATTCACATACATGCACAGTAACACTAATTTAGACTTTATTACTTTCCCCCTTACTCTGAACCCACCTAATAACTTACTATTTCCTAGTCTAGTCCATCTGTCTCTCCCAGTATTCTCTTTAGTATTACCTGCTGGTTCTCACACCGCTGCCAAGTTAGTTTGAACTATATGGAACTATATTGCTGTTCCTTCACTATCATTGGGTAAAACTCCTGGAACTCCCTCCCTAACAGCACTGCGGTGTAGCTACACTCGATGGACTGCAGCGGTTCAAGAAGGCAGCTCCCCACCACTGTCTCAAGAGCAATTAAGGATGGACAATAAATGCTGGCCGAGCCACATCTCATGAATAAATTAATAAAAAACCCTCCCTAATACTACTCACAAATCGCCCCATGAAGAAACTGGTCCCTGCTCTGTTTAGGTGGAACCTGTCCAACCTGTTCAGGTCCCATCTTCACCTGAATTGGTCCCAATGTCCCAGGAATCCAAAGGACCCCCCCTGCACCATCTTCCCAGTCATACATTCATCTGCTTTATCCTCCTATTTCTAGATTCACTTGCATGTGGCACTGAAACTAATCCAGAGATTACTACTTATGAGGTCCTGCTTGCTAATTTCCTACCTAGTTCTCTTAATTCTGACTGCAGGACCACATCCTTCTTTCTACCTATTTTGTTGGTACCAATGTGGGCTATGACTGCTGGTTGTTCATCCTCCCCATTCAGGGTTCAGCCATTCAGTGACATCCCTGACCCTTGTCTACAACTGCAGAAATACCTGTCTGTTCCCCGAACAATCAAATCTCCTATTACTATTCTCTTCCAGTCTTCGTCATGCCCTCTATACAGCTGAACCAACCATGCTGCCATGGATTTGGCTCTGACTGCACTCCCCAGATGAACCATCACTTCCATCAGCATTCAGGACTGAATGCTAGTTATAGTAAGATGGGACTCCTGCACTGCCTGCCTGTATCTCCTTGACTACCTTTGACCAACCTTTATCCTGCGTAATTCATAAGAACTATAAAGTTAAATTGAAAATGAGCCTAACCCTGCTGAATAAATGTTTTAAATATTCTTAATCCCAGAAGTGTAACATATGAAAAGTTCTTAGGATAAATCTCTTCTTACTAATGGATAGACGGGCAAGATGCAGGAGGAGCCATAGGCTATTCACCTATTTATGTCAGATACAGTTTTAAGGCTCTCTTGTGACAATGTTCAGTTTGGCAATAGATATAAAATAGGATACTTTCAAGCATGGGTACTGTGTGCCAGAGAAGAAACAAAATCATATCTAAGCCAATATACTGTAAACTGTGATGCTCTGAATTCATCACCTTAAATTTTTCTCATTATTACCATCAGTGACAGATCTGTAAGTACTTTGTCTGCTTTATCCCAATACTGTAGAGCTCAACATTGCTGTCTCCACATAAAACCCAAGTTTGGATAAAACTTAGGGCAGAATTTTTCCCTTGGCGTGTGGGATTGGCAGGGGTGCCTGCGATTGGCAGCGCTCCGTGATTTTATGCGGGTGGGCCAATTAAGGCCCGCCCAGCATGATACATGAGCAGCAGCACTGAGCGCTGCCTGTGCAGGCAGGGGGAGGAGGGCTAGCTGGCCTAGCGCGAACTTCGCACATGTGTGCAAAAGAGTGCTGAATAATCTCTCTGAGGCACGGAGCTGCCTCAGGGAGATGAAGAATATATTGAAAAAATTATTAAACAGCTCAAAAAATTAATGAAATATGTCCCCTCATGTGACTCTGTCACATGTTTTTAATTAACAATTAAAGTTTTTATTTCATTTGTATTTGATTTTGGAAACCTCATCCCGCCTGTGGATGAGGTTTTCAAAAAAAATGCAAAGGCCGCTTGGCCTTTTTGCCTGCCCATCAAATGAGCTAAAAAATCCTGCCCTCAGTGCTGGGTGTTTTCACTGTTCAGCATTTGAATTCATTACACTTTTACTAAAATACACAGACAACACTGTGTCCATTTTGAATTTTCATAGTCTCAGCTATCATGCATGTTATCATCTGTATGACTTTCTGTGCGGGACTAAAGCATACAACATAGGTTTACTGCTGCATTTGTCATGGGCAGGAAGTTTCTGATGACAAAGGCCAGCAAGGCTGACCCAAATAAAATAGTCCAAAATACCACAACATAATCTTGTCTGTAATGAGCTCCACAATGCTGTCTTAACTATTATATTCAGCAGCAAAAGATTTCAAAGATAATTCAGCAGGGCCTTATTCTTGGCAAGATTTGCATATTTTGGTCAAAGGCAACAACTTACATTTGTGTAATGCCTTTAACCTGATAAAATGTCCAAAGGTGTTTCTCAGGAATATGATCAGGCAAAAACTGATACCAAGCCAAAGAAAGAGAGATGAGGACAGGTAGCCAAATGTTTGGTCAAAGGGGCAGGTTGTAAGCAGTACCTTAAAAAGGAGAAACATTTGGGGAGAGAGCTTAGGGCCTAGGTAGCTGAAGGCACAACCACCAATGGTGGGGTAAGGGAGGTATGTGTTACACAAGAGGCCAAATTTGATGGGTGTAGGAGGTTACAGAGATAGAGTGGGGTGATTCCATGAGGGAATTTATACTGAACATAAGGGTGAGAATTTTAAAACAGAGGCATTGGTGGGAATAATCACCTGTTCCCTAAAGAAAGATGCCTTCTACCACCAACACTGAAATAATTAAACAAAAAAAAGAGCTGGAAGTTCATCGTCAGACCACATAGAGTTCAAAAGCTCCTGGTCAGCCTCAACTGTTAGAGAGAAATGACAATAGATGCATTCGAACTGGCAAATACAAAGACTGAGAACAAGTCACCTGCCATGTCAGAAGAAGTGTGCGCAACAGAAAGCAAAAGGGCCTCAAGGGAATTGTATTTGGTCACACTGGTCTATATAGTTTGTAGACATCATCAAAAGTGAAGTTCAATTTGCTTATGACACCATCTTGATACATGCCTACTGATATTTTTCTGGTCACCAATGAGAGAAAAATATTTACACATATTACCAGCTAGAAATTATATTAGGTCATATTCAGAAAAGACTGTCGAATCAATCATTCTTTTAAGAAAAAAGTAATGCGCTGTCAGATATATAATGGAAACTTGGCTTAAGAACAGGCAAAAATGGCAGCTCAACATCCCTGGATATAGAGTTTTCAGGCAGGATAGGGAGCGGGATAAAAAAGGTGGGGGTGTAGCATTATTGGTTAAAGAATCAATTACAACTGTGAGGAGGAGTAATATACTAAATGAAGCATCAATTGAGGCCATATGGGTTGAGCTCAAAAATAAAAAAGGGGCAACCACACTGCAAGGAGTGTACTATAGACTATAATAGTGGAAGGGAGTTAGAAGAGCAAATATGTAGACAGATTTCTGAGTGCAAAAGAAACATCAGTAATCATTGGAAACTTCAACTACCCTAATATCAACTGGGATATGAACAGCATGAAGGGCACAGAGGGCACAAAATTCTTGGACTGCAATCAAGAGAACTTTTTTAGCCAGCGCGTAACAAGCCCAACAAGATGGGGCATGATTCTAGATTAAGTCTTAGGAAATGAAGCTGGGCAAGCGGATGAAGTCACAGTGGGAGACCATTTTGGAGATAGTGACCATAAAATAGTTAGATTTAGCATCATTATGGAAAAGGACAAAGATAGAACAGGAGCAAAAGTTCAAAATTGGGGGAAGATAAGTTTTACAGAGCTGAGAGGTGAGTAGATGAGAGTGGGCTGGATATAGCTATTAGAAGGAAAAACAATGTCAAATCAGTGGGAGGTATTCAAAAGCGAGATTCTACGGGCACAGTGTAGACATGTCCCCACAAAGAAAAAGGGTGGTACTGCCAAATATAAAGCCGCCTGGTTATCCAGAAGCATACAGGGTAAGATAAAGCAGAAAAAAGAAAGCTTATGACAGTCACAAAAGACTTAATACTGTAGAAAGCCTAGAGGAGTACAGGAAGTATAGAGGTGAAGTAAAAATAGAAATTAGGAAAGCAAAGAGAGGATATGAAAAAATATTGGCAAGTAAAATCAAACAAAATCCTAAGGTGATTTACCAGTACATTAAGAACTAGAGAATAACTAAGGAAAAGTTAGGGCCTATCAGAGATGTACATGCTAACTCGTGTATTGATGCTGAAGATGTGGGCAGGGTTCACAATGAATACTTTGTCTCTGTCTTCACTTAGAAGAGGGATGATGCAGACTTTCTAGTTAAAGAAGAGGAGTGTGAAATATTAGCTACAATAAGCATAGTGAGAGAGGAAGTACTGGAGGGACTGGCATCCCTGAAGGTGGATAAGTCACCAGGGCCAGATGGATTGTATCCCAGGCTGTTGAAGGAAGCCAGGGAGGAAATAGTGAATGCTCTGAGGATCATTTTCCAATCCTCACTAGTAATGGGTGAGTTCTCAGAGAATTGGAGGTCTGCGAATATTGTTCCATTATTTAAAAAAGGTGCGAGGGATAGGCCAGAAAATTATAGGCCAGTCAGTCTGACTTTGGTGGTAGGCAAATTATTGGAAACAATTCTGAGAGACAGGATAAACTGTCACTTAGAAAGGAACGGATTAATCAGGGATAGTCAGCATAGTTTTGTTAGGGGAAGACCGTGTCTTACTAACTTAATAGAATTTTTTGAGGAAGTAGCTAGGAGGATTGATGAGGTTGCTGCATTGGATGTTGTCTACATGGATTTCATTAAGGCATCTGACAAGGTCCCACATGGCAGACTGGTCAGAAAAGTAAGATCTCTTGGAAAGATGGCAGGTTGGATCCAAAATTGGCTCAGTGAGAGGAAACAAAGGGTAATGGTCAATGAATGTTTTTGGGAATGGAAAACGGTTTCCAGTGGTGTTCCACAGGGCTCAGTGTTGGGGTCCTTGCTGTTTGTTGTATATATTAATGATTTAGACTTAAATATGGGAAGCATGATTGGGAAGTTTGCAGATGACACAAAAATTGGCCATGTAGTTGATAGTGAAGAGGATAGCTGTCAACCTCAGAATTATATCAATGGTTTGGTTGAGTGGGCAGAGAAGTGGCAAATGGAATTCAATCCAGAAAAGTGTGAGGTAATGCATTTGGGGAGGGCAAGCAAAGCAAGGCAATACTCAATAAACGGGAAGTTATTGATAGGGGTTGAGGAAATTTGACACCTTGGAGTGCATGTCCACAGTTCCTTGAAGGTGGCAGGACAGGTGGACACAGTGGTCAAGAAAGCATATGGAATGCTTTCCTTTATTGGACAAGGTATTGAATACAAAAGCAGGGATGTAATGCTGGAACTGTATAAAACACTGGTTAAGCCACAGCTGGAGTTTTGAGTACAGTTCTGGTCACATTACAGGAAGGACATAATTGCCCTGGAGAGAGTACAGAGGAGATTTACAAGAATGTTGCCAGGGCTTGAAAATTGCAGCTATGAGGAAAGATTAGATAGGCTGGGGTTGTTTTCCTTAGAACAGAGGGGGCTAAGGGGTGACCTAATTGAGGTCAAAACAATTCACAAAATTATGAAGGGTAGACAGGAATGACTTGTTTCCCCTAGCTGAGGGGTCAGTTACCAGGGGACATAGATTTAAGATGATTGGTAGAAGGATTAGGGGGGACATGAGGAAAAGCTTTCTCATCCAGAGGGTAGTGGGTGTCTGGAATTCGCTGCCTAAATTGAAACGCTCAATTCATTTAAAAGGTACCTGGATCTGCATCTGAAGTGCTGTAACCTGCAAGGCTATGGACCAGGTGCTGGAGAGTGGGATTAAAAGAAGTGGCTAGTTTTTTTTTCTCTTTTTGGCCGGCGCAGACATGATGGACTGAACGGCCTCTTTCTGCACCGTAACTTTTCTATGGTTCTATAGCATGGTTCTTAAATAGTGACATTACAGCCTTATTCCATTAGAGAGGAAAGTGGTGTCAGATAACTATTCCCAAAGCTGAATCAAAGAGCTAAATATTAACTTGGAACCTGGGAGGGGCTGGAGGGGGGAGGAGCTGCTTTGAGGTTGGGAGATCTGGAAATATGGATTTTCCGCAGGATTCTGAAGAAGAGTCATACGGACTCGAAATGTTAACTCTGTCTTTCTCTCCACAGATACTGTCAGACCTGCTGAGTTTTCCCACCATTTTTTGTTTTTGTTTCAGATTTCCAGCATCCGCAGTATTTTGCCTTTTCCTTTGGGAGTGTATTTGGGAGATCCGCCATGGCATGTGCCAAGTTGAGGAACATCTTGAACCGGCTTGGAAAGGATATTGTAGAGGGAGGGGGAAAATTCAGTCACTGTGGTCCATGCTGGGGCCAAAAACATAGGGAAGAGTAGACAAGAGGTTCTGTTAGAAAACTGGCAGGAACCAGGAGCTAAGTATAAAGAAAAGTTCATGGGTTATAAACTCTGGATTATTACCTGAGCCAAGTACAAATTGGCATAATCATAAGGTGAGAGAGGTAAACATGTGGCTGAAGGATTGGTGAGAAAGAGGGCTTTCAATTCATGGGATATTAGCAGAAGCACTGGGTCTGGAAGAACATGTCTGTTTGACAGGCTCCAATTGAATTAGGTTGGGACCAGGATACCATTCAAGTGGAGGGAGTGAAAAGGAACATGGTAGTGATAGGGGACAGTAAGTCAGAAGGATAGACACTGTTCTCTGTGACTGTAGCTGGGAGCTCCGAAGGTTGTATTGCCTGCTTGGCGCCAAGGTTAAGGGCATCTCCTCATGGCTGGATGAACTTGGAGTGGGAGGGGAAGGATCCAGTTGTTGTGGTCCATGTAGGAACCAATAACAGGTAGAACTAGGAATGATGTTCTGCTGAGAGTTTGAAGAGCTAGGATCCAAATTAAAATGCAGAACATCAAAGGCAATCATCTCTGGATTGTTACCTAATTAGCATAGGGTCAAACAGATTAGAGGATTAAATACGTGGCTGAAAGAGTAGTGTGGGAAGAAGGAGGGGGTTTCAATTCATGGGGCACTGGCACCAGTACTCAGGAAAGAGAGCTGTTCCGTAGGGATAGACTCCACTTAAAATGGGCTGGGCACAGTGTCCTGGCAAATCGTAGAACTAGGGCTGTGGATAAAGTTTAAACAAACATCAGCTGGGGGGTGGGTGGGTGTTCTGGGTGAAGGGAAAACTCGAAGAAACAGAAGTGAAGCAATGTGGGTAAAAAAAAAGCAGAGTGAGACAAGAAAGGACGAAGAGTTTAACAGTAATTGTGCATCAGCGAGTAAGGTCCAGGCAGGGAATAATAGTTTTTAAAAAATGAAATTAAAAGCTCTTTACCTGAATGCGTGAAGCAGCCACGCTAAGGTAGATGAATTGGTGGCACAAATAGAGATAAATGATTTAGATCTGATCACCATTGCAGAAAAATGGTTACATGGTGGCCAAAGTTGGACCAAAATATTGCTGGGTACACAATATTTCAAAAAGAGAGTCAGAATGGCAAAGGTGAAGTGGTATGGGTGGTAGCCCTGATAGTAAAGGATGATGCAAGGACATTAATGAGGTAGGATCTTGGCTCAAAATATCATGAAGTTGAGTCATTATGGGTGGAGATTAGGGTTGGCATGAGTCAGAAAACGCTAGTGGAGTAGTTTATAGGCCCCCTAACAGTAGTTATACATTTGCACAGAGCATTAAACAAAAAATTATTGGAGCCTGTAAAAAAGACAATGGGTGGAATATTCCCCCCATTGCACTAAGTGTGGGAGGAGGTTTGAAAAATGACGTATTTCCCGCCGGCCGCAATGGCGGATTTTCATGCTGTTATTGTCCGCTTCCTGCCTCATTAATTATGCATGCACAGGAAACACGCCGGATCGCTGGCGGGCGGCCTCTGATTCGCCCACCATGCCATCAGCTCACCGCTTCCTCATTCTGGGTACCATATTTAAACAGCACGCATGCACAGCTTTCTCAATCTCTCCAGCCCAAGACAGCCACAGATACTACAGATGGTCCCAAAAGGGAAGAAGACAGCAGCCTCCAAGTTCAGTGAGGCCTCCCTCGAATGCCTACTGGCACCGTGGAGGCCCACTGCCATGTCCTCCACTCTGTGATGGCCATAGGATGTCCACCAACCACACCACTCCAGCTTGGGAGCCGATGGCAGCGGTGGCCAGTGCTGACGCTGCCACAAGAGATCAGCCACCCAGTGCAGAAAGAGGATGAGTGATCTCATCCGTACTGCCTGGGTAAGGCAACCATTTCATCACCATCAAATCACATGTTCACAAGCCCATCACACAATCACCGGGCTCTCACTCACTGCCATCTCAAGAGACATCACCAACCACTCTCACACACACCTTCACATCTCCATCTGGCCTCTTCTCCTCTGGAGATCACGTCCTCATCCCCTCCATAGCTCCACTCACCACCCACACGTGCCAGACATCCTTAGCATCAGCCCTGGCATGTGTCTTGCTCACAATCTCTCCATCTGTCTTTATGCAGGACAAGCATGCACACAATTGCAGGGAGAGGTCCCAGACCAGGGGTGGAGTGTCAGAACTCAAGGTTCTCACTCCCTTTGAAAATCGTGCTGTTGAGCTGGCCGGTGAGGACGTGGACCTTGCCTGCAGCAAGGTGAGGTTGGCGGCAAACACCCGTGTGAGGCTCCTGCACCAGCTCACCCCTCACTCAATGCTACTGTGGGTGCAGTCCTGTTTTTTATTTGGCAGCCATGCACCAATTATCTCTTTTCTTTCCTAGACACCTCTGCCAGGCACCTGAGGCCCTCAACCAGCCAGGCCCTGAGCTCCAGCCCAAGGACACTTCAGATGCGGAACCTGACGACAGCACCTTTGAAGACCCATCACAATGCTCACCCACACCCTCCACCAGCACATAGACACACACCTCGGGGGGACCTAGTTCTACAGCAGCCTCTGGTGAGCAAAGCGCACAATCTGCTCCTCAGCAGGTAGAGGCAGCGACATCCAAGCTTGCCGGCACTTGGAGGACTGGAGGTCACGATTCTACTGAGTCCGAGTCTGATGACGAGCCTCAGGACTTTGTCCTAAATCAGTTGGTGGAGCTACAGCGACAATCACGGTAACATCAGGAAGAGATGTCAGCTACACTCCTCAGAGGAGTCCGTCCACATTCAGTCTGAGGTGATAGCGCCAGAATGTCAGCACACTGATGTCAACACTGACAGCCGCCATGGAGACCTTGGTCCAGAACAACAGCCCTGAACTGCTGCAGGAGCTGGAGCCCATTGTTGTAGCCTTTGGTGGCATCCATCAGTGTCAATGTGAGAGGACTGCGGGGCACCTTGATCTCACTCTAGTTGCCCCTTACCCTCAAGGAGTCAGCCAGGGGCTCTCAGGCACCCATAGGGAGGAGGACCAGCAGCTCGACACCCCGGGGCCATGCACCCAGGTGATTCCGGGACCCTGTGGCCCATTCAAATCCCCTCTTCTTGTAACCCCAGCAGTTCCAGCTCCACAGGCCAAGGAGGGTGCACCTGCCCCACAGCAGGACACCCAAAGCAGGCCAGCAGCCTCCAGATGATGCCCACCAAGGTCATCACAGACACCAAGGCATCGCAGTCAGCAGGCTGCCCCCACCTCCACTGTGGATGTCAGGCAAGCGCCAAGACATAATGGCAGGGTTAGGAAAGTTACAAAGATTCCAGAGTACAATGGTGGCGTGGATGTTCACAACATGCATATAATGTACACAAATGTAAATAGAATCACACTCATTTCACATTTACTCTTGTGGCTGCCTCATTTTTACGATGAGCTGTGTTGCAATCATTCAGGTGCGATACTATGGTATCTCCCCCAACTTATCGCAGATGTCACGATCATGGGCCTCTCGTCTATGTAGTGTGCTTCTATATCACCACAGTGTGTGGCCCTTTTTCAGATCATTCTAAACATCAATGATGCCTCGACTCTAATGTTAAGTGTGCTTGTGGAAGGAACCTTGTTCATATGCTTTGCAGGGTCATGTCATGTTTATTCTTGGCTTTGTAAGATTGAGGCAGAGATGTTCTCCTATCTCGTTTGCATTCTTGAAAGGTTGAGATGTAGTGTACAAGGAGAGAAGTGTTCACACATGGAGAGGGGTCATATATCATGCAACTCCATGTACTCTCTGTCTCTCGGCAGGGTTTTCATGCTATGAGCCCATACTCAGAGATCGCTCACTGTTAGACAACCGCATTTGAAACTTTAAGAGCGTAAATCTACTAAGCTCATCAATAAGTGGGGGCACCTTGCCACCTCAAGGTGCCAAAGCTCTGCTCCTCACATCCATATTATTGTCCGGGCACTTGAACATCCAACCTTGAGTGTCTCCCACCCTGCGGTTGTGTGTCTTGTGGAGACAAGGCTCCCATCACAAACTAGGGATGAAGCGCTGTGCATCCCTCACCTGAGCACTCGCCAGGGTCACTGCTGCTAATTCCAAATAGTCATTTTTGATAGACAATAGAGGCTTTGAGCAGGCACTGGAAGCGCACCTGGTTGCTTTAGACAATGTGGGGGGGGGAGTGATGGGATAGGAGCAAGGGTGTTCTGAAGTTGAAGCGTGCTCTTTATTAGCATTGACGCTTGCCTGTGAGGGCTTCGTGGTGTGTGCACATTGTGGACTTGGCAAGGGCCAGGGCTGGCCAGGAGGGCACAATGTCAGCATTAAAGAGGAGCCATTTTTATGTCTGGCAGGCAAGTCTTTGATGTCATCATGCTCAGGTGGCCCGTATCCATATCAAGCTGAGTATAAATGTAGCCCAGGATCCCTAACTGAGAGTGCTGGGTGTCAGTGTGATTTGGAAGACAACAGAGTCATCTCTAAATGGATTCACAGCAGCGGAACGTCATCGGCTGCCTTGTCCCAAGTGTGAATTGTCTGATTCAGTATTGAGGTTACACAGAGTGCGTTGTCCCATTGCTGGAGATGGATCTCTTTGAGGAGCTTTGTCATGTTGAAGGCACACAGGTACGAGTCCACTGAGGATAGTGCAATAGCTCCTAGCTCTTGTAGGTTGCTGTTGTGATTGGGATGCTGGAGAGACACTTGAAGAGGCAGCATTTTCTGACTCCCTCCTCCAGTTAGCACCTCATCTCAGCAAGGACACTTTCTCCTGAGGCTTCATCATCCTTCAAAGGATCAGGACAATGTGAGCCTGATGTGTAATTATTCTCAAATTGAAGTGCATGATTGAAATGAGAGGAATAGTAACGCTAGTGTTAATGCTGGCCCATGGTGGAGGGCACTTGTTCAAGAGGGTACTCACTGTAACTTGTCATCCTTTTCGTGGAATCTGGTGGCTATGAGGGCCTCACGTGCAGGCCTGCCTCATCTGGCCCATGCTATGGCCTCTTCCCCTGCAGCTTCGTCTTCCTCAAACTCAGTACCATCATTCCCTTCAAGGTCCTCCTCTTTGGAGGAGACATGCAACTCCTCCATCTCATCATCTGGCAAGTCCTCCCTCCTTTGCAGGGTCAGATTGTGCAGCATGCAGCAAGCCATGGTGATCCATGAGACTGCCTGGGGAGCGTACTGGAGTGCTCCGCCAGATCTGTCCAGGCATCAGAATTCAAACTTTAGAATCCCTAATGTGTGCTCCACCAATGTTCAGCTAGCGCCATGAGCCTCATTGTACCTTCCCTCTGCAGGAGTCTGAGGCTGCCGCACGGGCATCATCAGCCACGTCATTTGCGGGTACCCTTTGTCACCGAGGAGCCAGCCCTGGATCCTGGTTAGTCCCTCAAAGATGTCCGGGATCTGCAATCTACTCAAGATGTATGAGTCATGGATGCTACCTGGGAATCTGGCACAAACCTGCATGATAAGTTTCTTGTGGTCGCAGACCAGCTGTACATTGAGTGAGTGGGAGCCTTTCCTGTTTATGTGTTGGAGCGCCTGCTGTCTGGGAGATTTTGTAGCGATATGAGTGCAGTCGCTGGCACCCTGCACCTGTGGGAATCCGGCAATCTCAGCAAAGCCCAGTGCTCTGGCATCCTGGCTTGCTTGATCTCTGTCAAAGGTGACATAATTGTCGGCCTTGGCAAAAATGGCGTTCGTGACCTCATGTTATTATTTGTGCGTGGACGCTTGAGAGATCCCACAGAGGGCTCCAGTGGAGCCCTGGAAGGAGCCACTCACGTAGAAGTTCAGAGCAGCCATTACTTTCAGAGTCACTGGCAATGGATGCCCTCCCAGTATCCGTGGCGCCAATTCCTGGAGAATGTGGCAAATTTGAGTTATCAGATCCCTGGACATGCAGAGGCATCGGCAACAGTGTGTCTCATTCATCTGCAGATAAGACCTGTGAGTTCTGTAGACCCTCGGTCTTGTGAGCTACCTACGCACAACGTCTCTGTAAGCCTCATCCTCTGAGTCCGGAGAGAACCCTGCTGGCTCTGCTGGCCTTTGGTCATGAGGGTCTTGCTCCTCCCTTTGACGATCCAGGAACCTCCGATGTAATCTTCCCCTTTTTCTCTCCTGCTTGCAAGCGATAATGCAGCAGCAATAAACGCAGGCTCCATCTTCCTGATGGTCTCTCTGCAGCATCAAAGAGAAAAAGATGAGTGCCAGCGTTAGTCTCCAAGGGTCCTCTTTCTGTCAATGACTCGTCAGTGAATGTGGATTCCAGGGCTTTGTTCCTGTGTCGAGGGTATTCGCCCCTAAAATGATGGCCAATGAGGGGTACGTATCTGTGTCCCCCACCCTACATAGCCACCTGCTATGCCATTGCTTTGGCCAGGTGCTTGGATAGGCTGCTTTCAGCCCAGGCATTGGGAGCCTCATTCACTGCACTCTTGGGAATAAATCTGAAGGTGCATGTTCATTCAGAGAATGAGATTACTTGAGGGGGGTATGAGGCTTCTCTTCAGTGAACTGTCCAGCGCCAACTTTCTAACAGGCTTTCTGGAGCTTGTCCAATTGCCCAATTAGTATGGAGTTCGTTATCACTCTGGGGCCCCGTTTCCTGACTGAGACCACTTGCCCCCCTTCCCCAGTACAGGCCTAGCCCTGCAGTCCATTAGAAGTCACCTCCGCCTTACCTCTGGTCTGGTAGGTAGAGACTTGCCTGTGACACCCCCTGAAAGCGATCTGGTGCTACCTGCAAAGCCTGGCGCTGATTACTGCGAGTGCTGTGCGATGCAAGGTAAGTGAACTAACCTCAAAGTCACGAGCAAAGTGCAGGTTGCCAGGTGCACGTCACTTGTATCCTGTTGTGAAACACGTTTTTCTAATTGCACGCTGACGTGGCCTAATGATCCAGCATGGGGGGAGTGGTTCCAGTGAGTCGGGCTTATAATGACATGCAAATGTATTCAAATGACATTCCCGATGTGCTGCGATGGGAAACATAGCCCGCCATTGACGGATGGAGCGGACGACTGCAAACCTTTGGCTTTCTCGCGATATGTTAGGCTCCTGCCCACCATGATGCCTGCCAAGAACAGGTGCAGAAAATCCCAGCCAATGTAGTAATTGTGCAGTACTTTAATCTTCATATCGACTGGGCCAATCAAATTGACAAGGGTGGTCCAGAAGCTGAATTTGTAGAATGTTTTCATGACAGTTTCTTGGAGCAATATGTTGTTGAACCAACTAGGGATAAATCTATTTTAGATCTTGTATTATGTAATGAGGCAGGTAGTAAAAGACTCGCTGGGACCTAGTGATCATAATACAATTAAATTCCATTAAAGTTTGAAAGCGACATACTCCTAACACAAACAAGAATCTTAAACTTAAACAAAGCCAATTACATAGGTATGAGGGTAGAACTGGCTAAGGTTGATTGGACAAATAGACTAAGAGGTATGCCGGTCAATGAACAGTGCGAAACATTTGAAGAAACAATTCAAAATATTCATCAAAAATACATTGCCTTGAAAAAGCTCAGTAGGAATGATCCATCCGTGGCTTACTCAGGAAGTTAAGGATGGTATTAGATTAAAAGAAGATTTAAAATTGCAAAGAATAGTCGCAAGTCTGAGGATTTTGAAAGGACTGGGGAATTAAATAACTTCACATCATGACAGTCGTACGGACTTTCCCCGCTCTTCAGGAGCATTTACGCCTATTCTAAAAATTTGTAACTCCCACACTGCAAGTTAAAGCCCTTGTTACAGCAAAACTGGGGTCTGTTTGAACTCAGCACTCAGCTTCAGCAGCAGATAGTCTGAGGTAGGGATGGAGACGGCCATTGTTACAGGAGGTAGAAGTCGGCTGTGACTGATTGTCCAATGCTGCCAACTTGTCCTAGAGTAAGCTCGCCAATTTGTAGCAGCATCAGACATGGATCACTGATTTATCAAATTATAATTCAGATCAAAATAATGCTGAAAAACAGTAAGTGAATTGCAACCTCATATTTCACTAAGAATTACCCATGTTTTTCCAACTGGTAATTCTAACTATAATTGTTTTAATTTATTAGTTATTTCTGTGCTGCATGTTTAATTTTAATAAGTGAGAATCAGGATTTTGTCGTCAATAAATTATTGCTGGTATATGAATTTGTTATTGACTTGATGATTAGGGTTGTAAGAGGTGATCATTTGGCATCATTCTTTCCTAGACCTAAACTGGATGGAAAATCCAGACTGTTCCTTCTTGAGTGGTGAAGTAAGGAGATGAGTGCATGGGGGCATTGGGGGTGGGGTGGGGGGGGTGCAGGAGCGGAGGGGAGCTTTGTCTACTTCTTTGGCTTACATTTATCAGAATATCAATTTCAGCGTTCTTACAATGTGCTTCCCCTCTTCAGTGGGCTGTCTCGCTTGACCCTTCTGAGCCTGGCAAAGATTTGCCTGCAGAGCTTTCAGTTTAAATACTTCAGTGGCTTACTGTAAAAAACTTGAATAGGACCAGACGGCCTTCACCAGACAACCCCAGCAGAGCACCTGGGACCGGAGACATCCTAGAACAAGGGACAGAATTTTTGATGAGTCATAGAGACTCTGGGGACCTTCCAGACTATTGGGTGGAACCCAGATCCGGAAGCCCCGTCCCTATTTCCGACAGGTTCTATTTTTGTTGGTGGGGGGTTGGGGGCAGGACGTAACTCCCGCATGTGGGATTCCCGAACTCAGTAAGGCCATTTGAAACCAGTGCTGTGTTCAAACACATGCCATTTTCGCCAGCGCAAGGGGATTAAGTGGCAGTTATGAATCTTTAGAGAAGTCATAAATGCTCTTGAAGGGTGGATAAGGTTTGTAGAATTGCCAAGCTGTTAAATTATTTAAATGGCTAGCCCCTTAAAAATAGAAAGGAAACTGCCTGTCTGTGTCGGTGAGAATTGAAAAAATGTTTTAGCAGTTTCAATAACTGTTTGTTGACATAACCCAAAGTGCTACCATTATAGCACTATTACTCCTTGGCTGCCTTCCACAAATTTTCATTATCACACTTGGGCAGCGGGTGGCTTGTAAGTTCACAGTTTGATTGACAGCTCAAAAGGGTTACTGAAGAATTAGCTGTCTTTTATCAAAGTATGAATACAAGTCTGTTTTGATAAGGAATTAAATACTTCAGGGGATTTGAATGTTTTGAATGGGCTTTCATGAATGGGACTTATTTATATAGTGAACTCGATATTGAAATAGATATTTAGAACTTTATTTTATTTCATCCCAGCATGGCCCCTGTTGTCTGCCTATGATTAATACTGGGTGAATTGGCATGGAAGGTGTAAGGCCAAACAGTGATGGGTCATGAGTTGGCACTAAGTTATAGGGGTTATAAGGGGCCATGGGGATCATGAGTTGGCACTAAATTGGCATAGAGGCTATAGGACTATGGGATGGGTGGGTGCTGAGGGGATGTGAGGGATAAAGGCGATTTATGTTTAAGAAAACTGGTCCAAAGACCCAGACAACCAAAGTGGGCCATTTAAACAGCCCACCTTGGCACTCAGCAGCCCCTGTGGCTGCCTCTGATTTGCATCTGGGATGGTGGACCTGACTCCATCCTGCAACCACAACACCACCACCCCCCCCACCCCCTCCACCCCACAAGAACAAAGATCCATCCATCCAGAGCACTTTTGCGGGGGAGGGTAAAGTAAGCCGGGAAATTTCACCACTCCCACTGCCCGACCTGGGTGCAAAAATCCAGGCTAATGTGTGTGTGTTGCCTGCTGATTGCCATGGCAGGCTGACTAATGTTTCACTGTTTAGCTTCTTTGGGGTAACATCTTATTTGATTAGCACTTTAACTACTCAGTTGTAAAGTATTAGGTTTTTTTTTAACTATTTGTGTGAACACACTTTGCTTGAAAACACAACCTTTGGAATGTAACATCATTTTCCTTCCTGTGGAAAATAGTTCAAAAATCCTGCAAAGTGACAAAGTATTAGGTGGATCTAGATCACACCTGAACTCAAAAGAATTATACAAACTAAACTAAAGCAGCAAATGTTCAAATCTCATCCTGCTAATCTGAACAGGGGAAATGCTGAACGGGAAACAGTGTGACTGAATCTCTAATGTAGCATCAACAATGTTTGCCACTGAACTTATTGCATTTAATGCACTGAAAAGACAATTTTTGAAACATTCTCCTCAGATCAGGAAATCTGTATCGTGGGAAAGATTTGGCCCATTGGAATTTAACACTCAAGCCAAACTGATACTAGGATTGGGTATTTATTTCTCTGCAATGCACAGCGACAACATGCTGATGGTGTACTGGCTTCAGACTCTCACGCTCCAGCAATTCAGCAGCAAACACTGTTTGTTATGCAAATGAAACAGATTGATTGGCAAGACAGAGGAATGTATGGCACACTTTGTTTGGAAATTGCCGAGTGGAAGCAGCAGGGTAGAATGGAATTCTGCCTTACAATTGGCTTCTAATCACGGCATTATGGAGTGTTCATCATGCCTGCTTCTTTCTGTTAACACAGCAATTGGGAGGCTTCACTATTTTCTTCCCCATAAATGTGTCCCAAAATTTGCTGATATAGAAACTAAAGAAAAGGGTCCAACTCCTTATCAAGTGTTGGGATGTAACACTTCCTTCTTTTGAACCTATAGGGTAAGTTAATGACAGGAAATATGTTTTGACAGATACTCAATACATTCTCCAAAAACTGCAAACATGGTAGCTCCACTGACATTGCACGATGTGGCTTGAATGTCATTGACCACGAAAACATCTGTGGGACCATTTCCATCCTACATCATCACAGCACATCCCCTCTAGTTAATGTGGGTGATCTCAAACCACCAGAGTAAATATGATTATCTCAAAAATGAAATTTGCATTAAGAGAAGAAAAAAATACAACCACTTCAAACCCATCCATTAATTCCTGTCACAAGACTGACTCTCACCTGACCCTTCTGCCTTGAATTTAAATTTGACTTCATCTTTCAACACGGTTGTAACCTTCACTCTCTTGGATTCTGATTTTTTTTTTGGTGCCTCCAAATGGTTAACAACACAGGCAGCAGCTGCTTCAATAAGTGATTCATTCAAACAGATATCAAAGCATGCTAGTTCCTCCACCACATCACACCTCGTAACCTTCACCCACACAGGCGGCGTGTAAACCAGTAGAAGGAGGGGGAAAAAAAATTATGTTTTTAAAAAGAAAATGTATGGATACACTTAGGTTCCATTTTACCTTGTTTAACACTCAGAAAGGATATCCATTTTCACACGGGTTCGTGAAACTGCTCAGCCTATAAATGTGACAATTTCGTCAACCATCAGGTGGGAGGAGAAACGTATCAGACCTGGGCTTCTGAGAAGCATGAGTCATTGCACAGTAAATGTGATCCATGGTGACTGCTCAGCGTTTCACTGATGCTTGTTTTATGTTGCTACATTGTGGGAATATAAATCAGGGGAAAGAAATCTGGAGATTGTTCCCTGAAGTATTTTTTTGGTGCCAATTTTAATTAACGAACCAAGATACGACAAATGCAATAGCACACAGATTTTTTTTAAAAAATTACTTGTGGAGGAGGAGGGAGTTCAGGTGATCCATATTGTGAAACGGAGACAAAACTCAATCGCTAGAAATAACACACAACTCTAAGCTAACCACGGATAGAAATACTAAACCTTTAAATATGTAGATAGTAAACAAATGCAAGACAAAGATATTAGACCAATATAATTATTCAACTAGGAAATTAGGGTAAACTATACATATTTAATCCAATATATTGCATGCACACATGCAAATATTGCACCACGCTATACAATTAAATCAATATTAATAGTTACTTAGAAGTACAGAACTTAAGTATTGCTGAAAAAAAGAGACATGCTGTCGAAGCTTTTTGTCTTGCACTCATCAGGGCAGGTGCAAGAATACAAAATTTCAAAGGGAACAACAATTTATATTGCAAGAGAAAAAGGGTGCTGATTGGTTGGCAAGTCGACTCTGAGTGGTCTAGGTGTTGCCATGGAGAATGCACCAGGAAATTATTGTGCAGGAATTAATTCAGAAACCGACGCAATGTCGAGACATGTTCTTTCTGCTTGCAGGGACCAAGCCCTGCATATATTCTGTTCTGATGAGTACTAGATGAAAAGCTTCAGCAGCATGTCTCTTTTTTCAATAATAAACCAAATTTGAAAACTGATATTAAAATTATTGCAATCTGAACCATAAATCAGCAGAAGATACCATTTGAGTATGGCAAATCATACAAGAAAAACAAACCCAGTCAGACCAGTTTTTTGGATGTGGAGACAATGAAGGCAAAAGCCTTGAGTTCCTTTAGTCACAACCTTCAATAACTCCCCAATGGGCCAAATTTAATGGGCCCCTACTAGTGGGTCTGCAGATATGGGGGCCTGTAAAACTCTCCACGTGGCCTCCAACCTGTAAGAAATTTTACAAGAGGTTGGTTAGGCCTAGGGCAGCTTGCCCACCCTCACCTCAATTGAGGCCCTTAATTAGCCAGTTATTGGCCACTTAAGGGCAACTTCCTACCTGGCCACATTTTGAGGCCAGTGGGAGGAGATCGGGATGGAGTGGTGGGGAGGGGGGTGGGGGGTGTGGGAGGGGGGGTGGGGGGGTGAAGCCTGGCAGGTTAACATGTTCAGGCTTCGGGTGACAACTGGGGGAGGGGGCAGAGCACTTCAAGCACTGGCTCTGGCCCCTTTCTTGATTGGGATAATCCTCCCAAGGTCTGCTCCACCCTCCCTGCACCCACCCCCCAGTGGTCCTTTCACCCTGTGGCCTTACCAACACAAACCCTCACCCAAACCCACCCCCACTAATGAAGCCTCCCCTCCTGTCCCCACCATGAGCCCCACACCCCATACTTACCTTTGGCCTGGGCTTCTGGCTCCCTGCGGCACTGCTGGAACTACAGAGCTGGCGGCCAATAATATTGGCTGGCAGCTCTCTGAGGCAGGGCTTCCACCTGAATGGGGGGGCGGGAGCTCCCCCTCCAGCCAACTGATGCTCCTCAGAGCGTTAAATGGCTGTGGGGCAGCCTGCATCAGCGGAAATCTTGAAGAAAAATCTTGCCGACAGAATTCTAACAGCTTTGTCAGGCATGATCTTTCCCTAGAAAACTACACTGACTAAATATTTAATCAGCTATTTCAATACCCTTCAAGATAACATCTTAACATTTTATCCACAGCCAATATCAGGATCACGGGCCTGTAATTTTTTTAGGGTCACTCTTTTTCAAGGTCTGTGTTGTCTTCTCCTCTCCAATCCTTTGGTTCAAGTTTCACTCACTTGCTGGAGTTTTTTGATGAGGTAACATAGAGGGTTGATGAGGGTAAAGCTGTTGATGTGGTGTACATGGACTTCCAGAAGCATTTGATAAAATGCTGCACAACAGACTTGTGAACAAGATATAGCTCAAGGGACAAAAGGGACAGTAGTAACATGGATATGGAATTCCAAAACAAAAACAGAATTACCTGGAAAAACTCAGCAGGTCTGGCAGCATCGGCGGAGAAGAAATCAGTTAACGTTTAGAGCCTTCATGGCCCTTCGGCAGAACTGAAGCATAGTTAGGAGAAGGGAGAAATATAAACTGGTATGGAATTGACTGACTGACAGGAAACAGAGAGTAGTGGTTAACGGATGTTTTTCAGACTGTGGGGAGGTTTATAGTGGAGTTCCCCAAGGGGGTGGTGTTAAGACACTTGGCCTTCTTGATAATATATTAATGACCTAGGCCTTGGTGTACAGGCACAATTTTAAAATTTGTGGATGATATGAAACTTCGAAGCATTGTGAACTGTGAGGGGGGTAGTATAGAACTTCAAAAGGACACAGATAGGTTGGAGAAATGGGCTGGTGAAAGTGGCATAAGAATTTCAATGCAGGGAAGTGTGAAGTGATTCATTTTGGTCGGAAGAACACAGAGAGATAATATAAAATAAATGGTGCAGGTCTGAAGTGGGTGCAGGAGCAGAGGGCCTGAGAGTTATGCACTCAAAACAGGACAGGTTAAAAGCACAGCTAATAAAGCATGGAGTATCCTAGGCTTTATTAATAGGGGCATAGAGTATAAAAGCAAGGAAGTTATGTTAAACTTGTATAGAGCACTGGTTTGGCTTCAACTGGAGAATTGTACCCAGTTCTGGGCACCACTCTTTAGGATAGGTGTGAAGACATTAGAGACAGTGCAGAAAAGATTCATGAGAATGGTTCCAAGGATGAGGAACTTCAATTATGTAGATGGACTGGAGAAATTGGGGCTGTTTCCCTTGGAGAAGAGCAAATTGAGAGGAGATTTGATAAAGGTATTCAAAATCATGCGGGGTCTGGACAGAGCAGATAGGGACAAATTGTTCCATTGGTGGAAGTATTCAGAAAAAGAGGGCACAGATTTAAGGTAATTAGCAAAAGAAGAAATAGAGACATAAGGAGAAACTTTGGGAGGAATCATCCCAGATTTGCACTAAGTGTGGGAAAAAGGATGTTCTACCCGATGGCCGCAATGGCGGCTTTTCACGCCTTATCATCACAATCCCACCTCATTGATCATGCATTCCTGGGAAACACACCATTTTGATGGCAGGCAGGCTCTGATTTAAAGTGCTGCTGCGTGCACACAGCTCAATGCTTCCAGCCCAGGGCTGCTGCAAAGAAGACATGGCCCTGAAAGGCAAAAAGACTGCAGCCCCCAGGTTCAGTGACGAGTCCCTCGAGCGCCTTTTGGACGCCATGGAGGCCCACCATGATAACCTCTAACCCAGTCTGGTCACAAGAGGGCATCAACATTACCATTCCAGCTTGGTAGGTGATGGCAGCGGTGGTCAGTGCCAATGTTACGCAGAAGAGGTTGGCCATCCAATGCAGATAAAGGATGAATGATCTCATTCGCGCCACCAGGGTATGGCAACCATCTCATCACTCTGAACTCACACACTCACATTTGCTGGCATCTCACTCACTGCCAGCTCAAGGGAAATCACAACTTACTCTCTCACACACACCCTCACTTCCCCAAATGCAGACTGCCTCCCCAGCCCTCACCCTCTTGAGGCCACTTGCACAGAACAACATGTGCCCCCACACACACCGTGGGATACCCCACTTCCCCACTACAACCCTCACCCTGCAGCCTCTTCCCTTGCCTGAGGCCACTTCTCCCCCTTCCCCAAGCAAGCCCAAAACCTGCAGCTGGTCTGGTTGGTACAGACCTGCCCATGAGCCCCCCTAAAAGTGATGTGGTGCTGCAGGCAAAGCCTGGTTTTGATGACTGCGAGTGCTGCCCGATGCAAGGTAGGCAAACAAACCTTGAAGTGCAGCTCGCCAGGTGTATGTTGCTTTTGTACAGTTGTGAAACATGTCAACGTGATCCTCAGATGATCCAGGGCGCGGGGATTATTCCAGTGAGCTGGGCTTACAATGATATGCAGATGTATTACAATGAAGTTCCTGACGTCCAATGCAGGAAACACGGCCCGCCACTGACAGCCAGGGTGGACGATCGTAAACTGGTTTCATGACATTGTGAAACTGATTTATGGCCTTCTCGCCATATTGTCCGCTCACACCGCCGAACATGCCCAACGCCAACGGGCACGGAAAATTCCGCCCTCTTTCAGTGCGAGGATCTGGAATGCACTGCCTGAGAGAATGTGGAGGTGGGTTCAATTGAGGCATTCAAGAGGGAATTGGATTTTTATCTGAAAAGGAAGTATGAGCAGGGCTACAGTGAGAATGCGGGGGAATAGCACTAGGCAAATTGCTCCTTCCAAGAGCTGGTGCAGACACAATGGACTGAATGGACTCCTTCTGTGCTGTAACAATTCTGCGATTCTGTGACAATGTCCATTTCCAATGATTCTCTGACTAAATCATTTCCTGAAGCCCCCTTTTCTGCCATACAACCAACCCAAGGGCCTTATTCTTTTTTTCAGCATCTCCAATGTTCTCATTCACTTCCTTATCCCCAGTTAATACATTCTTAAAATGTCTTCCTTATTTCTTGCAAAAATCAACCCTCACTTTCAGGAAAGAGTCATGAACACTAAAATAAACTAATTTGGATATCTTCCCCTTCCCCATGAGCCTCATTCAAAGCCTCCACTACCTGCCTGACACTGGTTACACCAGATGTGTTCACAGAGATCTTTTACGTTGATTATTTTTCTGCGTTCTTAATCTCATCTATTTTCACCTGTCCAACCAGCTTTCTTACCAAAGAAAAAATTTCACCCCATCCCTATACGCCTTAAGATATAAATTTGTAAAATACCCTTTTTCCAAATCTTTTCCCTTGTTCACACTTCCTCTCATCCAATAGTATCAATTGACTTTGTAGTTCTGACATTGCACATTTAAAAGTATTTCCTTTTTAGTCCCAACTTTATCCCCTTAAAAAGCCACTCTAGTCTGGTTAGCTATTTTCACATTACCTAAAAGTCCACTTTACTAAAATTAAGGCCTTTATGTACTCTCCTTAATCATGGAATATATGATGCCAAATTCAATTATATTATGGTCACCATTTCAAAGATGTCCCCTAACTTGTTCAATCATCTAGTAACACAAAACCAGATCCAGGGTTTCCTCCTTTCTCAGTTGTTTCAATCATGCATAGGAAGTAAATCTCTTGATTCCTGGTCCCACTATAGATCTCTTGGTTAATCACCAGCCATTTAAAATTCCCCAGTACAATTGTATTTATGCTTATCCATATGGCCCTGATGTATTGGCATAACCCAGCATCCATGGTCTCAATCTTATTCAATGACTTGTAACAGATTCCAATAATTAGCTTTTTCCCTTGATGTCTTATCTCAATCCATGTGTCTAGATTTTGTTCATGCTAAAATCAAAATGTTATTATTTCCCTTACCTTCTTTTATATTAAAAGCACCTTCCCTTACTGCCTTGTTTTCTATTCCTATGTGCCAATTGATATCTTCTGATGTTCACCCACTCTATGTCATTTTTAGGCCATTACTCAAATACCCATATCATCATAACCCCTGTCAACAGAATTATTCACCAGCTCACCTAATTTATTCTTAATACTCCTTATTTCAAAAAGACATTTGCCTTCACTCCTGGATTCAATTGGAGGGGGGTGGTCAGGAAGTGAAGCTCACGGAGGCCATTGGAATGGACAGTGGTGCAAACGTAAGTCAGTTTGTAGGAGGGAGGGTAATTTGTGAACTTCCACCCAATTTCACAGACAGTGCTTCAGACAGAGTGCCCCCAGTTCCAGCTTCTGCCCTAAAGTGATTTCTTCAGGTTGGCCCTCCATCTCCTGCCTTCAATGATGTTTTCTCCAACATTGGTGCTATGTGGGGGACTTTTAAAGTAACTTCAACATTCAAACTCAGGCAGTTAATATTAATTTTTTTCCACTTGTGGACATGAGCTTCATCGCAAAAACATCAGGGTAGGCAACAGAGATTGTGATTTCAATTGAAATTTTAAAAAGCGTTTGGGAAACAATAATGCACAGCAGGGGATTTGTGCCAGTACAATGTAGGTTTTAGGGGTAATAAAGCGATTGTTAGGATTCCTTGACCTGTGCTGAAAGCACTGTGGCTAAATGAAGTTAGCCTAAGTGCATACCCAGCTTTCTGCGCTCAGCACAGATTCCTGCAGGCACAGGAAGAGACATCCATGAGTGCTCCAGCTGGGTAACATACTAGAGACCCAGGTGAGTATAACAATCAACTACGATAAAAGCTAAAGCAAGAATAAATAACAGAACGTATCAAATTATGTAGCATATATTAGAGGAACCAACACAATGAACAGAAGGAAATTTAGTGATAGTTAAGCTGAATGTTGAACGGAGACTTTGATGGTGAAGATGTTGAATGCAGATAAATGAAGTGCTCTCCCAGAATGACAGGCTCCAGCTGTGTCTGAATGGGAAAAGTATTGAACAGAGCAACATGGAAGAGATAAGAGATGAGGCCTAATGTTGTAACTGTCAAACTGGTTTCTACCAATTTTCAGACAAAAGGAATTGCCCTGGTGCTGTTGGCCAGGGTTTTCCCCTCATCGGGAGGACGTGGCAGGCGGGCCCAGGAGTGGTCGTGAAACCAACTTCCGCCCATGATCAGGTCCTGACCGCGATTTCACGCTGGCGGGCCAATTAAAGGTCCTGCAGGGGCAGGGACTTGTCAGCCGTCGGGTCCAATGGCAGCCCGCTGGCTGGTTTAATAATGGCCCAGGCAGCCCCAGAAAGGCTGCCAGGGAAGAACTTCCATCTGCCGTTCTAATGATGGACTCGAGTGCGGCTGCAAATGCCAGGTGAGAGGGCAGGTCAGGTGGGCACTTGTCCCACGCTTTTCTGATGAGTGCCTCGCTGTCCCCCTTGAGGAGGAGGCTGCCAGGAGGGATACCCTTGTCCCCAGGGATGAGAGGAGGAGGCCACCGCACCTCACAAAAAGGGCATGGGAAAAGGTGACAGCCCTGGTGAGCAGCTATGACATGGTGCAGCGCTCCTGGGTGCAGTGCTGAAAGCGCTTCAGTGACCATCTGTGCTCAGGAAGGGTGAATACCATGATGGCATGGGTCAGTGTGGAGGTGTGTTAAGGTCTAGCCATCCCCCTGTGGAGCTCAGGGGATTAGAGTCTGAGTGCCAAGTGTCAATCACGCTGGAGCTGGTCAAGGGGATGAGCCCTGGCTGCTTGGACTGAGTGCCTTGCGGCTCGAGGGCCACGACTCAGAGATGAGCCCTGCAAGGTGTTCCTCAGCTGGGGTTGGCCAGGCTGCAATGGCGCTGCAGATAGAGAGTGGACTCATCTATGCTCCTCTGTCCTTTCAGGAGAAGACGAGCCATAACCAAGCCAAGAGGGCACGTACAGGCGGAGGCCCGCCCAACCTGCTGCTGCTCTCCCGGTTCGAGCAGGACGCCCTTGCGCTCGAGAACTGGCATGCTCCCAGTGCAACCGGGCGCAGAGAGGCAGGGGTGCCAGACGAAGGTAAGAGAGCACTGAGGTGAGAGTTCGGATTGTGGAACCATCCTAGTGCAGTCTCCTCATTGACGTGAGCCTCGAACCTGGAGTCCCCATTGATCATTGAAAGATGATAGCACCATGATGCAGATCTCCATTGTCCCACCAGGGTGCCTGGCATGCACAGTGACAGTGTGATGACTTAAACTAATGCCCTTCTTCTCCCTTTTAGGTTCGTCAGGTGGCATCCAATCTGCAGACACCAAATGGCTACCCCTGACACCAGAGGAGCACCGGGCGTCATTTTCATCTGCATCACTCCCACTCTCTGAAGCAGACACCAGCGCAGATACCAACACTTTGGTGGGCATTATATCAGCGGCTATATCTCGGTGCACAATGGTGAGGGCGCACAGTCGCTTGAGTTGCAGGTGGAGGCAGAGAGTGCCCAGGGCACCGGCAGTCGGAGGACTGCTGGAGACCAGGACGACGCTCAGTCAAAGGCAGATGATGAGCGTCTGGAGTCGTCCATTAGGCGGCAGATGCTGGATGTCCAGTGGGATGTGTGGGAGGATCTGGTGGAGATCCATGAGGGTCTACGTGCCATGGTCTCTGTGATGGACAATTCCATGTGGAGCGTGAGCACTGGGTTGACCATTATGGCCGAGCGCACTGCCTCCTCCATTGAGAGAGTGGCAACTCTCATGGGGAGACAGCTCCAGGGACAGAATGAAGGGTTCCTGGGATTGCACTCGGACCTGCAAGCCCTCACACAGGCACTGACCTCAGGTGGTCAGTGTTATTGTGGGAGATGAATGAGGCACCCAGTATTCCAGCTAGGTGCCTGTCCATCAACGGTAGGCAGGGAGGTCTACAGTGACCTCACATTGGCG
This sequence comes from Cetorhinus maximus, assembly GCF_964194155.1. NCBI lineage: Eukaryota > Metazoa > Chordata > Chondrichthyes > Lamniformes > Cetorhinidae > Cetorhinus > Cetorhinus maximus. The sequence goes on along the minus strand of NC_135888.1, from coordinate 79,695,456 downwards.
CATGAGGTGCCTGTCATCTCTGCGGCCTACTCTCAGGGCGCTCTGGATAATGGCAGCAGCTCTTCTGCCCCTCTACCAGTAACTGTGGTACCTGATGAGGTTGCAGTGATTGGGAAGATGCCAGGCATGGCACTGGCTGCTCCCTCCCAGGCGTGGCCAACACAGGCTCCAAAGGCTAGAGGGCAACCCACAAAGGTCATCAAGGCTAACAGGACAGAACAGTCAGCAGGCTGTCTCCAATGCCGGTGCCAGCGAGGGGGCAGCACCTAGACGTAGCACTCGTAAACGTAAGGCTAAGGCGCCATGAGCACAAGAGGGGCAGGTCACGAAAGATTTTATGGTCATTTATGTATACTTTATCTATACTGGTCTGGGATTGAAAACAAGAAACATTTATGTAAATAATTTTGAACTGTCACAAGGAGATAAATTTTGCTTTTGTCATCATGGCCTGTGTATGCTTCACCTTTTTGTTTTATTGGTGCAGGGTACACCAGTATGTAATGCTGGACATAAGTGGCTCTGAACTTCATTGCACAGGCACTGAGTGTTCTTTATGTTCAAATTAAAAGGTCCTTTCAGACATCCGGGATGGAGGCGGCAGCCCTGGCATACATTTGAAGCTGATCTTTGGCAGCCTAGCTGAAGGAACGTTGGATCAAGGCGTCCCTGGCGTCCCTGCCTCCTTGGAGGTTACTGAGGTCTGGCTGCATGCTCTCAGCGTTCTCCTCACCGTGTTCCTCTTCTGACTCACTACTGAACTCACCATCTGTGGCCTGTGCAACTGTGTCAAGATCCCCTTCCTCCAATGGGTCCCCCTTTGCCAGTGCCAGATTGTGGAGAGCACAAATGCAACCACTATCACTGACACCCGCTCTGAGGGATACTGTAGTGCACCCCCTGAACAGTCCAGTCATCAGAAGCGCATCTTGAGAAGACCTATGGTCCTCTCTACCACTGCTCTTGTGGAGGTATGGCTCGTATTGTAACGCTTCCCTGCCTTTGTTCTTGGGTGGCAGAGAGGTGTCATGAGCCACCTCTTCAACAGGTGCCATCCATCCAGTCGGGCTGGAGCACTGAAGGCCATTGGGAGTGTCTGAGGATGTAAGCGTCATGGGAACTGCCAGGGTACCTTACACAGATGTAGAATCTGCATCCTGTGATCACACACTATCTGCACGTTCATGGAGTGGAAGCCCTTCCTGTTGACGAAGGCACCGGGCTCACCTGCTGGCGCCTTGATGGCCACATGTGTGAAGTCGATGGCACCCTGGATGCGAGGGAATCCAGTAATCGCTGCAAAGGCTCTGGTTCACTCAGCCTAACTGTCCTCATCTGCACGGTAAAGAATAAAGGTCAGGACCCACCTGAACAGTGCTTCTCTCACCAGCTTGACACAACTGTGGACAGTTGATTGGGACATTCCACAAAGATCACCCACAGAGCCCTGGAAAGAGCCGGAGGTTCTTTCAGTTGAGGACCACTGTGACCTGCAGAGCCACTGGCATGGGGTGTCCACCCACACAGTCAGAGCTGATCTCAGGCCTGATCATCTGACAAATGGAGGTCACAGTCTCCCTTGAGAGACGGAGCCTCCTTCGGCATTGCACCTTGGCCATATTGAGGTAGCTGCATCGCCACCTGTAAACCCTGGCAGCAGGATAGTGGCTTCTTCTGTGGCCCCTTCTGCCTTGGACTAACTGCTGGCCCTGCGCCCCTTGTGCCTGCACCTCTCCTCCCACAGGTCACTCCGCTGGAAGCTACATTGGGACTCCTGGCTTCCTCCTCCTTCTGTCCCTCTCTTCCTCCTCAGAGGAGGTGCCTCCAGCGGAGACCACAATCCCCATTAGCAGGGTAAGGGAAGGGTCCACATGGTCTGAATCTTCTGGGGACCTGGCAGACAGCAATGAGTCCAGAAATAAGGCCTGGAAATGCTAAGAATGAAGCCCTGAACAGAGATGAATCTGCCAAGTACAAATAAGCAACCAGCTGCAAACTATCTATTAAACTGGTCACTACTCACACTGGCAATGCTGCTGACCCTTTCTATCCCACCCTTGGATGAGGTTTGTGAAAACGTCAGACGGCCACCTGCCCGTTTTGCCCATGCGACGAGCAGAAAATTGCACAGGCAAGGAAAAATCACAATCAATTGGATTCTTAAGGGCCTTAAGTCGCCTGTTAATTAATGGTACCTGCACGTGCCCGCCAAGTGAAATATCGCGAGTGCGCGATGACGTCGGGACTACCTTCTGCAAGAGGTATAAGGTGTAGTAGAAGGGTCTGGCACAGACAGGGTTAATGTGGGTCTGAGTTTAATGCCGCCACACAGTGATGTAAGACAGCATATGACCTCCACCCAGGGTCAGTCTAGTGTTGGACAGAACCTTCTGTACCAGCAAGGATGGAGACAGCTCCTAGCTTGTACTCCTTACTGTATATTTGTTAACAGTTCAAAGAGTCAATTGAAACTTACAGTAAATCTATGTATGACTACGAAGACTTCTTCAGACTTACCGAACTGTAACCATTACCCTACAATGTATCCAGTACCCTACAATGTAAGGTTCATCTACTCTAAGCACCTGTGGGAAGTTTTACTCTCAAATACTAGGAATCAACATCAGCAGGTCCAATGTCCAGCAGTCCAACACAGTGGGCTGGCTATACATGCACATACATAGATGCCTGTTAACTATGATTGATATGTCAGTAAAAGATAAGGCAGGGGCTAACTCTTGTGTTATATAGAGTTTACAGCACAGAAAAAGCCATTTGGCTCAGAAGGTCAGTGCGCATGTTGATGCTCCACATGTCCCTCCTTCCAACTCTTTGTCAGCATATCTTAATAGCTTCTTAATGAAGCTTTAAAGTTGCTGGAACTAGACTTTTGAACTTATGAGATGTTAAATGAAGGTCCCATTTGCCCTCTCAGGCAGATGTGAATGATCTCACTGTTTCACCAATAAGTCAGCAAGTCCTCCCCAAGTGTCCTGGCCAGTATTTATCCCTCAAACCTGTTATGCGCAAACTGCCATCTTCATGACATGATGACAGTGACCATACTTCATTGGCTGTAAAACCCTTTGGGACATCCTGAAGGTGCCAAATAAATGCAATTGCTTTATAATTAAGAACATAAGACAGAAGTCTTACACACTGTGGTAACGTCATGTCATGTTAGTCAAACCTATAAAACACAATGGGGAGAATTTTCCCCAAGTTGGGCGGGCCAGTTAAGAGCGGGCGTGGAGCCGATTGCCGTCCACGATCGGCTCCGTGCTGCTATTTTACGTGGCCAGGCCAATTCAGGCCCACCCAGCGTGGTACACGCTACCTGTGCAGGCGGTGAAGGAGGGTAGAGGGAGAGTCGGAGCCTGCACTCTTTCACACATGCCCGCGAAAAAGTGCAGAAATCTCCCTGAGGCATGGAGCTGCCTCAGGGACACTAAGTACATATGACAGGGTCACATGAGCTGGGACATGTTTATGAATTGTGCAAAAATTATTTATTTATTTTATGAAACCTTCAGAAGCCCTCATCCCGTCCATGGCCGCTTGGGCTCTTCACCTTAAGGTTGGACGGGCAGCGTTAATAATTACTGTAATTGGTTTTTTAATGGCCTCATCAGGCCTTTGACTTTGACTGGTGTGTGCCTGCCGAACGAAAGATCTAAATGGTGTGCGGTGATGTCGGGATGCACGCCCAACATCACTGCGCGTCACTTTACCCATCGACGTGTTGGGTCCACCCCCGCACGCCAACGGGAAAATTCTGGCCAATGACTGCCACAAGATCACCTACAGGAACAATATCACCACATTGCTAAAGCTTGTGATTCAGTCGACTTGTTATTGTCTGGGAAACCCTCTCAGTGCCGATGGCTGGCAGATTCAGTCCTGGGTGAGGGCAATGAAAGAGAAGATCCACAAGTTCTGTTCAGAGGATAGGGTGGTGAGGAATGGGGCGGGGCGGGGATGGGGACTGCGGTTCAATGATTCCTGATCAGTGGTTGAGGGCAGGAAACCTCTTCAGCAGCAAGAGAGATTTATAAAGTCACACTCACAGACAATGGGAAGGCGCCTGCTCTTTGGCATGAGGGTTGGATAGTTTTTTGATTGAATTTCCCACATTGGTTTGCTGCTTCATTCCAGGAGATACTTCTGCTTCAGGGAATCCACACACCAGGTGCTTGCTGGCTATTTGGTCTTATTGTCTTATAGCGATAAGGTTGTATTCTCATTTATTTAGCAGTGTGTGAAGGAATTCCCAAGATATACTTAAGACTGCTTAGTGCAGGGAGTGGGGAGTATTGGCTAAGGGGAGGGGGGGTCAAACAATTTATTCAGGATGGAGCAGGGAGTGGAGAGACATTATCACTCAATAAACATGTTCTGTATAACCATGGCTCTTGTGCTCAAAAACTCTAACTGTTATTCTTTGATGTTCAACTCCTTGCTGCATTCCTCAGATTCTGTGACCTTGCCTCTTAAGCTTCATATGCATTCACGCTTGTGTTTCTTTTTATTCATTCACGGGATGGGAGCGTTGCTGGTTAGGTCAGCATTTATTGCCCATCCCTAATTACCCTTGAGAGCTGAGCGGCTTGCTAGGCCACTTCAGAAGACATTTTAGGGTCCAACACATTGCTGTGGGTCTGGAGTCACATGTAGACCAGACCAGGTAAGACCTTCCCGAATGAGGCATTAGTGAACCAGATGGGTCTCTATGACAATTGACAATGGAACCTGGAATTAAAAGTCTAAGGATGACCATTGAAATTCATGATCATGAAACCATTGTCATTATTACAACAGCACTGACCTAAGGAGAAGAACCATTAACCTGGCACCTGCATAGAACCAACACTGTGAGATTGCAGAAGTTACACCTGCTGTGCTGGGCCACTAAAAGGTGCAGCAGAAAACAGATTCCATTTTCATTAAAAAAAAGCACTAATGAGGTGTCTTCAAGCAACACTGGAACAAATGGCAGCAGGAAATGGCTTGCCATTTCAATTTCACTCTACTTTTGTTTATGATATCTTCTGCAATCTCTCCTTTGCCTCCACCTATCACTGGCCTTCCATCCAGTTTTATCTGTCCCACCCCCTTAATACAGGATATATTTCACCGCATTTCTACTTCTCTTTAGTTCTGAAGAAGAGTCATCTGGATTCGAAACGCTAACTCTTTCTCTCCACAGATGCTGTCAGACCTGCTGAGTTTTTCCAGCAATTTTTGTTTTTGTTTCACTCTACTTTTTAACCTGACCTTTGAGATACATTGAAAGGGAAAGGGGTTCATTTTTCACGGCACAAATAACAGTACAGCCAGACAGTCAGATCTTTTGTAACAAATGATATGTTGGCTCCCATGGAAGGAATGGTGGGGATTTCACCTGGCGCTCAAATTGGACTTCATGGCAAAAAACGCATTTGTTGATGATAAAAATTTCATGAGCGGGTGCAAGTTTCAGAGCCTTGCACCAAGTGAGATTCATGGTTTTATGACAACCAGAAAATGTGTCCAGCAACTGGAAGTGAAGCTCAAATAATGACTGGAAAAGCAACTTTGCTAACTTCACACAATCTAATATTCTGCTCTGGCAAAAACGAGAAAAATATGGCTTGTTTACAAACTTACTCAATGAGTTCAAATGCACAGATGAAAATGGTTAAATCAAATATGAAAACGTTAACAACGAATTGAGGAACCGGTGCACATGTCAAGAAGTCTAATTGAAACAGGATGTAACAACTGGAGCTCGACAGACATTATTTTCAGTCACATGCCCATATCATGTCTTACACTGAGCATCTTGACACAAAATGATAAAGAAAAACCCAAGAGAGATAAGAGCATTTGGTTTCAGCAAGTGTTGGCCTAACTCACATACAAAGGTTATATATGTTACCTATCCATAAAAATAAACTTGTGTTGAGACTTGAGTCTTCAGTGGTTGGAATGTTTATAAAACTGTGTTCTCATCCCAGGATGAGACTAATGGTTTTTCTATTGCAAAATCAACAGTTATTAATACTCATACGAACATATGAAATTGGAGCTGGAGTAGGCCATGTGGCCCCCTAAGACTGCTCCGCTATTCATTAAGATCATGGCCTATCTGTTTGTGTTTTGAATTCCACATTTCCATCTACCCCCGATAACCTTTGACTCCCTTGCCTAACAAGAGTCTAGCTACCTCTGCCTTAAAAATATTCAATGGCCCCACCTCCACCATCTTCGGAGGCAGAGTTCCAAAGTCACAGAACCCTCTGAATGAAAAAAATTCTCCTAATCTCTGTCCTAAAAGGGCAACCCCTAATTTTAAAACAGTGTTCTGGACTCACCCACCAGAGGAAACATCCTTTCCATGTCCATCTTGTCAAGGCCATTCAGGATCTTGTATACTTCAGTCAAATCACCCCCTACTCTTCTAAATTCCAGTGGAAACAAGCCCAGTCTGTCCAAACTTTCCTCATAAGACAATACTCTGCTTTTTTATTCTACGTGCCAAAGTGAACAACTTCACATTTTCCTACATTATACTCCATCTGTCATATTTTTGCCCACTCACTCAACCTATTTATATCCATTTGCAACCTCCTTAAGTCCTCTTCACAACGTACTTTCCTACCTATTTTTGTATCATCTGCTAATTTAGTTACCATTCCTTCACTCCCCTTATCTAAGTCATTGATATAAATTCTAAAAACTTGAGGCCCCAGCACAGACCTCTGTGGGACTCCACTTGTCACATCCTGCCAATCAGAAAAACATTCATTTACGCATACACTGTGTTTTCTCCCAGCCAGTCAATCTTCTATCCATGCTAATATGTTACCCCCTACACCATGAGCTTTTAATTTCCACAATAACCTTTGATGTGGCAACTTATCAAATGCCTTCTGGAAATCCAAGTACAGCACATCTACAGGCTCTCCTTTATCCACAGCGCATGTTACTCCTTCAAAGCACTCCAATAAATTGGTGAAATTTCACAAGGCCATGCTAGCTCTTCCCAATTACCTTGGGTTTTTCTAAGTGCCCAACTTTAACCTCTTTAATGATTGATTCTAACACCTTCCCCACAACAGACATCAAGGCAACTGGCCTATAGTTTCCTGTTTTCTGCCTCCCTCCTTTCTTGAATAGTGGGGTTAAATTTGTTACTTTCCAGTCTGATGGAACCAATCTAACTAATTTTGGAAAATTAACACCAATGCATCTACTACCTCATTAGCCAACTCTTTTAAGACCCTATAATGAAGTCTATCAGGACCGGAGACTTGTCAGCCCGCAGCTCCATCAATTTCTCAGTACTGCTTCCCTAGTGATGGTAATTTCACCAAGTTCCACTCTCCCTTCCACCTCCTGATTTACAGCTATTACTGGAATGTTTTTTGTATCCTCTACAGTGAAGACAGAGGCAAAATATTTGTTCATTTCACCCGTCATTTCCATGTTATCTACTATTAACTCCCGATTCTCATTCTCTAGAGGACCAACACTCAATTTACTTACTCTTTTCCTTTTTAAATTTCTAGCTAGCTTCCTTTCATACTCTAACTTCTTTCTCCTGAAAGAAGAAAATTCTCTTTTAGTCATTCTCTGCTGTTCTTTATATTCTAACCAGTCATCTGACCTGCAACTCATCTTTGTGCAGTTATATGCTTTTTTATTAAGTTTGATGCTTTCCTTAACTTTTTAGTTAACGGATAGTTAACTTTTACTTAACGGATGGTGGGTGCTCCCTTTAGAATTTTTCTTTATAGTAGGAATATACTTATTCTGAGTATTCTGAATTATCTCCCTTAAATGCCTGCCTCTTCTTCTCTACTGGTCAATCCCCTAGTCAAGTATCCCAGCCAACTTCAGCTAGCTCAGCTTTTATGCCCATATAGTTCCCTTATTTAAGTTTAAAATATGAGCCTTAGACCCACTCTTCTTCCTTTCAAACTAGATGTAAAATTCAACTATATTGTGGTTGCTGCTACCTAGGGGTGCCTTCACTCTGAGGATATTAATTAATCCTGTCACATTACACAATACCAAGTCTAATATAACCTGCTTGGTTCCAGAACTTGCTGCTTAAAAAAACTATCTCGAAAGCATTCTATGAACTCCTCATCCAGGCTACTAATACCAGTCTGATTTTTCCAGTTTACATGTAGATTAAAATCACCCATGGTTATTGCTGTCCCTTTATCGCAAGCACCCAATATTTCTTCTTGTATACTTTGTCCTACATTGTGGTTACTGTTAAGGGGCCTGTAGGTCACTCCCACTAGTGACTTCTTTGTCTGACTATTCTACATCTCCACTCAAACCAATTCTACATCCTGATCTTCTGAACCAAGGTCATCTCTAACTACTGCACCAATGCCATCCTTGATTAACAGTGCTATCCTTCCACCTTTACCTGGCTTCCTATTCTTCTTGAATATCATATACTCCTCAATATTCAGGACCCAATCCTTGTCATCCTGCAGCTTCGTCTCCGTAATGGCTATCAGTTCATATTTATTTACTTCAATATGTGCAATCAATTCATTTACTTTGTTATGAATGCTACGTGCATTCAGATACAGAGCCTTTAGTTTTGTCTTCTTGTTAACTTTGTAACATCTAGTCTTGGCTATTGGTGTATTGTTACATTTTATCTCACTGTCCCTTCCTGCTATTCTATGACCCTCATTTCCCATATCACTATTATGGTTTCCTGCTTAGAATCTACCCCTTTATTTGCCACATCTATTCAAGCTTGATCTCTCACCCACCTTGTTTAGTTTAAAGCCCTCTCTACTTCCTTACTTATGCGATTTACAAGAATACATGTCCCAGCACGGTTCAGCTGCAGACAGTCCCAATGGTACAGCCCCCACTTTCCCCAGTTCTGGTGCCAGAGCCCCACAAACCAGAACACACTTCTCCCACACCAGCCTTTGAGGTTCTGCTTCTTAATTTGGTACCTAGCTTAGGTACTTACCTACTGACTATGCAGAACCTCCTTCTTTGTCCTACCTATGTCATTGGTACCTACATGGACTGCGATGACTGGATCCTCCCCCACCCACTGCAAGTTCCGCTCCAGCCCTGAGCAGATGTCCTGAACCCTGGCACCCGGCAGGCAATGCAGCCTTCTGGACTCTCGCCCTTTGCTTCAGAAAACAGTTTCATCACCCTCACAATACTGTCCCCTTCAACTGCTACATTCCTGTTTGATCCCCCAACTTGAACAGCTTCCTGCACCATGGTGCCATGGCCAGCCTTCTCAACCACCTTGCAGAGCTCACTTTTGTCCAGACAGGTTTTGAACACCTCAAACCTGTTTGAAAATTGCAAAGTCTGAGGATTCTCCACTCCTGTCTGCTCAGTTCCATTACCTGTCTCACTGATGGTCCCATCCTCCTGTCCCTCACTGCTGACCAAAACAGATGACCCTATTCTAAGAGGCATGACCATCTTCTAGAACAAAGTGTTCAGGTATTTCTCCCCCTCCCTTATGTTGCGCAGTGTCTGCAGTTTAGCTTCCAGGTCAATAATCCTGATCCAGAATTCCTCTAGCTACTTACACTTTCTGCAGATGTGTTTGTCCTGGATTTCCTTGGCATCCAAAAGCTTCCACACTCCACAGCTGCAACATAACATCTGTCCTGCCATTGTTACTTATGTTATTTAGTTAACTTAATTTAGTTACTCATTTAATTAGCTTAGAATATTTCCTGTGTATGCCACACCTCTTTGCTCCATGCACCAAAATCCCACGTGAACCTAATTTGCTACTCACTCAGTCTCTGCCTCACTCCAGCATAGTTGCCTGTCTCCTCACACGCTCTTTACTCCATGCTAGCTGTACTGTTGACACTGGTTGAAACTTTATAGACTGTTGAGATTAAGGCTCAATGGGAAGGTTGGAGGAGTAGTGGCATGGTACGTGTTTAACTTGCTAGATGTGGCATCACATTTATTGTTGTTGATAACCAGCAATGGATTTTTCTTCTTTTGAAAGGCAGTAGAGATGGTGTCTTGTTCATTGGGTATTGAGATGTGTTGTAAATATGGGATAACAAAACAGATCACAGAATCTCAGAATCACAAAATTTTAATGACACAGAGGAGGCCATTCAGCCCATCTTGTCTGCACCAGCTTTCCAAATGAGCATTATGACCTAGTGACATTGCCCTGCCGTTCCCCATACTCCTGCACATTGTTTCTATTCAAATAATCATCCAATGACCCCTTGAATGCCTCGATTGAACCTGCCTCCACCACACTTCCAGGCCGTGCATTCCAGGCCCGAGCCACTCGTTGTCTGAAAAACTTTTTTCTCATGTCACATTTGCTTCTTTTGCAAATCATTTTATATCTGTGCCCTCTTGTTCTTGATCCTTTTACGAGCGGGGACAACTTCTCCCGATCTACTCTGTCTGACCCCTCATGTTTTTGAACATCTCTATCAAATCTCCTCTCAGCCTTCATCTCTCCAAGGAGAACAGTCCCAGTCTCTCCAATCTATTTTGTCCTTTAAGACGCTCATTAAAACACACCTCTCTGCCCACATGTCTCCTTACATGGCTCAGCACGCAAAGTTTAAACACCTTGGGACATTTTAATACATTAACAATGCTATATAAATAGAGACTGCTGTCATTATTGTTGTTATTGAATCCAGCTTGATAAACTAGATTTTTCTTTAAGTATTATGGGCAATGACAGACTAACATCATCAAAACAAGGAATTAAAAATGTTCTCCACAGTCCTTTGTGAAGGAAAAGTCTGGACATAAATTACTCAAAATTATGTATTAATTTTCCCTCAACTGTAAATTGATTAAATTGGAATAAATATTTTGTGTATTAATGTTCCCCTGCCACTTATGCAAGCACAACTGTTAACATTCAGACTGAGTCATCAATCAGCTGTGGCGGATGTGATTTATGCTTCCTGAAGCAGAGTAAGCAATGTGAATTGCCTAGAACAATCATGATGGTAGTGCTGATAATATATACATATTTAAGTAAAATAAAATGTACATTTAATTTGAAAATAAGTACATTTTTCCATATTAAGAGTTTTATCTGTCTATGTTAAATTGTGTGATAAAATGTGAACCTAATTCATATCCCTGGATTTTAGGATACACAAGAATGAATCCTAAACTCTTAGGGTCTGGAATTGCACATTCCAGCAGAGACGTGAAGCAAAAATCCAGCTTTAACAAGCTTGTTACTGCACTGGTTGCATGTCAGCAACCAAGGCATACATGATAGAATCAATTTATCCGCACTATAGTGTAAATTATTAGAGCTCAAAATCCTATCGCAGTTAAAAAGGCACTGTCCGCTTTGCAGAACACCTTCGGTCTGTCCGCAAGAATGACCCAGACCTCCCTGTCGCTTGCCATTTTAACACTCCACCCTGCTCTCTTGCCCACATGTCTGTCCTTGGCTTGCTGCATTGTTCCAGTGAAGCTCAACGCAAACTGGAGGAACAGCACCTCATCTTCCGACTAGGCACTTTACAGCCTTCCGAACTGAATATTGAGTTCAACAACTTTAGATCTTGAACTCCCTCCTCCATCCCCACCCCCTTTCCGTTTCTTCCCCCTCCCTTTTGTTTTTTCCAATAATTTATATAGATTTTTCTTTTCCCACCTATTTCCATTATTTTTAAATCTATACCTTTTATGCCCTTTTAGTCTTATTTCACCCCACCCCCACTAGAGCTATCTGTACCTTGCATGTCCCTGCTATCCATTCTTAATTAGCACATCCTTTTAGATAATATCACCACCTTCAACACCTCTTTGTTCTTTTGTCTGTGACATCTTTTGATTATCTGCTCCTATCACTGCTTGCTTGTCCCTACAACCATCACCCCGCCCCCCCCACCCCAACTTCTCTCCCCCCCACCCCCCCACCTTGAACCAGCTTATATTTCACCCCTCTCCTATTTTTACTTAGTTCTGTTGAAGGGTCATGAGGACTCGAAATGTCAACTTTGTTCTTCTCCGCCGATGCTGCCAGACCTGCTGAGTTTTTCCAGGTATTTCTGTTTTTGTTTTGGATTTCCAGCATCCGCAGTTTTTTGTTTTTATAAAAAGGCACCGCCTGACTTGGTTTCAAGTCTGTTTGTGAAAAGATGCTTCTCAATTCTCATCTGTCAGCTCAGCAAGATCAGCCTTGGATCTAATTCTACTTTGCTGGTTCTGAACTAGCTGGACTCTGTATCCTTTACTATGACAAATCACTCTTGACATTGTATATTTGGCACTTCTTTGGTCTTTGGTATTCCCGGTAACTGTTCCATGTAACTGTGCGCTCAGGGCTGTTAATGGTATACTATACGACTCCATTCTTGAAAATGCCCAAACCATTGCAGTTGTTTTTCTTGGATCTTTTGTATGTGTTGTTTCTTGTCCAAGGTATGTCCTAACACTCCTTGATTCTTTGCACTCTGGATACACCCAGTAATCCTCTCAACCAACTCATCTCTGCTGTTAATATCTTTTGCTCATCAGCCTCTCAGGTTCCAGCACTCTATATTCTTTTTATTCTTTCATGGGATGTGGACATTGCTGGCAAGGCCAGCATTTGTTGCCCATACATAATTGCCCTTGAAAGGAGGGGCTTGCTAGGCCATTTCAGAGACACTTCAGTTAAGAGTCCACCACATTGTTGTGGGACTGGAGTCACATGTAGGCCAGACCAGATAAGGACAGCAGATTTCCTTCCCGAAAGAACATTAGTGTACCAGATGGGTTTTTACAGCAATCGATGATAGTTTCATGGTCACCATTACTGAGACTAGCTTTATATTCCAGATTTATTAATTGATTTGTTTAAATTCCACCAACTACCATAGTGGGATTTGGACCCATTTCCCCAGCCTCTGGATTACCAGTTCAGCAGTCATTACCACTACACCACCATCTCCGCAATATAGGGCAGAATTTGACGGACCTGTTGCTGCGTGGACTTTGTGCTTTTTTCTTGGTGCAGCTCCCTATAGCAGTTGATGACCAGTTTAATATCTCTGCTGACCGTTAGACTTCTTTCCAAGGAAGGATCGTTGTCTTTGAAAATTTTCAATGCTCCCTCAGTGAGATTGAAAGCCTCTGACAGGTGTGGCAATGTTAGTTGCTTGCTTTGTGATGCTTCCTCCTCTTCTTCATTTTCCTCTGATAGAACTCATCCCTGCTCAAACTGCATCAGCTCCTCATTGATCAGCGCTTCAACAGTTCAACAGCACCTTTTCAACATAATTTTGGTCCACCTCAGAAAGTCCACACACTCAATAATCGTTCCATGCTTTATAACACACTGCACCTAGAACGGATAATCTTCGTGACGCTTAGAGGAGAAGCACTTTGCTCACTAACCTTTATCTTATGATGAAAGCAAAATACTGCGGATGCTGGAAATCTGAAATAAAAGCAAAAAATGCTGGAAAAACTCAGCAGGTCAAGCCTCAATACTTCGAGTCTGAAGAAGAGTCATACGGACTCGAAACTTTAACTCTGTTTCTCTCTCCACAGATGCTGCCAGACCTGCTGAATTTTTCCAATCTTTATTTTATCTTTGTTCTTCTTGATTCTGTCATTATTAGCCATCCAAATGAACTTGTTAAGGCTGCTGCCTTCTCACCAGCATCATCACATCTTAGAACTTGTAATTTCTGTTCCAACATTTGCATCTCCCTTTTTTTTTATTCGTTCATGGGATGTGAGCATCACTGCCTAGGCCAGCATTTATCGCCCATCCCTAATTACCCGTGCCCTTGTTTAGAGGGCACTTAAGAGTCAATCACATTGCTGTGGTGGTCTGGAGTCACATATAGGCCAGAAAGGACATTATTGAACCAGATGGGTTTATAACAATCGGCAATGGTTTCATGGTCATCATCAGACTTTTAATTCCAGATTTTTCTTTAATTGAATTTAAATTTCACTATCTGCTGTGGTGGGATTACAAACGCAGGTCCCCAGGGCACTAGCCTGGGTCTCTAGAACACTAAGCCAATGACAATACCACCATGCCACCATCTCCCATCCTTTTGGGAGTAGTGGAGTCCTTGTCACTTAACGCAAGTTTGTTAGCCATATTGCAGACTTTACTTTCATATTACAGGGTAAAATTAAGGACCAAAGTAAAACAACACCAGCTAGCGTACATTGGACATTAATCTTGCTAGCGTGCCTTCTGGACCTCTTGGTTTACATGTGCAGAATGCTGTGCACATTGAATAGTGTATCAAGAGTATTCTTGAACTTTCCATGGACCTGTGTAGAAACTTGCTACTTTTAAGCCTTCTGGAGATGGACATGCACAGAATGTTGCTCCTTCAGTTGTGCACCTTCTCAAGCACTGGGCATGTGCAGAATATTGCACACATTAAATTGTGGATTAGAGGTGGAGATGGGATCACAGTGGTAATGTCATTGAACTAGTTATCCAGAGACCCAGGCTAATGCTGTGGGGACATGGGTTCAAATGGACTATGGCAGCTGCTGGAATTTAAGTTCAATCAAAGCTAGTTTCAGTAATGGTGACCATGAACCTATTATTGGTTGCCACAAAAACCCATCTGGTTCACTAATATCCTTTAGGGAAGGAAATCTGCCATCCTTACCTGGTCTGGCCAACACTTGGCTCGAGATCCACAGTAATGTGGCTGACTCTTAAGTGAAATGGTCCAGCAAGCCACTCAGTTCAAGGGCAATTAGGGATGGGCATCAAATGCTGGCCCTGCCAGTGATGCCCACATCACAGAATCACAGTGCAGAAGAGGCCCTTCGGCCCATTGAGTCTGCACCAACATGTGAGAAACACCTGACCTACCTACCTAATCCCATTTACCAGCACTTGGCCCATAGCCTTGAATGTTATAATGTGCCAAGTGCTCATCCAGGTACTTTTTAAAGGATGTGAGGCAACCCGCCTCCACCACCCTCCCAGGCAGCGCATTCCAGACCTTCACCACCCTCTGGGTAAAAAAGTTTTTCCTCACATCCCCCCTAAACCTCCTGCCCCTCACCTTGAACTTATACCCCCTTGTGACTGACCCTTCAACCAAGGGGAACAGCTGCTCCCTATCCACCCTGTCCATGCCCCTCATAATCTTGTACACCTCGATCAGGTCGCCCCTCAGTCTTCTCTGCTCCAACGAAAACAACCCAAATCTATCCAACTTCTCTTCAAAAGTTAAATGTTTCATCCCAGGCAACATCCTGGTGAATCTCCTATGCACCCTCTCCAGTGCAATCACATCCTCCCTATAATGTGGCGACCAGAACTGCACACAGTACTCCAGCTGTGGCCTCACTAAGGTTCTATACAACTCAAATATGACCTCCCTACTTTTGTAATCTATGCCTCAATTGATAAAAGCAAGTGTCCCATATGCCTTTTTCACCGTCCCACTAATATGCCCCTCTGCCTTCAGAGATCTCTGGACACACATGCCGAGGTCCCTTTGTTCCTCAGAACTTCCTACTGTCACTCCATCTGCCACTTATCTGCCCATTTGACCATCCCGTCTATATCTTCCTGTAGCCCAAGACACTCAACCTTACTGTTAACCACCCGGCCAATCTTTGTGTCATCCGCAAACTTACTAATCCTACCCCCCACATAGTCATCTATATCGTTTATATAAATGACAAATGATAGGGGATCGAGCACAGATCCCTGTGGTACGCCACTGGACACTGGCTTCCAGTCACTAAAGCATCCTTCTGTCATCACCCTCTGTCTCCTACAACTAAGCCAATTTTGAATCCACCTTATCAAATGACCCTGTATCCCATGTGCATTTGCCTTCTTTATACATCTCCCATGTGGGACCTTGTCAAAGGCTTTGCTGAAATCCATATAAACTACATCAACTGCGCTACCCTCATCTACACACCTGGTCACCTCCTCAAAAAATTCAATCAAATTTGTTAGGCATGACCTCCCTCTGGCAAAGCCATGCTGACTATCCCTGATCAAACCTTGCCCCTCCAAGTGGAGATAGATACTCTCCTTCAGAACTTTCTCCAATAGTTTCCCTACCACTGATGTGAGACTCACTGGCCTGTCATTCCCTGGCTTATCTCTACAACCCTTCTTCAATAGCGGAACCACATTAGCTGTTCTCCAGTCCTCTGGCACCTCCCCCGTGGCCAGAGAGGAATTAAAAATTTGGGTCAGAGCCCCTGCGATCTCCTCCCTTGCTGAGGGATGCAAGGGAGGAGATCGCAGGGGCTCTGACCCAAATTTTTAATTCCTCTCTGGCCACGAAAGAATAAATAAAAAAGGCTCAAGGACTTGATATCAAGTCCAGCCTCTGTTTTAACTGTTTCCACAATTATCAAAAATTTGGCCAACTGCTTTGTAACTGGGTTAATTGTACGCAACATGAACAAATTGGTAGTAATTTTTTAATTCATAATAATGAACCTATGCTATTTGGAACTACTTAATTTGGGATTAACCATCCCTTTATTCTTACATTAGCTTTTACCAAAATATCTTCAGCCTCCCACATCTTCCAACCTGTTCAATTGCATCCCTTCAACTCTAATGTGTTCATCCTCCTGATGATTCACAAATGACATGACTTTACATATATAAATACTGTGGCTACAAGGGCAGGTGAGAGGCTGGGAATTCTGTGGTAAGTGACTCACCTCCTGACTCCCCAAAGCCTGTCCACCATCTACAAGGCACAAGTCAGGTGTGTGATGGAATACTCCCCACTTGCCTGGATGAGTGCAGCTCAAACAACACTCAAATAATTTGACACTGTCCAGGACAAAGCAGCCTGCTTGATAGGCACCCCGTCCACAAACATTCACTCCCTCTGCCACCAACGCACAGTAGCAGCAGTGAATAACATCTACAAAATGCACTGCAGGAATTCACCAAGGCTCCTTAGACAGCACCTTCCAAGCCCATGACCACTACCATCTAGAAGGACAAGGGTAGCAGATAGATGGGAACACCACCAACTGGAAGTTCCCCTCCAAGTCACTCACCATCCTGACTTGGAAATATATCGCTGTTCCTTCACTGTCGCTGGGTCAAAATCCTGGAACTCCCTCCCTAACAGCACTGTGGGTGTACCTACACCACATGGACTGCAGCAATTCAAGAAGGTGAACTTCTCAAGGGCAATTAGGGATGGGCAATAAACGCTGGCCTAGCCAGCAACGCCCACATCCCATGAATGAATTTTTAAAACATTGTCTTCGTTCTGTTAACAGGTAATCCAAATTTTCTGCTCTCCACATACACCTTATTAGTTAGTCTCTGCAAATCTGTTTTATATATTTCTATAGTCATTGTCATCAGCAAATGAGTTTAAAACCTTACCACATAAGGAGACTCCCCAATATCATATTTAATTACTGCTTCCAGGATTAGATTAAATAAAAAGTTGACAATGTGCACCCTTGTTTCACCCCAATTATTGATCTTTTCCATTCTAACAGTTTTCTATCCATCACAGGGAATTGTTATAAATGGCTTTTATCAGTTTAATAAGTTTCTCAGGGATACCATACATCATTAAGACATGCCACACCAATTCTCACCATACACTGTCAAAGGATTGCTCAAAATCGAGGAAATTGTTCAATCAATACATGTTGTGCTCTATACATTTCTTCAAAATCTGCCTTTTCGCAGACAGCTGATCAATCGTACTTTGTCCTGGTCTAAAGCCAGGCAGTACCACTTCTATGTATCTTTTCATTCTCCTCTCTTGTGTCTTGGTAAACACTTTTCCATAAAATTCAGCATTAATTTACCATTATTTGTAAAGGGTAGTTTTTCCAGAACTGACACATCTGTTCTGTGCATTGTATAGATTTCCAAAATATTCTTTCCCCTCTACTCGCTCCTCGCCAATTCATTCGCAAACATCTGATAATTTTGGTCTTTTAAGAACACAAGAATTAAGGGCAGGAGTGGACCAAATGGCCCATCAAGTCTGACCCGCCATTCAATATGATCATGGCTGATCTTGGGTTTCAACTCCACTTTCCTACCCATTCCATATATCCCTTGATTCCCTGAGAGACCAAAAATCTGTCTGTCCCAGCCTTAAATGTATTCAGTGATGGAGCATCACCAACCTTCTGGGGTAGAGAATTCCAAAGATTCACAACCTTTTGAGTGAAGTAATTTCCCTCATCTCTGTCCTAAGTGATCGGCCCCTCATCCTGAGACTGTGCCCCCATGTTTTAGATGTTTTTCAATTTGTACGTAGCCATTATGTCTGTACAATTCTCTTACCAGTTGATACAACCCCTGACTTTTGTTTCTTTTGGCATAATTTTCTAATTTATTCAATGGTCATTTTTCAGTTTTTCTTCCCTCTCTTGGACTTTAGTTTGGCCTGAATTTTTCCCTCGTTGGACGGGCTCAGCGGGAGCGGGCGGAGGCGGTCGGGACGCCAACCGCCACCCGCGACCGGCTCCACTCCGCGATTTCACGTGGGCGGGCCAATTAAGGCCCGCCCTGCATGAATCGTTAGCATCAGCGCTCAGCGCTTTTTTTGCAGGTTGGGGGAGGAGGGAGAGCAGGCCTAACGCACAGTTTGTGCATGCGCGCGAAAGAGTGCTTCAACCTCCCTGAGGCACGGAGCTGCCTCGGGGAGATTGAAGCGCTTTTTAAAAAGGTTAATAAAGACAATAAAAATTTAACAAAACATGTCCCCTCATGTGACTGTGTCACATGGGATGGGACATGTTTTTAATTTCAAAATAAAGTTTTTATTTAATGTGTATTAGCGTTAGGAAACCTCATCCCGCTACTGGATGAGGTTTCCTAAAAAATGTAAAGGCCACTTGGCCTTTCCGCCTGCCCGTCAACCATTAGGTTGGATGGGCAGTGTAAATTTCAATTACCTTGTTAATGACCTTAATAGGCATTTCAATTATCGGCGGGCGCGCAGCCAACTCTGGCGTGTGCCCACCGGACAAAATATTGTGCGAGTGCGCAATGACATCGGGGCGCACGCCCAAAGTCATCACGCATCATATTACACTTGGGCATGTCAGGCACGTGCCCGCACATTGAACGTAAAATTCTGGCCTTTATTTTCTCTGGTTAAGCTTGATGCATTTGGGCCTCGTATTGGGATCTTCATTCATGTTCAACTTAAACTTTCTTAGCTTTTCCTGCAACAACAGGACTTGTTCAGCTATACATTATATTTCTTAGTGTTGAGACCCCCAACACTTGTTCTTATTGCAGTTCTTAATGTTCTATTTTTGATTGTGTTCCACAGATCTTCTCCATCCATTTCTTCAAATTACTGCAGGTATGATATTCTACTACCACTACCGCAACAACAGCATCCTACTACTATTGCCACCACTACCGCCACAATCATAGCAACATCCTACTACCACAAGTAGCATTAACACTGTGCCTTTAACATAATAAAATAGTCCAAGGTGTTTCACAAAAGCATGATCAGACCAAAACTGACAGAAACAAATGTTTGATCAAAGAGGTAGATTTTAAGGTTCTGATGCTAGGTTCTTTTAATGGGTCCCGATCCCAGGTTTTTGGTTATAATCTTTTTCCAGCAGCTCTCATGGTCAGGCTTACTGGTACAAAAAGTGAACTTACGGTTGGAGTAATGTTTGACCATTAAATGATACCAGATTACAATTACTTTTTATCTCAAAACATGCAATGGAAGGGTTGACTGCACTACACATGTCTGTACCTGTTAGTGGCTGCTGATTGCTTGATGAAACACAACTGGAACTAATCCTGGTACAAAGATCCTTGATGCATAATCATGTATCTGAAATTGATTAAGGATGTTACATTGGCAGTTTGACAGTTCTGGGAAAATATCTTGGTATTTTCAATAATGTGTTCATTTTCTGCAGAATAAGATATCAGATGATGTAACTGTTTTGCAGTTAGATGAGTAATGATAAGTTTGAAGGTGGTGGTATGTCATCATGGAACTGGCCTAATTAAAGAATAACGCTTTTTGCAAAAACTAAGAATATAATAACCCTTTGTATAACCTCTATTAGACTTATGTGATTTATATTTTTAATACATGAACACATAGTCAGGGGAGGGGTTTGTGTAGTCATGTCATTCGTAAAATAACCACAATTTGCATTTAATAAAGCTCTAAGAAAACAAACTTTAGGAGAAGTGTTTGATATCCTGTTCTATTAGGGAGGAAGCGATTTCCCAAATGTCTGATACCTCAGACAGTGAAAATCCTTTTCTTAGTAAAGAACTTGTACAGCAAATTGTAACACACTTAGGATATCCCATTGTGTTTAACAGTCAATTATAAGACTACCTCAGAAATGTAGTCACTGTTGTCATGGAGGCAGACACCACTCTGTGCACAGCAAGGTTCTCAAAAAGAGCAAACGAACAATCCAATCATTTATTTTTTGGTTAAAAGCAAAATACTGCGGATGCTGGAAATCTATAACAAAAACAAAAATACCTGGAAAAACTCAGCAGGTCTGACAGCATCTGCGGAGAGGGATACAGTTGACGTTTTGAGTCCATATGACCCTTCATCAGAACTAAAAAATATAGAAATGAGATGAAATATAAGCTGGTAGAGGGGGGTGGGACAGAAGGAGCTCGATAGGGGGCCAGTGATAGATGGAGGCCAAGAAGAGACTGCCAAAGGTGTCATAGACAAAAGGACAAAGGGGTGTTGACGGTGGTGATATTATCTAAAGGATGTGCTAATGAGTACATTAAGCGTAGCAAGCAGGACAAGCTAGTGGCAGATGGCCCTCGTGGGGGTGGGGTGGGGGGAAGGGATTGAAATGGGCTAAAAGGTGGAGATGAAACAATAGATCGAAATAAATTTAAAAATAGGTGGGAAAAGAAAAATATTTTTGTAAAGAAATGATAAATTATTGGAAAAAGGGGGATCGGAAAGGGGGTGGGGATGGAAGAGAGAGTTCATGATCTGAAATTGTTGAACTCAATATTAAGTCCGGAAGACTGTAAAGTGCCTCGTCGGAAGATGAGGTGCTGTTCCTCCAGCTTGCGTTGAGTTTCACTGGAACATTGCAGCAGGCCAAGGACGGACATGTGGGCTTGAGAGTAGGGTGGTGTGTTGAAATGGCAAGCGACAGGGAGGTCTGGGTCATGCTTGCGGACAGACCGAAGGTGTTCTGCAAAGCAGTCACCCAGTCTGCATTTGGTCTCTCCAATGTAGAGGAGACCACATTGGGAGCAGTGAATGCAGTAGACTAAATTGAGGGAAGTGCAAGTAAAGCACTGCTTCACTTGAAAGGAGTGTTTGGGCCTTTGAATGTGAGGAGGGGGGAAGTAAAGGGGCAGGTGTTGCACCTTCTGCCCTTGCATGGGAAGGTGCCATGGGAGGGGGTTGAAGTGTAGGGGGTGATAGTGGAGTGGACCAGGGTGTCCCGGAGGGAACGATTCCTGCAGAAAGCCACCAGGGGGGGTGAAGGGAAGATGTGTTTGGTGGTGGCATCATGCTGGGGTTGGCGGAAATGGCGGAGGATGATCCTTTGAATGCGGAGGCTGGTGGGGTGATAAATAAGGACAAGGGGGACCCTATCATGGTTCTGGGAGGGAGAGGAAGGTGTAAGGGCGGATGCGCGGGAGATGGGCCGAACACGGTTGAGGGCCCTGTCAACCACCGTGGGTGGAAAACCTCGGTTAAGGAAGAAGGAAGACATGTCAGAGGAATTGTTTTGGAAAATGGCATCATCAGAACAGATGCGACGGAGGCAAAGAAACTGAGAGAATGGGATGGAGTCCTTACAGGAAGCGGGGTGTGAGGAGCTGTAGTTATTTTTTGGCATTGCTTAAGGGTTTTATTTCTTATTCACTCACAGGATGTAAGTTGCTGGCATGGCTAGCATTTGCTGCTCACTCATTACTGTCCTTGAGAAGGTGGTGCTAAGCTGCTTGCTGGAACATTTCAGATAGCAGTTAAGAGTCAACCACATTACTGTGGGTTTAGAGCCATATATTGTCCAGATCAGTTAGATATCTCTAATTTCCTTCCCTAAAAAGACATTAGTGAACCAGATGGGTTTTAATGACAATTTGGTAGTTCATGGTCACCATTATCAATACTAGTTTCCTATTCTAGATTTACTTAATTAACTGGATTGAAATCCCACAATAGGATTTGAACTTAAATCTCCAAAGCATTAGCCCAGGATTACTAGTCTAGTAATATAACCATTATACTACCATATCTACTATACCCTTACAGCTGAATGAATAATGTTGGCCAGAGAGCAGAAGAATTCCTTTCTCTCTAAAATGAAATGCCGTTGGATCTTTCATATCCACCTGGACAAGCAGGTGAAACCTCAATTTAACAGCTTTTACAATGGAGCATTCAATCAGCACGACACTCAAATATCAGCATAGATTTTGTGCACAAATTCAGAGTGTGGCTTAAATCCACAAAACCTTTAATTCAGGAGCTGAGCATGTGACCAACTGAAACAAGCAGACATTATTTTCAAGACCAGATATTTTAATCCTTGGGTTTATGAAACTGGTTTTCTGGATAAGATGTAATTCCCAAATTATTCATGAAGTTGAAGGTTTCTTTAAATTTATTTTCTAATTTTCCCATCTCTGCCTGCCCTTACACCTACACTTCACCATTTCCTTGAGAGGACAGCAAGGGGACTCCACTGAGTTCCATGTCTAAATATTTGTTCTGCTGAAATAGATGGAGTTAAGTGGGCAAGCTTAACATGAACAGTTCTGATCTTGTCCTTCAGATTAGACATTAAACCCAAGTTGAAACTCCTATCAAATTAATCAAAGAACAGGGAGTTCTAATGTCCTGGCAAACATTCCTCCTCTTGTCAACATCTCCAAAATCAGATAAGCTAGTTTCACTGTGGGATTTAATTAAGCTCAACATTTCATTCATGGTTGCCCATTAGGCCTGGTGTGCCACAGGTTAACATTTCTTGTGAGGAAGATATAATAATTCTCATAATCTTATTGGAATTTATTGTAAAATAGAGTAATTGTGTGTGTGTTGTGTGTGTGTGTTTGTGTGATTTCAAACCAGACTAGTTTTTTCAAAGGAGGGGTGATATGGGTCACCTAGTCAGGTGAAGTTTAGAAGCAGTGTGTTTATTTTTCCCAAAGATTACTGGTATAATGTTAGTGCTATGAGAGGTTTTATTATCAGGAAGATGAAGTCCAAGGACAGAGTGAAACAATGGGAATTTGCATTCAAAGGGGAAAATATGTGTAAAGGGGCGAAGGCTATGTGTAAGGGTAGGCATTTTAAGATCCTACCAGTATGAAAAGCCTTCAACGTCTATGCCTCAAGCTGCTGTCTTCAAAGGACCTAAGTTAAGAAAATTCACTTTGAATTTGACTTGTTCAGGGTATCATGTTTCTTTGCCTGGGTCTTTTAAAATCTATGTGTCTTACTGTTTCCTTAAGAAAATTGTAACTGGGAGTTAGATTGATTAGGGGATTTAGAAGGTATCATAGTAGTAATTTGTAGATCTATGTATGTATTTAAAAATGATTTATCTTATTAATAAATGTTTAATCTAGTCTTGTAAAACCTATAAGACTTAGTGGTCTTATTATTACTGAATTCAGGGCATGCATCTCAAAATTTATACAAACTGCAAAACAAGTTGTGGCAGTTGTTTCAAGTTTCACTTTGGGATTTGAACAACTCAGCATTTACCATCGGCTGTGTCATAACACTCTGCTCAGAAGCAAGGAAACCTTCCCATACCACAGAATTTCTCTGTTGACTGTTTCATGCAAGTACACTGAAAATGCCAAGTCGTAGCTGCATTGTGCTAACTTAAAGCAAACACAATACCGTATCTGTTTAATTTTATGCTCCCATATTGATACCAGAATCCCATGTTTAAATGAATCACTCTGTCTTGCCAACTGTACCACAGACCCCCTTTTAGACTAGCCAACTACAATGGATCTTACATATTTACCTGGGCAAGCAGGTGAAACCTCAGGTTAACACCTTTGACAATGGAGCATTCAATCAGCATGACACTCTGATGTTAGCATAAATTTTATCCACTTTGTATCTCAGTCCACTGTATAACACTTTTGACAAAAGCAAAGTACTGCAGATGCTGGAGATCTGAAATAAAAACAGAAAGGGCTGGAAATACTCAGCAGGTCTGGCGGCATCTGCGGAGAGGGAAACAGGGTTAACATTTTGAGTTGAATATCCCTCTTCTTCAGAGCACTTAATACTTACAACATTTTTGATGTCACTTGAATTTCCGTCCTGATCTTTTGGCCTGCACAGTCTTCGGGTATCAATTGTTCATCTAGTTCAGTGAATTGCCCACCAGTAAATCTGCATGAGACTTTGCTTTGCCAGCATTTTTCAGGCCACAAAATCATGAGCTGCTCCAACTTCAAGAATAAACTCCAGAAAATTATCCCTTACAAACTCGCACAGCTCATAATTTTTTACATTCTTACCCTCTAAACCACAATGGCAATTACATCCTTTTTGCTGTCCACAATACTCTAATCATACATGTGTGCTTCCTGTTAACTTTACACCTGTACATTGCACAATACATTGATTTTTTAAAAAAAACTGATGGGATGTGAGTGTCACTGGCAAGACCAGCATTTGTTGCTCATCGCTAATTGTCCTTGAGAAGGTGATAGTGATCCACTTTCTTGAATCACTACAGTCCATCTGGCATAGATACACCCAAAGTGCTGTTTGGGAGGGAGTTCCAGGTTTTTGATCCTGTGACACTGAAGGAACAGCAATATCGTTCTAAGTCAGGATGGTCTGTGGCTTGGGGGGGGGGGGGAACTTGCAGGTGGTGCCCTTCCCATGCACCTGCTGCCCTTGTCCTTCCAGGTGGTACAGATCATGGGTTTTTAAGGTCCTGTCGAAGGAGGCTTGATGAGTTGCTGCAGTGTATCTTCGATATGGTACACACAGCTGCCACCTGTGCACCTGTGGTGAAGGGAGTGAATGTTTATGGTGGTGAATGGGGTGTGATCAAGCAGGCTGCTTATCAAGCTGGCTGCTTTGTCTTGGAAGGTGTCAAGCTTCTTTGGAACATAGGAACAAGAGTAGGTCATTCAGCCTGTCAAAGCTGCTCCACCATTCAGTTAGATAATGGCTGATCATCTACCTCAACGCCAATTTCCCGCACTATCTCCATATCCCTTGATGTCATTAGTCTCCAGAAATCTATTGATTTCTGTCTTGAACATGCTCAATGATCAAGCTTCCACTGCCCTATGGGTTAAAGAATTCCAAAGATTCACCACTCTCTGAGTGAAGAAATTCTGCCTCATCTCAGTCCTAAATGGCCTGCCCCTTATTCTGAGACTGTGTCCCCTCATTGTAGACACACCAAACGAGGGAAACACCTGATCTACATCCACCCTGTCACACCCTGTAAGAAGTCTTTAAGTTTTAATGAGATCACCTCTCATTCTTTGAAACCCTAGAGAATACAGGCCCAATTTCCTCAATCTCTCTTCATAAGGCAATCCAGCCACCCCCAGGATGAGGCTGGTGTACGTCCTTTGTACTCCCTCAATGGCAAGTATATCCTTCCTTAGATAAGGAGACCAAAATTGTACACAATATTCGAGGCGTAGTCTCACCAAGGTTCTATACAATTACAGCAAGACATCTTTACTCCTGTACTCAAATTCTCTTGCAATGAAGGCCAACATACCATTTGCCTTCCTCATTTCTTGTTGCACCTGCATGCTAGCTTTTAATGACTCATGAACAAGGATAACCATGTCCCTTTGGATGCCAACACTCCCACCTCTCACCATTACGAAATATTCTGCCATTCTGTTTTTTCCACCAAAATGGATAACTTCACAGTATGCACATTATATTCCATCTGCCATGTTATTGTCCATTCGCTTAGCCTGTCCAAGTCTGCTTGAAGCCTCCTTGTATCCTCTTCAGAAATTACACTCCCACCTAATTTTGTGTCATGGAGTCACACTCATCTAGGCAAGTGGGGAGTATTCCATCACACTCCTGACTTGTGTCTTGTAGATGGTGGACAGGCTTTGTGGAGTCAGGAGGTGAGTTACTTACGCAGAATTCCCAGCCTCTGATTGACTGTTGTAGCCACAGTATTTATATGGCTGATCCAGTTAAGTTTCTGGTCAATGGTGACCCCCAGAATGTTGATGGTGGGGGATTCAGCAATGGTAATGCTATTGAACGTCAAGGGGAGATGGTTAGATTCTCTCTTGGTGGAGATGGTCATTGTCTGGCATTTGTGTGGTGCGAATGTCACTTATCACTTGTCAGCTGAAGCCTGAATATTGTCCAGGTTCTACTTGTGAAAAAACTGCAAGAACTTTATCAGAAAGTGACTATGCCTGCCTGCTATGCTCATACATCTCTATTTCCTCCCCACTCCTCAATAAGAATTTAAAAACTATTCAAATGCTCTCCAAGGTCAGTCATGCCCCTCAGAATTTTTAATAAAGTTAGATTTTATGAAGTTATTTGAACAAAATTACAAGCTGCACCAGTGGAATTGCACTCATTATACTATAGATATTAGGCCTCTCTGTCAATTCAAGAGTGGCCCAATGTGTTTCTCCTCTTTCTCCATCTCGTTCTTTCACTGACTTCCTGTGCTGCCACTGATACTGCTTTCCTTCCTTTTCATTCCTCTTCCTCCTATATGGCTCATTCATGTATTTTAGCTTTTTGCAGTGGTAGGTAAGCCAATTCCAACTCTGTGCATGTTTTTCTGGCTTCTTGTGCTCATAGTAGCTGCTGTTTGTTCTGGTAATTTACTTAAAACATCCTATTTTGGATCCGCAAGTGATATTTATCCCACTTTAGCTGCCATCAGTGGTTACGTTTCCAGCTTTCCCCCAACACCAACATTTTTTCTCAATGCTTTTACAACAAGAACAGTTTACATAAAGGAGACTCAGTTTCTTATGAAGGGAAATGTGTACCCTTTTATGTAGGTTGTTTCTGAGATATTGTGCCTAGGAATCACAGTTACTCTTTTATTGTGAATTCAGCTACCAGGAGATCAAATGGCTTGTCTATCATGTTCTACTATATCTCCGAATGGCAGTACAAACTGTAGCTAGCTTTAGTCTGAACAGGTTGACATAAGAATTATATACAAGGTAATACTCAGGAGCAGTAAAAAACTAACACCACTATGTTTAAAATATATAATCAGTATTAGAAAGGATTAGACTTTCTAGAATTTATTTGTTATGTAGCCCTATGAACTGCAAGTCTCTGCTCTGAAACAGACTTTTATTGACTTTCCCATTTAATTTAGTTTGCAGGTGATAACTTGCATGTTGACACATTGGACTTACTCAAAACAAAGTCACTGAAGAGACTCGGTGCTTTTTTAAAATTCATTCTTGGATATGAGTGTTGAAGGCAAGGCCAGCCTTTATTGCCCATCCCTAACTGCCCTTGAGAAGGTGGTGGTAAGCCACTTTCTTGGACTGCTGCAGTCCGTATCGTGTTGCTGTGAGGTGGCGCTGTTAGGAAGAGAGTTCCAGTATTTTGACCAGCGACCGTGAGGGAACGGTGATACATTTCCAATCAGGAATGATACATAACTTGGAGGGGAATTTCCAGGTGGTGGTGTTCACATGTGCCTGCTGCCCTGATCCTTTCAGGTGGTAGAGATTGTGGGTTTGGAAGGTGTTGTTGTAGGAGCCTTAGAGAGATGCTGCAGTGCATCTTGTAGATGGTACACACTGCTGCCATTGCGTACCAGTGGTGGAGGAAGTCAATTTTTAAGGTGATGGATCGGGTGACAAACAAGCAGGGTGCTTTGTCCTGGATGGTACTGAGCTTCTTGAGTGTTGCTAGAGCTGCACTCATCGAGCAATTGGAGAGTATTTCATCACATTCCTGACATGTGCCTTGTATATGCTGAAAAGGCTTTGGGGAGTCAGGAAGTGAATGACTCACCACAGATTTCCCAGTCTCTGACCTGTTCTTGTAATCACAGTTTTGTAAAGCTGGTCCAGTTAAGTTTCTAGACATAACAGTACACCAAGAGGTCCTGAGGACAAAACTACAATCAATCTAGGTCAAAGAAAGAATGGAGCTTACCATGCACTGAATAATTGACCAGCAGGTGTTTATCAATTGCCTCCTTACCCAGGACATGTTAATACTCCAAACTGAAATTCCATCTAATAACCAGGCAAGAGAAAGGGCAGAACCGTCCCACATTTGCAGCAAGTGAAGTAGCGGGCGGGAAAAGGACGTTTTACCTGACGTGTGGCGGCAGGAAACGCGGCCCACCATTGATGGGTGGAGTGGACAATAGCAAACTGGTTTCACAACGGCGTAAAAACAAGTTTTGGCCTTCTCGCCATATTGTCCACTCACACTATCAAACACGCCCAATGCCAACGGGAGCGGAAAATTCCACCCAATGTCTTTTTTATCCAGTTTGCTTCTACAAATATGTCTGATCCCAAGATAACATTTCAAAGTAGCGTTTTGTTGCAAAGCAGTAAGTTACTCTAGTTTGCTGCATTCCAAAAGACTTAGAAATCAGAACAAAGGACCAGGAGTAGGCTATTCAGCCCTCAAATCTTATTCCAGCGTTCTATTGGGATCATGGTACTTCAATTCCATTTCTTGGCCTTTGCTCCCTAACTCTTGATATTCTTACAGCAACAACAACTTGTATT
The DNA here is from genome assembly GCF_964194155.1 of Cetorhinus maximus. NCBI lineage: Eukaryota > Metazoa > Chordata > Chondrichthyes > Lamniformes > Cetorhinidae > Cetorhinus > Cetorhinus maximus. The sequence goes on along the minus strand of NC_135888.1, from coordinate 79,666,745 downwards.
TATATAGCACTTTAGCATAATAAAATATCCCAAGACTTCTCACAGGTGCATTATAGAACAAAATATGACACCAAAAGGAGATATTAGGGCAGATGACCTAAAGCTTGGTTAAAGAGGTCAATTTTAAGGAGTGTCTTAAAGAAAGGAAGAAGTGTGCAGAGGTCTAGGGGTGAAATTCCAGAGCTTGGGGCCTAAGCAGCTAAAGACACAGCCACCAACAAAATCCATCAATCTCAGGCCTGAAATTCCGATTGTCCTAGTCTTCACAGCCTTTTGGAGGAGCTCCGGATTTCCACCATCCTTTGCGTGAATAAATGTTCCCTGGTTTCATTTGTGGGTGGCCAAGCTCTAATTTTAGATTGTGGCCAATCAAATCCCTTTATCCTTTTAAACACCATAATTAAATCAGTTCTCAACCTTAGAAAGTCAAGAGAATTTAAGGCAGGTTTTTAAGCCACAATATGCTTCTCATGAATCTGCAGTGTCCTCTCCAAAGCCAATAGACATTTCCTGAGGTTTGGTGTCTAAAGCTGGATGTAGTACTCCAGATTGAGTCTGACCATTTATTGTCAGCCCCTCTGAGATAAAAGGCAATAGCCTTTATGATTTTTTTATATTTAGGAACTAGCTTTTAATGATTTGTGTATGTGGACATCTAAATCTCTTCATTCCTCTTCCACAGCTCCTTGTTTTGCATCATTGAGAATATGTTTTTCTTAGGACCAAAGTGGACGACCTCACACCTACCCATATTGAACTCTATGTGCCAGTTTTGCCCACTTACATAAATTATCAATGCCCTTCGTAAATGCAGTGTGTGACTCTTTCTGCCAACAACTTTGTCCATAATATTCCAATTGATTCTCTTAATGGCAGATCCACTGCCAAAATACAATACTTCAATGTCCTCAATTCTGGATGTTCCCCTTCATTTAACCTTGTTGTTCTACAGAAGGGAAAAAAGACTGTGTGCATTTTAAATTATCATTTCTGCTGCCAGAAGGCAGAATACAATCAGATTTAAAGTCAGGACACATATAATTTGTTCTATTATTCCAGCCTTCATATTATGATAATCAATAACCTTCACTTTAGAATAATTCTCTTTTCAATTGGTATCTTGCTTTACAGAGGAAAGTAGAACACACCAAGGTAACATTTATTGCATGAAGAAGCATCACAGAGCACTCTAATCACGTTCTCACATCCATAACTCATTGGCATTCACAGCACTGTTCCAGGACTAAATGACATTGACATCCCTGCCTCATACCTCTTGGACTGACAGATCTGCCTCAAGCACAGATCTGACCTACATTTGCACAGCATTACCCTATATCCAGGTGTGCACAATCCTGCTCAGCAACTGGATATCACCCATCTTCAGACAACATTGCTCGAAACCCAAATCCAATCCATATCCACATCACTGCCCTTTACCTATATCTGGCCAACATTCATCCAGCCCCACATCTGCACTGAGACAGAGCAGACCAAACAATTTAGAGATATTAGCTGTGAATACTGGACAGCAAGCAAGATGATTCCAGAAAGAAACACGCCAGAACTGAGCCCTCTCAATTCCTTCCCACAATTTCAGCACCAACCCAGCTCTCCAATTACCATGTTAGTGTCATTGACAGAATGCCCCTCCCCCAACCTCACCACTGCACGTCCTTACTTCCCCAGTCCTTATGTCCTTCTCTCACTGCCCACCCCTATCATTGCCTACCTGGAGCTCCACCCTCTCAGTGTCCCAGCCTCATCCCTGAACTGCCCTGGCTGCTCAATGTCTTTCCACCCTGGCCACGGTCCAGGTAGAGTCCGTCCCAGCCCTGTCCATCGCAGAGCCAGCTCTTCCCTCACTGCCACAGCCTGAGCCATCTCACCGACTCTTCCACTGCTCACCCCCTTCCTCATCAATCTCACAAAACCCAATCATTTTGCTGTCCTCTCATCACCACCTAGTACAGCACACTCAGCGCTCCAGCCCAACTCTATCCCTGCCCTGTCCCCTCACTCCCTCTGCCCCTTTCACAGTCTTCACCGCCCTTCCCAATGCACACTGCAACCCAAACAAAGTCCTTTCAGCCCCATCACTGCCCCAAGTCCAGTCCTTTCTCAGCCCCATCACCGCTCCACCCACCCCCTCCACACCGCAGCCCACTCCCCTTGCCTGCCCCCACACCGCCCCGGAATCCAGCCCGTACCCTCATGTCCCCGCCCTGATGGGCAGCAGCAGCGCCCGGCTGCGAAAGCCTGCAGGAATTTATGGAAATGTCCATCGCAGTACGACAAACGGCGAGCGACAGCAGCAGTGCAGCCAGCTCCCATCACTGGCGACCATGGAGCCGAGGACCAGGGAAATAACCCCACATCCACATTTCCAGCTGACTGCAAGAAGCAATTAAATAAACCCGATTCCCCTGGCATACTTCCCAAATCATCTCAAAACCCAAAGGTGCTGCACATTAAGAATTCTAAATAAGAGTCAAGGAAAAGCGAATCAAGGCTGAAAATATTTTCATTTTGCATCCTTCTTTCGCTCCTGTGCCAAGCCCTCGACAGGCAACGCTGCACCTTGCAAAATAAAAATGTCCATTTTGATTCATTCCTGCAAAGGCATTTAGCAAGAATATCTCCTTGGGGAGGAGGGTGGAGGGGCAATGGTAAAATGTAAAATGCTGCGATGAATGAGCCGGACTGATGCAGACAGATTGTTCACTCTGACAATATTATGATGAGCAAAATGCTCCGATACTCACACCACCAGGCGGGAGATCATCCAGGAGACCATGGCGAAGAGTCGAGCTTGCGGCCGCCAATGTGTTCTGAGGCGAGATCCAGTGTTTCAGCCCCGATAACTTGCAGCCCCTTCCTGCTCCTTGCTCCTGCGGCTCTACCTTTTTCGCCACTGGGCGATCTCAAGGCCAGGCGGAGTTCCGGCTCCTCAAGCAAAGACAAGCCGATTTAAAGGGGAATGACGCAGACAGCAGCCTGGTTCCTTGACAATAAAAAAAAATTAATAAATAAATCGATTTCTCTGTCTTCTTTCCAGAGCCAAGTTTTCCCCGTGACCGTCTTTTTAGTGGATGTTGCCAGCTCTGTATGAACAATTTGTGTCCCTAATAGCTGTTTTGCTATCTGTCTCTCAATCGGTGGTGATGCAATATTATCCCACTGGTTGAAGATCTCACGATGTGAATGCTGATCTGCAGGGGAGCTCTTATCAGGCCCACAATCACAGCAATATTTATTTTAACGTTATAATGAAAGCAAAACACTGTGGATGCTGAAAATCTGAAATAAAAACAGAAAATGCTGGAAAACTCAGCAGCTCCTCACAGACCGCATGGATCGGTTGGAGCAGCAGTTGGATGCACTTAGGAGCATTCAGGTGGCAGAAAGCGTCATAGACAGGAGTTTTGGAGACATGGTCACACCCAAGGTACAGACAGATAGATGGGTGACTGCTTAGAAGGGGCAGGCAGTCAGTGCAGAAACCCCCTGTAGCTGTCCCCCCCTCTAACAGGTATACCATTTTGGATACTGTTGGGGGGGATGGCCTATCAGGGGAAAACAACAGCAGTAGCCAGAACAGTGGCACCACGGCTGTCTCTGTTGTTCAGCAGGGGGTGTCAAAGCACAGAAGAGCAATTGTCATAGGGGACTCTATAGTCAGGGGCTCAGATAGGCACTTCTGTGGTCGTGAAAGAGACACCAGGATGGTATGTTGCCTCCCTGGTGCCAGGGTCCAGGATGTCTCTGATCGGGTACGGGACATTCTGAAGGGGGAGGGAGAACAGTCAGAGGTCGTGGTACGCATTGGTACTAACGACATAGGCAGGAAGAGTGACGAGGTCCTGCAGCGGGAGTTCAGGGAATTAGGCAGAAAGTTAAAAAACAGGACCTCTAGGGTTGTAATCTCAGGATTACTCCCTGTGCCACATGCCAGGGAGGCTAGAAATAGGAAGATAGTGCAGCTGAAGAGATGGTGTAGGAGGGAGGGTTTCCGATATCTGGATCAGTGGGATCTCTTCCGGGGCAGGTGGGACCTGTACAAGAAGGACGGGTTGCATCTAAACTGGAGGGGCACCAATATCCTGGCTGCAAGGTTTGCTAGTGTCACTCAGGAGGGTTTAAACTAGAATGGCAGGGGGAACCAGAGCAATGGGTCAGCAGGTGAAATAAATGACTGGGAATCCAGTGAATATGGCCAGTAGGACTAAGAGGAAGGGCAGGCAGGGAGAAATTACAGATCACAGTGGGACTGGAGGTCTGAAATGCATTTGTTTCAATGCGAGAAGTATAACAGGCAAGGCAGATGAGCTTAGAGCTTGGATTAGTACTTGGGACTATGATGTTATTACTATTACAGAGACTTGGTTGAAGGAGGGACAGGATTGGCAGATAAACGTTCCAGGATTTAGATGTTTCAGGCAGGATAGAGAGGGATGTAGAAGAGGTGGGGGAGTTGCACTGCTGGTTAAGGGGAATATCACAGCTGTATGACAGGAGGTCACCTCGGTGGGCTCATGCAGTGAGGCAATATGGGTAGAGCTCCGGAATAGGAAGGGTGCAGTCACAATGTTGGGGGTTTACTATAGGCCGCTCAATTGCCGGCGGGAGATTGAGGAACAGTTATGTAGGCAGATTTTGGAAAGATGTAAAAGCAATAGGGTTGTTGTGGTGGGTGATTTTAACTTTCCCTATATTGACTGTGGATCACTTAGTGCTAGGGGTTTGGTTGGTGCAGAATTTGTAAGGTGCATCCAGGGGGGCTTCCTGAGACAATATGTAGATAGTCCAACTAGGGAAGAGGCAATACTGGACCTGGTATTAGGGAATGAACCCAGCTAGGTGGTCGAAGTTTCAGTAGGGGAGCATTTCGGGAAAAGTGACCATAATTCAGTAAGTTTTAAGGTACTGGTGGATAAGGATAACAGGAGTCCTCAGGTTAAGGTGCTTAATTGGGGGAAGGCTAATTATAACAATATTAGGCAGGAACTGAGGAATCTAGACTGGAGGCAGATGTTTGAGGGCAAATCAACAACTGACATGTGGGGGGCTTTCAAACGTCAGTTGATAAGAATTCAGGACCGGCATGTTCCTGCTAGGGTGAAGGATAAGCATGGCAAGTTTCAGGAACCTTGGATAATGAAGGATATTGCGAGATTAGTCAAAGAGAAAAGGGAAGAATTCATAAGGGCTAGAAGGCTAAAAGGGAACAGATGAAGCCCATGGAGAATATGAAGAAAGTAGGAAGAAACTTAAGCAAGGAGTCAGGAGGGCTAAAAGGGGTCATGAAAAGTCACTGGCAACCAGGATTAAGGAAAATCCCAAGGCCGTTTTTACATATGTAAAAAGCAAGAGCATAGCCAGGGAAAGGGTAGGCCCACTCAGGGACAGAGGTGGGAATCTGTGTGTGGAGCCGGGAGAAATGGGAGAGATACTAAATGAATACTTCTCATCAGTATTCACCAAAGAGAAGGACTTAGCGGTCGATTTGTCTAGGGAAGAGTGTGTAGATAGCCTGGATCATGTTGAGATCAAAAAAGAGGAGGTTTTATGTGTCTTGAAGAATATTAAGGTGGATAAGTCCCCTGGGCCAGATGGGATCTACCCAGAGTACTGAGGGAGGCAAGGGAGGAGATTGCTGGGGCCTTGACAGAAATCTTTGCATCCTCACTGGCTACGGGTGAGGTCCCAGAGGACTGGAGAATGGCCAATGTTGTTCCATTGTTTAAGAAGGGTAGCAGGGATAATCCAGGAAATTACAGGCTGGTGAGCCTTACGTCAGTGGTAGGGAAATTATTGGAGAAGATTCTTCGTGACAGGATTTACTACCATTTGGAAGCAAATGGGCGTATTAGTGAGAGGCAGCATGGTTTTGTGAAGGGGAGGTCATGTCTCACTAACTTGATCGAGTTTTTCGAGGAAGTGACAAAGATGATCGACGATGGAAGGGCAGTGGATGTTATATACATGGATTTCAGTAAGGCCTTTGACAAGGTCCCTCATGGCAGACTAGTACAGAAGGTAAAGTCGCATGGGATCAGAGGTGAGCTGGTAAGATGGGTACAGAATTGGCTTGGTCATAGAAGACAGAGGGTAGCAGTGGAAGGGTGCTTTTCTGAATGGAGAGCGGTGACTAGTGGAGTTCCGCAGGGATCAGTGCTGGGACCTTTGCTGTTTGTGGTATACATAAATGATTTGGAGGAAAATGTAACTGGGCTAATTAGTAAGTTTGCAGACGACACTAAGGTTGGAGGAGTTGCAGATAGTGAAGAGGATTGTCAAAGGATACAACGGGATATAGATCGGTTGGAGACTTGGGCGGAGAAATGGCAGATGGAGTTTAATCCGGACAAATGCGAGGTAATGCATTTTGGAAGGTCTAATACAGGCAGAAATTATACAGTAAATGGCAGAACACTTAAGTGCATTGACGGGCAGAGGGATCTGGGTGTACAGGTCCACAGGTCACTGAAAGTGGCAATGCAGGTGGATAAGGTAGTCAGGAAGGCATATGGCATGCTTGCCTTCATTGGCAGGGGTATTGAGTATAAAAGCTGTGAAGTAATGCTGCAGCTGTATAGAACCTTGGTTAGGCCACACTTGGAATATTGCGTGCAATTCTGGTCGCCACATTACCGGAAGGATATGGAGGCGTTGGAGAGGGTGCAGAGGAGGTTTACCAGGATGCTGCCTGGTCTGGAGGTTATTAGCTATGAGGAGAGGTTGGAGAAACTTGGATTGTTCTCACTAGAGCGACGGAGATTGAGGGGCGACTTGATAGAAGTTTACAAAATTATGAGTGGCATGGACAGAGTAGATAGTCAGAAGCTTTTTCCCAGGGTGGAAGAGTCAATTACTAGGGGACATAGATTTAAGGTGAGAGGAGAAAACTATAGAGGAGATGTGCGGGGCAGGTTTTTTATGCAGAGGGTAGTGAGTGTCTGTAATTCACTGCCAGAGGAGGTGGTGGAAGCAGGTACGATAGTGGTGTTTAAGAGGCAGCTTGACAAATACATGAATAGGATGGGAATAGAGGGATACGGACCCCGGAAGTGCAAAATGTTTTAGTTGACGGGCAATATGATCGGCGCAGGCTTGGAGGGCCGAAGGGCCTGTTCCTGTGCTGTACTTTTCTTTGTTCTTTGTCTGGCAGCATCTGTGGTGAGAGAAACAGAGCTAACTCTGGGGTTCCAAAGGAGAGTGGTATTGGACTGGAAACATTAACTGTTTTTCTCTTCACAGATGCTGCCAGACCTGCTGAGTTTTTCCAGCATTTTCTGTTTTTATTTAGATTAATGTTGTTTGTTATAATACTGAACGTGATCAAGTGTAACTCATGCTTTTTGGCCTCATGGCCCATCACGCTTTTTATGATCACTATCTGTGCTTTTCCCTCATGTGCCCATAGTCTGGACCCCGTGGTCAATAAATCACTTTCTCTGTCTTCTTTTGAGAGCCAAGTTTTCCTCATAACTGTCTTTTTGGTGGATGTTGCCAGCTCTGTATAAACAATATGGGTCCCTAATAGCTGTTTTGCTATCTGTCTCTCAATCTGTGCTGATGCAATATTATCCCACTGATTGAAGATCTCACGATGTGAATGCTGATCTGCAAGGGAGCTCTTATCAGGCCCACAATCACAGCAATATTTAAAATTTGTGTATGTCTGGACTATGTCAGGTCACAAGGCAATTATTACGGACAAAGAAGGTTATCATTCTATCTTAATGCATTCATCTAGATAGTGTTATGGAAAGAATTTATATGTTCCTTTTTATTGCCTGTGATCAATATGTTTATATGTAAAAAGTGCGTATTTTCTTACCCTCAGAGTGATTGCCCCAATTTAAATAATCTCAGCAGCAATAAGAAGGCTATTTATTATCACACACTTGCCCTGGATGTTTAAAATGTGGCATCTCACTCAATTGACTCAAGCTATCACAATCACAAAAATACAGCAATACAATTACAATTTATTATTGTCTCAGTCTCTTTCATGGCAGGCCTGTAGTTTCGTAGATGAGTTGATGCTTTAGTTGAAGTAAAGGTCTTGTTAAGCAGAGGATTCTCAATAAACTGCAAGACTTCTTGTAGTCCAATTTCCAGGAGGCTGTTGCTCAGGTGAACGCAAGATTGGAACAGATTGTGGGGGTGTCCTCCCACTTTTGAGGTATTGCTGTTTATTACCTTGGCTGCTTGGATGACTTGCAGCTGGTTCTATGGCTTTCTGAAGGAACTCTGTCTGTAGAACAGCTTCTTACAGTTTTTAAAAGCAAACAAGAAATATGGCTGCCGCAACATGTCACCTTTTTCAAGTCCAAAAGTCCTTTTCTAAATAAGGTGGGTGGTTAGGTCGGTTATTCATCCTGTGTTCTGGCTTTCAAACCTTGAGAGTTTGAGACAACCTATGTCTTTGTATCTGAATGATCCATTTAATTGATACCCTTTTGAACTATTTTCAGGAAAAGTCACTGAGTCAACATCAGTCTGGAAGGTTTGTTTGCTTCCCTCTTGAGACAGAGGGCTTCTAGATTGCCTGCACCTCACCAGTATCCTGCCTCTTCTCACTGGCAGATCAGGTAAATTAAAATATAACCTCTCTAATTTGTTATCCAAGTGTCTGTTGTTCTAGTCTAAGGGCCGAATTTTCTAGTCCCACCAGCTGTGGGAACGGTGGCAGGAGCACTTAATTTGGTGGGAGGTAAAAAATCTGTTTCCTGATGCAGGATAAACTGTTTGAGTTTTGTTCTCCAAACTTTCAAGGTGGGTTAAAGGTGAGTTGAGCTTCCCAACGAACAATGTCAGGAACCCCAATTGCATGCATTAGCATCTCATGCATACTCATTAAAAGGCCAACTTACCAGAATTAAATTTGCCCTCCAAATTAAGTTCTCCACCAGTGAGAATTTAGAACGTTCAGTTTTACGACTGTATATAAGTAGCACAGACCTGGTGAGCTTCACCTCAACCACAACTTTGCGGTCTGTAGATGTTGCTTTCTCCTTCTTGGGGATCTCGTATAACCTCACTCAAAGTGTCGTTAGCAAACACTGCGCCAAGGCTGGACAAGGGAAGCAGGCAAAGGCTGGAAGGGTAGGGTGGGAGGGTGGAGCTGTGATGGTCTAGACAAATAGGGAACCCACTTAGTACTAAAAGGATTAATGGAGAAATTGAATTAAATGCCTAGGCCTAAGAGAAAAATACTGCAACCTTGAAGAACAATACCATCTTGTCTGACCACTGTTGTAGGATGAGCCCTGAGACATTCCATGTTATTCTTTCTCAGGCCGAATGTAATCAAAGTTGTGATAACCAAGTGCGTAGGCACCGCACCTGTTGTGGTGGGAATGGAAATTAACTAAAACATGGATTGGTCAGTTAACGTATGCAAATAAGCGGATTCAGATGTGCAAAATTTACTGATTGGTTGTAAAATGCTTTTAAGCAAGTGTTTGTGTATTCTGCTTTGAGATGGTACAATAGCTCTCGTTGCATTGTTCTCCCTTGTGCAGAAATAATAAATGGGGTTTCTACGTACGAAATGATGCCTTGGTGTTATTAATCTTCGACAGTTTCTGGAGACTCCACCGAGATAACTAACCCCTAGGGCTGAGTCACGGAGCGCCAGCATTAGGACCTCATGGTTCAAGGACTCCTCAGTCCGCGGCAGCCCCATTTGGGCTTCTGGGGTTCGTTGACCTGCGATCTGCCTTCGCCTGCCTGTGGCTGACTCTTAGGGTAAGTCATCTATTTAAGTATTTAGGAGATTAGTCTGGCCAGTAATTTAGTGTACTAAGGGTTCGAGTCTCCGGAGTTGAAAAGTAGTGGTAGTATACCCAGGGGTTCGAGTCCCCTGGAGTTGAAAAGTAGTAGTAATATATCCAGGGGTTCGAGTCCCCTGGAGTTGAAAAGTAGTAGTAGTATACCCAGGGGTTCGAGTCCCCTGGAGTTGAAGATTTAGTTTCTGTGTGTATTTTTGTGTATATTATTAAATAAAAATGGGAAATATGGCATCAAAGAAACCCCAGGTTCCCCCTTTGAAGGGAACCCGAAATGCTTATATGTATGTCCATTACGGTCCTGAAATTGTCCAATATGTTTCTGATTGGGTTAAATGGACTCAAGGTAAAGGAGAGAGCTTCCCACCAGATGGAACTTTTAATCGGGACAGAATTGAGTGCTTATAATATGTTTTAAGGGAGGTAGATAGTCCACTACTGAATTTTCTGTAACTTAAAAAAAATGAACTGATCTAAGTTACAAGAGCTGTTTGTGCTGAAGAGAGAGAGAGAAAGAGAGAGAGGGTAACCCTCGGGGGTTAATGAGCAATTGACAAGCAACAGCAGAGAAAATGTGAGCTTTCGTCAGTTTGAAGGTCCCTGTAGGTGGAGCCTTCAAGATCCCTTTATTTCCTTCACTGCTACTTGAAGCTTCGTTTAGAGTTAAGTTCAATATTATAGGAGTATTGATACATACCTTTATCTATGTGTTTGTCTGTGTGCAATGAAGCATTTGTATGTGAGCTTTCATGTGTTTTCTTCCCTGAATTGTCTTTTGTGAGTGTAGTTGAGCACTTTAGAGTCAAAAACCCCATATTAGATTAAAGGAAAAGTTTATTCAAACATTCCAAAGTTTTGAGTATAAGGTTTGAGTTGAGATTTCTGGCAAAAATCGTAATTTGAAGGTAGTGTAAAGATAAAACAGAGCTTGCCTTTGTTTGAGATGAACCAACCCTTGTACCACCCCCTTGCAGACTAGTAGGGAATAACCCTCATCATCAGCTTCCAAGCTGATTGGGATTAATACATACGAGTTCATATTCTAAAATTCTGAGGAAAAAAAATTACTTGAAATTCAGAAGGATTCTAGGAAAACCAAAAGACATAAACACACGGTCTAGGTGGTTCCAATGGATAAAAAGGGGTATCTTATGAAGAGATGAATTAAATATTAAAGGAAATCTGCTTTCCAAAAGCACTGGAATTTGAATTTGTGACAATCTTGAGATGTAAATTAACAGGTTACTTTGAATAACGAGGATGCTATCTAAGATAAAGAATGTGTCGATAAACATACGGAAATTATAACTTCGATACAAATCATTACACATGAAAAAGAGGTTGTTTTAATTTTGATAGTGTAAATTACAGTTCTTACAAGGTTTAAAAATTTGAGGTTTGGTTCTTGATAAAGTTCTCAAAAGGGAATTTTCATTTTAAAAGGTTTGACAACATTGGCACTAATTCAAATGCTGCAAGCTTTTGTATTTGTAAAATCTGTTCCCAAAATATGAAGCTCAAGACCTTGACAAAGTTTGGCAGAAATCCAATTTTTGGCCTAGTTAATGAATCTGGGATAATTCTGAAAGAAATGGGTCAGGCACAATTTAGTGGGTTACTTTTGAGACAATAAAATGTTTGAGAAGAAGATATGGAAGCAAAACATGTCAATACCTGATTTCTGTTTTTAAAACTGTTGTGAGAATATTTTATTTATTTTAAAGTCTCTCCCGGCAACCTGAGCAAGACAAGATGGTAGCTGTTGCATGTGTAAAATGGTATGAGGCAAGTAGGAGAAAGAGTTAGGGAAAGAGGACATAATGTACAAACTGTGACGTGCCAGTTGATGACTGAAGCAGTTCAGTTCAATGGCGAGCTGTGATCAGGCTTGGGAGGGAATCGCGTTAATCGCAGCCTGATAAATGATGCTGCTACGACATTCAATATAGGGATATCATTGGTTAATCCAAAGCCTGGCTACCGTGCTCGAAAGTCATGCGGGGACTATCAATAAATTAATTGAAATAGGGAAAGATATTTCAGACGAAGTGAGCAGAAATGATGTATGCAGAACCTATGGATCTTGGGCACTGGAACAAGCCCGAGAAAATTTAAGACAGATTAAAGAAGGGGTAGTCCCTTTATAGGTAACTAATGAGCATTTATTGAATCTCTCACAACACAAGAATCGTGACTTGACCGGTTGCCAGCTCAGAGGTTTAACATGTGTATATAGAATGAATGTTGAATGTATAGTGAATAGTAATATGCCAATAGGCATTGTATTAGTAATACCTGTCATACCTATGTCAATGACATAACCCAGGCAAGATGCCCACAGTGACTGCTGGTATGGGACCCCAGCCATGGGGCCCGTTTGTACACCTACAAATGGACTTTATGCAAATGCCTAAATGTATGGGATATAATTATGTTTTAGTTATAGTATGTTTGTTCTTGCGATGGTTGGAGGCATATCCCACCCGACGGTTTGATGCTATTATTGTTGTAAAATTGTTGTTGCGTGAATACAAATCCAGATTAGGGAGACCAGAGATTTTATCGAGCGATAATGGGCCTCATTTTACCCCTAAAGTGATAAAGGAACTGTTAAAAGCCTTACAATGCAACCATCACCTTTCCTGCTCATACCACCCCCAGCCTACTGGGACAGTGGAAAGACAAAATGGCATTCTGAAAAACAAACTAGCTAAATTATGTGAAGAAACCGGTTTGAAATGGCCTGAAGCTCTACCCTTGGCGCTCATGACTATGCGCTCTCACCCTAACTGTACCACCTCCCTCTCTCCTTATGAAGTTGTAATGGGACGTCCTATGCGCCTCCCAGTGGCCCCACCTTTGTCTGCTAGGGAAATGGACATCCATGCTACGGATGAGGGAATGATTACATACTGTATAGCACTCACTAATTCTCTCAAAAGCTTGCATATACAGGTAGTAGAAGCTCAGAAAAAGCCCACCATTGAAGATTGCCATCAATACCAGCCCGGGCACCTAGTCCTGGTAAAGACCTTCAGGAGAAAGAACTGTTTGGAACCTCGAATGGAGGGGCCTTTCCAAGTCCTGCTCACCACCCATACGGCCGTGAAGATTGAAGGACGTCCCTTGTCGATCCACGTATCGCTGACCTCGGACGGAAGTGCTTGTACAAGAACTTTAACTGAGCTGTCAGAACGCTGACTCTGATTTGGATCCTGTCTTGCGTGGTCCTTGTGGGGGCATGACCTACCAATTCTACGGTTCAATGAATGCAGGCCATAGCCTCGCAAGTTAATCGGACTAAATGTTGGATTTGTACTCATTTTCCTGTTAACCCATCCTCCTCTGAGATGCATTTTCTGGCTTTCCCCTCAGACTCCGCATAGTCCCTAGGTAATACAGAGGCTCTCATCCATCAAGCACCCATCTGGAGATGGGAACCCACCTTTGTGGTTGTTAAGGGGGAGGCCTGGCTATGCGTCAGGAGAAATTATACCAAGGGTAGCACCTGGGTGGTTGAGCTGCCATTGGGTCCCTGTGCCTACCTTGCTGATTCAAGCCAGCTATCTATTCCCTCCCTCTCCTCAGGGATCAAGACCCCTCTGAGGATGAAGCCCGGTGGCTAGGATACATAGAACTTGGCTAAAGGTGGTGGATTGTCTAAGGGTGGTGGATTGTCCGTGTAGGACAAAAGGGGGGAAGTGTGGCGGCCTAGACAAATAGGGAATCCACTTAGTACTAAAGGAGTTAATGGAAAAATTGAATTAAATGCTTAGACCTAAGAGAAAAATACTGCAACCTTGAAGAACAATACCATCTTGTCTGACCACTGTTGTAGGATGAGCCCTGAGACATTCCATGTTGTTCTTTCTCAGACTGAATGTAATCAAAGTTGTGATAAGCAAGTGTGTAGGCACCACACCTGTTGTGGTGGGAACGGAAATTAACTAAAACGTGGATTGGTCAGTTAACGTATGCAAATAAGCGGATTAAGATGTGCAAAATTTACTGATCGGTTGTAAAATGCTTTTAAGCAAGTGTTTGTGTATTCTGCTTTGAGACGGTACAATAGCTCTCGTTGTATTGTTCTCCCTTTTGCAGAAATAATAAATGGGGTTTCTACGTATGAAATGATGCCTTGGTGTTATTAATCTCCGACAGAGCGAAGGCTGGACAGAGGAGGCAGGCTTACGGGGGAAGGGTGGGGAGAGTGTCCGGGGAAGGGGGGCAATGTCAGGGGAAGCCAGCAGTGGTGGGGGGAGAATGTCCAGGGGAGAGTGTAGTGAGAATATCCAAGGAGGAGAGAGGGGGATGTGTCTTAGAGGGCGGGGTCGGTGGTGTCGATGGTGGGGTCCTGGAGGGAGAACTCGGTGCTGGAGATAGGAGGGAACAGTCACAGTCAGAGTGGGGAGTGGATGCAGTAGGGTAGCAGGTCCAGGTTGAGTGTTTGGTAGGTGAAGGTCTCATCGGGTGGGCCACTAAGGGAGACAAGACTCGGATAATGGGAGAGGGCAGGAATAGGGTTGGGCATGGGGATGGTAACAGGTGTCAGTTCTGATGGGAGGAAAGGCATGTGGAGGAAGATCGTGATAGGGTCCAGGGTAACAGGTTCAAGGGTGACAGAGGGGAGAGGGATGGTGTTATTGGTTGGATCTACGGTGTTGGGGGAAGTTGGTGGGTGACAGGGGGAGGGTAGGAGCTGGTGGAGTGAGTTTGAAAGGTGACGTGCAGCATTGTTCCAAACTCACCTCAACCACACTGTTACTTAGTCAGTGAGATCCCTCGAGGTGGGAGGAGGGTCTTTTCGGGTGGCAGATTTCAAGGCCAACACGTGGCCGACTAAAGGGACACCTTAATAATCATGAGGCAACTGGGTGTCAAAGATGCTCACTTGTGTTCTCCCCTTTATGGTGAAGCCCACGTTGCAGCAGGTTTATTCCCAACTCATGGGTCTTAGAACATCGAGACCCCAGCAAGGTGTGGAACTGCCGTTCATTCTGTGCACTTTGCCATCGGCTGCAGTCAGAGGCAGGGATGAAGGGAGGGAGGGAGGTGGAGGGTAGCTAACCTGTGACTCCAAACCTCCACCTCCCTGGGTGAATGGTCACGGCTGACAAGGGATCATGTGGTTAGTCTTTCTATGCTGCCAGTGCAATGGTCTCTTTATAGAGTCTTGAGGATAGAGGAGACAAGTGGAAAAGTGTCCGCATGAGGCTTCTTACGCATGGCTCTCATCACCCTGGTCAAAGAGCAATGTCTCCATAAACAGTCATGTATGTACAGGAGGGACACCCACCTCTGGTCCTCCAGGGTGTCCTTTACCAGGGGTGGGGTAGGTATGCCATATCTAGACAGAGGCTAGGTGAAGGGCTTAGCACTTACCTGATGGCATTGCGACAGAGGTAAACCTTTAAAGGACACGCTTACTTAATTATCACTTCAATTCTTCACATATCCACTGAAGCATCGATGATGCAAGCAGCAGGCAAGCCTGCCTTGGTAATGGCTCTCATCCAGATGTGGAGAATGGGGGCCCATCACCATCTGGCACAGGGCCAGCAGGAGCAAGGGCCTGAGCAGCAAGAGGCAGTGAGGCTTCTATAAGGTCAAGAGGCTGGTGAACATGGAACGCTGCAACGGTAAGCATTGGCCTGTCCATGGGTTTATCGCTGGATAATGGGAAAAAATAATGGGGAACCAGGAAATGGCAGAGGAGTTGAATAACTACTTTGCTTCAGTCTTCATGGTAGAAGATACTAATAGCATTCCAAAAATAATAAATAATCAAGGGGCAAAAGCGGGAGGAGGAAATAAATACAATAAATACCACTAGAGAAAAATTACTAGGAAACTAATGTGGCTAAGGGCCAATAAATCCCCTGGTCCTGATGGGTTGTATCCTAGGGTATTAAAGGAAGAGCTACAGAGATAGTGGATGCACTGGTTGTAATCTTCCAAGAATCCTTAAATTCTGGAAAAGTCCCAGAGGATTGGAGAACAGCCAGTGTAACACCCTTATTCAAAAAGGGAGGGAGTCAAAAAACGGGTAACTGTAGGCCAGTTAGCTTAACATCTGTCATTGGGAAAATGTTGGAGTCTATTATAAAGGATGTAATAGCAGAGCATTTAGAAATACATAATCTAATCAAGCAGAGTCAGCATGGTTTCATGAAGGAGGAATTATGCCTAACAAATTGATTAGAATTCTTTGAGGAGGTAACAAGCAGGATAGATAAAGGGGAACCAGCAGACGTAATATATTTGGATTGCCAAAAGGCATTAGATAAGGTACCGCACATAACGCTACTTGGTGTTGGGGGTAGTATATTACCATATATAGAGGACTGGCTAATTAATAGAAGACAGAGAGTTGGGATAAGGGGGGCATTTTAGGGATGGCAACCTGTAGCTAGTGGAGTGCCACAGGGATCAGTGTTGGGGCCTCAATTATTTACAATATATATTAATGACTTAGATGAGGGAAGTGAATGTACTATCGCCAAGTTTGCAGATGATACAAAAATAGGTGAGAAGGCAAGTGGTGAGGATGTCACAGGGGGATATAGACAGGTTAAGTGAGTGGGCAAAAACTTGGCAGATGGAATATAATGTGGGAAAATGTTAGGGTATGCATTTTGGCAGGAAGAATAGAGGAGCTGAATATTATTTAGGTGGAGAAAGACTGCAGAAGCTGCAGCACAGAGGGATTTGGGAGTCTTTGTGCTTGAATCCCAAAAAGCTAACATACATGTTCAACAGGTAATAGGGAAGACATATGGAATGTTGGCTTTTATTTCAAAGGGAATGGAGTATAAAAATAGGGAAGTCTTGCTAAAGCTATACAAGGCACTAGTTAGACCACACCTAGAATACTGTGAACAATTTCGGTCCCCTTATCTAAGGAAAGATATACTGGCATTGGAGGCAGTCCAGAGAAGGTTCACTAGGTTGATCCCAGGTATGGAGAGATTTTCTTATGAGGGGAGGTTGAATAGGTTGTGCCTGTACTCATTGGAGTTAGAACAATGAGAGGTGACCTTATTGAAACATATAAAGTTCTTAAGGAGCTTGACAGGGTAGATGCTGAGAGGCTGTGTCCCCTTGTGGGAGAGTCTAGGACCAGAGGGCATAATCTCAGAGTAAGGGGCGCCCATTTAAAACAGATATGAGGAGGAATTTCTTCTCTCAGAAGCTAGTCAATCTGTGGAATTCTTTACTGCAGAGGGCTGTAGAGGCTGGGTCATTAAGTATATTCAAGGCTGAGATAGACAGATTTTTAATCAGTAAGGGAATCAAGGGTTATGGGGAAAAGGCAGGAAAGTGGAGTTGAGGGTTATCAAATCAGCCATAATCACATTGAATGGCAGAGCAGACTCGATAGGCCAAATAGCCTACTTCTGCTCCTAAGCCTTATGGTCTTATGGTCTCTCATCTAGAGACGAGTGAAAGGCAACACCGGAGAAGCCTTTGTATGTCCTGGGATGCGGTTGTTCACATCTTCGAGCTTCATTAGTATGAGCTGCGGCTGCAAGGGCGCTGGAGGAGTAGCGCAGAGCTCCTGGCCTGCATTGAGTGAATGCGTGTCTGGGTGCTCTTTAAATATCGCACCAGGACCTTTGACCCCATGAGGTCACAGCAGGGCGGGTGACTTCCTGCCTGCCCTGCCATGAGATTCGCTAAGCTCCTCGCAGGTGCATAATTAATGAGCCGAAAAATGGAAGATTGAGCATGTTCACCTGCCCCACCTCTCAGCGGGAATCACGCCGACTTTCCCACCTGCCACTGGACTTAGTCTCCAGAATGGAAAATTCCACCCTAAGTGAATTTGTGCCAGGATGTACAGTGTACCTATCGCCTATGGGCACAAAACAATAAAACTTGTACAGTGCCTAAGATCATAGGAAATTTTAAAAAGCCAATTCAACTTTTTTGCCAAGTCTTTCCAAAAATTTGCAATGGCATAGGTAGGACTCTTAATCGCTTTAATATTCTTTGGTTGCTGAATAATCACAGATAAACCTTTAAGAAATTTATCTCTGATCCCAAAATGGAATCAAATGAAAATTCAAGGTTGCCAAATATTCCAAGTTATAGACTCATAGGATAGTACACTGCAGAAAGTGGCCATTCAGCCCATCAAGTCTCTGCCAGAATTAGCCTCATCAATGAGTTACGCAGGGCTAAAATATTTCTTTTCTCAGCATATCAAGCACATGGAGGATTTTTGAGATGAATTGATTAGTTTTGTTGATAACAATCTCATTGTCTCTCACTCATAATTTGCTGAAAAACACCAACATAACTACACAAAGCAAACTATTTTACTAAAGCTAACAATTTCATCTCCATTGATTGGATGCTTTTACTAAATGGTCAATAGTTGGACCCAATTTCTTTAAAATAGGCCCAATGTATTATCAAAACATACATATGTACATATGAACTAGGAGTAGGATTAAGCTACCCTGACCCTTGAGCCGGCTCCTCCATTCAATAAGATCATGGCTGGTCTGATTGTAACCTCAACTCCACAGTCCTGCCTACCCCCGATAACCTTTCACCCCTTGCTTATCAGGAATCTACCTATCTCTGCCTTAAAAATATTTAAAAACTCTGCTTCCACTGCCTTTTGAGGAAGAGAGTTCCAAAGACTCATGACCCTCTGAGAGAAAAAAATTCTCCTCATCTCTGTCTTAAATGGGTGACCCCTCATTTTTAAATAATGACCCCTAGTTCTAGATTCTCCCACAAGGGGAAACATCCTTTCCACATCCACCCTGTCAAGACCCCTCAGGATCTTAAATCAGAATGTATCAAGTGCATGACCTTAAATTCATCCACATTTAATCCTATTTGCTGTTCCTTAGAGCATCTGTTATTTGTTCCGCGAAAACAATCAATTTAAAACTAATAACTTGGAGTCATCAATTCTTATATCACCAGAAGTAATAGAAAATATGCTGCCCGTTCCACAAACCCTCAAATTGTCTAAAAGCCTCAGCTGTGGAACTTTGGCACACAACTTCTGAAAATTCAAGAAAACTGCACCTTAAGTAAATTGGGTGCAACATAGCTACTCATGCAAAAAAGTCCAATGTAATTGCAAGACAAGATAAGATCCATCTAATTTTTGATAACTATTACCTGGCCTCGATGTTATTATGATCCCCGTTCAAAAGACCTTCTGGTGAGAATGATTCGACTTCCCAGCGGGATATTAATGATAGAATGTCAGCTAGAATTCATTTAGTCAGCTTCACAAAAACTCTGAGACATTCATTCCACAATTTGAAACTATCTGAGCTGGAAATGTATATTAGTTTGACCTGCAAAAGATAGAAATGCAGATCAATGTTCACACTATCCTGCCATCATTTTCTCAAGTACTTTCCTCAGCACCTATGTTCGACCAGCTGGTCTATAATTCCATAATATTGGGATTGCATTCACTAGCTTTGAGCCTGGATGTGTTGACCAGTATTTCTGACCAGTAAAAAGATTCACTACTGTCTGATTTATATTGTCACTCATTTCTTTGATGATTCTGAGATATTTCTCATCTCATACAGTTGCTCTATAAAGACGTAAAACTTCCAGTTTTTCAGATCATATATTTACTGGGTCTCTACAGATGGCCGAAACTCAAGCTAATTTTACTGGGCCTGGAATTTACCCACAGTCTTCATTGTGAATATTGGTGTGAATAATTCATGGAGCACATCTGTCATTTCCTAATCTCACATTTTAAAAAATTTTCATTTTGTCCTTTAAAGGAGATTCATGGTTCTTAACTAAAATAATCCCTGTGATTTCTCTTTGTGCTCTGAATAATATTGTTTTATTTATTGTAATATTATTAATCTTCAATTTGCTACCATTCCTTACAAATGTCTAATTTCTCGTTTCAGTTTTTAAACTGTTTCCTTTCTGACATTTGAATAAAAGGAAAAAAAAAGACTAAATCTTAAATTCATTATAAATCAAGATATTTGGAACAACTGACTACCAACAAATAATTGGGTTATTCTGTCATGTTTGAACAGAGGGGGAGCAAAGTGAGAGCACAATGAATCTCTGAGGCAAAGGCTTCAAGTGCTTAAGTATTATTACCCTGATCAATATCTTGTTCAGGGAATAACCACAGCAGGATCATGGTCCCAGCTGGGAACTGGAGAACATATTTCACAAAACTCAAGAACTGGGGAGTCAGGAGGCAACTTGAAGAAGTTTCTCCCATGGTATTTAGAGAAAATTACCATCAATTCTCCCATCTTCCAGAGTCTAATATCCAAAGTAGTTTGATTGAAAGTTCAACCCCTCACTATAAAATGTACTTGCATGCATTAAGGAGTCCAGATGGAACTTCAACAGACAGACTCCACAAACAGCTGTGCGAGTTAACTGAGATACCTGCCATCCTTTCAATGAAAGAACTAATCGTTTGCCATCGTTGCTTAACTGGAGCTAACCTAAAATATAAAATCCCACCTATCTATGTTGCCATAAGCCTTCCAACATTACACCTACCCTCAAGAAAACCTAAGGGCAGTTTTTTTCTCTAACCTATTCACAGAAGCACAGAATCACAGAGTTGTTACAGTGCAGAATCACAGAGTTGTTACAGTGCAGAATCACAGAGTTGTTACAGTGCAGAATCACAGAGTTGTTACAGTGCAGAATCACAGAGTTATTACAGTGCAGAATCACAGAGTTGTTCCAGTGCAGAATCACAGAGTTGTTACAGTGCAGAATCACAGAGTTGTTACAGTGCAGAATCACAGAGTTGTTACAGTGCAGAATCACAGAGTTGTTACAGTGCAGAATCACAGAGTTGTTACGGCCCAGAGTGTCTGCACCAACTCTCTGAATGAGCATTATAACTTAGTGCAATTCTCCTGCCGATTCCCCGTGCCATTACACATTGGCCAGAATTTTTCACTGGGCGGGCAGGCACGCGCCCGACCCACTCGAGCGTAAAATGACGCACGATGACTTTGGGTGAGGATCCCGACATCATCGCGCACTCGTGTGATATTTAAGTCGGCGGGCGCATGCGGGACTCGGCATTGCACCCGCCGACAATTAACAGGCCTATTAAAGCTTTAAAGTAATGCACTTTTTTTGCTGCCCATCCAACCTTACGGTTGGCGGGCAGGCGAATCGGCCAGTCGGCCTCTGGACTTATTACGAAATCTCATCCACGGGCAGGATGAGTTTTCCAGCAGGAATTAAAAATAAAAGAAAAATGTTTAAATCTCATTTGTAACATGTTCTTGCTCATGTGACAGAGTCACATGAGAGAACATGTTTTTAGCATTTTTAAATTTTTTACTTCTGTTCTTAAAATTCTTCAGCTCCCTGATGCAGTTCTGTGCCTTCAGGGAGGTTTCAATGCGCACACCCGCGCAGATGCACAAACTTCCACGCTCACCATCCTCCCCCGTTAATTGGCTAGCCAGCAGGGAATCGCAGTTGGGGCCCGGTTGTGGGCGGTGGTTGGTTTCGCGACCGCTCCCGGGCCCGTCCACCACACCCGCCCGAGGAGGTAAAAATCTTGCCCATTGTGTTTAATCAAATAATCATCCAATGCCCTCTTGAATACCTCGATTGAACCTGCCTCCACCACACTTCCAGGCAATGCATTCCAGACTCGAACCACTTGCTGAGTGAAAAAGTTCTTTCTCACATCACATTTGCTTCTTTTGCAAATCACTTTGGCCAGAATATTGCTGTCGGGCGTGCATCCTGACGTCATCGCGCGTCATTTAGATATTTCATTAGGTGGATTGTCAAAGGCCTATTATGGCCATTAGGAAAGTGATTTAGCTATTAAAAGCGCTGCCCGTCCAAACTTAAGGTTGGCGGGCAGGCGAAGAGCCCAAGTGGCCTTCGCGTTTTTCAGGAAACCTCATCCACGGGCAGGATGAGGTTTCCTGAAGATTTAATAAAATCAATAAATAAATTTTGCTAAATTGACAAACATGTCCCAGCTCATGTGACACTGTCACAAGAGGGGACATGTCTAAATAATTTGTCTCCTTCTTTTATTAAAAAATTTCAATATGTACTTAATGTCCCTGAGGCAGCTCAAGTTAAATGGCGGCCCGCGATCAGCTCCACACCCGGCCCCGCCCACTCTTGCCCGGCCTGCCCAACACAGGTAAGTTTCTGGCCTTTAAATCAGTGCCCTCTTGTTCTCGATCCTTTTATGAGCAGGAACGGTTTCTCCCTATCTACTACTCTGTCCAACTCCCTCATGATTTTGAATGCTCTATCAAATCTCCTCTTAGCCTCTCCTCTCCAAAGAGAACAAGCCCAACCTCTCCAATCTATCTTCATAACTCAAGATTCTCATCCCTGGGACCATCCTTGTTAACCTTTTATGCATTCTCTCCAATATGTTCACATCCTTCCTATAGTGTGGTGTCCAGAACTGTACACAATACTCCAGCTGAGGCCTAACGAGTTCAGCATAACCTCCTTGCTCTTGTACTCTATGACCCTATTAAAAAAGCCCAGGATACTGTATGCTTTATTAACTGCCCTTCCCACTTACCCTGCCACCTTCAATTATCTATGCACATGTACACCCAGGTTCCTCTGCTCCTGCACCCTCTTAAGAATTGTACCCCTTATGGTCTCTCCATGTTCTTCCTACCAAAATGCATCACCTCACACTTCTCCGCATTGAACTTCATCTGCCATCTATCTGCCCACTCCATTTTATCTCCACTTATCTATGTTTTTTTGAAGTTCTACACTGTCCTCCTCACAGCCTACAATGCTTCCAAGTATCGTATCATCCAAAAACTTTGAAATTGTCTCCTGCACACCAAGATATAGATCATTAATATATATCAAGAAAAGCAAGGGTCCCAATATTGACCCCGGGGAACTCCACTACAAACCTTCCTCCAGCCCAAAAAATATCCATTGACCATTACCCTCTGTTTCCTATTACTCAGCCAATTTTGTATCCATGTTGCTGCTGTCCCTTTTATTCCATGAGCTATAACTTTTCTCACAAGTCTGTTAGTGTGGCACTGTACCTAACGCCTTTTGAAAGCCCATGTACGTCACATCAACAGCATTACCCTTATCTACCCTCTCTGTTACCTCTTCAAAAAATCCAGCAAGTTAGTTAAATACAATTACCCCTTTAGAAATCTATGCTGGCTCTTACTAATCAGAGCACATTTTTCCATGTGATTACTAATTCTGTCCTGAACAATTCCCCACCACTGAAGTTAAACTGACAGGTATATAGTTGCTGGGCTTATCCTTACAAACTTATTTGAACAAGGATGTAATGTTTGTAATTCTCCAGTCCTCTGGCACCTCCCCTGAGTCTAGGGAAGGCTGAAAGATTATGGCCAGTGCCCCTGCAATTTCCACTATTATCTCCTTCAATTTTCTTGGATGCATCTCACCCGGTCCTGGTGCCTTGTCAACTTTAAGTACCGACAGTTTAACCAACACTTCCTCCTTATCAATTTTGAACCCCTCCAGTAACAGAGTTTCCTCCTCTATCACCCTGGCCTCGGTAGCATCTGCTCCCTTGGTAAAGACAGATGCAAAGTATTCATTTAACACCTCAGCCATTCCCCCTGCCTCCATGTGTAAATCCCCTTTTTGGTCCCTAATCAGCCCTACTCCTACTTTTACCACCCTCTTGCTATTTGTGTGCCAATAGAAGACTTTGAGATTCCCCTTTATGTTGGCTGCCAGTCTTTTCTCACAGTCCCTCTTCGCTTCTCTTATTTGCTTCTTCACCTCCCCTCTGAACCTTCTGTATTCCACTTGGCTCTCAGTTGCATTTTCTACCTGGCACCTGTCATAAGCACACTTTTTCTTCTTTATCTTAATTTCTATCTCCTTTTTCATCCAGGGAGCTCTGAATTTGTTTGCCCTACCTTTCCCTTCTGAGGGAATATAACTTGGCTGTGCCCAAACCATCTCTTCTTTAAAGGTAGCCCATTGTTTAGCTACAGTATTTCCTGCCATCCTTTGGTTCCAGTCTATCTGGCCCAGCTCTGTTCTTGCCCTAGTGAATTTGGCTCCCCCCAGTTAATTATTCTTACTCTGGATTGCAGATTATCCTTTTCTACCATCATCCTAAACCTTATGATACAATGATCACTGTCTCCTAAATGTTCCCCCACTGACACTTGATCTATTTGGCCCACCTCATTTCCAAGAACCAGGTCCAATAGTGCATCCTATTGGTCAAATAGTGTACTCCAAATCAGCTGCAATGGAGGAGGGGAAAAGGGCACTACTCCTTTTGTTCCATCCTGTATATAAATAGCACTGCCCCCAAATTCCCTCTATGGTTTTCCAACTGTATCTGAAGAAGGTGTGGCAATGTAAATTGCCTGTTGATTGGGTCTGTGCACAACATCTGGATTAGATCAGGGACAGGCTGCTGCAATAAAAATCTGATGTTGCTGATTCCAGACCTGCCATTTACTTGCTTTTGATATTAAAGTGACAGACTTGTGTAGTCAAGAAGGCTTAATCCTGGCATTGTGATTTATAAAATATACTGTTGCAGCTTTCAAATTTGTAGTTAAATGCTTCCAATCCCTTACACTAGTGTAGGAGGCTATGTTCACTGTTTTCTACCCATGTGATTTTTTTTATTATGTTGGCAAACAAACAGGAACAACTACAAGTCCCATTGACAATTGCTGAAGAAATTCATCTGATCCTTGCTTGAGCCACTAACAACTGTATCAACTATGACAAGTTCTCCACCCCTTCATCCAACTGCCACCCCATTCTTCACACCCACACTTGTTCTCCCTATTCCCACTTTTGAAAGCCCATGTATGTCACATCAACAGCATTACCGTGTCTGATTACTTCCGGGCTGGAGCAAGAGATAATTGCAACATTTCCCAGTTTGATAGCCAATGCTCAGTAATGCCAAAGAGCATTACCAGACAAAAGGCAAGTACATTGATACCACAGCAAAACAAAGCTTTATTTAAAGAAATACGTGTGTGTATGCATATATTTTCACCTTTTTACCAACACTCTTCAAAATTGAGTGCAGGGGTGTGCAGATTTCTGTTTGGAGTGTTGTTTCTCTTTCACCTGTCGCACAGCAGCCCAAACACATTTTGAGAAGTTAAAGTAAAAGAAGACTATACATAAGCAATTTATAGCTTCTGGCTAACATATTAGGTGGATTAACAGAATTACGATCACAAGTTGATGGGATATTAGGATTACAACAAAATGGTAAATTCAGTGTCAAACACAAGGACATTTGGAAGAAAGCACGCATATACTTCTAAAATTTCCTTCAGCCACTAGTCTTAATTATCTCTCACTTCTTGCCTTGGTGCCCAGGATCCCCCCGTAAAGTGCTTGGATATGTGTAAATTACTAAAAATGTTTCTGTTGTAGTCGCTTGATCCATATCACATGATCTGCTTACTTCAGGAATTAGTGATGAAGAGATAAATGCAGGCTGTCAGCTGATACTTGTACAAAGCACTCCGGCTCCATAGCAACTCACATACAATCTTGCAAGGTTCACCTCTGTTCAAAGATTGAGTGCTTTTGAGAAGCTCGTTGACAAGCGCAGTTGAGGAGGAGCCCCCTTCTTCTTGTTAGTGAGCTAAATAAAGACTGTGGCTGCACTGTGCTTTCATGCTGAGATTGGTAGTTGCAGAGTGGTTCATTGCTGGCACTATTTTTATCATCTTTCCTTTCTCGCCACCATGACAGAACGCTGTAGATGCATGTTTCCACATATGTATAGAACTCCACTTCCAGCTGGTAAATTTTAACGCCATGAAATTTGACTCCATAGGACCCAGTTTTTAGGTATTAAGGGTGAATTTTTTTCCTCCAACATGACTTCTTCGGCATGCAGACATTCTTCTGGTGTGAGCTGCCCCAGGTCTCATTTTGATGAGACCATGAGTGCATGTGCAGGGAGTATTTACTGCAAGCATGCAGAGTAGGTAGATCATCATGTAAGTCATATGTAACACTGACTTGGCAACTGTGCCACTATTGTGGAGCTCAGTGCTTCAGCTAACACTGTTTCTTAAACAAGCACAACAGAACATATGTTCAGCCATGGGAAAGACCACCCCCACCAACATTGTTATTTTTAAAGGTACCATCGACTGCTTTCAGATTGGTTGTTATTGATTTCTACTTGCTTTTTCTGCAAGTGTTTGGTGTTAAGAGTTGTTTAAAGTTGCTGAAATCTACACGGAATGGTGTGGCACATGCTGAAGGACTCAATGCCAACTTCAAGGATTCTGCACAACTCGCTTGCTCCCAAGTATAGGTACAATAATATTTATCCCCCTTGGCCCACATCATGACAGGGAGAATGAGCAGAGGCAACATAGACAAGGGCGAGCTGCTGGAAGAGGGAGCAAGTGGAGCAGAAGAAGACCTCTCTGTTGGAGGCCATAGCTGCCCAGAGTGTTCAAGGAGTAATTCTCTCACCCGAATCTCAGTGAGGAACAGTGTGTCTGCTTCACTAAAGAGTTGATCATTGAAATCCACCACTGCTGCATAACTGCAGTCTCACAACAGGGCAAGATCTGCATTGCCAGTGACCGTGGTGGTGACTGTGACAATGAGCTTCTATGTGTCTGATTACTTCCGGGCTGGAGCAAGAGATAATTTCAACATTTCCAAGTTTGATAGCCAATGCTCAGTAATGCCAAAGAGCAGAATATATTTATTCCATCTTGCCAGAGAGAAGTAGGAGGAGAAAGCAAGTCGCTTTGAGGGGATTGTAGAATTTCTCATGGTGCAGGTGCCATTGACTGCACACACGTTGGGCAGAATCGCTCCAGATTTGCACTAAGTGCGGTAATGGGCGGGAAAACAACGTCCCAAACCCACCACATTAATTATGCTTTCCCGGGAAACACACCGTTTCCATGGCAGGCGGGCTCTCATTCGCCCGCCACACCATCATCTCGCTGCTTCATCACGCCGGGTACCACATTTAAAGTCCAGCCATGTGCACACCTCTCACAGCTTCCAGCACATGACTGCTGCACAAAGACATGGCACCGAAAGGCAAAAAGACTGCAGCCCCCAGATTTAGTGAGGTGTCCTTTGGGCAACTTTTGGACACAGTGGAGGCCTGCCGTGGTGTCCTCTATTCCCTCTCTGGCCACAGGAGGGGCAGCGGCATCTCCAATCCAGCATGGGAAGCAGTGGCACCGGTGGTCAGTGCCAATGCCCTGCAAAAGAGGACAGCCATCCAGTGCCGCGACAGGCTGAATGGTCTCATCCATTTTGCCAAGGTAACTCACTCTTCTCATCGCTTTCAGCTCACACACTCACATCCACAGGGAACTCACGCCTTAAGGGACAACAGCACTAACTCTCACACACACGCTCACATCTCCATCAGGCTCATATCCTCTGGAGCTCACATCCTCACCCCGTCCATGGCTCCACTCACCACACAAACATTCCATGGAGTGCCATGTGTCCTGCTCACACTCTCTCCATCTGTTTTCAAGCAGGAGAAGCTGGCTCACAACAGCAGGGAGAGGACCCAGACTGGGGGTGGAATGGCCCACATTAGGCCCCTCACTCACTTTGAGGAGCGTGCCATCACGCTGGCTGGTGATGACATGGATTGTGCCTGCAGTGACGGTGAGGTTGGTGGTGAACACCCACGCGAGGATCCTGCATCACATCATCCCTTCCTCAACGCAACTTTTGACTCTGCTGCCATGCACTAATTATCTCTACGTTGGTTCAGAGAGAGCGACCGGCACCCTCACTGAGCCGGTTCCTCAGCTCTATCCACGTCTTCACCTCCAGCCAAGAGGACACCTCCTCCATTGAAAAGCTGAAAATAAGCAACCTGGAAGACCCGTCACAGCACTTATCCACATCCTCCACCAACACAGAGACACACACCTCAGTGGGACCTAGATCTAGAGCAGGGTTCACAGTCTGGTGGTCACCACACGGACACATGTCCGCAGTAGCAGGAGACAGGTTCGTGTGAGCAACCTGGCACTCTAAGGACTGCTAGGGATCAGGCATCTGTGAGGTTTGAGTCAGATGACAAGCCTCAAGATTTGGCCTTCCGACTCATCCTGTAGAGTCAGCAGAAGGCGTGGGAATGTCACCCAGAGTTGTTGGAAGTCATAGACAGAGTGGCTTGAGAGTCAGAGGAGTGCGTCCACCTGCTCTCTGATGAAGTGGTGCCCACATGTATACGCTGGGAGGTCTCCATGGAAAGGATTGAGGACGTCATGGAGATCCTGGTCCAGCAGAACATGGAGGTGCATGCAGACCTGCACTCCATCGTGGGAGCCATGGGTGAGCTCCTGCAGTGGCAACACGAGAGG
The DNA here is from genome assembly GCF_964194155.1 of Cetorhinus maximus. Taxonomy (NCBI): domain Eukaryota; kingdom Metazoa; phylum Chordata; class Chondrichthyes; order Lamniformes; family Cetorhinidae; genus Cetorhinus; species Cetorhinus maximus. Next base: position 79,638,589 of record NC_135888.1, on the reverse strand, counting down.
GAAACAGAGCACCTCGACATCCTTCCAGGTGCTCCTTCCCCTCAGGGAGTCAGGCCGGGGCCCCCGGGCACCCGAAGGGAGGAGGAGTGGCAGCTGGACACTCCTTGGTCATCCACTCAGGAATCTCAAAGGCAGTCCTCTCCCTCCGAGTCCCCTTTGCCTCGTCCTCTGTCACCACAGAGGGATCAGCTGGCCAATGAGTGATTCTAGAGGGAGACGTGTGTGTGTGCAAGCAGTCTCCCACACACGTGGATCCTTCACGTTTTACACTCACTTCAATGTCCTGAGCATTTTGAATGCTGCTTGCTAGGGTTGGCTTTCAATTGTCCATCTGAGCTGACCTGCATCTCCGTCCGCCCAATGATCACACTCCCATGCAGCACCTGATGTCGCCCACCATGACTATCATTTCACTTTCGATTTGGACAGGATAGTCTGGATTTGCTTTTTCGTAAGCTCCCTCATCTTGTCCCCTCCCCCAGTCACCCATGTCCTTTTCCCCATCGCAGTTGACTCCCTGGCATCACCTTCCACCCCCCCTCTGTGACCTACCAGCCACAACCCTTTTCCTTCAGGGATGTCCAGGTAAACGTGCACGCTCCCTTCCTTCCCAAAAATCCCGCCCCCCCCCCCATCCACATTCACCTTCCTGACCTCCTCCTTCCCACCCCCAGGTCCGTGTCTGCTTCTGAGTCCCCACCAACCACCTCACTGTCCCTTCTACCACTATTGTCAAACCCTCACCTTCCCAACCTACCGCCTCACTCTGCCCTCGGTCATTCTCACCATTCCCTCATACCATGCCCACCCTCAGTTTGCTTCACAGGAGGCAGTCATGGACCTATCAGACCCCTCCCTTGCACGTTCACCTGGAGAGCCCCCCCCACTCTGGACCCCTTCCCCCTGGAGCCCCTTCCACCTTCAAACCCCTTCTGCCTCCAGACCCCTGTGCCCCAGAAGTGCTTCCCTCCCTCCGAACACTTTGCCGCCGGAACCCCTTCCCCCCTCTGACCCTCTTCCCCGCCTCGAATCCCTTCTCCCCTGTGGACCCCTTACCCACCCCCTGCAAGAATCCCTTCCTCCCCAGAGTCCTCCCACCCCACCAGACTCCACCCCTTGCTTTGTCCCTCCCCCTTCCTGATTCCCTCAGACACCTTTACTTCGTCCGCCACTCTTAGTCCTACCCGCTCCCGACTCTTTCCTGCAGCCTCACTTCTTCCTCCCGCTTTACCCCTTCCTCTTTCCTGACTTCTTCCGCCACCCTTACTTCTTCCTCCACCCTTACTCCCTCCCCTCTCCATACTCCTTCTTCCATCCGGACTCCCTCCCCTCTTCGTGCCTCTTCCTCCCCCCAGACTGCCTCCCCACTCCGCACTCCTTTCCCCCTCCGAATTCCTTCCCTTACACTTTACACCCACCTTACACCTACCTCCCCAAATGCCATCTTTTTCCCTCTTTCCCCCTCCTCCACTTCGTACTTCCTCCCCTCCAAGCTCAACCCCACAACACCTTCATTCCCCCACCTCCCAACCTCATGGCCCAAACACCTTTATTCCCCCGCTCCCAACCTCACTCCCCGCCAATACCTTCATTCCCCCCCTCCCAATCTCACCCCCCGACACTTTCGTTCCCCCTCCCAACCTCACCCCCCCAACATCTCTTCCTTTCCCAGTCAATCCTAGACCTTCCTCTCCCACCCCTTTGACCATCATCCATTGTGAGCATCAACGCTGATTTTCCAGCTTCTGTGAGCTGCTTCGGAGTGGAGCCATGTCTATGAGAATCCACCCAGCATGCCATGGACATTCCTCCAGGACCCCGCTGCTGTCGGGCTCCAGTATCTCCTGCTCCTCGGATGTCCGCAATGTGAGCAAGGCCCTGGTTGTAAGTCCCAACTTCTGCATGTCACAGTTGTCAAGATGTGTTCTACACCAGCGTGTTTTCCTGCCGACGTGGGCAGGTGATCCAGTGGGAGGGGGGGATAAGTCCAACAGGCTGGCCTTATAATAATATGCTGATGTGTTACAATGAGGTTCCCGGCGTCCAATAGCAGGGTACGTTGTCCACCATCGGCAGACTGAGTGGACGATTGCAAACTGGTTTTACGACATCGTGAAATTGATTTTTGGCCTTCTCGCCATATTGTCCGCTCACGCCACCGAACATGTCTGACGCCATCGAGCATGGACGATTCCATCCATTGCTTTACAGGCAGCATATGTCAACTTGGGGATATACTGGAATTGAAAGGGATTCCACTCCCTAAGTGCCCAGCTGGTATGTGCCTACATGCAGTGTATCATACAGGTAAATGTCTGGTATCCTGGCAGCAGTCATGATGTCTTCATTCTGCTGCGGTCCACTGCACCATCTGTATTTGTGCCACCATGACAAACCAGTGAGTGGCTACTGGATGACGAGGACTCATGACTACAGTGCACATCCCACACACATACATGGGATGTACATATGAGAGCCCACATGTTGGCACACAAAATGGGATAGAACATTGGTGTGTTTAAGCAATAATTCTGCGGTATGGATCGCTCTGGAGGAGCCCTGCGGTACTTGGGAAAGGCATGTGTCAAGATTCATGCTGCACTGCCACTCTGCTGCACAACCCCATCCCTGCCCACCCTGAGGGGACAACCCTTACCACTGAAGTGAGCAGCTGAAGAGGTGGAGGAGGAGCAAGAGGAAGACAGGGAGCAGCTAACACAGCACCTTTCTGGCTGGGCTGTCTGAGATCAGCTCACCTGAGTGCAATACCATTAAATGTGACTCAGTTGCCCATTCACCAACCATCCAATGCCTTAGTTTTCCTCTGTCATTGACCACTGAGCCTTGAGGGCCCAGCCTCAACTTCAGCACCTCAGCATGGGTGGCAGCAGTCTGGGCTGGCAGGCTGAAAAAAACAGCAAGAAAATTGGAGGAATGGCAGTGGTGGGAGGACAAGTGCTGTCACCCTGAGAGAGGACAACAGGTTTATGCTCTATGGTGCCACTGCCACTCCAATGGGTTGGTCCCTCAACAATCCTAGAAAACTGTTGAAGGACAGATTGTCGGACTGCTGTGATGCCCAGCAAACCCCTTTGAACTCTGGTACCTGCAGCCATGATGGTAGCATTCTGAGTCTGCATGGCAGCAAGCTGACCTTGCATGGACTCAGTCTGTGCTTTCACCGCAGCACTCAGACATTCTTCTTCTGCTTGTGCTGCAGTGGAAGCAGAGACATTGGCTATTAGACGCTGCAACACGGAGTTGGTCACAACTTCCAAGCTGCAGACAATGGGCTTGAAGCTCTGCACATAGCCATGTGCCAAGTTGGCACCATGATCCTCCATGCTCCTTGAAATTGCATGCAGGATTTATACCAGGCCCAGCGATTCACCAAACATTTCAATGTACATACCCATCAGCTTTCTTCTGTGCCTCACCCCATCACCTCATCTGAGTCCTCTGCAGCAGAATGTGTGTTGTGAACTCACCCTTTGGCAAACTGGCAAAATATCTCTGTGTGCACCCAGGAAGCAAATTCTCCCTATAGTCGACTCCAAGGTTGTGCCAGGAAGCAGCATGGCATTAAACTGAAGACTAAAATCAAATTCTATCAGGCCACTGTCCTTACCATTCTGCTGTATGGTGCAGAATCCTGGGTCTGCTTTAGGCGTCACATCAAAGCTCTGGAACACTTCCACCAAAGTCACCTGAGATCCATCATGAGAATTTAATGGCAGGACAAAATCACAAATGGTGAGTTCCTTCATCATGCTGGGCTCTACTCCATGGAGACCACCCTTCAGAAAATTCAACTTAGATGGGCAGGCCAAGCTCCGTATGGATGACTACAGAATACCCAAGCAGATTTTCTATGGAGAACTGTTCCAAGGCAAAAAGCATCAAGGTGGTCGGTGCAAACGATACAAGGACACCCTAAAAAAGAGCCTTACAAACTTCTGCATTGCAGACCACTCACTTGGGAAAACACTGGAGACGACTGGTCCATATGAAGGCAAGCACTGAAATTTGGTTCATCATGCTTCATGGACCATCTACGCCAAACCCTCAATGTCCAGCATGCTCAGAGAAAGGTCCAAGGTGGCATTGCTGCAGAAATTCCTCCAAGCAACACCAACAATGATATGAACTACCAGTTCTGTGGACGTCCATGTCAATCCTACATCAGACTCTTCAGTCATGAGAGGACCCACAGAAGACAATAAATTTACCTACAGCTTGGATATGCTCAAATAACCAAGAGTCTACAACTGACTTGGTGAGCTGGCACCTTAGCTGCCTTTGTCCCTGCCCTGTCTGCAACCCACTCATGATCCGTGTTTCACCATGCGAAGATCCCACCTTTAGGCCTCTAACATATGTTCAGTGTCAGTAACTGAGGTGAGGTTGTCAGCGTGAGATCGAGTGCTGGTGTTTCTTTTTCATCATGGTCTCTTCCACCTCTTGCTGCCTACTACTGCCTGGTCAGGTTTTAGTTCTTGGCTATTGGAAAGGAAAAAGCACAAGGGTCAGATTGTGGTGAGGGAAGTGGGGGTAGGGGAAAACAGGAGGTCCAAGCTTACACCATCTGCTGCTTATAAATCAAAAGGAATTGAGGGATGAGGGGAAAGTGGGAAGTGATAAGAAGTAAATGATTTCAGTGTTGGCTCTGGCCACTGCTTCAGACATGGTCATTTCAATGATGCCTAACACAGTCTCCTCTATCAGGGTAAGGACATGCAGCTGTGCTTGTCCTGGGCTGGCTAGGTGCTGCTGCCAGTGGCGGTGTGCCACATTGTCCTGCAAGAGTAAGGGAAGTGTGTTGGTAAGTGTGGTGCAATGTGCTTAACTGATTTGACTAAAACGGTTGAATAGCTGGCAATGTGTGCAAGCTGTGGAATGTGGGTTTGGGGCTTGCATCAGTGCTAAGTATGTAAGGGTGAGGTGAAGCTATGAGTGTTCTGACAGGGATTGCTGGTAGGTGAGTGGTGAGTAAGTGAACAGTGTGTGAGGTTAATGGTGCAGTTGATGGGATATAGCATTTGAAAATACGCTCACAGGCCTTGACCATTCGTACAAGATCATTGCAGGATTAAATCCATGCCCTTGGGGCTAGAGCCCTGGCATTGACCACCATGGCTTTCTGTTCTCTTTGCCTTGGCAATGTTTGTCAGGAGAGTCGCCTGTGGCTAGATGACAACTCTCTTGCTGTCACATCCTGCACCAAGGCCTCCAGTGCAGTTTAGGAACCTCTTGAAACCCACCCTCTGCCATGAAGTGTCATTCTTATGTCCTTCCCAGGTCCAACTGACATAGAATCACTTCCAGCATCTGTTCCAGCTAATATGCACCGCTCCTTTAAAGTGCAGACTGGCTTTAAGTAGGCAGGCTCGCTTTAACTCGTATTAGACTCTCAAGCTTTAAGCTTCCTGCTCAGACGGGCAGCCACTGAACAGTGTGCTGAGCATGCTGCCTGCATGAGAAGCAATGGACATGTCATTTGTACATCGCAAACCCTGCGCCTATTTTCAGGGTGGGCTGTCAATTTACTGGCCAAATCTTTTGAGGGCACAGGTCAGGGCATCTGCTGTCTCAAAACAAAGTGAAAGTGCTGTGCTTCAGCCTGTGAACTCTCCTGGAAGATGGAGATCAGTGTGAGACCCCTTTCCTGAGATAGAGGGCTTCCAACATGCATTCCAGAGTCAGACACAATTGTGATAATAAAAACAGAAAGTGCTGGAAACATTCAGAAGGGCAGGCAGTATGTGTGGAGAGAGAAACAAAGTTAACGTTTCAGATCTGTGATTGCCCATCAGACCAGTAGCCAATTGGAACCATGGGGGCTCGACCCTAAGTCCCTGGCACCTGAACTCCCACTCAGCGATGCAAATTCATCTGGCTGTGCTGTACCAACCTTCCTGGTACACACTGCCTTATCCTACTGTTGCTGAATGCAGCAAGGACCTCAGCAGCCACCCTGTTGCCACCCTGAAATACCCGCTGGGGTTTTGTTTTCCCGTGGCTCCCATGCACATGCCTCAAAATTTGGACAGACTCATAAAATACCGTTCAATTACACCATTAATTACCTTAATTACTAGCTCTCAATTGGCATTTTCCCAAAAGCGAGTGCTATGCACATTTCATTTGCCATTTGCCACTGGTAAAATCTCGATCCGGTGTGATGATGGCAGATATCTGTGCTGCTACCACCCCATGTAATTTTTCATTTTCTGCCTAAGACTGTCTCAAAGATGCCGGAAAATGCCGGCTTCTAGTTCAGTTTAGACACCTATTGACTGAAGCTTGGTACTGAAGACAGTAACCATGTGTACAATGTCTATAGAGTTTGTCTGACATTCAGATCTCAATGTCTACCATGCATGCCTATCCTCTCTCTTCCTGTCCAATGCTTGTGCATCTGCATAATATATTTAAATAAAAACGAAAAACTCCGGATGCTGGAAATCTGAGATAAAAATAGAAAGTGCTGGAAAAACTCAGCAGGTCTGGCAGCATCTGTGGAGAGAGAAAAACTGAGCTAATGTTTTCTGTCCAATCTGTTCCTAAGAAGTCATATTGGACTCTAAACATTAACTCTATTTCTCTCTGTACAGATACTGCCAGACCTGCTGAGTTTTTCCAGCATTTTCTGTTTTTATATGTGTGGTATATTTGTTTTTTTGTGTGTCTATGTTGTAACCACATGGCCCGGTTTTTTACACTCTGCTCTTAGCACCTGAATGCCTTATGCTGTGTTTTTTGATCCTTTGTTTAAAGTATAACCCAAGCTTAAACTATGTTATGATCATGATCTGGCTGCCATTTAATGTGGGTAATGCAGTTGGTACAGAAAGCTTTTATATTTTACACCATAGTTTGGAGACCATTCACAACAAAGTTCATGTCATAGCAATATGCTCGTGAGTGGCAAGGAGGGATTGAGAAACACACAATGAGTACATATAAAGGAGGAAGTTACCGTTGAAAGGGCATTTTGAGCAGGCTACTGGGCCTTGTACTGCACTTTCAAGGTAAATTCTTGTTTGAATTCAAAACTGTTTGGCATCAACTTTGCATCAAAACTGTTTGGCATAAACTTCTTCTAGCTAATATAAATTAGCAAACTGTTTCACCTCATCCAAAGAGGAGAACCAGAGGACAAGGCCAGCATTTGAAGAGAGTCGATTCAAAATCAATCTGCTGAAAATGTGGACCGAGGGGGCCAGTGGCATTGGGAGCCCATCTGCCATTTTTAATAGGCAAGTGTGGATGGGGTCAATTAGGAGGCTGGCTCCCAGAAAATTGCTGAACCAATCTCGTCTCTGGCAAGTACATTCGGGAGCCCTATTTGTTCCTGATCTCAAAGACCTGAAGCCCACTGGAAAATCCAACCCAGTACTCCAGTGAGTAATGGTAAATCCCTGGAAACAATTCCCTGGAGAGACAATGATAGCAGATAGTGTTGATTCATTCAAACGCAAATTGGGTAGATTGCTTTCAAAGAATAATATTTTGGAATGCAGTATTGAATAATTGGATGTGGTAAGTGTAACGTGCTTGGGGGGATGGGGTAACTTGTGTTATGACTGGTCCCCGGGCAACGTCCCCCAATTTGTTATGGTCCCAGACGAGATGCCCCAAATTGTTAACTTTCCAAATGGGGCCCCAATTTTGTTGTGCTCCTGGGTGAGGAGGAATAAACTGGCTCCCCATCTTTATTCAACCCCCTCAGTTGGTCACAACAAGGTTAATTTAAAAGGGATCCCTTCCGTCATGGATACCTTTTCTCAGTCCAAATGTATTTATGTATTAGAAGGAGCAAATTTAATTAGGCTTTCTTGAGTCAATGAAAAAGCATGTTTATAAAGCATGTATAAAAGCCTGAGAAAAAATAACAAATCAGAAATGAGAAGTTGAGTCCAAAAATGAAAGTTAAAAAAGACATATGAATCAGTCTTTGGCTTGTCCATGAAGAGTAGATGGTGAAACATTGCGGCCATTAAATTGGGTGATTCCAGTAGAGCTGACTTTGGCAGTTGAGCAGTTGGTTTGGAGAAACTTGGTTCTGCAGGTTAGCTGAAGGAGCTGTCCTATTTCTTTTTGATTGGCATTGTTGACTTGCCTCCAGCCACAGAGAGAGAGAGAGAGGAGAGACTTTTACCTGCAAGCTGCAGGGATGCCTAGTTGCTATTCTTCTGCAGTAACCTTCATAGCACACACTAGCACACTGAAACTAGAACACACAGATCAAGTTTGAAGATGGCTCTTCAACCCCTTTTCTTGTGGATTCCTGGAATGGAAAAACAAACATGTCTTTTGCCCAGAATCTGCTTTCTTTCAACTCAAAACATTTCCACATTCTGAGAGATAACTCAACAGGAGATAGTTTCTGCTGAGATGGTAATCAGTCTCCATTGTCTCTGCAACCACAGGCGATTAAAGTTCAGTCTTTTACATTGCATCTCCCCCTTTCAAGTATCTTTGTCTGAAGTGAGCCTTGATACCTTTTTAGGTATGACATTCCAGGGCCTCTCTGGACTAGTCGGCCAAGTATAATCCACATAGGAATTTTCCAGAAAGTGGTTACTTTACATTCTTAGCCAGCTTTTGCTTGTATGTCTTTTAAAAAAAACACATACTTTCCTTTAAAAAGTTCAATATGCCCGTATGTAATTCGGGCTGTGATCTGCTGTCATCACACTTGGGGCTTTTGGTTCTCAAGATTTATAGCACTGGGAATTTTCATGTCTGGGTATGTTGTAGACCAATTGATAGATGTGTATTTCCATTATTAGTTAACACCTAATCATCATTCTATGTAGGATGCTAGTTCATCTAGCGAAACAGTCTTTCATCATCTTGCAGTTCCTATGATTTTTATTCCATAATCCCAAAAGAAAACAAAAATGTGAAAATGATTAAGTTGGTTGTTTTAACATAAGAGCTTTGTGCTCAGCATGAAGTAAAATACTATGTAAAGTCACTAAGGTTATAAATTTTGATGGAGCAGCATTCTGTCAACCATGACAATGCAAATCATAAATATTGAAATATAACCAGTGGGTGTAGATGTGTTAAAGGAGACTGCTGGGGATGATAGCAACCAAAACAGATAGCTCTGAAGAAAGTTGCTATTGTTCAGTGTGACACATAACAAAGGAGGTGATACTTGTTGCTTTAGCAATAGCAATGCCAAGAACAAAAAAAAACCCTTCAATTGTTTGAAAAAAAGAACACATAAGTAGGAGTAGGAAATAAAGAAATGGAGCTAATAAGTAGGATTGATTTTAACCTAAGCCACCCAGTGGAAATAGTACCAGGGGATCTTTAAAATTGACATATTTGAACTACTACCTTGTTCTATTGGGCCCTTAGCTTCTTCCTTGAACAGAGGCCCGAACAATCCCCATCCACCACTACTCTCCTCCGTCTGGCTGAACTTGTTCTCACACTGAACAATTTCTCCTTTAACTCCTGTCTCTTTATGGGGTATGTGGAACATTCCTTGTTCCAGTCCTACTCCGGCCCCCTCCCACAACTCTATCTCCGGTACATCGATGATTACTTCGGTGCTGCTTCATGCTCTCGTCGGGACCTGGAAAAATTTATTAATTTTGCTTCCAATCTCCACCCCTCCATCATTTTCACATGGTCCATCTCTGACACTTCTCTTCCCTTCCTTGACCTCTCTGTCTCAATTTCTGATGATAGACTGTCCACCAATATCCATTACAAGCCTACCGACTCCCACAGCTACCTCGACTACAGCTCCTCACACCCCGCTTCCTGTAAGGACTCCATCCCATTCTCTCAGTTCCTTCGCCTCTGTCGCATCTCTTCTGATGACGCTACCTTCAAAAACAGCTCCTCTGACATGTCCTCCTTCTTCCTTAACCGAGGTTTTCCACCCACGGTCGTTGACAGGGCCCTCAACCGTGTCCGGCCCATTTCCCGCGCATCCGCCCTCACGCCTTCTCTTCCCTCCCAGAAACATGATAGGGACCCCCTTGTCCTCACTTATCACCCCACCAGCCTCCGCATTCAAAGGATCATCCTCCGCCATTTCCGCCAACTCCAGCATGATGCCACCACCAAACACATCTTCCCTCCACCCCCCCGGCGGCATTCCGTAGGGATCGTTCCCTCCGGGACACCCTGGTCCACTCCTCCATCACCCCCTACTCCTCAACCCCCACCTATGGCACCTCCCCATGCCCACGCAGAAGATGCAACACCTGCCCCTTCACTTCCTCTCTCCTCACCGTCCAAGGGCCCAAACACTCCTTTCAAGTGAAGCAGCATTTCACTTGCATTTCCCCTAACTTAGTCTACTGCATTCGTTGCTCCCAATGCAGTCTCCTCTACATTGGAGAGACCAAACGCAAACTGGGCCACCGCTTTGCAGAACACCTGCGGTCTGTCCGCAAGAAAGACCCAAACCTCCCTGTCGCTTGCCATTTTAACACTCCACCCTGCTCTCTTGCCCACGTGTCTGTCCTTGGCTTGCTGCATTGTTCCAGTGAAGCCCAATGCAAACTGGAGGAACAGCACCTCATCTTCCGACTAGGCACTTTACAGCCTTCCGGGCTGAATATTGAATTCAACAACTTTAGATCTTAAACTCCCCCTCCCCCCATCCCCACTCCTTTTCTCCCCCCTCCCTTTTTTTTCAATAATTTATACAGATTCTTCTTTTCCCACCTATTTCCATTATTTTTAAATCTAAAACTAAAACCTTGTTAGTCTTTCCACCCCACCCCCACTAGAGCTGTACCTTGAGTGTCCTGTCTTCCATTCTTAATTAGCACTTTTCTTAGACAATATCACCACCTTCAACACCTCTTTGATCCTGTTGTCTGTGACATCTTTTGATTATCTGCTCCTATCACTGCTTGCTTATCTCCACAATCACCACACCCTCAACTTCTCTCTCCCCCCCGCCCCCCCACCTTAAACCAGCTTATATTTCACCTTTCTCCTAACTATGCTTCAGTTCTGCCGAAGGGTCATGAAGACCCGAAACGTTAACTGATTTCTTCTCCACCGATGCTGCCAGACCTGCTGAGTTTTTCCAGGTAATTCTGTTTTTGTTTTGGATTTCCAGCATCCGCAGTAGCTTTTAGCTTTTTGTTTTTATCTATTTATCACCATGCTGGTTGCCATTTTAACTGCTCACTGTATTTGGATGGCTAATGAATGCACTTAGACCAGTGCCCTATGATGTAATTAGGAACCCAACACAAGCTTTGCAGATCAGAAACCACAACCAGTGGCCAACTCACTGAATAAGCCTCTTGGGGTTAGCTTCAGGCACTGAAGCACCATTTAAGGAGACACTCAGACCATCAGGGTGTGTGTCAGTGGATTTCCAATGGATTTTTGAGTTTGGAGATTAGTTGTTTCTGTCTTGCTTTGCCTTACTCATCTGATCAGCTCTTACAGCTAATTTTAGCTGCCATTTGTTTCTTTACTACTTTGGATGGAGAAACAGTCAGAGCAGGAATTGAAGCCAGCAGCAGTAAGAGCAGCTTCAACAACCAGTATAAATGGTTTCATTAAGCAGGATACCTATTTGTCAGGACTAATCAATACCTACGGATGCTAATTGTCAATGATAGAGCTCTGGGGCTTGCAGAAGTAGCTGTCTTCCCTCATGCCCAGGGAGCTATAGACTGCAATCGTGTAGCCACCAAGACATCAGAAATGAGCCTGTAGCTTTCTTCAAGGGAAGTTCTATTGCTCAATTAATATCCAGCTAGTGATTATCATAACAGAAGGATCATGCCTCTGTTGTCGGTTTACATTAATGCACCATGACATTAATAGTAAATAAATTACCCTCATAACCTCAGGTTACATAGAATGTTCAGTATGGCCCATTTCTGTGCTGCAAATACTATATTATACAGCTCAGAAATAGCCCATTCAGCCCAGCAGGTTGATACTGGTGTTTATGATCCACCCTTCATCTAACTCCTATCAACATATCCTATTTCTTTCTTTCTTGTGCTTATTGAGTTTCCCCTTAAGTGCACCTACGTTATTTACCTTAATTATTCCTTGTGGTAGTGAGTCCCAGATTCTGACCACTCTGATTGCAGAAGTTTCTTCTGAAATTCCTTTTGGATTTATTAGGTACTATCTTATACTGATGGCCCCTAGTTTCTCCACAAGTGGAAACGTTTTCTTTACATCTACTTGAAAGCAAAATTATTTCATCTCTAGAGGGAAAATGGTTATATCTGTTTTCTTTTTCGTTGTGTTGAAGGAGTCAACAATTTGATAATATTAATGGTTTTATGTGATTTTAGTATTCTGTAGGTGATGTCATTAAGTTGGAACCTGGGTTTTTTAAATTATTTCATGGGATGTGAGTGTTGCTGGTAAAGCCAACATTTATTGCCCATCCCTAATTGCCCTTGAGAAGGTGGTGGTGAGCTGCCTTCTTCAGCCGCTGCAGCCCATGTTGTGTAGGTACACCCACCGTGTTGTTAGGAAAAGTATTTCAGGTTTTTGACCCAGTGAGAGTGGAGGAGCAGTGATATAGGATGGAACTACCCCCTACCCCCACCACCACGACCTCTGTGACGGATTTAATGGCAGGTTGGGGGGTGGGGGGGAGTTGGTTGGGGAGGGGGGGGGGGGTGCTGAAAAGTTAGTTTCCTGCCGGCATAAAATGACACCGAGAATGTGCGCTCCTGCCCGTCATGGTGGGTCACCATTCCTGCCAGAGGTCAGTATGAAACCGTTTTGCATCCCATTAATGAGGTGCAGATGAAAGCCCGACCGGAATCATCCCCCACCCGTCTGATTGTCTGTGTCACCGATGGGATATCGCCACTGTCCAGAACATTTCTAGAACAATGTGGTGTGTAAACATCGGACTTACCTGCAAGAAGGCCTGGGCAGCTCTTGGAGATTGGAAGGGAAGTAGAGAGCTCCAGCGACTGGACCCTGGAACACCATGTGCAGCAGTGGGTGGGTGGAGCATCAAACACGTGGATCTCCTCGGTGCAGCAGCATCCAGGGTTTGGGTCTTCAAACAGCAGCTTCTCCCAGGAGGTGTATCTTCAGGCAGGAGGTGCACAGCTGCAGGAGATACTGTTAAGCGGCGATGGTCTGTGCTGGGAGGGGGATTAGATGGGGAGGAGAGGAATGAAGAGGTGGGGCAGGTGTGGAGGCCTAAAGGGGGGCAGAGGTTGGGGCAGCAGGGAAAAAGAGAGAGATATTGTGAGGTCATCAAATGTGTGAGTTGGTATGGAGAGGGAGGGTAGGAAGGGCTGTGCTGGAGTGCTGGC